>NC_064861.1:43732144-44391311 GCF_024139225.1 Suncus etruscus
AGACAGAGAGAGACAGAGACAGAGAGACAGAGAGAGAGAGAGACAGAGAGAGAGAGACTCAGATTCCCTCCTTGCATAGCGAAGTCCCTCCTTCCCATGTTCCCTTAAGGAACTTAAGACAGACAAACATGTCCCAGCTTTCTAGAATTTTCTAGAAAAAAGAGAAAACCCAGACCGGTCATCAAACAGCCTTGATTTCCCTGCTTTCTCTTTTACATTGTTTTATTGTAGTGAACCCTCTTATCTGTTTCCTGGGGCTCCTGTCATGGGGATCCAGTGTAGTGGTGCCTCTTAGACTTGCACCTGGATGAGATAGCCTGACACTGCAACTATCAACTCTGGCACCCACCTTGAGGTTGCCCTGTCTCTATTCCACTGTTTGCAGGATTGAGGGACCTCTCACAGAGCATGGGCTCAAAGCTTTTGAGGGTACAGAACACAGCTCTCTCTGCTGTTCCTACTCAGCCTGGCCTTTGTGGAGGGAAACCCTACAGATGCTCCTGCTACTCCCCAAAGGTCCCCAGAGTCACTCCCCTCCCCCATGACCAAACTCAAAGAGGCCAACTCAGTGGTCCCAGACAGCTGCCTCCCCTGGGCTGTGCGAGGCAAGTGCCAAGAACAATAAGGCGGGTGTGGGAACCTCCTCATCTTCTCCAGTTTCTGTTCAGCTGGGAAAGCCATTTCTATTTTATCATCATTATTTTAATTCTTTAATTCTTCAAGCGTCAGCAGTCTTCGCAAGGAACACCCACAAGGCCAAAGAAACCAATGTGGAGGGAGCACCCCAGGGGATTCCCCACCCTCAGAAAGCTGGAGACTCTGGCCCTGGCCAGAGCTTCTGCCCAACCTCCTGTGGTGGCCCCGGTTGCGCCTGGCTTGCAGCACAACCAGCTGAGCTAAGGAGTCACTTGTTGCTTTGTTCTCTTAAAACCCTCCTTTTACAATGATTCGCTTGAGAAACCAAAGGCAACTCTGTATCTAAAGAGCTCACTAGACCCTGGTTCAGCAGGGCCCCTCCCAAGCCTCCAGCAATCAGTAGCTCCATCAGCCACCAATGTTTTATTAGTAATTAGCAACCTAGACCTTAAAAAAAATAAAAGACTAATGATTTAAAAGGGACTTTCTTGGGACCTGAGAAGTAGCACAGTGGTAGGGCATGTTCCTTGCACGCGACTGACCCAAGATAGACCCAGATTCAATCACCCGGGCATCCCATATGGTCTCTCTCCCAAGCCATATGGGAACAATTTCTGAGCACAGAACCAGGAGTAAGCCTAGTGCCACCAGGTGTGGCCAAAAACAAAACAAAAAATGGGGGCCAGAGAGATAGCATGGAGGTAAGACATTTGCCTTGCATGCAGAAGGCCGATGTTTTAAATCACCGCATCCCATATGGTCCCCCAAGGCTGCCAGGAGCGATTTCTGAGTAACCCCTGAGTGCAGCCAGGTGTGACCCAAAAAACTAAAAAAAATGGGGGTGCTTTCTTTAACTATGAAGTTAAGAGGCATTCTTCTGGGTTTGTATTTCGCTGGTCACCACCCATATAAACTTGTGTCACTTATTGGGGCCGAGGGTTTATACTATACCTGGTAATATTCAGGGTTTATTCCTACCTCTGTGCTTGGGAAATCACTAAGCACCATATATGGTGCTGGGGATCCAACCAGGGGTGGTCATGAGCAAGGCAAGCTTGCCTTTGTCTAACAATTCTCACTTTAGAAAAAATATGTTTGAGACTGTAAACATAGCTCAGCAAGTGAGGTGCTTGCACTGTATACAGCTGATCTACATTTGATTCCCCACACCACATAGAGTGCCCTACATCATACCTAAGCCCAGAACCAGGACTATGCTCTGAGCACCACTGGGTGTAGAAAATAATTCATGAATGAAATGTATCTGTAGTTTCCTATACTTAAATATCTCGTCTATATACCTATTTACATACCTATATACTCAAGGCCAAATGAAAAATTTCTCTGGCCTACATGCAATGGCAAGTGAAAAAGTTTGAAAAGCCTATTTAGGGAATTTAGGGCTCTGAAAGATAGTTCAGCATGTAGAATGCTTGCCTAGCACATGACCAACTAGGTTGTTTTCCTGGCATCCTATATGGTCTCTTGAGCCCTTCAGGAGTAGTAGTTCCTAAATGCAGAGCCAGGAGTAAGCCCTGAGAATTGTATGGTGAGGTCCCCCGCCCCCCAAAAAAAGACACAGATGAGGCTGGAGAGAAGATAGCACAGCGGTAGGGTGTTTGCCTTGCACACGGCTGGCCCAGGACAGACCTGGGTTCAATTCCCAGCATCTCATATGGTCCCCCAAGCCTGCCAGAAGTGATTTCTGAGCACCGAGCCAGGAGTAATCTCTGAACGCAGCCGGGTGTGGCCCAAAAACAAACCACAATAAAATACAGAGACCAGGGCCAAGGATGTGACTCAAAGAGGAGAAGATGGCCCCTCACATGTAGGAGGCCCTGGTTCAGCCCAACATATGCTAAGGCTCTGCACAGAAGAAGGGGGAGCAAAAAACAAGATTCAAAGTACAGAAATTAGAAAATAAAAATTAACCAGAATTCTAGAATTCTTAGTAACATACATTCAGAAAAGGTAATGTTATTCGGATGCTCCAGCCATTGCTCGAACAGATTGAACCTTTAGGATTTGCCCCCAGCTTGACCCTCAACACACACATGGGCTATTATTCCCTGTCCCTGATACCACTTCTGATTGTGTGGTTCCTGCCAGTGGACATGGAACCCCAGTATAAGAGTGCTGCTCTAGGGCCCGGAGAGATAGCACAGCGGTGTTTGCCTTGCAAGCAGCCGATCCAGGACCAAAGGTGGTTGGTTCGAATCCCGGTGTCCCATATGGTCCCCCGTGCCTGCCAGGAGCTATTTCTGAGCAGATAGCCAGGAATAACCCCTGAGCACTGCCGGGTGTGACCCAAAAACCAAAAAAAAAAAAAAAAAAAAAAAAAAAAGAGTGCTGCTCTAAGGGGGCCCAGACACTCACTGCTCAGAGAACTGCTAGTGTGAGTGCTGGGACCTCAGGAACAGACATGATTTTGTGGAGACTGTTTTTACCTTGAGGTAACTCTACTTATTACTGATCATTTCTTTTTTGTTTGTTGGTTTTTGTTTTTGTTTTTGGGTCACACCCGGCAGCGCTCAGGGGCTACTCCTGGTTCTATGCTCAGAAATTACCTCTGGCAGGCACAGGGGACCATATGGAATGGCAGGATTCAAACCACCCTTCTTCAGCATGAAAGGCAAATGCCTTACCTCCATGCTATCTCTCCGGCCCCATTACTGATCATTTCATTGTAACAGAATTTTGGTCCAGGATTGCTACCCAGTAAAAAGATTGTGCAGAGTTCCAAACCCTAACTGACCTCCAAAGTACTGGTTTTTGTTTTTTGTTTGTTGGCCTTTTGGCCACACCTGGCAGTGCTCAGGAGTTACTCCTGTCTCTGTACTCAGGAATCACTCCTGGAAGACTTGGGGACCACATGAGATGCTGAGGATTAAACCTGGGACTGCTACTTATAAGGCATGCCCTACACGCTAAACTATCGCTCCAGCCTCCTCCTCCAAAGGAGAAACCTGAAAGTATGTAGGATCAAACTAGCTCAGAACAGTCAGCTCAGTAATAAAGCAGATAAGGTACTTACATACAACTAGTCTGAGTTTAATCTCCTGAACCACACATGGTTGGTCCACTGAGCCTTTCCAGGAGTGATCCCAGATGTGACCCCAATTTGGAAAAAATAGTAAGCTGTTCAGATCACTTTTTTTGTTTATCTTTTTTATCTTTACTTCAGATCATTTTGAAAAAAAAAAAAAACTAGTGTTTTAGATAGTAAGAGGGAAAGGAGATAGTAAGAGGGAAAGGAAGGCACTTGCCTTGCATGTGGCCTATGCCAGTCCAATTCCCAGCATCACATATCACCCCCTGAGCACATTAGGAATGATTTCAGAACACAGAACAAGGAGTAGCCCCTGCGTGTTGTTCAGTATGGCCTCAATACACACCACAATAAATCAGTTATTTGTTGCTTTCTGTTTGTATACTTTTCCCTTCCCACCACTTGCATGCCATCACGAAAGAAACTTCTAGATGTAAAAGCCTTAGAGAAATGACCTGGAGACTTCTAAAAAGCATTAAGCAGGGGAGAAGAGGGTGCTAGAGTAATAATACATGCAAGACTCCTTTCCATGCAGCCGACTCAAGTTCGATTCCCAGCAGCACATGTGGTTGGTTCCTTGAACCTTTTCAGGAGTGATCCCTGAGTGCAGAACTAGGAGTAAATCCTCCAGGAAGGAAGGAAGGAAGGGAGGGAGGGAGGGAGGGAGGGAGGGAGGGAGGGAGGGAGGGAGGGAGGGAGGGAGGGAAGGGAAGGAAGGAGGGAGGGAGGGAGGGAGGGAGGGAGGGAGGGAGGGAGGGAGGGAGGGAGGGAGGGAGGGAAGGAGGAGGGAGGGAGGGAGGAAGGAAGGAAGGAAGGAAGGAAGGAAGGAAGGAAGGAAGGAAGGAAGGAAGGAAGGAAGGAAGGAAGGAAGGAAGGAAGGAAGGAAGGAAGGAAGGAAGAAAGAAAGAAAGAAAGAAAGAAAGAAAGAAAGAAAGAAAGAAAGAAAGAAAGAAAGAAAGAAAGAAAGAAAGAAAGAAAGAAAGAAAGAAAGAAAGAAAGAAAGAGAAAGAAAAAGAAAGAAAGAGGGGGGAGGGAGGGGGAGGGAGGAAGGAAGGAAGGAAGGAAGGAAGGAAGGAAGGAAGGAAGGAAGGAAGGAAGGAAGGAAGGAAGGAAGGAAGGAAGGAAGGAAGGAAACCATTATTCTGGCACACAGAATTGGAAAATTGATGCCTACTGGTGCCTGCAGGAGGAAGCAATGAGACAGAGTCATAAGCCAGAGTCTGCTCTACTCCACATTCTTCCTCCAGGGTCCCCCCATAGGTGCTCAGTCCTGCAGATGGAGAATCTGCCAACCTTCTGGGCAGCAGAGAACCCAGCATAGCTCTACAACCGATCCTTTTTCAGTTTTTGGTTTTATTTTGTCTTGTTCTTTTTTGCTTTGTTTTGTTTTTGAGGCCACACCATGTGGTGCTCAGGGTTTGCTTTTTTGCTTTACACACAAGGATCACTCCTGGAAGGGCTCAGAGGACCATAAGGGGTGCGAGGGATCAAAGCCAGGTCAGTCACATGTTAGGCAAACATCTTAGTCACTATACAATCTCTCTAGCCCTAATCAGCTTGAAACCAAAAATCTCATGTGAGGGGTTTCCACCCCAACTGTTGCTCTTTGCAGTGACTGGGAGATGACCCAGGGGGCTGGAGCACATGCTTCATAAGTGTTTAGGGGTCAGAACTACATGCTCTACAGAGCCTTGCCCTGAGAGACCCCCAAGCACCTGCACCAGGAGTAACTCTCAAGGTCCTGTTGGGTATAACCCTAAAACAACAACAAAAATACCCTTTCCAGGCCCAACTAGGTCTGAAGCTATTTCAGGGCACTGTCCTAAATTTTCATATGCACCCCATCATGCCATAGTGCCCACTGAATGCCCAGTGATTGCTTGGAGGCTGGAGAAGCAAGAAGTCAGAGCCAAGCTGCAGACAAACTGGGCACAGAGTCCCTCAGGAACAAAGGTCCCAAGAGCTAGCCAGGCCTGGATTCAAATCCCAGGGCAAGCAGCCTCTTGTGGAGAGGGGGGCTGGTCTGGCATAATGGGGGTGGCAGAAAGGCAGAATCACCAGAGCTGCCAAGCACACAGTAGGGACAGAGGCAACCCCGCATAAAGGAGAGCAGCCAGTCTGGGTCTCCCTGTCGTTTCAGTAAGCCCAGCCTCCCTGCCGCAGGTGGAATGGGGCGCTCAAAATGTGCTGGGATTCCTACCCCCTACTGGACTCTCTGCTTAAATGAAGTCAAAGATCTGGGAACCCTCCCACCCTGTGGCCCCACAGCACCAGGTCAGAGTTCAGAGCCAGAGACAGGAGATGTAATTCAAGGGGAAACCACAGAAGGGAGGCTGTGGGGCTTGGGCTGGGAGCAGGGGGTGGGCTCAGACCCTGGTGCACCCCGCCTAGTGCAGTGTTTCCCAGGCCTGAGGCTGCCTCCCCCAGTGCCGCCCCCCTCCTGGTCCTGCACATTGGGACATGCCAGGGCCTGGCTTCCCAGGGGCAAGAGGGAACTCCCGCAGGGGACTTCAAAAGCCCAAATGCCTTTCAGAAAGGAACTCAAACTTTCTGCCTAAGCAAAGCCTCCGCAGGAGAAGAACAGGCCTAACCCTTTTCTTTTTAAGTCTCTTTATTTTCCAGCCGGCTGGCCTGGTCATTCTCTTTTTTTCCTATTATAAACGGTCCCAGCTGCAACACACAAGGAAAAAAAAACCATCTCCCCAGCCCGGACAGGGCCTTGTGGCCGCAGCCGCCTGGCTGGCCTCCTGTGGCAGACAAAGGCAGCGCCAGCCTCTGGCACCCACTGGGAGAAACCCAGGAGCCCCCTTCCAACCCCCACCAGAGCCAAGGCCACAGCAGGAGTGAGGGGAGGACTCGGGAAGTTTCTGCCAGCTCCAAACCTTCTCTTGCCCCTGGGAACAGAGCCGCCTTCCAGCCAAGCTGAGGACTCCCGGGGCGCCTGTTTTCAAGTGCAGAAAATGAAAGATCAGCATGCACCCTCCCCCCACAATGGCCACAGGATTGAAGGTTTAAAGTCCACCAGCTGGCTGGGTAACTGGGGTCTATGGGGAACAGACTTACCCGAGGGTACATGGTCAGCTAAAGCCAGAGCTGACCTCTGAACTGAAAAGCCCTAATTCCAGAACTAAGGAGATGGCTAGCTAGGATTTGTGTTTTGCATACAGGAGGACTAGGTTCAGTCCTGAACCATATGGTCCCTCACCCCCAGAGACCCCACTCCACCCAGTAACAGCCCCCCAAGTAGCCCCTGAGCACCGCTGAGAGAGGCCCCAAGCAAGAAGCAAACAAAAGCTCTGGCTGGGAAAATAAAACAGAGGGTAAGGTGCTGGCTTGCGTGTAGCGGAGTCTGATTCAATCCTCAGCACCACATGTGGTTCCCTAGGCGCTGCCAGGAGTCACCCCTGAGCACAGAGCTAGAAGGAATCTGCTGGGTGTGGTCTGAAAATAATTCTTTTTTTGGGAAGAGGGGTCACACCCGGCGGCGCTCAGGGGTTATTTCTGGCTCTACGCTCAGAAATCAGAAATCGCGCCTGCAGACGCGGGGGGGGGGGGGGGCCATATGCGATGCTGGGATTCGAACCACCGTCCTTCTGCATGCTACATGCAAGGCAAACGCCTAACCTCCATGCTATCTCTCCGGCCCCTCATTCTTTTTTTTTCTTTTTGGTTTTTGGGCCACACCCAGCTGTGCTCAGGCTTTACTCCTAGATCCCCACTCATAAATCGCTCCTGGCAGGCTAAGGAGACCATATAAGATGCTGGGGATAGAATGGGGTCTTTCCAAGTCTCAGGTCGGCCACATGCAAGGCAGGCAAGCACCCTACCACTATCTGGTCCCCTTGTACTATCACTCCACCCACCCCCTTTTCATTCTAATAAAGGGTAGCAGAAATTTGGTCCTGGTATTGCAAGATGGGAGAGTGTCATTTCATTTAGTATTAGAATCAATCTAGGGGCCGGGAAGGTGGCGCTGGAGATAAGGTGTCTGCCTTGTAAGCGCTACCAAGGAACGGACCGCGGTTTGATCCCCCAGCGTCCCATATGGTCCCCCCAAGCCAGGGGCGATTTCTGAGCACATAGCCAGGAGTAACCCCTGAGCGTCAAACGGGTGTGGCCCAAAAACAAAACAAAAAAAAAAAAATTCTAGAATCAATCTAATGTGCTTTGTACTCTCAAAAATACTGCTTCTCAGCAAGTCATTGCTTAAGCCCTGGGAAATGGCATAGTTGTTAAAAGTGTCTGCCTTGCAAGCCTCAGGCCATGACTTCAACCCCAAGTGTTACCTACATGCCCCAAGCTTGATCCAGCACCAAGCAACTATGTGATCTCTAGCACACAGACAGATGTTAGAACACCACAATCCAGTATATGAGCACAAAAACTAAAGGTGGGGGGGGGGTCCCCTGCAAAATGTAAGTATACAAGCACCACAGCTAGTTTTCACCCCCTGGGACACAGAACTCTACAACCAAGTACTACTGTTAGTCACTATGGTAATAATAGCCGCAACAAAGGGACAAGAAGTGGAGATTTTCATTTCACTGTCTCTATTCCCTCACTTGTGTAGGTAGCCTGCCAAGTAGATCTATTTTGAGGGTTAAAAAAGACAGTCTGGGCCCAGAGAGATAGCACAGCAGCATGTGCCTTGCAAGCAGCCGATCCAGGACCAAAGGTGGTTGGTTCGAATCCCGGTGTCCCATATGGTCCCCCATGCCTGCCAGGAGGTATTTCTGAGCAGACAGCCAGGAGTAACCCCTGAGCACTGCCGGGTGTGGCCCAAAAACCAAAAAAAAAAAAAAAGACAGTCTATGGGACCGGAGAGATAGCATGGAGGTAAGGCATTTGTCTTGCATGCAGAAGGGCGATGGTTCAAATCCCAGCATCCCATATGGTCCCCCGAGCTGCCAGGAGCAATATCTGAGTGTAGAGCCAGGAGTAACCCCTGAGCATTGCCGGGTGTGACCCAAAAAATCCCCCCCCCCAAAAAAGAGAGAGACATTCTAGGATTGAGGCAACAGCACAGTGAATAGGGTGTTTGCCTTGCATTCGGACAAACTGGTTCGCATCACCCCTAGCCTGCCAGGAGTGATTTCTGAGTGCAGAGCCAGGAGTAACCCCTGAGTGCCAACTGGTATGGCCCCAAAACAAAAAAATCAGCAACGGGGCCGGAGAGATAGTGAAGCAGTAGGGCATTTGCCTTAGATGCTGAAGGACGGTGGTTCGAATCCCGGCATCCCATATGGTCCCCCGAGCCTGCCAGGAGCAATTTCTGAGTGTAGAGCCAGAAGTAACCCCTGATCGCTGCCGGGTGGACCCCCCCCAAAAAAAATCAGCAACCTGAGTTTTGGATCCATAGATGTTTAAACAGTATGATAGTAAGATAGTACAGTATGTGGGCCCGGAGAGATAGCACAGGCAAGCAGCAGATCCAGGGCCAAAGGTGGTTGGTTCGAATCCCGGTGTCCCATATGGTCCCCCGTGCCTGCCAGGAGGTATTTCTGAGCAGACAGCCAGAAGTAACCCCTGAGGATCGCCGGGTGTGGCCCAAAAACAAACAAACAAACAAAAAAACAAAAACAAGATAGTACAGTATGTCTGCTGACCCAAGTTTGAGCCCCAGTGTCCCATATGGACCCAAAAAGGAGAGAGAAAAAGAAATGAAGGAAGGAAGGAAGGAAGGAAGGAAGGAAGGAAGGAAGGAAGGAAGGAAGGAAGGAAGGAAGGAAGGAAGGAAGGAAGGAAGGAAGGAAGGAAGGAAGGAAGGGGAAGGGAAGGGAAGGGAAGGGAAGGGAAGGAAGGAAGGAAGGAAGGAAGGAAGGAAGGAAGGAAGGAAGGAAGGAAGGAAGGAAGGAAGGAAGGAAGGAAGGAAGGAAGGAAGGAAGGAAGGAAGGAAGGAAGGAAGGAAGGAAGGAAGGAAGAAAGAAAGAAAGAAAGAAAGAAAGAAAGAAAGAAAGAAAGAAAGAAAGAAAGAAAGAAAGAAAGAAAGAAAGAAAGAAAGAAAGAAAGAAAGAAAGAAAGAAAGAAAGAAAGAAAGAAAGAAAGAAAGAAAGAAAGAAAGAAAGAAAGAAAGAAAGAAAGAAAGAAAAATGTGAGAGGAGCCAGAGAGACAGTACAGCAAGCAGGATACTTGCCTTGTACTCAGCCAACCTGGGTTTGGTTCCTGACATTCTATATAGTCATCCAAAGCACACCAGGAATAAGTTCTGAGCACAGAGCCAGGGGTAAGTCCTGAGCATCTCCAGGTGTGGCCCAAAAACCAGAAAGCAAAGATGTAAGATGAGAAAAAAAGAAAAAAGAAAAGTTCAAGGGAGGACACCAACTTGAAGAACAAGCCCTGACTGGCATTCAGTTTCTGTGTTTCGGCTGTTTAGGTTTCCTCTCTGTGAAAAATGGCCGAACTGAATCCTTAGTCTCTTTTGGGCCTGTTGACGCTGCTTATCTCAATGCTTCATAATTATTTCTGTTCCAGAATGTTGTATCCACTGCCCCAGAGGAGGCTGTGCCTCGATCCTGGCATCACTGCCAGCACCTGGCCTGCTGCAGGACTTGAGGAAACTGGAGGGAAGGAAACAGTTCCTGCTGCCACATTCTCCCAGTGGACACCTGTGTCCTCCCCATGACCATGGCTTCTCCCAGCTGACTGCCCTGAAACCCTTTCACCAAACTTCTGGAGCCCAGAGGCACATTTCTAGTGGAGTGACCCTCTGTCCTTTCCTGGGAGAGAGAAGGTCCACATCCACAAGGTTCTTTTGCAAGGAAGCACCTTATGAAGGTCAACCTCTCAAGGAGCTGGTCCCAAGCTTTTTTCTATTGCTTCCTGTCTGTCACGATGGGTAGAAATAGAATTCAGCAAGGACAACAAGTTTCCTCTCCTAGGGGCCTGATCAAGACAGGAAGGAGCCCAAAGCCAAGCTAATGCTGTCTACACCTGCTCCCCTCAGAAATGTAGGGGAGACTCACCCCCAACCCATCACAAGATCTCCAAAGGAGCATGTGCCTGTCACTATTGGAGCTCCAAACCTATTCAGTTTTGGATGGT
The DNA here is from genome assembly GCF_024139225.1 of Suncus etruscus. Classification (NCBI taxonomy): domain Eukaryota; kingdom Metazoa; phylum Chordata; class Mammalia; order Eulipotyphla; family Soricidae; genus Suncus; species Suncus etruscus. The sequence continues at coordinate 43,742,872 of NC_064861.1, forward strand.
TTGTTTGTTTGTTTGTTTGTTTGGGCCACACTCAATGATACTCAGGGGTTACTCCTGGCTATGTGCTCAGAAATCACTCCTGGTTTGGGGGACCATATGGGATGCCAGGGGATCGAACTGTGGTCTGTCCTAGATTAGCAGCGTGCAAGGCAAACGCCCTACTGCTGCTCCACGGCTCAGGCCCCAAACCTATTCAGTTTTGCTACATTCAACCCTCACCTTTGCCTTTAGGCCACACTCATTCATGCAATTTATCTGTCATTTGATAGGACTCCTCTGCTGGGATACACTACTGATGAGGCAAGCAATAAATAAACAAACAAATTTTTTTAAATCTCTGCACTTGGGCCCGGAGAGATAGCACAGCGGCGTTTGCCTTGCAAGCAGCCGATCCAGGACCAAAGGTGGTTGGTTCGAATCCTGGTGTCCCATATGGTCCCCCGTGCCTGCCAGGAGCTATTTCTGAGCAGACAGCCAGGAGTAACCCCTGAGCACCGCCGGGTGTGGCCAAAAAAAAAAAAAAATCTCTGCACTTATGTCAGAGAGACAATACCTTGTATGAAAGGGCACTCGCTTTGCATGAAACTGGCCCAGGTTCTATGCCTCACATCACAGACGGTCCCAGAGCATCTCTTTGTGTGAAGCCTGGCACAGAAACAGAAGTAAGCCTTAAGCACTACTAGGTGCAGACAAATAAATTAAAAAAATAACAACAACAACAAAAACGGGGCCAGAGAGACAGCATGGAGGTAAGGCGATTGTCTTGCATGCAGAAGGACAGTGGTTCGAATCCTGGCATCCCATATGGTCCCCCGAGCCTGCCAGGAACAATTTCTGAGTGTAGAGCCAGAAGTGGCCCCTGAGTGCTGCCGGGTGTGACCCAAAAACCAAATAACAACGACAACAAAAACAATTCAGGGCCTGGAGAGATAGCACAGTGGCGTTTGCCTTGCAAGCAGCCGATCCAGGACCAAAGGTGGTTGGTTCGAATCCCGGTGTCCCATATGGTCCCCCATGCCTGCCAGGAGCTATTTCTGAGCAGCCAGCCAGGAGTAACCCCTGAGCACCGCCGGGTGTGACCCAAAAACCAAAACCAAAAAAAAAAAAATTCAAAGGGGCCGGAAAGATAGCACGGAGGTAGGGCGTTTGCCTTCCATGCAGAAGGACGGTGATTCGAATCCCGGCATCCCATATGGTCCCCGGAGCCTGCCAGGGACGATTTCTGAGTGCAGAGACAGGAGTAACCCCTGAGCGCTGTCGGGTGTGACCCAAAAACAAACAAACAAAAAAAAAAACAATTCAAAGTCGAACTTTCTCAGGAGTTGGGGGCTATGAATCCATAGCACAGTGGGTAGAGCAATTGCTAAGTTTGATCCCTAGAAGTTCATATGGTCCCATGAGCCCCTCCAGAAGTGAGCCCTGAATCCAGAGCCAGAAGTAAATCCAGAGCACCTCCAGATGTGACCCCCTCCCCCAAAAAATGTCCCAGGAAAGACTCAAGAGGAGACACTGTGTGGGATCCAAGGTGTATGGGTGTGTGGGATGGGGGGGGGGGTTCTGGGAAATGATTTGGAGACTATAGGGGGATGCAAAGGAACCATCTTTTCCACAGAACCAGACCCCTCAGTCTTTCCTTACCCCCGCCTCACACAGACCGCTGAGTCTTTGAGGGGGGGCAGAGGGAAGCAGGTGAGCGTTCCGCCAGTCCCAGCGCGTGGTGGGGAATGCTTTTGGCATTAAACAAAGCCTTTTTATATTTAAACTGCCAGCCCAGGCTTTTCAGAAAAGTTTCCCCAAGCGTCACGGAGTGTGTGTGCACAAAAAATTATACACCGGTGTATAAACACCGTTGGCGGGAGAGGCGCACACGTGCGCGCGACCAAGCGCCCGGATCGCTGGGGCCACGTCCTGCGCCCCGGGCGCGCACCACGCGGAGTCCCGCACACCCCGCCGCCCGCCTGCGCTCCGGGCAGGAGTTCCACCCGGAATTCCAGAGCAGCGGGGGTCGGGGGTGCGAGGAGGAGGAAGCGGCCGCAGCTGGGGGTCGGGGGAAAGAGGCGGGAAGAGGAGAAGAGGGAACCTCTGGGGGCGAGAGGGGTGCAGGGCTGGGATCCCGGGATGGCTAGAGATAGCCATCTATCTCTAGATGGGTAGAGATACCCATCTCTAGATGGGTAGGGTCCAGCTTGCCGGTTGCGGGAGGATCTGGCAGATGGGATGGTCGAGGGGCCCCGCAGGGGTCGAGTAGAGCAGGGCGAGGGGGATGGTGAGAGATCAGGGTGCACCCCTGCCTGGAAGGGGGCCCGTTGCCCGGGTTGACTAAGACCTGTGGGTGCTATTGGGCAGAGGTTTGTCGGGAGCCAACTCAGGCGCCTTCTGGGCAAAGATTCTGCAGGCCCCTAAGTTCCTTTCTCTTCTCCTGGGTCTGAGAAACCAAAGGAGGGCAGGCACAATGGGGTTCTAGGGCTAGCCAGATCTGGGGTGCAGGACCTTTATTGGCCAGCAGACTTGCATGCGTTCAGTTGTTCATGCGAATCTTTGTAGGGGAGCTCCGAAAATCGAGGCCCAGCTCAAAAAGAAGAAAGACAGCACAGGATAAGAAGCGTACCCCCCCCCCCACAAAAAAAAAAAAAAGAAGCATGCCCTTCACTGGCCTCCGGTTTAGATCCTGGACACCCCCACCCCAAACCCAGGAGTGATCCTGAGTACAGTCATGTGTGTCGCTTGTAAGCCTCCCCCCCCCCCAAATAAATAAACACTCAGTGAAACAAATTTTTTTGTTGTTTTTGGCTCACACCCTGAAGCGCTCAGGCTCTGCACTCAGAAATTATTCCTGGCAGGCTCGGGGGACCATATGGAATACTGGGAACCAAACCCTGGTCCATCCTGGGTCGGCTGCTTGCAAGGCAAACACCCTGCTGCCATGCATTTGCTCCGGGCCCTGAAAACAACAACAACAAAAAAATTTTTTTAAATAGATGAAATGACAGAATGGAAAACCAATTCCAAACTTTATAAACTTCACATAAATTGCCACTTGTTCCCCCCCCCCCACACACACACACCTTTGGGCACCTTTCTGGGTATGAGTTCTGAAGGCAAATGAATTTGGCGGCTTACTGGGCATAATCCTGGTTCTGTGGTCAAGATCACTCCTTCAAAGGACTCAATGAACTGTATATAGTATTGGTGATTTTTTTTTTTTTTTTTTTTTTTGGTTTTTGGGCCACACCCGGCAATGCTCAGGAGTTACTCCTGGCTATCTGCTCAGAAATAGCTCCTGGCAGGCACAGGGGACCATATGGGACACCGGGATTCGAACCAAGCACCTTAGGTCCCAGATTGGCTGCTTGCAAGGCAAACACCGCTGTGCTATCTCTCCGGCCCCCTTTTTTTTTTTTTAGGGAGGGAGCACATTTGCTGTGCCCAGAGCTTACTCTTGGCTCTATGTTCAGGGATCATTCTTTTTTTTTTTTTTTTTTTTTTTTTGGTTTTTGGGCCACACCCGGTGACGCTCAGGGGTTACTCCTGGCTATGCGCTCAGAAGTCAGAAGTCGCTCCTGGCTTGGGGGACCATATGGGACGCCGGGGGATCGAACCGTGGTCCGTCCTAGGGTAGCGCAGGTAAGGCAGGCACCTTACCTTTAGCGCCACCGCCCGGCCCCAGGGATCATTCTTGACAATGCTCAGGATTACATGAGGTGACAGGGTTGAACCCAGGCAGGCCATCCTACCTTCTGTGCTATTGCTCTGATCCAGCAGACACATTTTCACGGAAAATTGGAAACAGCATTTGTGAACCAAACTTTTCCTGAAGGAATCATCCCTTGGCCAACTCTCTAAGCTCAATCAGGTGCTGAAAAAAATCCCAGGCCAAGCCAACCTGGTGGCATAGTCAGGATCCTGCTATATATTGTGCCTGGTGTTCACCAAGATGCCCAACCCAGACCTGGAGGAGGGGGTCAGCTTGTTTGCCCAGGTGACTCTGGAATGTGGCCAGATAAGCACCAAATGTCAAGTAGTTTTTCTCCCCAACCGGTGCTTGAGGCAGTGGATCTTGGAATCCCTTGTAGTTTATTGGCATGATTTCGTTGGTCTCCTCAATGTTTTACAAAATTTTGAATTCAGGACTGAGGAGCTGGCTCAAAGTATTAGTGCACATGTGGGGGGCCTAGATTACATCCCCCAGCACCACCTGGTCCCCCAACACCACCTGGTCCCCCAGCACCACTGGGAGCATCAAACCAGGAGTAGCCCTTAAGCACTACCAGGTGTAGCCTTCAAGCAAAAAGCATTATTCGCAGTCAAAAATCAGGAAATTTGATCTAAATTAGATTTCTAGCTTTTTTCTTCCAGTTAAAGAATCAAACAATGGGGCCCGGAGAGCTAGCACAGCGGCGTTTGCCTTGCAAGCAGCCGATCGAGGACCAAAGGTGGTTGGTTCGAATCCTGGTGTCCCATATGGTCCCCCGTGCCTGCCAGGAGCTATTTCTGAGCAGACAGCCAGGAGTAACCCCTGAGCACCGCTGGGTGTGGCCCAAAAAAAAAAAAAAAAAAAGAGAATCAAACAATGGAGACTAAGCAGAGCAGACACGCAAGGACTAGTACTTGAAACAGCAGATTGAATGATTAGCAAAGGGGAAGGGACACCTCACACTTACAAAGTGACACATATGTCCCACACACACATTGCAACATAGAGGCCTCCTCCGCTCTGTCTTTTGCTTGCCCCTGGGTGCTTCCTAGGCCAGCCCAGTAGTCCTCACAGCAGGACTATCAGGATTACTTGTGCACTCTGAGCAGCCCTGAGGTTTGAACTTGCAGCCCTGTGCTAATTAGGCAAGTGCTTCTAGCCAGCTTCCAGTGCCCAGGAGTGATGCCCCTGTGTCTGGCAGGCTCTACTGGAAAGGTTCTACTCCCTCAAATCCCCTAGATTCTACTGCCAGGTACCCAGTTTCTTTCTCTAAAAGAATCTTTTTTTTTAGGGGGGGAGTCAGGCAGCGTCACACTTGGTGGTGGTCAGCGATCACTCCTGGAAGACTTAAGGGGCCATAATGGATGGAACCTGGGTTGATCACATGCAAGACAAAATGCCCTCCCTGGTGTACTATCATTTCAATTCCTAATGGTGTCTTCATTTGTTTATTTGTTTGTTTGTTTGGTTGGTTTTGGGTTTGGGGTTACTCCTGGCTCTGCACTCAGAAATCACTCCTGGCAGGCTTGGAGGACCATATGGGATGCCAGGATTTGAATCAAGGTCTGTCCTGTGTTGGCCATATGCAAGGCAAACACCTTAACGTTGTGCTATTGCTCCGGCCTAATGGTGTCTTTTTAGCTATCATTTATATTCATAATATAGCAGCCCCCCATTTGTTCTCTGGCATAGCCTCCTACCAGGAATGACCTCCAAAGACCCCTAGCACCACTAGGTGTGGCCCCCAAACAAACAACAAAATGAACTCTTTAAGGTTTTATCTCCAAGCACAGTCCCATGCTGCGGTACTGGGAGTTAGTTAGTCCTTCAACCTATAAAACAAGTGTTGAGAAATAATATCCAACTCTCACAGTGGTAGAGGGGGTGGCTTGATAGGGACTGAGCAGGAACATGCTGACAGGGCTGCCCAGATGCTGCAGCCCTACAAGCCTGCTCTCTGTCCCTCAGAACCCTAGTCAAGGGCAAGGACAGGAGTAGGCTGGGCCCCCTCTCTTAACTTCTTCCTTAAAAATGGAGACCCTTGGCCAGAGAGATAGCATGGAGGTAGTGCGTTTGCCTGGCATGTAGAAGGATGGTGGTTCGAATCCCGGCATCCCATATGGTCCCCTGAGACTGCCAGGAGCAACTTCTGAGCACAGAGCTAGAAGGAACCCCTGAGCACTGCTGGGTGTGACCCCCCAAAAAATGGAGACCCTTGGGCTGGAGTGATAGCACAGCGGTAGGCATTTGCCTTGCAAGCAACCAACCTCAAGGGACCCCAGTTTGATTCCCAGCAACCCTTATGGTCCCTAGAGCCTGCCAGGAGCAATTTCTGAGTACCTAGCCAGGAGTAACCCCTGAGCACCCTCAGGTGTGAACCAAAAACACAAAAAATGTTTTTAATTTATATATTTTTTTAAAATCAAAGCCTCTGGTGGAGGCCTCTCTCTCCCTCACACACACACACACACATATATATATATGCACACACATGCACACATGTGTGCCAGAAAAGGCCAGGGCCTGTCTCCCAGCTGGAGCTCATGGTCAGGCAGCCCTTCCTGCCCAGCTGCACTCAGGACTGAACACATCTTGCTGCTCAGGAAGCTGCCTCCGGCTCTTCCTGAGGAAGGCTCACTTTAACTTCCGCCACCTCACTGCCTGCCAAGAATGGAGTAACGAATGAGACAGTGAGGAGTGGCCTTAGTACCCCTGAGACTCGGTGCCTCACAGCTCGTCTAATTCACCTCCACTTGCCTGCACTGAATGTAGCCTCAGTGCTGGCCTCATAGAACAGTTCATGTCCCCTCCATGCTGGGGTCACCAAGGGCTGCAGGGGCTCCCCACCTCTCCCAGATGCCTTTCCACTCCAGTGGACAGTTCACTGAGCAGGGTCATTAGCCTTCTAGAGGGTCTCCTGTTTCAGAAACCTGCTATACCCTCCTGCCATGCCCCCAACAAGAGAACAATAGCCAGAGGGACCTTCTCATGCAGCATCTGGCCGCTCTGACCTGGACGTGCTGGAGGAAGTCAGCTGCTTCCGACCCAGACCAACCTTGGCCTGAACTGTACCACCAGCCCTATGCCTTGTTCTTCGCCCCCTATAGTCTCAGGTACAGCCAATCCAACTCTCCTCTATTTGTAATGCTGACACTAAGCATGATCTTAGTCATGCTGCTTAGTACCAGCAGGTTACCAGTGCCCCCCCCCCACCGTGAGGCTTAGGAGTCAACATATTTCTTGGGCATCCCCTGAGCCAACTTACCCATGTCCCCAGTACCCTCAACAGCTCAGGCTCAGGCTGCTTGTTTTGGAGGATGTTAAACCTTGTGCTCAACCATGGTTGTAGAGAAGCAAAGAAAGAATGAAGAGATGGGCCCGGAGAGATAGCACAGCAGCATTTGTCTTGCAAGCAGCCAATCCAGGACCAAAGGTGGTTGGTTCGAATCCTGGTGTCCCATATGGTCCCCCGTGCCTGCCAGGAACTATTTCTGAGCAGACAGCCAGGAGTAACCCCTGAGCAACGCCGGGTGTGGCCCATCCAGACACTACATACAGTCTCTCAAGCAGTGCTAAGAGTGATCCCTGACCACAAAGCCAGGAGTTATCCTTGAGCACTGCCAGCTTTGCTACCCACTCCCACTAAAAATAGGGGGAGAGGCCAGTGTGGTGGTGCAAGGGGTAAGCCTTGCCCAAGCTAGCCTAGGACAGACCGTGGTTCAATCCCCAGTGTCCCAGATGGCCCCCCAAGCCAGGAGCAATTTCTGAGCACATAGCCAGGAGTAAATCCTGAGCGTCACTGAGTGTGGCCCAAAAATCAAAAAAAAAAAAAGAAGAAGAAAGAAGGAGGAAGAGGAGGAGGAAGAGGAGGAGGAGGAAGAAGGAGGAGAGGAGGAGGAAGAGGAGGAGGAGAAGGAGGAGGAAGAGAAGAAGAAGAAGAAGAAGAAGAAGGAGAGGAGGAGGAGGAAGAGGAGGAGGAGAAGGAGGAGGAGGAGAAGAAGAAGAAGAAGAGGAGGAGGAGGAGAAGAAGAAGAAGGAGAGGAGGAGGAGGAGGAAGAGGAAGAGGAAGAGGAGGAGGAGAAGGAGAAGGAGGAGGAGGAGGAGAAGAAGAAGAAGAAGAAGAAGAAGAAGAAGAAGAAGAAGAAGAAGAAGAAGAAGAAGAAGAAGAAGAAGAAGAAGAAGAAGAAGAAGAAGAAGAAGAAGAAGAAGAAGAAAAGAAGCAGGGAATGATGAATGTTAAAATACCCAGACCTCTCTAAGCACATGGCCTCCCATCACTTCAAGTCCCACTGTAATGGGATTTACAGTGAAAAATGACACTGTTTCTTCCAAAGCCTGAAACTGAGCTTACAGCACAGATCTGGGGTGCAAGTGCTGTGTGTGCATCATGTCCCTCAACCTTTGATGGGTATGTCTGCCTCAACTCCCTTGGTTGTCCTCCCAAGGCTCAAGACAGAATATGTAGAAGAATTTGATCAAGGTTACTTTCTTAGTTTCCTACATCTAAAAAGAATCTCTACAAAGATAACTGAAATCCAACTACAAACATGTTTGTAGTCATGGTGCTATAATAAAGGTATTATATATTTTTTTTTAATTTTTTTTGTTTTTTGGGCCACACCAATTTGACACTTGGGGCTTTTATTTATTTATTTATTTATTTTTGATTTTGGGGTCATACCCGGCAGCACTCAGGAGTTACTTCTGGCTCCACACTCAGAAATCGCTCCTGGCAGGCTTGGGAGACCATATGGGATGCCAGGATTTGAACCAATGACCTTCTGCGTGAAAGGCGAACGCCTTACCTCCATGCTATCTCTTCGGCCCCTTCTTTTTACTTTTTATAAAGATATAGAATACCGGGGTCAGAGTGATAGCATGGAAATAGGGCGTTTGCCTTGCATGCAGAAAGATGATGGTTCAAATCCTGATATTCCATGTGGTCCCCCGAGCCTGCCAGGAGCGATTTCTGAGCATAAAGCCAGGAGTAACCCCTGAGCGCTACTGAATGTGACCCCCCCCCAAAAAAAAAAAGTAAGAAGAAAAAGGGGGCTGGAGTGATAGCACAGTGGATAGGGCATTTGCCTTGCACGCGGCCAACACAGAACAGACCCAGGTTAGAATTTCAGCGTCCCGGGGCCGGTGAGATGGCGCTAGAGGTAAAGTGTCTGCCTTGCAAGCTCAGGCCAAGGAAGGACCGCGGTTCAATCCCCTGGCATCCCATATGGTCCCCCTAAGCCAGGGGCAATTTCTGAGTGCTTAGCCAGGAGTAACCCCTGAGCATCAAATGGGTGTTGCCAAAAAAAAAAAACAAAAAAAAACAAAAAAAAAAGTAAGAAGAATAATAAAAAACAGATTTAAGATGTATTGGGTATGGAGAGAGTACAGCTAGGAGTCTTGCATTTGTCTTGCATGCAATCAACTGAGGTTTGATCCCTAATTCCCCACTGGTTCCTGAACCTCTTCAAGAGAGATCAGTGAGTACAGAAGCAGTAATCGACCTTGAGCACTCTTGGATGTGGCTTCAAAATAAACAAAAAAATTCCTCACATATACACAATGTTTATATTTATTACCTTGTATACCTAGAGGTCTGAAGTCTGAAGTGGGACTCCTGAAGTAATCAAGACGTTCATGGTCTGTGTTCCTTCTAGAAGCTCCTGTTGCTTTCTTGTTTCCAGGTCACAAAGACTATCTGCATGTCTTGACTTGGGGCCCCTTTCACTGCATTCATCTCTAATAGCAACTTTAAGTATCTGATTCCATATTCCTATTCTGTATCCTTCATTTTTAAGACTCTTTTGTTTACGCTGGGCCTCCTGGATTACCAGGTGATCCTGAGATCAGATCATAGAACCTACTTGCCTCCTGCCTACGTACAGAATGCATTTGCAGCTCCCAGGGTCTGGGCTCCAGTATCTTTGGAAAGCCATTACTCCTTCAAGCACAGGGAGAACAGTCTGGTTTTTGTTTATTTGGTTGGTTAGTTTTTGAACCGCACCCAGTGACACTCAAGGGTTACTCCTAGCTATGGGCTCAGAAATCACTCCTGGCTTAGGGACCATATGGGATGCCAGGGGATCAAACTACGGTTTGTCTTAGGTCAGCACTTGCAAGGCAAACACCCTACTGCTTGCACCACCGCTCCAGCCCCAGGGAAAACATTCTGATCCAGTTAGGGAGAAGGTACAGTTGGCTGAGGATGCAGCCATATGAGTGTTTGAGTGCAATAAGGCCTGTATGTGTTTACCTCGAGCAAATCACTTCACATTTCTGAAGCTGAATCTCTTCATTTAAAAAATAATGATATACATTCATTATTATGAAATGGTGATGTGAAAGAGTGATATAGCTCTATATCAAACCCTCAGAGTCAATAGCACTGAAACCATATGGGATGCTGGGGATTGAATGATCACTGTGTATAATGCTCTAGACTGGAGAGACCAAATCCACATTCAGAAGGGCTCCCCCAGACACATGGAAGGGTCTGGAGTGTGTCTCAAGAACAACAGGGAACCACTGAGGGACCCTAAGTGGAAAATATCCCGGCAGAGGGATGGGGAGAAGCAAGGGTGGGAAGGTTATAAGGTGGGCTTGAAGCAAGAGCTGCAATAAGGTGAGTGCAGGAGAGCAGCTCTGCTGAAGGGCTTGTGCTTGAGATGATCATGATTTAGAAGAATATTCAGCCCCTTGCAAAAAAAATGCTTACAATATATAATCTTAGTTTAAAGCAAATATAATTCAAAACCATATAAAAATATGACCCAGTTTTGGACATGGACAATGTGCTCACCTGCTGTGCTCTCGCCTTTTGCTTTGCTCCTTGCTGAACTCTTTACTCTTCCCCTCCCAGTGCGGGGTCTAGCTCGGTCGAGTCACAGGGCAACTCAGCTTTCTGAGGCTATGCAGCCAACCGTTTGGAGGCACCACAGGACATCAGAGGGCAGGTGAAGCCAGAGACCAGGGATTTGCCTCTGCCCAGGCCCCTCAACTGGTGGGGGCGCTGGCAGAAGCTCCCTACAGCCCATCCACCCCTGTTTAAAGTCATAGCTTCTGGTGGACCCTGGGTTCAGGCACCCCACTCACCTCCCCACACCACCAGCTGCAGCAGATAAATGCAGTGATTCAGAGCAAAGCCTGGCTGGAAGTGCCCCAAATTGTATACAGCAGTTATTTAGGTGATAGGATTAGAGGTTTGTCCTTCACTTCTATTTTACAATGCCTTCTAAATTGTTTATAGTGCATCTCTATAATTTTGATAATTAATCATTTAAAAGCCTGTCAACCAATACGTGGTGATGCCAGTCAGATGTAGAGAGGACAGATGTGGTTGAGAAGCAAATGCTGTCCCAAAACCTTTCTACAATGCTCCTTTACAGGGCGGCTGTTGGCATTTGGAGAGTGCTGATTTCGGGGAACTAGGTGATAAGGACAGGGTATGTCTGTCCACCTCACCCCTATTTCTTGTTCTCTGCCTTGTATCTTAGCTCTGGGGGAACCAGCTACCATGCCAGGAGAGCACCTAGACTGACTTTATTTTTTTTTTTTTGTTTTTTGTTTTTGGGTCACACCCAGCAGTGCTCAGGAGTTACTTCTGGTTCTATGCTCAGAAATCGCTCCTGGTAGGCACAGGGGACCATGTGGGATGCCAGAATTTGAACCACCAACCTGCATACAAGGCAAATGCCCTACCTCCGTGCTCTCTCTCCAGCCCCTGGCTTCATTTTGTTTTGTTTTTATTTGGTTTGGTTTTGGGGCCACACCTGGTGACACTCAGGGGTTACTCCTGGCTATTCACTCAGAAATTGCTCCTGGCTCAGGGGACCATATGGGACACTGTGGGATCAAACTGCAGTCCGTCCTAGGTTAGCACGTGCAAGACAAAAGCCCTACCACTTACGCCACCACTCTGGCCCCACAGGTAGGCTTCTGGGATGCCCCAAACTGGAAGAAACTTCTTGCCAATGACCATGTATGTCACGCTGAATGATGGTTCTTGGTTCAGACCCAACATGGGACCCTGATCCAGAATCCCACATTGGCCATGCCAGATTCCAGAGAGGTTCCATTGTTGGCTGACTATGTGGACTAATAGGAGTCTGGGGCAACTGCTTCCTGATAACAGGGAGAAGAGGGACATCTCCTGGGATGGTGGCGGGTGTGTGTGTGTGTGTGTGTGTGTGTGTGTGTGTGTGTGTGTGTGTGTGTGTGTGTGTGTGTGTGTGCTTAAGGGTCCTAGAGAAATATATAAAGAAACAAGAGGGCCCCGGAGAGATAGCACAGCGGTGTTTGCCTTGCAAGCAGCCGATCCAGGACCTAAGGTGGTTGGTTCAAATCCCGGTGTCCCATATGGTCCCCCGTGCCTGCCAGGAGCTATTTCTGAGCAGACTGCCAGGAGTAACCCCTGAGCATTACCGGGTGTGGCCCAAAAACCAAAAACCAAAAAAAAGAAACAAGATCTGTAATCATCTCAAAGGAGGGTAGAGAGAAAACTTTTTTTTTCCGCATTTTTGGGGCCACACCCAATGACGCTCAGGGGTTACTCCTCGCTGTTCGCTCAGAAATCGCTCCTGGCTTGGGGGACCATATGGGGACTTCGGGCGATCGAACCGCGGTTCATCCTAGGCTAGCTCGGGCAACACAGACAGATGAATTACCCCTTGCACCACCATACCGGCCCCCAAAAAACGTATTATTATTATTATTTTTGTTTTGTTTTTTTGGGGGGCCACAATCAGTGACACTCAGGGGTTACTCCTGGCTATGCACTCAAATATTGCTCCTGGCTTGGGGGACTATATGGGACGCCAGAGGATTGAACCTCGATTCATCCTAGGTCAGCCGCTTGCAAGCAAATGCCCTACCTCTGCGCCACCGCTCTGGCTCCTATTGTTATTTTGTTTTGTTTTGGGGCCAAATTTGGTGATGCTCAGGGATTATTCGTGGATCTGCACGAATTACTCCTAGAGGGGCCTGGAGCGATAGCGCAGCAGTAGGGCATTTGCGTTGCACACTGCTGACCCAGGATGAACCTGGGTTAGATTCCTGTCATCCCAGATGGTCCCCCGAGCCTGCCAGGAGCAATTTCTGAGCGCGTAGCCAGCAGTAATCCTTGAGCATTACCGAGTGTGGCCCAAAAACTAAGAGTAAAAAAAGAAAGAAAAAGAAATTATTCCTGGGCCCAGAGAGATAGCACAGCGGCGTTTGCCTTGCAAGCAGCCGATCCAGGACCAAAGGTGGTTGGTTCAAATCCTGGTGTCATATGGTCCCCCATGCCTGCCAGGAGCTATTTCTGAGCAGAACAGCCAGGAGTAACCCCTGAGCACCGTGGCTCAAAAACAAAACAAAACAAAAAAAATTATTTCTAGCGGTACTTAGGGAACCATGTGGGATGCCAGGATAGAACTTGGATGGGTCACAAGACAAGTGCTCTACCTGCTGTAGTATTGCTCTGGCTTCTGGCTTCTGGCTCCAGCTCTTAAGGTCTGCAGTATAGAAAGTGGGTTTAGTTTGGGTGAGTTTTTCCTGTAGATATAAGCGCCTGTGCATACACAATCAACCACAGCCTATGTGGCTCTCTCAGACCCACTGGCGCCCCTTTCCAGACACTCCGCGTGCAGTTTCAGCAAGAGGGGATGGCTCCTTAAACACCCAACACGAGTCTGTGTGGACCCTCTCCATGTTCCCTGCTTCTCAAAACCCAATTTAATCCGAGCTTATTAACACATAACATTTTAATTTGCCTTTTCAATAGGCTTTGCACTGTATAAGCGGAACAAATTTAATAACATCAGAAGTAAGGATTTCATATGTTAATTACAATGTTTCCATTTCTTGGTGAAGCTTCATCCAGTTCAGGGAACCCCTGTGGAAAACAGACCCCTGGAAAACTGAAACCATCTCTGGCTTCTCCCCTCTCACCCCAATTGCTGCATTGAAAGCAATTAAAAAGAAAAAAATGGGCTTCTCAGGCATGGAAACTGAGCTTCAGTCTTCTGTTTTCCCATCTCGAAGTTTCTGTTCCCTCTGGCACAGAGACTGAGACAAGGTCCCAGTGTAAGATGACTGCTTCGGAGGTGGTCTCAGGCAGCACCATGGGAGAAGGGGGCATGGTGGTCAGCACAGGGTGTGTTAACAGGGAGGTCATGGCTGACTGCAACTGGGGCTCAGACTGTGGGTGCCAGGAGCCTGTAGAATGGGGACCACTCCCAGAGTGAGGCCGCCCAAGGCTTGTGGAAATTGGAGTGTTCATATGCAGCTCTGACCAGCACCAGCAAAGGACTTTTCAGGGGCTCAGAACTCTCTGGCATCGCCACTCTGTGGGGGTTGGGGGATTGGAGGCCAGGCTTGCGTACACTGAAGTGGTGACCTGATTGGGGCAGCCCCAGATGGCAGAACCAGGTTTCACAGGCACCAAGGAGTACCCCAAGTCCCTCCCTACACCAGTTGGGGGGAGCAGAAGTTCTTGAATTGTGCTGGTTGATGGAAGAACTGTAGCTCTGGCTTTTTGGAGTTTTTTGTTTTAGTTTTGGGGCCACATCTGACAGTGCTCAGGGGTTACTCCTGCCTCTGTGTTCGGGAATCACACTTGGCAGGCTCAGGGAACCATATAGATGCTGGAATCAAACCTGAGTTGACCATATACAAGACAAGTGCCCAACCTGCTGTGCTATGGCTCAGGCCCCTGACTTTGTGGCTAAAGAAGACTCTGTACCTGACTCTAAATAACCAGCTCATGATCTTGAACATCCACAGGGCTCAGGGCCCCAGCTCAAGCTTAACGTCCTGCAGTAGGGAGGCCTGCTTGTGTCCTTCAAAGACCGCTCTAATGCCAGAGGGGCACAGGAGCTGGGGCAGGCAGCGCTGACATTTTGATTCTCTTTGTCCCATATGTGTTTCATGGTGATGAAATATAGTGACCCACGGAAATGCTGCCGCACACGGGTGGGGTAAAAACCAAGTATCTTTTGGGGGAGTTGGGGCCATACCCACCTGGCTTTGCTCAGGGGTTACTCCTGGCTTTGCACTCAGAAATCTCTCTTGGCAGGCTCAGGGGACCATATGGGATACCTGTGAACCTGGGTCAATCCCGGGTCAGCTGCGTGCAAGGCAAATGCCCTAACAACTGTGCTATCACTTCGTCCCCCCAAGTATCATTATTCCCACCCAAAGTCTAAAGTCTGCTGCTATCCACTGCCAGAGTGTTTTTTTGAGAGAGAGACAGAAATTCACCTGCCAGAGGGGGGTCAGGGAATGCCTGTAGATCCTGGTTCAAGAGAGAATAGAAAATGAAGGATAGATACAGAGCAAGCAACATCTCGCCAAAGCTTTAACTTAGGTCTACCTGCAGACCCAATTTTGCACTGCTCCCGTCTCTACCCTTGGCCCCTCCTTTAGCTGTCAAAAGTTTTTCTTTCCATATCTGGTGTTACAGGGGCGTGTCCAAGGGACGTATCCAGAGACATGTCCAGGTCCAACTCCAAAGGCCTGTCCAGTCCAACTTCATTACATCAACAACGAAAACATAGTTTAACATCCAACCACCAACCCTACTTTTCTTAAATTCAAAACAAATGTTTTATCTTCCTTTGTAATTGTAATGATCAAGGGTTGCCCACTTGGACCTGGTACATACTCTCACTTGGTTGTAGGGTTCTGGTGTGGTACAGTCCATTCTGGCTCCAGGGACAATAACAGCCCTGTCAGTACTGTGCTTGAAATTTGAGGTAATGCCAAACTTGTAACCTGATCTTTAAGGAAGGCACTGTACCACTGCCACATCCTTCCTCTTATCCTCAACATGTACTTTCATGGGAATTTTTGTTAGAACATCAAATTTGAAAAGTAAGCCAAGAGCCAGAGTAATAGGCCAATGGTCTGAGCATTCTATATAAAGAAGCCCAGATCTTAGTCCTGGAACCACATGGTTTCTCAAGCACTACTGGATTCAAGCTCCTAACACCAACAGGACTGACCCCAAACTGAACAAAAGAAAAGGAGAACCACCTGGGGCCATAGCAATAGCACAGTGAGTAGGGCGTATGCCTTGCCTCTGAGTGAGGTTGGGTGTGGCCCATAACTAAAAAAAAGAAGAAGGGAAAAAAGGGGGAACCACCTAACTGCCCTGAGACAGTAGAATGGAGAGCCAAATGAGCAGTTTATAGTGCTGGGCAGCAAGATAGCAGTGGGACTCAGATACTCTCCACAGCAGATGACCCCAGGAAACTTTATGCTCACAAAATAAGCCTGTCACAGAGAGATTCATATTGCACAGAGTTGTTGGTAAGAGTTCTCAGAACAATTTCCAGAGCTAGAAAGTAAACCAAGGGCTGGAGAGATAGTACAGTGTATAGGGCACTTGCCTGGCAATGTGGCCAACCAGCGTTTGCTTCCAAATCCCTATATGATAGGGTATCTCGAGCACATTCATGAGTAATTTCTTTTTTTTTTTTTGGTTTTTGGGCCACACCCGGTAACGCTCAGGGGTTACTCCTGGCTATGTGCTCAGAAGTTGCTCCTGGCTTGGGGGACCATATGGGACACCGGGGATCGAACCGCGGTCCGTCCAAGGTAGCGCAGGCAAGGCAGGCACCTTACCTTTAGCGCCACCGCCCGGCCCCCACATTCATGAGTAATTTCTGAGTGCAGAACCAGGAGTAAGCCCTGAGCATTACTGGGTGCAACTCAAAAACGAACAAAAAGAAAGTAAACTGGTGATTACCATGACAGGGTCAGGGAGCTTGGGTGGGGTCACAGACTGCTGTGCTCCCGGGATACTCCCTGGGAATCTCAGGGACTTTGTATCCTGCATGCAAAGTCTCTGGACTCTGTCCTCAGACCCATCCTTCCTGAGTGGTCTCCTCCCACATTTGTTGCTCCATACTGCTCCACTCAGAAACCCCAGAATTACATTCTCCCCTTCGATAATCATCCCACTCTGCTTAGTAAGTGTTGCCTCTTTGACAATTTTTTTTTTTTTTTTTTTTTGGTTTTTGGATCACACCCGGCAGCACTCAGAGGTTTCTCTTGGCTCTACCCTTAGAACTTGCTCCTGGCAGGCTCAGGGGATCCTATGGGATGCCGGGATTCGAACCACCGTCCTTCTGCATGCAAGACAAACGCCTTACCTCCATGCTATCTTTCTGGCCCCCACTCTTTGACAATTCAACAGCAACACCCCCCCGCACCCACTGCCAGCACAAGAGGACCCTCCAACACTCAGCTCAACCCTCTTTTTTTTTTTTTTTTTTTTTTGGTTTTGGGTCACACCCAACAGTGCTCAGCAAGGGTTACTCCTGACTCTATGCTCAGAAATTGCCCCTGGCAGGCACAGGGGACCACAATGGATGCTGAGATTTGAACCACCGTCCTTCTGCATGAAAGGCAAATGCCTTACCTCCATGCTATCTCTCAGGCCTATCCCTCTTTTGATCACTACTTCCCAACTCTGCTGTGATGTGTGTCTTATGGAACACTCCTAAGCCTCCTGTCTCAGGTCTTTGACCACCCTGCAAGGGTTGGGGTCACAGCCACCCAGTGGACAGGGGCCCCCTCATTACCTGCATTATCTGATTTCGTGCTGTGACATCTCTGTCAAAACATGCATGTCCTAAGGCCGGAGAGATAACACAGTGGTAGGGCATTTGCTTTGCATGCAGAAGGACGTGGTTCGAATCCAGGCATCCCATATGGTCCCCCGAGCCTGCCGGGGGCGATTTCTGAGCGTAGAGCCAGAAGTAACTCCTGCTGGGTGTGACCCCCCCCCAAAAAAAAAAACCATGCATGTCCTTTCACAGAAGC
Organism: Suncus etruscus; assembly: GCF_024139225.1. Lineage (NCBI taxonomy): Eukaryota > Metazoa > Chordata > Mammalia > Eulipotyphla > Soricidae > Suncus > Suncus etruscus. The sequence continues at coordinate 43,760,369 of NC_064861.1, forward strand.
CCTGTCACTTTTGCAAAACATGATACTTTCATATTTATGTGTTCATTTTATAATTTTGTTTTGTTTTGGTACCACAGCTATGGTACTTGGGGCTTACTCCTGGCTCTGTGCTTAGAGGTCAATCCTGAAGGAGTGCAGGAAACTCTCTGTGGTGCCAGGATAGAACCGGGTTGACTGTGTGAAGCAAGTGCCTCCCCCCATCCATCACTCTAGCTTTCACGTTATTTTACTTTTTGTGTGTGTGTTCTCATCCGGTGGTGCCAGGAATGGAACCCAGGCCTCCTGCTTGCATGAGCTCACTCCCAAAGCCAGCTCCCTGCCCCTGTAAACAGGTCATTTGTCTGTCAGCCACCAGTTCCCTCATGTCACTCTCTCCTCAGCCCTAGAGCCACCAGCTTGGCTCCGGATCTGCACAAAGGGGCTGCTCAGAAATTCTCCAGTGAACAGTGGGTGGTGAACGCCATGTGGGGTGACTCCAGGGAGGAGGTGGACAAACAACTCTGAGTGTCCCAAGAGCACAGACACTGGGACACAGACGTGAGCTGAGGCAGTCACTCTAGGAGCTCTCTGGCCCTTGGGGGGAGGCACCCTCATGGTGTTTGGAGAATAGGACTGCAGTCACAGAGTTGGGGGGGCCTGGCAACCAGGCCCTGGGAGTCCCAGATTTTCTCCTGGGGCCTCTGCTCAGCAACCTGGGCCTCGAGAAGGGAGAGGTCTCTGAGGGAAAGGACTGGAAAGAGAGGCTCCAAGGTCAGGGCCCTGCTGGGAAGGGGCCCTAAGGGGCCTGTGGCTCTCCCAGGAATTGCTAGGCTCCAATCACCCGGAGCCCCTTCCTTCCCCAGGACCTTACACCCATGGGAGATAAACCTGAGAAGCAGCCGACCCATGTCCTCAGGGAAAGCCGCAGGCCACTGGAAAGTTGCTCGGAAAAGTTTTCCAGTGCTTGGCCCCCCAGGTGTGTGAGCAGGGCCCCCGAAGACACAGCCTGGCTGGGCTCACTCTTTCCAAGGTGGGTCCCGGGAGTCCCAGAGAGCTCAGGCCTCCATGGGCCCAGCACCTCGTCTACCTGCCCTGAAGGGTGTTTTCTCTGCTGCAGGAGAAGCAAGATGTGTTTTCTGAGGCTTAGGTTCTCAAAGAGCCTCCTGAAATGCTTTGAGCATCTGTCCAGTCTGTCTATCTCTATGTGTGTAGCTGGGGAGCAGCTCCAAGAGGCAGGAAAGGGTGAGGAAGCTGGAAGCTGCTCTTAGCCCTTCTCTCTCTACTCAAAATAAACTGAGCAGGAAGACAGGGTGAAGGAAGGATTGGTTTTAAATCAGACCTGCTTCCGGGTCAGACCTTCAGACCTTGCCAGGCTGACATGACCTCTGCTAGGGTCTCTTTGAGTGCAGGCACAGATTAGTCATAGGTGTTGGGGGTAGGGTGCGTGCCATTAAGGAACCCCCTTTCGGAGATGAGCTGGCAGTGTGTGGAACACAGGCTGGCATTGCCCTCACACACCCCCAGTACTTGTGCTGTATCTGTAGCTACAGCTGCCTCCTCCTGGATATGCAGACAACAACTTCAGGATGTGCAGTCTACAGTCCAGCATTAGGCTGGAGGTCTTGCCCAACAAAGAGAAATGCAGAGCGGCTTCCCCCAGTTCAGAAGGGCCCTGGGTCACCATAAAAAAATGAGGAGGGTGCTCCAGAGAGGAGCTTAGGGAGGTGGGATCACAGAAAATCCTCTGTGGAGCAGATTCTAGGGGCTTAGGGAACTTTCTTAGATAAAAGCATGCAAAGACCCTCCCCACCCAGCTACAATGAAAAACACTTGACCCAGTGATTTCTGGAGACAAAGACCCATTTTTTTTTTTTTTGGTGTCATTTTAAAAATGACATTATTAGGGGTGGGAGAGATAGCAGAGCAGTAGGGCCTTGGCAGAAAAATGGTGGTTCAAATCCTGGCATCCCATATGGTCCCCAGAACCTGCTGGGGGTGGTTTCTGAGCTTAGAGCCAGGAGTAAACCCTGAGCACTGCCGGGTATGACTCAAAAACCAAAAAAAAAAAAAAAAAAAAAAAAAAAAAAGGCATTAAAGCAAAACAAAAAATTGGGGGTAATGTTGGGTTACATCTTATTTTACCTAAAACCAAGTTTATCCCTGGTTTCTTTGTATCTGTTTATTTACAACTTGGTTTACCCAAAACAAAGATTGTCTTACTTGTAAACCTGGGCAGGTTTACTGCCCCACCCAGGGATGATCTCTGTACTCAATAAAAACGGTAGTTCTGGCAGGCAGTGAGCCAAATACTAGCTAGAAGACTGCCAGTCTAACCGTGTCTCACCCTCTGCCTGGTCCGAATTATTTCTTGTGTGTCCCTGATTCAACTCATTCACCTGGGCTTGGAGATACAGCACGTGGGGTGATTTTACAGGGCAGAGTGATAGCACAGCCCTAGGGTGCTTGCCTTGCACACAGCCAACGCTGGACAGACAGTAGTTCGATTCATTCCTGACATCCTATAATATGGTCTCCTGAGCCTGTCTCGAGTGATTTCTGAGCACAGAGCCACCCCTGAATGCCGCTGGAAGTGGTCCAAAAGCAAAAATAATAATAATAAAACAATAATAATAAAAATGACATTATTGGGGCCGGAGAGATAGCATGGAGATAAGGCATTCGCCTTGCATGCAGACGGTTGGTGGTTCGAATCCCGGCATCCCATATGGTCCCCTGAGTCTGCCAGGAGCGATTTCTGAGCGTGGAGCCAGGAGTGACCCCTGAGCACTGCCCGATGTGACTCAAAAACAAAAAAGCAAACAAAAAAACATATCTTTTGGGCCTGGAGAGATAGCACAGCGGCGTTTGCCTTGCAAGCAGCCGATCCAGGACCAAAGGTGGTTGGTTCGAATCCCGGTGTCCCATATGGTCCCCCGTGCCTGCCAGGAGCTGTTTCTGAGCAGACAGCCAGGAGTAACCCCTGAGCACCACTGAGTGTGGCCCAAAAACCAAAAAAAAAAAAAAAAGAAAGAAAAGAAAAATGACATTATTGCTTACAGTCTGGATCTGCCAGAAACTACTCCTGGCAGTGTTTGGGAAACCACATGGAATGCCAGGGATTAAACCAAGTCCACTGTGCAAGGCAAGCACCCTACCTGCTGTACTATCATTCCTTCCCCAAAAACCATGTATTTAGAAGCCCCTCCCACTTCCATTCCTAAAGTGAAATCCCTGAGCCCTAACTTAAGAAGAGGAAATAGTAGCCAGAGTGATATAGCACAGCGGTAAGGCATATGCCTTGCACAAAGCTGACCTGGGACGGACCCGGATTTAATCCCCGGCATACCATATGGTTCCCCTGAGCCTGTCAGGAGCGATTTCTGAGAGCAGAGCCAGAAGTAACCCCTGAGCACAGCTAGGTGTGCCCCCCACCAAAAAAAGGAAGAAAAAATAAAGGGCCAAAAAGATAGTACAGAGGATAGGGCACTTACCTTGCATATACCCCAACCCTCTAGGACGTAATCCCTGAATGCAGAGCCAGGAGTAAACCCTGAGCACCAGTAGGTGTGCCCCAAACAAAGAACAATAAATGAAGTATATAAATACATATGCATTTATTTAAAAAATGCCAAGGTCTGGGGCCAGTGTGATAGTACAGTAGTCAGGGTATTTTGCATGCAAAGCATCCAATATGGTTCCCCAAGCACCACCAGGAGTAATTTCTTTTTTTTTGTTTGTTTTTTTGGGTCACACCTGGCAGCACTCAGGGGCCACTTATGGCTCTGTGCTCAGAAATCGCTCCTGGCAGGCTCGGGGGACCATATGGGATGCCAGGATTCGAACCACTGTCCTTCTGCATGAGAGGCAAACGGTCTACCTCCATGCTATCTCTCTGGCCCCCGGGAGTGATTTCTGAGTGTAGACCCATGAATAAATCCTGAGCACTGCCAGGTGTGGGCCCAAAACCCCAAAACCAAAATCAATAACAAAAAACAATGACAAGGTCTTGATGCTAAAGATAGTACAGTAGGGCCCTTGCTTGCCTTACATGTAGCTAACCTGGGTTTGATCTCAACATTCCATATGGACTCAAGAGCACCACCAGAAGTATTCCTGGAGAGCAGTCAGGAGTAACAACTGAGCATCACCAGGTATGACCCAAAAAAACAGACAAAACTAAACAAAACTGGGGCATGAGAAATAGCACAATTGTAGGGCATTTGCCTCTCACGCGGCCAACCCAAGATGGACCAAGATTCAATCTCTGTCACCCGGATTCAATCTCTGGCATCTCATATGATCCCCTGAGTCTTCAAGGAGCGATTTCTGAGTGCAGAACCTGAAGTGACCTTTGAGCGCTGAGCCAGGTGTACCCCAAAACAAAACAAAAAAATAAACAAACAAACAAACAAAAAAACAAAGAAAAAAATGACAAGGTCAGTGATACAGAATGTAAGTACTCCCACAAGAATAGCTGAGTTTACGCCCTCTTAGGAGCACTAAGGAACCACATAGGAACCAAGCTCTGGTTTGGCAGACATGAGTATCCTCAGAAACTGGGCCGGGCCTCCAAGCTGGACAGGATATGGCTAAGGTCACAGTCAGCCACTGGCCAAGATGGTCCTGAGGGACACTGCTTAATGGCCTGTGCCTAGGCTAAGAAAAAAGAAATGAGAGCACAGGCACGTCCGAAACTCGCACCGGTGTGCACGTAAATTCACTTGAGCCAACACAGGGCTGGGGTGTGCGATGGACGGGATGGTCAAAACGTCAGGAAACTACACTACCATCTGCTGCAGAAGACATAGTCACAGGCAACCAAATAGATGAGCAAGACGATGATGGTGAAACATGACAGGTCAGGTAGATGTAAAATCAAGAATGATTTTGAGTTTCTGAAATAGAGAGGTTCCAAGAAGTCATTTCTTTTTTTTTTTTTTTTTTTTTTTTTTGGTTTTTTGGGCCACACCCGGTGACGCTCAGGGGTTACTCCTGGCTATGCGCTCAGAAGTCGCTCCTGGCTTGGGGGACCATATGGGACGCCGGGGGATCGAACCGCGGTCCGTCCTGGGCTAGCGCAGGCAAGGCAGGCACCTTACCTCCAGCGCCACCGCCCGGCCCCCCAAGAAGTCATTTCTGATGAGCAGGCCTCGGCTCTGAGACCTGAGGAGATGCGACTCAGAAGGAGGTGAGAAAAGGGTTCTGAGACAGAACAGTAAGGGTTGAGATTCCGTACAGAAGTCAGCTTGAGTTCTGGGAAAGGCGTGAAGGCACAAAGAGTAAAGTCCTTCAAGGGCACCCTATGTGGTTCCCCCGAGCCTGCAGGAATAGTTTCTGAGTACAGAGTCAGGAATAAATCCTGAGCACTGCCTGGTATGGCATCAAAACAAACAAGCAAAGAACTGGAGAGAATTCAACCGGCCCACAGGTTCCAACACTCATGGTCCTGTGAGCACTGTCAGGAGCTGGGAGTAGCCCCCAAGTATTGCTGGGTGTGCCCCAACAAAGCAAAACAAAAGGCATGAGTTAGAGTATGTACAGTAAAAAGCCTGAGAAAGTTTTAAGTGGAACCTAATCAGAACATATCAATAGATTTTCCTTTTTGTTTTGTTTTGTTTTGTTTTGTTTTTGGGTCACACCTGGCAGCACTCAGGAGTTACTCCTGACTCTATGCTCAGAAATCGCTCCTGGCAGGCTCGGGGGACCATATGGGATGCCGGGATTCGAACCACCGTCCTTCTGCGTCTAAGGCAAACACCCTACCGCTGTGCTATCTCTCTGGCCCCAGATTTCCTTTTTTTGGTGGTGGGGGGATGACATACCCGCCGATACTCATCAGGACTTACTCCTGGCTCTGTGCTCAAGGATCACTCCTAAGCTCAAGGAACCATATGTGGTGCTGGGGATTGAATTCCGGTCAGCCAGGTGCAAGGCAGGCGCCCTACCCACTGGACCCACTCCAGCTCCAAATCCTCTGATTTCTGTTTGTAAAAGCTCCCTTTAGCTGCTGATTGGGGCCAGTGAGGCGGGATGCTAGTAGTGGAACCTGGTCAGGCGCAGGGGGCCTGGCTGGATGCGGGGCACCGTATGGACAGAGACCAGCGCTTCTCTGCAGCGCCCCCTGCTGTGAGTCCCGCTCAGCATCAGGCTGAGCTGCCGACAGAAGGAGCTGAAGCCAGATCTGCTAAGTCGCAGGCCCTGAGCACAACAAAGAACAGTCAGGGCACTGCCCCTGTCTCTAGGCTTCCTCCTACTGCTTAGACCATGGGGATCTCCCAGCTGCAGCCCAGCAATTGTTCCACTCACCATTTTCTAGCACCTTTGCCACCACCCCATTCAGGATTCTGCAGGTCACCAGCACACGTCATCCAGGGTCCCAGCCCTTCCTACCATCCTGCAGAGCAGAATGCCAGGCTCAGGGCTCCTGCCCAATCCCAAAGAGCCACATGATATTAAAATCTCCCACTTCTTACCTCCGAACCAGATTATGTTTTTTTTTTTGGGGGGGGGAGGGTTGTTTTGGTTCAGGTGGTATGTAGGGCTAACTCCTGGATCTGTGCTTAGGGATCACTCCTGGCAGTGCTCAAGGACCATATGAGGTGCTGGAGATTGACCCCAGGTGAGCTCCATGCAAGGGCAACACTCTACCTGCTGCACTATTTATTGCTTGAGCCCCCATCACAGTGAGTCTTTGACATCAGTGTGCACACACACATCTCAACTCAGACCAGCCATCTTGATTACTGCGTGTGTGCATGTGTGTATGGTGGCTTCAATATGGGCAGAAGATGGGCAGCAGCCAAAGTGCCTCCTTTCGAGCAAGCAGCCATGCGTTTGTCCCCGGCACCTCACAGCAGAGGGCAGTGCAGGCAACTAGCTCTGTGGTTTCTGCTCTCTAGTTTAGTCACTGCCACAGCTCAGCCAGAAGTGTTTACTACCACCACGAAAGGACTTCACTGAAGCAAGCGCCACAGTGAAAAACAACTGATGGGTAGGAGCCAATCATACATATGGACAACCTGGGTTCATATCCCAGCTCCTCCTAGGGCCCCTTGAGCCTGGACAGGAGTGATTCCTGAATGAATAAATTCTGAGCACTAGGGGCTGGAGAGATAGCACGGAGGTAAGGTGTTTGCCATTCATGCAGAAGGTCATTGGTTCAAATCCCAGCATTCCATATGGTCCCCTGACGCTGCCAGGAGCGATTTCTGAGCTTGGAGCCAGGAATAACCCCTGGGCACTGCCGGGTGTGACCCAAAAACAACAACAACAACAACAAAATTCTGGGCACTAATCGGTGTGGCCTGAAAACAAACATTTCAACCACTTACACCATGACAACTGGTTCTAATCTAACCTGACTGATGTGGCCTTCCCCAACTGCCCAAAAAATAATTATGCGAGTTCCACACCAGAAGCAAAATTCCACTAGTAGGGGTGTGAGTGCAGAGCCCGCCTGTAGTCAGGCAATAGTATGTGTGCGAACCCCACAACTAATGCTATGCAACTTCCCCAGAGCCCAGCCAAGTGTGAGCACCAAGACCTAGCACGCATAGAACTTCTCAGAAGCCTGCAGGATCCTACACTTTCCTGGGTATGGTCCCTTTTTCATAGGAGTACGTCTAAGACACTCAAGGGGGCCTGAAATTGAGAATTACCAGACTTGTCTTCTGTTTCCCCCATATACACACCTGTGACAAAGTCGACTCATGGGTGGAGTGCAATAAGTGAGATTAACAACAGTAAATAAGCATAAAATAACACATTAGAACTATAGTCTGTAACAAGGTTGCACAGGTGTGGGTTCTTTCACTCTCAGATGCCTAAGTGTGGAAACACAGCTGGCTGTAGTGTCAGATGTGGTGACTGACAGGAATAGTGCTGCAACGGTGAGGTGTGCTACCCTGCACTTTCTTTAATACCTGGATTTGCCCTTGTCCTTCTATCTGTGACACCCCCAGCCTGGACAACCTTTACATCTTTGCTCAAACATCTCATCCAAGAGCCAGAATAATAATATCATTATTAATAATAATAATAATACAGCAGGTATGACATTTGTCTTGCGCACAACCATCCTGGGTTCGAACCCATATGGTTCTGCCAGACTCCACCAGAGCCAGGAGTAAGCCCTGACTTCTATAGCTTGGGGGGGCTGAGATCCTCACACAAAGCACCTTTGATAGAAGAAAGGCCATAGATGTTGGCCTCTGGGATGCTGCTCAGAGTGTTTAGCTCTCTCCCCTTTACTGCCTGCTTCTGTCCTGCCTGAAGGGGCCTCTACCATGTTCAAAACAGGAGCCATATGCACTGATGTTTTGTTGATGGGTTCTGCACTCTCAGCCCGGTTCAAGGAGGCTGTGAGAGCCATTGGGAACCAGAGGGTCAAGGTACTCACCGTTATTGGGTTTTCTCAGATCTCTGGATCTTGTGTCACTATTCAAGCACCAGTTGTAGAATAAAAATATCCACAAATGCCTCAGACGCCATGTTTCTAACCCCTTAGGTGGACAAGTCTGATGAATCAGGGTAGCAGTGGAGAAATAATACCAAGCCAGTCAAGACACGATTCATTGGAGTTAGTCTGCTTTTTGCCTCATGGCCTCTCTCCACCATGTGTTCTCTTTATGGATCCCAAAGCTAGAACTCCTTTCTTTATTCTCTAGAACTAAATCCACCATGGTGGGGGAAGGTTCTGTAATCCAGGTGGGGGCTTTTAAATACAAAGGAAGAAGTTACTGAGAAGAGAAAAAGTCAGGGGAACACCTTTATTTGGGATTTCAGCTAGGTTTACCTTACAAGAATAGTCAGGTGGACTGATGAAGATCAGCTATGAGCCTGGCAAGCAGAGTGGGCAGAAACCCATTATACACACACACTTGCATAAAGGTAGAATTGGGAAGCTTATTGCGCCCCCTCCAAGGCAGCCTCAGTCCACTGGGCATAGAATAGTCTCCTCACTGGAGAACCCCTGATGCAGGCAGCAGGGACACAGGGCTGAGTTGGTGCCTGGGCCTCCCTTTGGAAGTATATTTCCTCCGGCCATTTCTTTGTGGTCTGGAAGGTTTTAAAATAGTCAGTGATTTAAAAACAGAAAATCTCCCAGTCTATCCAATTAATGCTCACAGTTCATTGTTTGTAATTGCACATAAAATTTTATAACGGGAAATTACAAGAATTCTCTGTGAAGACTTCCCCCAAGGAACAGATTTGGGAAGAAAAATCCCATTTCTGCTTTCAAGGGATAAGTTCTCTTAGCAGAATTCCTGGAACCTTCCCAAGTGATGAGCTTATGGGTGGTGAGCTTTGGAGTTGGATCCCGCTCTGCCGGAGAAGCCAAGCAGTCAGCACTGGGCAGCACTAGCTAAGTGCTTCACACATGGTTGTTCTCAACTCCATCCTGGCGTGTACTAAGAAGTAGCCCATTTTTTAGATCAAAACATTGGGCACAGAGGGACTGATCCAAATTGTCTCAGGGCAGCCATGTGTGCTTTTGCCTCCCACTCATGAATGGACACAACCTTGAGTTCTGGAAAAATTTCCCAATGTACCTACACAGAGGTCCTGGAGACTTGCTGGTGCAGGGGAGAGAAGGGACTTCAGTTGGCACAGGCTCGCCTGTCGCCTGTCCTGAACTGTCCCCATCAGACACAGGCCATTGCTTCCTAATGAAAAGGCCCCTGCATTGCACATTTTAAAATGCATTCACATGTTTCTGTGTTCAATGCAAAAATGCAAACCCACCAGTTTCTGAGACCTGCTTGAGCATTTGTTTGTTCTTTTGCATCTGGAGACCCGAAAATGACAGAGCCTGTCTTGCTCTATACTCACAGAAAATACTGGTGTGTTGGGGCTGGAGAAATATACAGTGGTTAAGGTGCGTGCCTTGCATGTGTGGTCAACTCAGGTTCAATCCCTGGCACCCCAGATGGTTCTCTGAGCACCCCTCAGTGAGGAATATGTCCTCAGAACAGTCCCTTCCAAAGAAAAAAAGGAAAAAAAAGTGTTTGTTTGTTTGTTTTTGTATTGGGGTCACACCCAGCAGTGCTCAGGGGTTACTCCTGGCAGGCTCAGGGGACCATATGGGATGCCAGGATTTGAACCACCGTCCTTCTGCTTGGAAGGCAAATGCCCTACCTCCATGCTATCTCTCCGGCCACTAGTAAAGAAAACTCTTGGTGTGGATGTAGACCCTTGCAAATTCCCATGTCCACACTAATCTCTGCATACTCATTTCTAGGCTACCCAGACACTTGCTGCCTTCCAGGAGGACTTGTTGGAAGGACAGGGGAGTCTCCCTTCACCCAGGGCAGCCTCCTTACCCCTGCAGTGACTCCTCAATGGACCTCAGCACAGGTCAGAATCATTCAGAATCAGCAGTGCTTATTGAGCACCTACTGTGTGCGGCCAGGAGGATAGTGCAAAGAAGAGAGTAGGACTCTGGCCTCATGACACTTAAGCCTAGGGTACCATAGTGGAATTCAGGGCTTATTTCTTATTCCTGTGTATCTTATTCATGTGCTCAGGGATAAACCCTGGCAGGTTCAAGAGACTAGAAGTGGTGCCAGGGTTTTCCAGGTACAAGGAATTGTCCTATCTGCTGTACTGTCTCTCCAGGCCCCCAGCAATTAAAAAAAAAAAACAAAAAACAAAAAACAAGTAACCACTGGGGACCAGAGTGATAGCACAGCAGGTATGGTGTTTGCCTTGCACGTGGCTGGCCCAGATTCAATCCCCAGCATCCCATATGGTCCCCAGAGCCTGCCAGGAGTAATTTCTGAGTGCCAAGCCAAGTGTAACCCTGAGTGCTGCCAGGTATGGCCCCCAAATAAACAAAACAAAAACAAACAAAAAAGGAAGTAACCACTGGTCCCCAGGAACAAGACTGCATTCCCCAGCTGCCACCACTGTCACACTGTCTGGCAATGACCGACCCCCCACCCTACACCCAGTGTTATTCTGTGCATTGAAGAGCTTGACTGCAGTGTTTGCAGTTGGTGGAAAGGAAAATATTTCTTCTTTTTTTTGGGGGGGGGAGTTTGGTTTTTGGGTCACATCCTGCAGTGCTCTGGGGTTACTCCTGACTCTATGCTCTGAAATCGCTCCTGGCAGGCTCAGGAGACCATATGGGATGCCAGGATTTGAACCACCATCCTTCTGCATGCAAGGCAAACACACTACTCCATGCTATCTCTCTGGTCCAGAAAATATTTCTTCTTATGCTAACAAAATGACAAAATTATTTGCCAAAAGGGAGAGCGTCCCCACACTTGTGGGGGTTAACAAATGACCCAAGTAAGTCTGTTAAGTGTAAAGCTTGTCAGGGAAGACTCTGGTCCTCAGTTCCACTAAGCTCATTGCAAAGACCCCAGGACTGAGTTGCTGTCCCTTTCCTTGTCCTGTCTTTGAGTCTTGGTTCTGAAGTGACCTAGAGCAGGAGGAGTAGGAGGGAGGGATCAGTATCTCTTAAGGCTGCCCCCACCCTCATGGGTTTGTATGGCTCCTCAGTTGAGACTAGATTTGAACACAGCTCTAATGGGCTCAAGACCCAACTTGACAATACCTTTCACCATCTCTGATTACCCCTCATTCTCCTGTAGGCCTTGTAGTCAGTCACTCACAGCCTTTGGTAGCCAATGAGAGCATGTGTGATAGCCCATGACCTGCACCTCTGGCCCCCTCTGGGCCTGCCTCTCTGCCCCACAACCACCTCCAGAAGGAGCTCAAAGCCAATACCTGGCAGTACTCAGGTATTATTCCTGGTTCTGTACTCAGAAATTACTCCTGCAGGGACCAAAGTGATAGCACAGAAGTAGGGTGTTTGCCTTGCATGCAGCTGACTCAGGATGGATCCGGGTTCAAACCCCAGCATCCCATTGGTCCCCCGAGCCTGCCAGGAGCGATTTCTGAGTGCAGAGCCAGAAATAATCCCTGAGTGCCGCTAGGTGTGGCCCACCAAACAAACAAACAAAACAAAAAAAATAAATAAAAAGAAAGAAAAGAAAAGAGAAATAAATCACTTCTGCAGGCTCAGGGAACCATACTGGATGCCAAGGACTAAACCTAGATCTGCCAAATGCAAGGCAAATAATGCCTTCCTTGCTGTACTATTTCTGGGTCCAAATCTTTAGGTTTTAAGAAGGGCTGAGTGGACTTTTGCTCAGCCCTTAACCATGTCCCTCCTTCCTGCACTAGAAACCCAGACACCCCTTCCCTCTGGTAATCTCTGTAGCTCACTCATAAATCATGAGCACATTCATTTGCATGTCAGAAGCTCGGCCAAGAAATTAGATAAAATTGATCCGCCACAATTTATTCTCTCTATTTTTCCAAGAAATGGCCTCCCTCCCATGTTTTATTCATGGAGACACCAGCTCTCTCTTTTATCTCCAACCCTCAGTAACATTTTCAATTTACTCAATTTATAGCTGCAAGACGCCCTTGGGCTGGGCAGGAGGGAGGCCACCCAGAATGGGCCGCAGCATGGGCAGCTGGCGCGGCTCCGGGCGGCTCCGGCAGGCGGGCACTCTGAAGCGAGACGGAAGGTGTTTTCAGCAAACTTGCTCCAGCCCTGGGCTCCCAAGAAAGCTTTCCAGGGGCCATTGCAAAGAAGGTTCTGAGCACTAATGAGGGGCCTGAGCTCTGGGTGAGCGCGTGGGGAGCCGGGTCCCTGCTGAATCCAGAGATGCTTCCAGCAGCTACTTCAGAGCTGGGCTGCCTGGGCCCCACACAGGGGTGGTCTATTTGGGGAAAAGGGAAATAAATGCTCCCTCTGTCAGCCCTCCCTGTCTCCGCATGCCAGAAATGCCTTCTAAAAGTAGAGAAACCTGGAAGAGGATATTTCCCCATCGCTACATAAGAAGAGCCCAGGATTTCTGGAAAGGGTCTGGTTTTGAATAGCATTTTTCTAATACATGTTTTGTTTTCATTTTTTTTCCTCCTTAAAAGCACAAGATCAGGGGCTGGAGAGATAGCATGGAGGTAAAGCGTTTGCCTTTCATGCAAGAGGTCATCGGTTCGAATCCCAGCGTCCCATATGGTCCCCTGTGCCTGCCAGGAGCAATTTCTGAGCATGGAGCCAGGAGTAACCCCTGAGCACTGCCGGGTGTGACCCAAAAACCACAAAAAAAAAAAAAAAAAAAAAGCACAAGATCAGATGTTTGTATTTCTAAGGGTGGTATAAGCAGTGGTTGCTTGCTGTCCATCAGAGATACCAGGCACTTGTTTAGAAACTCATATGGGTCTCTTTCTCTAAACAGAGGTTGCAGACTCATCCAGGTTCAATCCCTGAAACAACATATAGTTCCCTTGAGCCCACCAGCAGTGACCCCTGAATGCAGAGGAGAAGTAAGTTCTTTGTATTTTGAGCGTGGCCCAAAAGCCAAAAGACAATAAAAAAAAAAAAAAATCAAACTGGGGCTGGCTGCATGTATGGCAACTTCTGTACTATCTCTCAGGCCTTTCTTTGTCTCTGTGTGGCCTTCCCACTTCATGCCTGACATACTACAGGTGCCCAATAAATATATTGACCTAAGATGTGGCAATTTTCATGGCAGAAACCTCTCTCTCTCTTCCTCTCTCCTTCTGTGCAATTGATGAAATCTCATATATGCTTTAATCACTGAGCCGTATCCTGGCTCCCAGGTGCTCTTTATTTTTCACAACATTCATTTTTATTTTCCTCTATTTAAAAAAATTTTTATATTGCAGCCATTGTGATTTACAAAGTACTTCAGAGTTGCATCTCAAACATACAATGAATCAGGGCCAATCCCACCATCAGTGTCAACCTTCCTCTACCAATGTTCCCCAAGTGCATTCTATCCCATCCCTCCTGCCCTCCAGACTGCCAGTATACAGGCTATTTTTAAGTTTAGATTGTTAAAGTTAGGATCTCTTGATTCCATTGTTGCTGCTTTTGGCTTGGATATTTAGTTTTGTTCTTTTTTTTTTTTTTTTTAACTCCACCAATGCACCTGAGACCACTTGGTCTTATAGTTGTGTTTCTCCTCTCCCACTCAGTTTCTTTCCTTCTCCTTGCTATACTCTGGGGCCAAGGTGTCTTTCCTTCTATAAAGGAAACCTTGGCATCAAATCTTGTTTGTGTTTTGTGGCTGTTTTTTTTTTTTTTTTAGCTGATCATTTTGTTCCTTGGAATTAAAAAGAAATTTCACATATCTCAGCTTCCCTTGCTCTAGATACTATTACAACCAGTAAAAAGTAAGTTTGACTGTTGAGTGGGACTTGAGAGAAGGACACTGAGAGGGAACTGACAGAATTGATATCAGTTCCTGTTTGCTCTTCTGTGTTCCACCTGGCTGTAATGGCTGGTGCCCAGCAGCTGACCGGGAGTAGGAAGTGATCTTGAGGAAGGGAGCCAATGCTGAGACAATCATGGCAGAAAAGGAGGAGCCTTGATCACAGTTGGAGGCAGACTTTCCCTACTGCCCAACAACTGAATTTGTTATAAACTTTTGGTGCCAGGGATTAAATCCAGAGCCTCTTTCATATGCTACTTGGGCCTACCACTGAGTCACACTCCAGACCAAATGCCATTTTCTTTAAGCTACTATTAACGTGAAGTGTTTTATGACAAGAATTTGAACCTGATCCTAACTCATGGGTCTTCGTTAAGGTATTATTGCTGAGTCCCATGCCACCATTCCTTGGGGGAAAGAAGGAAGAACCTAGCCCATTTATTTTGTCTTCTGCAAGAAAAGCTCATGAAATGGCTAAAGGGAAGGAACCAGAGATGATTATGGTCTTCTGGTATTCTTCTCTGCTAGGGAAAACTGATCCAGCCTTCCAGGGCAGAAGCCTTTCTGCCAGATGCTGCCAGGGCTGTGCTGGCTGGGAAGCAGTGCAAAGCCTGCATTTCTCCCTACAACTCACAGACTTGCACAGGACAAAGCTCACTGTGATCTGAGCACATACAGCAGGAGGCCTCAAGGACATCCTCAGAGACATAAGACCTTGCAAGGGTTTGGTTTGAAAGTAGATGAGTCCTGCCACAGTCCTGCCAGATGTTGGAGGCTGTGATTTGCACAGGACAACTCAAAATGGCTTGAGCAAAAAGAACCTTCTTCTTAACTAACCCAAAGCCTCAGGCTAAGGCAGTTCCAGGCTTAGTTAGTTCAGCAGTTTAACTCCACCATCAGGACCTTTCTGTTCTGTCTGTGACAGACCAGAACAATTGCTTCATTCTGTACCTCCTCATCCCTGGCCTCTGCCCTGTCATTGTAGTGTCACTTCCCAGGGGAGTCACCAGCCCACTTCCTTTGACGTTGTCCCTCAGACATGTGGCCTGCTTCAGCCCATCTGATGTTGTTGCAGAGGCTTACAATAAGCAGGAACATTGAAGCTTGTCCTGTGCCCCTGGCCATCACACTGAGAATCTTCTAGATCTGAATGAGCCAGTCTCAGAGCTCACATTATGGGAAATGAGAGCTACTTGTTAGTGCCTCAAGGCTGTGTGGTTGCTTGTTACTCAGCTTATTGAGGCCCTGGGTGACTGATAGTCCTCCTCACTGTATCATGGTCTTTGTGTCTCTAAGACACAGCCCCCAGAAAATACTAGAAACCAACAATGACTAGAGGGGAAAATTGCTTTAGAGAATATCCCTAAAGTCAGTCCTTATGTCAAAGCAGGGAAAACTTCCTCACCAGACCCAGCAGACTTTGAATCAACCTGATCTCATCTCTACACTGTCAGTCCCCCAGGCAAGAGATCAACACAGCTTAATTGGTCAGAGACCAGCCCCTAGGCACTGGAATATAGTTTGGTGGCTTTTGTGCTTGTTGTCCTAGCAGGAGGCTGTAGGTGTGATCCCTGGGGCTGCCAGAGGCATTGAACATCAGCCTGGCAGCAGCAACCCTTGGCACCACAAGCAATTTCTGGTCAACTGCAGCCAGGTGTGTGCAAGCCCTGCAAGGAGCAGTTGTGTGAGCACCACAGACTGGAAATGAAACCCCAAAGAGCACATATGTGTGAGCACTGCAACATCCTTGGGGAGTACAACCAGTAAGTGTGTGAACAAACACTCATTAAGAATGTGGCCTTCGGGCCCGGCGGTGGCGCTAAAGGTAAGGTGCCTGCCTTGCCTGCGCTAGCCTTGGACGGACCGCGGTTCGATCCCCCGGTGTCCCATATGGTCCCCCAAGCCAGGAGCAACTTCTGAGCACATAGCCAGGAGTAACCCCTGAGCGTCACCGGGTGTGGCCCAAAAACCAAAAAAAAAAAAAAAAAAAAAAGAATGTGGCCTTCGGGCCCGGGGAGATAGCACAGCGGCGTTTGCCTTGCAAGCAGCCGATCCAGGACCAAAGGTGGTTGGTTCGAATCCTGGTGTCCCATATGGTCCCCCGTGCCTGCCAGGAGCTATTTCTGAGCAGACAGCCAGGAGTAACCCCTGAGCATCGCCAGGTGTGACCCAAAAAACAAAAAAGAAAAAAAAAGAATGTACAAGTGGGCCCGGAGAGATAGCACAGCGGCGTTTGCCTTGCAAGCAGCCGATCCAGGACCAAAGGTGGTTGGTTCAAATCCCGGTGTCCCATATGGACCCCCGTGCCTGCCAGGAGCTATTTCTGAGCAGACAGCCAGGAGTAACCCCTGAGTATCACCGGGTGTGGCCCAAATACCAAAAAAAAAAAAAAAAAAAAAAAAGAATGTGGCCTTCGGCGAGGTTGCGCTAGAGGTAAGGTGTCTGCCTTGCAAGCGCTAGCCAAGGAAGGACCACGGTTCGGTCCCCCGGCGTCCCATATGGTCCCCCCAAGCCAGGGGCAATTTCTGAGCGCTTAGCCAGGAGTAACCCCTGAGCATCAAATGGGTGTGGCCCGAAAAAAAAAAAAAAAGAATGTGGCCCTCCAGCAGCACTGTGTGGAGAATCAAAATTGATTTTTCTAGGTGTGTAGGGGGACCACACCTAGAGGTGCTCAGACCTTACTCCTGGTTTTTTGTTCAAAGAGCAGTCCCGGTATTTCATGGGTGACCTATGCAGTGTCCGAGATTCAACCAGAGTTGGCCATATGCAAAGCAAGTGGTGTACTATCTCTCCCACTCTTCCCAGAACTGCAAAGGAGTGTACCCCTGCCCTGAAGCACCTCAGTCAAGCTTGTAGCCTGCAGTGAGCAGTGCAACCAAACGTATGAGTGCCCCAACCAAGCTGTGCCCAGATCATGCCCAAAGGAAAAGCCACGGAGTAAAGAGAATCATTTCTAGGTCCACGGTCGGATCACTTCCTCCAGGTGCAAAGAAACAAGCAAAATGGGCAAGGTAGTGTTTGTGTGAGAGCAGGAGCCAGGAGAGAGCAGCAAGCAGCTTCTCTCACAAGCACTGTCTTAAAGGCTTAGCTTCCTATCTGTCCACTGAAAATAAGACCTGCTCTTCTTTCTAGGAGAAAAGTAAACCAATACCCATAGCAGCCAGGGGGCTGTTGTCACTAAATGCCCATTTTATTCTCAAAAGAGCCTCCATTGTTTTTTTTTTTTCTTTTTTTGTTTTGTTTTGTTTTGTTTTGGGGCCACTTCCGACAGTGGTGCTCAGGAGTTGCTCTTGGCTCTGTACTCAGAAATTGCTCCTGGCAGGCTCAAGTTTCCTTATGGGATGCTGGGGATTGAACCTGGGTCCATCTAGGTCTGCCACGTGCAAGGCAAACGCCCTCCCACTCACTGTGCTATTGCTCCAGCCCCTGTTTTGTTGTTTTCTGTATTGGGTTAGACCTGGCAATGCTCAAGGCATTATTCCTGACTCTACACTCAGGGATCATTCTTAGCAGGCTTGGGAGACAAAATGTTTGGGATCGAATCCCAGGTCAGCAAGTACCTTACCTACTGTGCTATTGTGCCAGCCCCTTTTCTTTTCTTCTTTTTCTGGGGAAAAGGGAGCTGGTCACACCTGATGGTGCTCAACAGTGACCCTTGGGGATCATTTGGGGGTGGGGGGAGGAGGGATCATAAGCCACAAACTAGGGTCCTCTCTTATCTCTCCTGCCCCTCCATTGATTTTATTTATTTATTTTGGTCTTGGGGCCACACCTGGTAATGCGCAGGGGTTACTCCTGGCTCTGTGCTCAGAAATTGCTCCTGACTTAGGTCAGGATATAGGTCGCTGGAGATAGAACCCAGGTTCGTCCTGGGTCAGCCACGTGCAAGGCAAATGCCCCACTGATGCACTGTCATGCTGGGCCCCCCCCTCCACTGTTTTTAATGGGGACTAAAAAAACCTCTCGCCTCAGGGCCAGAGAGGTGGCACAAGTGGTAGGGCATTTGCTTTGCGCGAGCTAATCTAAGATGGACCATGGTTCCATCCCTCAGCGTCCCATATGGTTCCCCAAGTCAGAAGTAACCCCTGAGCGTCACCAGGTATGGCCCAAAAACCTCTAGCCTCTTCTTCCCCTCTGCTTCTGGCTTTTCCCAGCGATGAGTATTCTCGCCTAGAGATGTTCTCAAGAGGGACTCTACGTGGTTTGTCCAGCAGTCCCCACCCCACTGATTAAGTGGCCTTCCCTGATAGGCGTCTCACTGTCAATCACCCAGCCACAGGGGCAGAGTGGGAAGCAGGACCACAAACCGGATGGAGTGTAGGCAGAGCTCCTGGTGAAGCCCTTACGAACTGTCACCCTCAGTTGTCTATGACAACAAAAGCTCCAGAGGTGAGAATCATCACAGATAGACTCTCCCTCCTGAGTGGCCCCTTGAAATCTAGACGTTCTTTTATGTTAGGTGACAACAATGATGGTCATTGGCATTGGGTAAGTTCTGGATCTCTGTAAAACCTTTTTTTTGTTTGTTTGTTTTCTTTTTTCTTTTTTTTTTTTTTTAGTTTTTGGGTCACACCCGGTGACACTCAGGGATTACTCCTGGCTATGCATTCAGAAATCGCTCCTGGCTTGGGGGACCATATGGGATGTTGGGGGAATGAACCACAGTCCGTCCTAGGTTAGCACGTGCAAGGCAAATGCCCTACTGCTTGTGCCACTGCTTCGGCCCCTATAAAACCTATTTTTAGTTTGATTCAGCTCAACTCGCAGAAAGGTACTGAGTATAGTTTGGTCCTTCTGGCCCTGTACAGAGTTTAGGAATGCAACTGTAGAGTTCAGAGTCTGGAGGTTGTTTCTAAAAGCCCCTGGCATTGTGCAGGTGCTCTAACACCCCATGGACCTGTGGTGCTGACCCAGCTGTGGGCTTCAGTGCAGCCATCTCCAGTGGAACTGCTAAGAGAGCACAGAGCACACAGCTGTGAGTTCTCTCCAGCAAACAATCTGCCATTTTGAGATTATTCAGCAGAGCCAAAGCAATAGCATAGCAGGTAGGGCATTTCCCTTGCATGCAGCTGACCCTAGTTTGATCCCCAGCATCCCATATGATTCCTCAAGCCTGCCAGGAATGTAGAATGGAGTATGCCTGAGCACTGCCAAGTATGTCCCAGAAACAAAAACAAAAAATTGGGGCCGGAGCAAAAGCACAGCGGTAGGGCGTTTGCCTTGCATGTGGCCAATCGGGGACAGAACCAGATATAATCCCAGGCATCCCATATGGTCCTCCGAGCCTGCCAGGAGCTATTTCTTAGTGCAGAGTCAGGAGTAAACCCCAAGTGCAACTGGGTGTCCCCCCCCCCCCGAAAAAAAAGATTACTCAGCAGAGTCCAGGCTTTGCTCTTATCCCATCTCTGAGATCTTAGCTCCAGTTGATGAACAAAACCAGTTCTTTCTTTGACCCATATCTATGCTCTGCCCCCCCATTAACCCTGCGCCTGGGGCCCCACTGGATCCTCCTAGGACCTCTCTCCATCCAGGGTTCCACAACTTTGCTTCGACTGGCCTATTTGCTTTGCCTCAGCTCAGCAGGGCAGGGTGCTCACGATGTGCTTGAAATTGTGAATTGTCATTCATTTAAGGTGACACAGGAGAGGAAGTGGAAAAGGAAATGGCCACTCTCTAGGAACAGACAAGGAAGTGCTCCAGGGAGAGGGGCCAGGGCTGGGGTCGGGGAGGAAAGCCACTTCCGGATCATTGAGACAGGATGTGAGTGCTTTGTGCTGGTGGCATCCCAGAAGGCCGCACTCTGGAAGCTGCTAAGAGTAGTGACCTCCAAATGGTAAGGGGCTCTGGAGTCCCCCTGAGAAGAAAAGCCACTCAATATCTGAGAGTCTTTTGCATTGTCTGCACTTTTTTTCAGGAGAACATTCTTCCTTGTTTAAGATTTGTAGATTCAGAGAGGAGAGAGAACACAAAGCTAAGAACATACATGCATTGCATTGCATTGCATTGCATGCAAGGTCTAGGCTTCATCCCTGATCCTCTGAGCTGGGTGTGACAAGACTATAACATATTCAGGGTCTGGAGAAATAGCACAGCAGTAGGGCATTTGCTTTGCACTTGGACAACCCAGGACGAACTTATGTTCAATTCTCAGCATCCCATATGGTCCCCCAAGCCTGCCAGAGCAATTTCTGAGTGCAGAGCCAGGAGTAACCCCTGCATGCTGCGGGGTGTGGTCCCAAAACTAACTAACTAATGAACTAAATAAATAAATAAAATATTTAAAGATTCATTTTCAAAACATTTAACTGCCTCAAAGCTTCCCCATGGGCCAAACCCCTTTCACAGAAAAGCTGAACCTCAGATAAGTAGAGCGACAAAGACTATGGTAACCTGGAAGACTGTAACCAGACTCCATGCTCCTGATTCGTTTGGGCTTCCTGAGCTCACATGCCAGCCTTTAAGGCTGCCTCCAGCCTCGGTATATTGGGGGCCTAATGCAGAGACTGTGGCCTTAGCCCACTGCCAACACTGCTCTCACCAAAGTGCATAGTAAGATGTAGCCTTAAAAATACCTGTCATGGGGGCTGGAGAGATAGCATGGAGGTAAGGCATTTGCCTTGCTTGCAGAAGAACTGTAGTTTGAATCCCTGCATCCTATATGGTCCCCCGAGCCTGCCAGGAGCAATTTCTGAGCATAGAGCCAGGAGTAACCCTTGAGTGTTGCCGGGTGTGACCCAAAACCCACACCCCCCCGCCCCCGCATAAAATACCTATCATGGGGGCTGGAGCAGTGGCGCAAGCAGTAGGACATTTGCCTTGCACATGCTAACCTAGGATGAACCGAGGTTCAATCCCATGGCATCCCATATGGTCCCCCAAGCCAGGAGTGGTTTCTGAGCACATAGTCAGGAGTAACCTGAGTGTCATTGGGTGTGGCCCAAAAAGAAAAACAAAAACAAAGGGAAAAAAACCTGTCATGGAGCTAGAGCGGTAGTACAGAGGGCATTTGTCTTGCATATGGCTGACCTGAGTTTGAGCCTCAGCACCCTATGTGTTTCCCTTAGCACTGCCAGGAAAGTAATTAATGAGTGCAGAGCCAGGAGTAACTCCTGAGGATCACCGCATATGCCCCCCCCACAACAATATAAATCGTCTGCCATATTCCACCTGCTGTCCAAAACGGATTTTTCTTTTTGGGTGACACCCCACATGAAGTGGGTTACTCAGTGATCTCATCAGCTATGGGCTCAGTATGGCACGCATCCTCTGTGTCTGGACATTATAATCAGGCCTGGAGCTGATTCAGGGTTCCAGAAGACTTTGGAATCAGGAAGTGTGGGTGCCTGCTAACTGTCCTGAGGATTTTCCAGGTGACAAGTGGGGTTCCACCTGCCTGCCGAAACTTCAACTCTGAAATATCACAGGATGGCAAAGGCATATTGAACAGCTACTAGGATCTGGGTCTGGAGCAAGTCCTAGTACCTGAGTAGTCCTTGATCCCACATACCAACTTGTGAGTCCACATTTTGGTTTGGTTGCTGAAGCTAGCATGGATCCCCAGCAATGTGGCATGATGGAGTAAGGAGGGAGTAGAGGTCTCATAGAAATTCCCAGGTTGGGCCCAGAGAGATAGCACAGTGGTGTTTGCCTTGCAAGCAGCCGATCCAGGACCTAAGGTGGTTGGTTCAAATCCCGGTGTCCCATATGGTCCCCCTGTGCCTGCCAGGAGCTATTTCTGAGCAGACAGCCAGGAGTAACCCCTGAGCACCACCGGGTGTGGCCCAAAAAAACAAAAAACAAGAAACAAAAAAAAACAAACAAAAAAAGAAACTCCCATGTTGGAGACGGAGAGATGGCATAGAAGTAGTACATTTGCCTTGCGAGCAGAAGGATGGTGGTTCGAATCCCAGTATCCCATATGGTCCCCCGAGCCTGCCAGGAGCAATTTCTGAGCGTAGAGCCAGGAGTAATCCCTGAGCGCTGCCGGGTGTGACTCAAAAATAAAATAAAATAAAATAAAAAAATAAAATAAAACTCCCAGATCTTTTCATCAATATTTGGTGAGGGCGTTTGTTTCAGACTCTGTGTTTATGTCAGAAGAGAAACTGAAGAAAGGGCCAGGGATACTGCTCAGTGGACTGGGTGCTCACATTGCAAGCTGCTGCCCGGGGTTTTAACTCCCAGCATCTCATTGTCCCCTGAGCACTGCCTGCACACGAGCGCGCACACACACACACACACACACACACACACACACACACACACACACACAATCAAAATATGCACAACTGTCATTTTCATTTTGGGGACCAGGAAGATGGCTAAAAGGAGAATACTAGCCTTGCATGCAGATGAACTGACATCAATCCTCATACCACAAGAAAGAAAAAAAGAAAAAATGTTCTATTCCAGATAGATAGTGGATCAGATCCCGCTTATACAGATCTGTGTATACAGGAGGTCAGGGGTTCTGTCCAGTACCTTACAATCTCCTAAGCACTGTTGAGTGATCTTTGAACATTCTACTGGAAATAGCTGCTGAGCATAGCTGGGTGTGGCCCCATAACAGAAAAAATAAACTCTTGAAAAAAACAGAAAGTCAAGGAGCCAGAGACATAGTACAGCAGGTAATGCACTTGCCTTGCACTCAGACAACCCAGGTTCAATCTCTGACATTCTATATGTTCCTCCAAGCACTACAAGGAGTAATTCTGAACACAGTTGGTGTGGATCCCCTTCTCCACCAAAAACAAAACGAAATAAAAATCATCCCCAGGAAGTTTGCCCTGAAGTGTTAGGTACCTTAGGATACCTAAAATAAGACTGACCAAGGAAGAATCATGGATTAGAAAGACAAAAGAGGCCCTTGAAGGGTGGGAATAGGAAGACACAGGACAGTTACTAGCCCCAAGACCTGCATCATTATTACAGGCCTGAGATTGGCTGCCTAGGTCAGGTGACTGACTCTTGTCCAATCAGCAATGGTCAGAGAGATCATGGAGGTCTATAAGCAAAACAGATTCCTTAGTAAAGGCTCAGGGTGGCCTACAAAAAGAGGATTTTATTTTATTTTACCCCTGAGATCTTAATTCAGAAATGCAGAACTATCCTTTCAAATATGGCTTACAGAGACATTTCATCTGTGTTGATGGTTTGCTGTTTTTTTAAATGGAAATTTTTATATAATCACCAGATATTTCTTTGTCCTTGAAAACGTTTGCTCATCATACCTGGCATCTCATTTCTCTCCCAGGCTCCTGTGGGCTGAAGGAGTGAAACCTTCAGGTGGGGATTCAGGTAGGGCTGGCTCTTCCTCTGTCACAGAGGACTCATTTATGCTGCCTCCTGGCTCTGTAGCTCCGATAAATAGAGCTGATTTAAGGTTTGCTCAGAGCCAGAGGGGCTGGCAGGAACTCATTTCCTGAGGTGCTGCCACTATTGCTGCCTTCTCTGATTGCTCCCTTCAGAGACCACCTGGGGTCCTGCCACCAAAACTCCCTGAGCACCCAGGATAGGTTCCCTGGGTTCTGCCTGCCATCCTGAGATAGAGCTGCTTTGAGAAGACACTACAACTGAGTGATCGAGAGCTGTCTCCTGAGCAG
Source organism: Suncus etruscus (assembly GCF_024139225.1). Taxonomy (NCBI): domain Eukaryota; kingdom Metazoa; phylum Chordata; class Mammalia; order Eulipotyphla; family Soricidae; genus Suncus; species Suncus etruscus. Next base: position 43,784,208 of record NC_064861.1, read on the forward strand.
AATGGCAGAGACCTCCTGGCTCAGCTCAGTCTTCAGGTACCCCCAAGTCTGACAGCTGAGAATGGCTCATGCACCTGTGAACAGTCAATGGAACCGAACCAAACCAAAGCTGCATACCAGATCCAGAGGCTTCACCCAGGGTCCTGTCCTGAAGGGGAACCGTTCCCACCAGCCACAGCACTACCAGCAAGAAGTGCTTTGAAGAAGCATATCTTTGAAGAAGATAGATCCTGGGAAGCCAGACGCCCTCTCAAGCTCATCTCTGGTCCTAACCATGCCCAGCAGCACCTTCCTGGAATTTTTTTTGGGGGTCACACCCAGCAGCGCTCGGCGGTTACTCTGGCTCTATGCTCAGAAATAGCTCCTGGCAGGCTCGTGGGACCATATGGGATGCCAGAATTTGAACCGCCGTCCTTCTGCATGCAAGGCAAATGCCTTACCTCCATGCTATCTCTCTGGCCCCACCTTCCTGGAATTTGCAGCACTTAGTTCAGCAGGACTTCTGGGAAGGCTTAGAACTAAGCAAGTGAGAAAGGGCCCTTCCCAGGGGGGTACAGAGGCAGTTGGAGGCCGCAGAAAGAGGGCAAGAGTCCATCTGTAAGCCCTGGATTGAGAGAGAGCCTCTTACTTCTTTTTGAGTCACACTCAGCAGTATTCAGGATTTATTCCTTTTTTTTTTTTTTTTTTTTTTGGTTTTTGGGCCACACCCAGTGGTGCTCAGGGGTTACTCCTGGCTGTCTGCTCAGAAATAGCTCCTGGCAGGCACCGGGGACCATATGGGACATCGGGATTCAAACCAACCACCTTTGGTCCTGGATCGTCTGCTTGCAAGGCAAATGCCTCTGTGCTATCTCTCCAGGCCCAGGATTTATTCCTAGTTCTGCGCTCAAGGATAACTCCTCGGGAGGACCAGGGATCATATGGGAAACAAGGGACAGAGCCTGGTGAGCCGCATATAAAGCAAGCACCCTGGGCCCGGAGAGATAGCACAGCGGCGTTTGCCTTGCAAGCAGCTGATCCAGGACCAAAGGTGGTTGGTTCGAATTCCGGTGTCCCATATGGTCCCCCGTGCCTGCCAAGAGCTATTTCTGAGCAGACAGCCAGGAGGAACCCCTGAGCACCGCCGGGTATGACCCAAAAAAACAAAAACAAAAAAAAAGCAAGCACCCTGCCCTGCCCTGCCCTGCCTGCTGTGCTGACTCATTCCTGAGGGAGCAGAGCTGCCTTCGAGCTCTGTCTACAGGCTCCTTGTTTTTTCCTCCTACCAGTCCTCCAGCAGCACGTCTGAGCAGCACATGCTCTGCATTTGGCCCTGAGTTGAGGCACAGGGCTGAGGGGCATGATAGTCAGGAAGGTCTCTGGGAAAAAGCTGCATGGAAGCTGGCACTTGAGTTGCCCCTAGAATTAAGGAGGATCTGGGCAAAGCCCTAGAGCCCAAAAGGCAAGTGAGCCCCATTTCCAGAAGTCATAGAGGCAGCAGTGGAGGTGGGGGGATTGGACGGACAAGCATGTGACAAGGCTGGTGACAGGCAGTGTCTTGTGTGCAGCTGCAGGTGCCATGGGGACAGCCAGAGCCCAGCAGGAGATTCTGCTGGCTGGCGCTAGACATGCTGGAGAGACTGAAGTGACATTGGGAGCAGAAGCATCCCTGCATCAGCGTGGCCAGTGGGATGCAAAAAATCTCAGGCTCTCCACACTGTCCACAGCCCTGGGACACTGGGAGGCCTGTCCCAGCCCATGAGTCTATGCAGCATCTGAGCTCTCTTGTGAAAATCCATCTTCACCCTAGGAAGCCAAGGGCACTTCAAAGGCCCAAGCCAGGCTGGTCTTCATCTGGACAGACACCCCCTGGCGGCTGCATGTCCAGCATGTCGCTTTAGAACAACTGCCTTTGTCTGGGCTATCTAGGAGCTGTGTTGCTGGGCCAGGAAAGCCACAAGGAAGGACTCTGAGCAGGGACCAGTATCTGGAGGCAGGGCTGGGTCTAAGAACCAGCACTGAGAGTGGCCAGGCAAAAGGTGTCAGGAGGAGGGGAGATGCTCCCCAACCCAGCACAGGCCCCTGGAATTTGGATACGTTTCTGACATCTACTTTTTTGTTTTGTTTTGTTTTGTTTTGCCACATCTGTCAATGCTCAAGATTTACTCCTAATTCTGAGATCAGAGATCACTTCTGGCAGTGCCTGAAGTGCCAGGAATCGAACCCAGGTAGTACATGCAAGGCAAGTACTTTTCCCACTGTACTACTGCTTTGGCCTCTATTTCTGTGCTTTCAGCTAGAAGGCTCTGAAGGCAACTGGGGCTGAGGAAGACCTGAGCAGCAGGGATGCTGCTGGCAGAAAGATAAACCACTCCACTTTTCCACCAACGCTTCCAGAAGCCCAAGTGAAAATCCAGGGAACATGATGTGCTTGGTATCTTCAAGACACTTCCACACCTATCCTGCCCCCAGGCTGGGTACCCTGGCACAAGACACGGGTTTGGGCAGTGTGCTTGGAGCCAAATCACATCTGAAAGTATTGGGGAGCAGATCCTGATTACAGGAGCCCAGATGGTTCTGAGGTGGTGATTCTGCTGGCAGCCTTGTACCTTGTGTCCCCACTGGACAGATCCATTGTGTCACGGCTTCAGAAGTCACAGCCTGCCCCCTGCTGGTGGCTTGAAATACTCCTGCTGGCAGGGTGCTGGGGTATAAATGTGAGGCTGAAGCCCAAACTCTCAGAGTTTGGTTGTCCCTCCCAAAACCCAGAAGGGGGACATTGGGTTTATTCTCCCTCCACCATAAACATCTGCCCACCCTCCAAATGCTGGTGGGCATAGAGAAAGGAGCGGTATTCTCCATATGGAACAGGCCCTTGATCAGGCTATGCTGCCTTCTGAGATTATCAGTTAATTATTTAGTTTTTGGTGGGGGCAACTAGCTCAGTGCTTGGAGACTACTCCAGACTATGTTGGGGTCTCCTCTACTGTTGTTCAAGGGGATCATGTAGTATGTGGGTAGTGAACCAGAGTTGGCTACATGCACGGCAACTGCCTTAATATGCAGCCAATCTGGGTTCAATCCCCAGCATCTCATACGGTCCCTCGAGCTTGCCAGGAGTGATTTTTGAGCTCAGAGCCAAGAGTAATGCCTGTGGGTCTCCAGGTGTGGCCAAAACAAAATAAAACAAGTAGTAATCTAAAATCCCTGGCATAGTTAGGTAGGTCTGCTACGTGCAAGATGGATCATTTCAATCTCTTCCCATTAAATCTATGGTAGAGGCCTATTCTGAGGTTTCCACACTAACAGCCCTATGCAGCACCCAGAACTGATACCACCTTGTGTGTGGATGGAGGTTTTTGCCTGGGAAATTTGAAGCCTGCCCCAAAGGTTCTGAGCCTTCACAGAGATGAAAGCACAGGAGTGAGTGTCAGGTTTGAGAGTCACCATTCCACCAACCAAATGTGATTTAGGCAAATGATTCCTTTTTTTTTTTTTTCTTACCTGTCATGGTCCTATAACAGAGCAAGTGGGCAGCTGACACAGCAGCCATGAAGGAGGCAGCCACAGGCTGATTCCCCACAACCAGGGCCTTTGCTCACCCTTCGTGCTGGCTTAGCCACTACTTTCAAGGGCCCCTCAGAAGCTGACTCCCAGCTTCTCACAAGGTGGAGTAGCTGTGGCTTAGGAGGTCCTTGCACAGCATGGGGACAGCAGTGCCTCCGCCTTCCCTTGTTCTTGAACTCCAAGTCCAGTACTCTCTGCTTGTCCTGGTAGACTTATATCTGCATTTGTAGATGGCCCCATCTTCTGCTGAGCTGCTTCTATTTCCCCATTTGGTTCTCTGAGAAAGAGGCAGGTAGGGGGCTTGACCATGCTGGGGCCGGATGAGCTCCACTACCTACCTGGATAACCATTCTTCTAGAGCAGACAGACAGACAGACAGACACCTGAGGGGCTGCCCATATGACCACTCTGGCTTAAGGGTTCTAAGATTCATGCAGGGTGTGAGTGTGTGTGAGTGTGTGTGTGTGTGTGTGTGTGTGTGTGTGTGTGTGTGTGTGTGTGTGTGTGTAGATAATACAGACCTAGGGCCATACCCAGAAATGCTTAGGGCTTACTCCTGGCTCTGCACTCAGAGATTCCCTCATGGAAATGGGCTCAGAGGACCATAAGAAATACCGAGAATTGAACCCAGGGGCTGCCATATGCAAAGTTAACATCCTACCTGCTGTGCTATCATTCTGGCCCTGAGTAGGGCAACTGCCTTGAATAGGGCTGATATGAGTTTGACCCTATAGAAAGGACACTCCAGTGGGAATATTTTTTCCAAAAAGTTACAAGCAACATCTTGGGAAAGGCTCTCCCTGAACTAGCTGGAGACTGAGGTCCACACCCCATACCACACAACCAATCCCAAAGGAAGAGCTGGTGGGGGATAGGTGGGGATTGTTGATAATGGGGGGCTAGTGAGTATCACTGTGGTGTTGGAACATTCTATGTATGAAACCCCATCATGAACAGTATTGTAATCAAAGCAGCGTGGTATTGGTATGAAAATAAACCTTGGGGCCAGAGCAGTGGCGCAAGTGGTAAGGCATCTGCCTTGTGTGCGCTAGCCTAGGATGGACTGCAGTTTGATCCCCTGGTATCCCATATGGTCCCCCAAGCCAAGAACGATTTCTGAGTGCATAGCTAGGAGTAACCCCTGAGTGTCACTGGGTGTGGCCCAAAAACCAAAAAAGAAAAGAAAAAGAAAATAGACCTATATGGAACCCAAGGATAATTGAGGGCAGAGCACAATCCATAAGCTGCGCTATATGAGCATCATTAACTAGAGTGTGCAAACCCCAGAAAACACCACAGCCAAGCATATTTAATCTCAGACAATCCAAAAATAACAAAGAGAAGACAAAAAATAAAAATAAAGAAGAAGAAGAAGAAGCATGTAGACCAACAAAGTAGAATCAAGACAGGCATATGTGGTCAACTGATAGTTGACAAGGAAACCAACTTTATTCAACTTTATTCAGGACATTGGGACATCAGACATTGATCAGGGTTCACTGCTGGTAGGCTCTGAGAACCATATGGGGTGCTGGAAACTGAACCTGGCCAGATATATGCAAGAAAAACACACTATTTTATTCACTGTAGTATCGCTGCAGCCCCTGGTGGTCGTCTTTGGTCCTCACCTCACCCCACACAGCCATTTGCCCTTGATTAGCACACTACAACCCTCTCCAGCTGCCATTCCCAGTGGAGTGATGGGGCAGTCAAGTGGCTGGGGGAGCACTATCTCCCTCCAGTAAAGTGGGAACTTCTCCTGCAGAGCTCTGGTAAGCCCACTACTCATTCTGCTTCTTCCAGACCTGTGCAGCCACATACAAGACCAACACCTACTCACTGTACTATTAGTCTCTCTTGTTGGTTCTTTCAACAGAACCCTTGAAATATGCTGTGTGCTCCAGCAGTCTCAAAGGAGAGACCAGCCTTTCTCTTCAGAGGACCTAAGGGGACCAATCTGTGTTCAGAGTTTAGAGACCAAGACCAAGACCAAGAGAAAAGTAAACACAAAAGACCCCTGCTGGAGATACGGGAGTTACCTGGCTTGTGTGAATGTACAAGTGTGTGCAGTTCTGCTAACAGATTTCCAGCAAAATTAGGTTTATCATTTATCACATAGCCAATCAGTGACTAGGGGAGCTTCCAATTAAAGAGGAAACAATTCCTTTCTTGGCCACACCTGACAGTGCTCAGAATTTACTCCTAGCTCTGTTCTCAGGAATCACCCCTGGAGGGGATTGGAGGACTATATGGGCTGCTAGGGATTAAACCCGGGCTAGCCACATGCAAGGCAAACACCTACTCTGTACTATCTTTCAGACCCATGTAACTGAAAGTCTTTAAAAGCGAGTCCCAGCATCTCAAACTGAGCCCTAGGATTTTATCACTGGGAAAAAACAACAAGAGTGACTGATAGTAGGGGCCGAAGTGGTGGCACAGCTGGTAAGTAAGGCATCTGCCTTACATGCGCTACCCTAGGATGGACCGCAATTCAATCCCCCAGCGTCCCATATGTTCCCCAAGCCAGGAGTGATTTCTGAGCGCATAGCCAGGAGTAACCCCTGAGTGTCACCAGGTGTGGCCGAAAAACTAAAAACAACAACAACAACAAAACACAAAACAAAGAGTATAGTGAGTAGGTATTGGTCTTGTGTGGCTGACCAGCATTTAGTCCCGACATCCCATATGGTCCTCTATGATTCCTGAATCAAAGCCAGTAGGAACCCCTGAGTACTGCCAGATATGCCCCCAGCACAAAAATAAAAAATGAGCCTATGGGAGAGGTTGGAGTGATAGTACAGTAGATAGGACTCTTGCCTTGCAAGCACCTGACCTGGGTTTGATCTACATCATCACATATGGTCTCCAAGCCAACCATGAGTGATTTCTGAGTAAAGAGCCAGGATTAAATTCTGAGTACCACAGGATTAGACACTAAAGGAACAAAAATCCATCAAGAGTACAAAACTGGGAGTGCCATGTGGGCACACACATGAATATTCTTTTTTTTTTTTTTTAAGTAAAAACAAGACTTATTTAGAAATTCTGAGGAAGAGGAGGGACACACACATATATCTGTATATATAAATTTAGAGAAAGCGACATGCTCAAGAATAAATACAAGCTTTACAACAGAGATAGTCACTGTCCCATTCCAGCATTAAAGTATGAATGTGCACACCTCAAGAGGGGAGATGTGGAAGACATGTACCATGTACCCAGGCAACACATGAACAATCTTAGGTGGTGCCAGAACTCCATGGGATGGTGCTAGGAACTGAACCCAGAGCCTCACACAGAAACTTCTAAATAATGAACTATTAATGAACAGTGTGTAAGACAAGGCACTGGTTATGCGCAAGAGTCACCCCCATTATTTTTTGGCCATACCTGATAGCGCTCAGGGGTTATTCATGGCTTTGTACTCAGGAACACTCCTGGTGGGCTGAGGAAACCATATGGTATGTTGGGGATTGGTCCTGGATCAGCCACATACAAGAAAAGTGTCCTTAAGGAGCTGGAGCTCCCTTAAACTCTTCATCTGTGGGGATTATTTCTTCCTGTTAGTTATTGACAGAGTCCTCTACGCCCTGTGGTGTTCGGCAGGCACAGACCAGACTCTGCTTTGAAAGTCAAGCGGTTCCAGGGATTGAACTCAGTTTCCCATATGTCAGGTAAATGCTCTTATCATTTGAGCCACATCCCCAGTCCTCATTTCATTTCTATTTCAGCTTTACCAGGTACTTTGTTATGTCATATTGTGCACATGATGAAACAGAGGCAAAGAATTCACCTGACTTGCTACAGGGGTCAGAACTCACAGTGTGTAGCCCAAGTCTGTTCTTGTCCACATAGCTCAGGGTGCATGGGTCCATCCACAGCAAAGCAAAGTCACCCTACTGTTAATATAGAATACGGGCTTGTCATTTAAACTTCCCTATACAACACAACAACTTTTAGTAAATCAATCTTTTTTTATTGTGGATTGAAAATGTACATTCCAGCAGGGAGATAGCTCAATGGCCTGAATATATCTCTTGCATCGAGGGGGTCCCAGGTTCAAGCCCAATGTTGCATTTCCACAAACACTTCCAGGAGAAACCCAAAGAATCCAGCTGGGAATAGCCCTAAAGCACAGCCCCAAAACCTAAAACAATAAATAATGTATCTTTTCAAATTCTATCTCCCAGAATTTTGTTGTTTGTTTTGGGCCATACCTAGTGGTGTTCAGAGGTTACTCTGGCTCTGTACTCAGGAATCACTGCTGGCAGTGCTTAGGAGACACCAGAGATCAAACCTGGGTTGGTTACATGCATGCAAATACCATGGCTCTGGGTCTCTATTTCTCAGAATTTATCCTTAGAAGAGATGCCAATCAAAATGCATAAAGATGTTTACCATGAGATAACTATAGTAACAGGATATTAGGACCAAAATAAATGTCCAACAAGGGACTGATTCTGTCAAGTGTGCTCTCTACATATGGAGAGAGAGAGTCAATATTGACAGGGTGTGATGCTGGTGTGTGACAGTGAAAGCAGCTCCATTTGTAAAATGAGCTAGAAATGTAGCAGGAAAGTAATGGAGGAAACGGGGGGGGGGGGCAGGGAAAGAAAAAGAAATGGCATCAGCAGACACCTCGAAGTGCTAAAATTGTGCCTTTTTTATCTGTGACATTTTGAATCTTCCAAGCTCTCTGTTTTACTATGCCTATAATAGTAGAAAATGTTATTTTCATAGAAGACTGTCACTTTTTTTTTTTGCGGGGGAGAGGCATGTCTGGTAATGTTCAAAGGTTACTCCTGACTCTGCATTCAGGGATCACTTCTGGCAGGGCTGGGGGCCCATACAGTATGCCAGAGATTAAACCCATGTCAACTGCATGCAAGACTAGCACCTTCCTCCCTGCCATACTCTCTCTTTGGCCCAAATGATCACTCTTAAGCTCTGACCTCACTGGTCATTGTGATTCTCAGGAGAGACAATGCTGGGGTCTACCAGCAACAAAAAATTCACCAAACTCTTCTGGTTACAAGTTCGGGGCTAGGTGACACAGCCTGAGGGGTCTGAAGCACAGGGAGTACTGGCAGCCTCCAAGGTGCCTCTGAAGCAAGACTCTTCTCTGTGCCTCCTGTCACTGTGTCTAACCAGCAGGGGAGTTCCTTCATTGGAGACGGAGCAAAAGGGCAATCAGGTACGGATGTCAATGCAAACATTGACTTTTCCAAACCATCATAAAATTTGTCATACATAAACAAGTACACAGGAGAGATAAGGGTTCAAGGTCAAGCTAACTCATTTGCCTAGCAGCTCCTGGGACACACATAGGCCACACAGTGCCCAGGCCTCTCAGGCTATCTATGGTGGGTCCCTCTGGCAGCCAGAGAATGGTGGTGGAAAAGAGGCAGCAGATGAAAATACGCAACCAGAGGCACCACCAAATGGGGTATGATGCCAATAAATGGGGAAGTAGTTGGCATTAAGGACGGCATTCCAGGAAGCATCACTGGGTCTAAAACAGTCCACAAACCACAGGGATGTGTTCTGAAAAAACTTTTGTTTCTGGAGCCAAGAGTGCACACTTAAACAATTATTTATTTTAAAGAGAGATAGCATGGAGGTAAGGCATTTGCCTTGCATCCAGAAGGATGGTGGTTCGAATTCCGGCATCCCATATGGTCCCCCATGCCTGCCAGGGGCGATTCCTGAGCGTAGAGCCAGGAGTGACCCCTGAGCACTGGGGGTGTGACCCCAAAACCAAAAAAAAAAAATAATTTGATAAGGGGCCCGAGCTATAATACAGCGGGTAGGGTGTTTTGCTTTACATGTGCTCAACCGGGCTTCGATCCCTGGCATCCCATTGGGTCTCCCAAGTTTGCCAGGAGTAATTTCTGAGTACAGAGCCAGGAGTAACCTGAGTGCTGCCAGGTGTGGCCCTAAAACAAAACAAAACAAAAATTAATTTGACAACCATACTTCCTTGGAATTTGAGTTCTCAGTTTTCTCCCTTTCCTTCCTTTATTTTTTTTTTTAATTTTGTGCCACTATTTACAATAGCCAGACTCTGGAAACAATCAAGATGCCCTTCAACAGATGAATAGCTAAAGAAACTGTGGCACATATACACAATGGAATATTATGCAGCCGTCAGGAGAGATGAAGTCATGAAATTTTCCTATACATGAATGGACAAAGACACTATTATGCTGAGTGAAATAAGTCAGAGGGAGAGAGAGACACACATAAAATAGTCTCACTTATCTATGGATTTTAAGAAAAATAAAGGCATTGTTGTTTTTCTTCGTTTGTTTTGTTTTCGTACCACACTAGTTTGATACTCAGGGGTTACTCCTGGCTAAGTGCTCTGAAATTGCCCCTGGCTTGGGGGGACCATATGGGACGCCGGGGATCGAACCGCGGTCCTTCTTTGCCTAGCGCTTGCAAGGCAGACACCTTACCTCTAGCGCCACCTCGCTGGCCCCAAAAGACATTATTGTAATAAAGCCCCGAGACGAAGGATGGAAGGACTGGCTCACTATCTGAAGCTCACCACAAAGATGGTAAGTGCAGTTAGAGAAATACCTACACTAACAACTACCATGACAATGTTAATGAATGAGAGTAGAATGCCTGTCTCAAATACAGGCGGGGAGGGGTGGGTGGAGGGAGATGGGGTGCATTGGTAGTGGAAATGTTGCACTGGTGAAGGGGGGTGTTCTTTTGGTGACTGAAACCCTGTTTGTAATCATGGTGTTTAAATAAAATAAAAAAATAATTTTTTGACACACTGGCTTTGCTCAGGGATCACTCCATTCCTGGTACCAAAGTAGTATATGTGCCTAACACTCTGTACTCCTCTCTGGTCCCCTTTACTCTTTTATTTCACTTGCAAACTATCTTCCCCTAAGAACATTGTTTTTTTCCTCTCCATCAGAAAATGTTCACTGAGCATCTCCTTCACACTTGCCAGCCTGAGGATAAAGAATGTAGCACTACCTGGGAAGGAAGTTCAGGAGTTCCAGGCTGTGCCTGACTCCTCAGTAAGAATCAGCTGACTGGGTGTCTCATGCACCTTTTTGGATCCAAGCACATGAAGGAAGAGGGTGCTGTTATGGCTCCTGGTGTGGTACTGGGGGAGGTGGGAGGTGTTGTGTGTGTATTTATATGGGTATATGGGTGTGTTGGGGTGTCCGTAATTGGCCAGACCGATGGTCCCTGCAGGTTGGAATGCGATAAATGTTATGTCATCAAGCAACTATAGAAATGACATGGGCCCGGAGAGATAGCACAGCGGCGTTTGCCTTGCAAGCAGCTGATCCAGGACCAAAGGTGGTTGGTTCGAATCCCGGTGTCCCATATGGTCCCCCGTGCCTGCCAGGAGCTATTTCTGAGCAGACAGCCAGGAGTAACCCCTGAGCACCGCCGGGTGTGGCCCAAAATCCAAAAAAAAAAAAAAAAAATGACATAACACTGGACAATCTGAGTGGGTGGAACCTTGTGCTGAGTTTGGAGAATTGAAAAGGAATTCATGGGACACTAGGATGTACATGTGTGTGTTGTTTGTGTGTGAGTGTGTGTGTATAGGGGGGTGGGAGGAACCAAATACAGGGTTCATGGGATCAGAGGTCATTATAACCCTTAGCTGTAGAGAAGAATCTGAGTCTGAGCAGAGACTTGGCAGACTGGGCCCAGCGATTTCTTGAAGCTACCAACTCTCACAAAATGCCCCCCCCCCCCCCCCCCCCGTTGCATTATAGCCCTTTGGTTGAACTTGGATAGTGGTGGATGGTGATGGAGGGATGAGAGACCTTTCTCCTCCAGCCCAGGTCCACGTGTATGCACCTCCCCCAGCCTTCGGGGCTGCAGCTTCAGGATAGGCAGGTAGAACACTCACAGGCAGGCTTCAGGGTATATCATCTTTATTCTGACCCTGGCCAACTTGTGTGGTCTATCATAACCATTTACGCTGGATCCTTATTCAGTCCTGCATTCTAACTTGTCTTTCACCCATCTCTCCTCCTGCTTCCTTTTCTATCTTCCATCCATGCAAATCCCCCTTTTGTCCCTGAAGCCACACCTTTTTGTTACCCACTAAAGACCTCGCCCAGAAATGGGCAGGTCTTTCTTGCAGGTAAGGTTGCAGGAAAAATGGGGGTTGGGCAACCCCTCATCTGATCCACTAAAACCTTATTGTTTTGAATGCTGTCTAGGCACCAAAACAAACCAAAGAGAAATAGGGGTATTAAAATTGCACTACATAAACAGTTCTAAAGCAGTGATTCAGGTACTTAGAGAGATAATACAGTGGATCGGGCACTTGCCTTGTGTACAATCAACCCAAGTTCTACCTCCTGCACCTCAGATATGGAGGAAAATAAAAATGACCACTTTTCTAGGGGGCCAACAAAAATGGAATTTTGTTGTTACTGCCACACCTAGAGGGGATCAGGACTTATTCCTGGCTCTGAACTGAGAAATCATTCCTGGTGTTGCTTGGAGGACCAGATGAAGTTTCAGGGATCAAACCCAGATCAGCCACATATAAGGTAAGCACACTATCTGTTGTACTATCACTCCATCTCCAAAGTGGACTTGTAAAATTTTTTAGGTATGGGGGTTGAACAGGAGTGGTGGGGAGGGTGCCAACTGAAGAGAGTTTGGAACTAAGTAACCATACTCTGAATAAAAAAAAAAAAAAAAAAAAAAAAAAAACAGGTCTGGGTGGTGAGGAGTATGGTGTGTTTACCATAAAATAAAGAAATGGGGTTCCCCAGTGCTGCAAAGGTGGAACAAAGCCATATCAGCCCATACCTCCTCCCACTCTGCAGGAGACTCTGGAGAGATCTGCCTGAATCCTATACTCCTGGCTCAAGGTCACTAGCTACCAATCTCCTTCTTCACACCCACATTTCAGAACCAGTAAGCAGCAAACTGAAGTTCCAGACCCCAGTTCTCTGACAGTATCGAGACCCTGGGTGCTACTGGGAATAGCGTGTAGCTTCCTATGGTTGAAGTACAGGCCTGTGTGGTTCTGAACACGTCTTCTCTGGAGGCTGCTGTGCTGGCAACTCGTGCACACATTCAGGCTGGCAGGGGTGCAAATGGAGGTGAAAGCAGCTATTCTAAGCTGTTCAAAGCCACCCCAGAGACGGGTCATGCCTGATTCAGCCCATTGCACCGCAGAGCCTCCAGCTGGACAGGGTGAGGCAGGGTCATGAGGCCTCCTTGGGAGAGTCTACACTTGCTGGGACTGTGAGCCTGTGAACTCTCCAATGGCTATGAAGACATTCCCTCTTCACTCTTCCTGGGGCTCCCAGGACAGCAGATGACACTACTGAGAAGATTCCAGAGCCTCGGGGAGGTCACCCTCACCTCACCTGTGAGCACAGACCAGAGGGATCTCTACTATCATGGATGGGCTTCCTCTCCTCAGGCTTGTGTCTCTCCTCTGGCTCGATCCTGAATGGTCTGTTCTTGCCTCATCCAACTACCTGGACTGATGTCAGTCCTCCGCTGTGCTAGCCACAGGCAATTTTTATTTTTGGGGATCATGGAGGGAGTTTTGGGCCACACCACCCAATGTTCAGGGGCTACTCCTGGCTTTGCTGGGATGCTGAAGAACAAACCTGGGGGTCAGCTGTGTGCAAGGTAAGTGCCCTAACAGCACTTTCATTCTGGCCCCCATAGGAGGCCTTTTCACTCATGTTGGGTTGAACTTTGGGGATGGTTCCTTCAGGGAGGGACATTTTTTGTTTTTTGTTTTGTTTTGTTTTTGGGTAACACCTGGCAGTGCTCAGGGTTTACTCCTGGCTCTGCACTTAGAAATCGCCCCTAGCAGGCACGGGGGAACCATATGAGATGCGGGGATTTGAACCACCGTCCTTCTGGATGTAAGGCAAACGCTCTGCCTCCATGGTATCTCTCCAGCCCAGGAGGGCTATTTTTTTCCCTTTGCCCCCAACCCCCACTTTTCAGAGGAGGGAGGCATAGGCTGAGGCCAAGGGCACTTTAACCCCACACCTGCTGAACAGGTGGAGAAAATACTGAAACACTAGCAAAGTGTTATCTTCTGCCTCTTTTGTACTATTGCTCTGGCCCTATAACCCCTATATACATTACAACAATGTTCTTGCAACTGCAGACTTTTCTAATGATTGCTGTTTTGTTTTATAATTAAAATTTTATTTATTTATTTTATATTTTGGGTCATACCCAGGAAAGCTCAGGAATTAATCCAGGATCAGCACTCAGAAATCACTCCTGGCAGGGCTCAGGGGACCATAGTGGATGCTGGGGATCGATTTTGGGTTAGTCACATGTAAGGCAATGCCCTAGCCATTGTACTACCTCTCCAGCCCTGTTATTCGAACTGGGGTTCATCCTGTGTTGGCCGTGTGCAAGGTAAATGCCCTACCACTGTGCTATCTCTCCAGCCCCTTGACTTAGACTTTTTCTATTTGCATTTATTTATAGCCTCAGGAATACTGATGAAAATTCTTGAATGCTAGCACTAAAATAATAATTACAAAGATCAAAAAGAAAGTTTAAACAATTCCAGAGGGTACCATGAAGGGAAATAAGTTTCTCACAGAACAGTATTTCTTTTCTTGAAGGTTCTTTGTTTTCTAGAGAAGACTTCTTTTAGACAAGTGCTGAGAACCATTAGCTGTGAAAGATGAGGATTTCAGGATAAAGTTAGAAGCAGAAGACTGTTAGTAAGGAGAGAGCCTTTCTGAAGAGTCATGGCTTTTGCCTCAATAACAAGAAAACAACTGGCTACTACAGGGACACACAGAAAAGCTCCACTATGCTCTGGGATTTAGGAGCTGATTCACATAAAAAGGGAAAGTTATTGCTTAGTGACTGACAATTCACTCAGAGAAAGTGGCAAATGAACCTTCCAAAGTAATATCTGGGAAGCAGAAATCCAAGCACATCTGCTAGTTGCACGTGGTCACATCCTTTCTGGGCAGTAGGACGGGTTATTATAGGATGTGAGTCTTTGCTGCCCAAAGGGGTGATCCTAGGTAGTGGGTCTGACTTATCACCCTTGAAAAGGTGATTCTGAGGTCAGGAAAGAAAACAAATTGCCGGGTGTTGAAGTAGGGTACCATGACAAGGACCATGGGTGGCAGAGAGATCGCAGACTCCTGCCATCCAGCAGACAGCAAGAAAATTGGGCCTCAGCCAGCAATAGAAGAAGGAAATTACATCTGTCAACAACAAGCAACAACAACAGCAAGCCCTCTATCCCATCCTAGACTCTGGTCTGCAGACAAGAAGTAGGGTATCAAGCTACTAAGCAGGAGGCAATGTTACTTGACCTGCCAGGGATCATTCAAAGAGCAGCTCAGACAGACCCACTCCCTCCCGCCCCAACAAGACATTTAAGTAAATAATGTGGGAAATAATTATGTACTTGGCAGAGTATAGCAAAACTAGTATTATTATTTGGAGGAGGGGTTGGGTCATACCCAGAAGCGCTCAGGGATTACTCCTGGCTCTACGCTCAGAAATCACTCCTGGCAGGCTCGGGGGACCATATGGAATGCCGGGACTTGAACCACCGACCTTCTGCATGCAAGACAAATGCCTTACTTCCTTTATTTGACCTGGTAAATTTTTTTATCCCCAATCCATGTGATGCTAATCAGTGTACACAGCAGCATCTCAATGTCCTACTAGTAGCCAGAAAGCAGGTGTCACCCCATTCCCATCTTCCTGTGTAATCTTCCCTGATGGTAAGTAAGACCAGCCCATTTCTGTAAGAGGTCTTTGGGAGGTAACAAAAGGATTGCCTCAGGAGCAGAAAGGGAATTCAGAGAGGATTCAGCAAGAAGGATGGAGGGAGAAGAGACAGATTTGAATGCAGAAGTACTTATGGAGCAGGCTTAAAAGGTTTAAAGCTTAGGAGCCACATATGGTGGCTAGGGCCTTAATAAAGTTGATGTCTCCTGAAACCTGACAGCCAGTGGATCATTTCCTCTCTGCAACCCTGAGACCACCGGCTGGAGGGGGTTGCAGGCAGGTGGCCTGGGCCAGCAGAGAAAGTCCCCTCCATCCATCCATCTCACCATCTTTAATCACCATCAAGGATTCAATAATTAATATGTCTTTCAACAGCAGCTTCACTCAACATTCTTTGCAAGTGTTCACCTACCCCTTAATTTACGACCAGGACAGAAGCATGGGTGTTTGGCCTACGTAAAACACTTCCATTCGTAAAGCTCACAACATGGGCTTCTTTATATTTCTGTAATAGTAGAAACCTAATTTTTATTGTATTTTAAGTAGTAATAATAAAAAATTTGAAAATTTGGTTCTTAAAAATGTGTTGTTCTTGGGCCCGGAGAGATAGCACAGCAGCGTTTGCCTTGCAAGTAGCCGATCCAGGACCAAAGGTGGTTGGTTCGAATCCCGGTGTCCCATATGGTCCCCCGTGCCTGCCAGGAGCTATTTCTGAGCAGACAGCCAGGAGTAACCCCTGAGCACCGCTGGGTGTGACCCAAAAACCAAAAAAAAAAACAAAAAACTGTGTTGTTCTTGGGCCAGAGTGGTGGCGCAGAATGATAAGGCATTGCCTTGCTGGCACTAACCTAGGACGGACCGAAATTTGATCCCCTGGCATCCCATTTGGTCCCCCAAGCCAGGTGCAATTTCTGAGCACATAGCCAGGAGTAAGCCCTGAGCATCACCAGGTGTGGCCCAAAAAAAACAAACAAAATAAAGTGTTGTTCTTTTTTTGTTTTGTTTGTGTTTTTGGGTCACACCCAGCAGCACTCGGGTTCCTCCTGGCTCTACGCTCAGAAATCGCTCCTGGCAGGCTCGGGGGACCATATGGGGTACCGGGATTTGAACCACCGTCCTTCTGTATGCAAGGCAAACACCTTCTCTGCAAACACCTTCTCTCCAGCCCAGAAGTGTTGTTCTTAACAGAAATGCAAAGCCACCTTACATCAAACTCTAGCAGCAAAAAAGATTAGATATGATAAGGTCTAATATAAGGCCCATCTACTGGATTGGAATTACTTGAGTAATTTGCAATCATTAAGCAGTAGCAGCAATAAGCTTTAAGCTATAAGGAGGTAAAGTGTAAATAAACTATGTGGAAGTATATGTGCACTTGCATTTGGAAGAAGTCCTGAGCCATTTCTTGGTTAAGCTAAGGTGAGAGAGCTGCCTTTCATTATTTCTCTTCAGTTTTGATCATGTGTCTATTTCACCTATTTTTTTTTCTTTTATTTTTGGGCCACACCCAGTAATGCTCAGGGGTTACTCCTGGCTATGTGCTCAGAAGTTGCTCCTGGCTTGGAGGACCATATGGGACGCCGGGGGATCGAACCGCGGTCCGTCCAAGGCTAGCGCAGGCAAGGCAGGCACCTTACCTTTAGCGCCACCGCCCGGCCCCATCACCTATTTTTTTTTAAGTCATCAGTTAAACAATTTTTCTGGATCACATCCAGCGAGGTGCTCAGGGACCAAGTAGTACTGGGGATGAAATCAGGCCTCCAGCAAGCAAACTTGCACACTCACCCTTCCAGCCCTCCTCTGGTCCTTTAGATTACCTTCCCTACCCCTCTTGCTGTTGTGATGGGAGGGAGGGAAGAACAACACACTGTATGGTCAACATGGTGCTCACTCAGAGCTTTGTGCCAGACCATTGTGCTTGCATAGCGTATAGGTCCTACATGAGCTGCAGTGCTGTGCTGCATTACAAAGCACCACCTGCGGGGCCAGAGAGATGGCATGGAGGTGGGGCATTTGCCCTGCATGCAGAAGGATGGTGGTTCGAATTCCGGCATCCCATATGATCCCCCGAGCCTGCCAGGAGCAATTTCTAAGCGTAGAGCTAGGAGTAATCCCTGAGCGCAGCTGGGTGTGACCCCCCCCCCCCAAAAAAAAAAGGGTACCATCTGGTTTGGCACTGTGCCTCCTGGATTGCACAGGGCGTGGAGGTGGCAATGAAGATCAAATGCAAGGTCTCAAAAAAAAAAATTCAAGGTCTCATGCTCATTTTTGGGGAGGGGAGGATTATCTGGGGTCACACCCAGCTGTGATCAGGGCTTTTCCTGGCTCTGTGCTTAGAGACCACTCCTGGTGGCACTTGGGGATCAAGTGGTACCAGGGATAAAACCTGGGTGAGCTCCATGCAAGGCAAGCACCTTACTCATACTATTTCTCTGGCTCCAATAGTCTCCCACTGAGTCATCCACCATTTAATTTATTCTTAAAAACAGTGATTTTTGCCAGAGAGATAGCATAGTGGTAGGGCATTTGCTTTGCACGCAGCCAACCCAGGATGAAAGGTGGTTCAAATCCCGGCATATCTGGTGGCACTCAGGGATTATTCTCTGAGCTCCGCACTCAGAAATCATTCCTGGCAGGCTCAGGAGACCATATAGGATGCCAGGGATTGAACCTGTCAGCCAGGTGCAAGGCAAATGCCCTTACCTTTCCTATGGCTCCAGCCCCCCCCCCAAAAAAAAACAGTGATTTTTAAAAAGAGGAAATGAGGGGCTGGAGCAATAGTGCAGCAGTAGGGCGTTTGGCTTGCATGCAGCTGACTCAGGATGGACCTGGGTTCAATCCCAGGTGTCCCATATGGTCCCCCAAGCCAGGAGCAATTTCTGAGTACATAGCCAGGAATAATCCCTGAGCCCCGCCGGGTGTGGCCCAAAACCAAAATAAATAAATAAAAAAAGAGGGGCCTGGAGAGACAGCACAGCGGCGTTTGCCTTGCAAGCAGCCTATCCAGGACCAAAGGTGGTTGGTTCGAATCCTGGTGTCCCATATGGTCCCCTGTGCCTGCCAGGAGCTATTTCTGAGCAGACAGCCAGGAGTAACTCCTGAGCACCGCCGGGTGTGACTCAAAAAACGGGAAAAAAAAAAAAAAAAAAAAAAAAAACCCGGGCGGTGGCGCTGGAGGTAAGGTGCCTGCCTGCCTTATCTGCGCTAGCCTAGGAGACGGACCGCGGTTCGATCCCCCGGCGTCCCATATGGTCCCCCAAGCCAGGAGCGACTTCTGAGCGCATAGCCAGGAGTAACCCCTGAGCGTTACCGGGTGTGGCCCAAAAACCAAAAAAAAAAAAAAAAAAAAAAAAAAGAGAGGCCGTAGCAATAGTGCAGTAGTAGGGCTTTTGCCTTGCATGTGGCTGACCCAGGACAGACCACTGTTCGATCCCGTGGCATCCCATATGGTCCCCCAAGCCAGGAGTGATTTCTGAGCATCACCAGGTGTGTCCCCCCCACAAAAAAAAAGTTAAATAGAGGAAATGAGCCAATGTCCCTAAAAATCCTGAGTTGAAAAATAAAGTGGCTGGGGGCCGGAAAGATAGCATGGAGGTAAGGCATTTGCCTTTCATGCAGAAGGACGGTGGTTTGAATCACGGCATCCCATATGGTCCCCCGTGCCTGCCAGGGGCGATTTCTGAGTGTAAAGCTAGGAGTAACCCTGAGCACTGCCGGGTGTGACCCCCCCAAAAAAACAAAAATGTAAATAAAAATAAAGTACCCCCAAATCCACCAGCAATATAATGTAGTACCACTTCTTCCTGCAAAGGCATATTAAAAAAAGGGGAAATTTTACATGTAAAAACAAGCTCTTATCTACTAGAGATAAGAATTTATACTTTTTTACAACACAGGGGCTTCTCCCACATTGAACGTATGTCATGTGGAACCAACTTAGACCCCAGGGAATTAGGCACCAACCGTCTAGCCTTGACTCCTGGATCCCAGGCATAGAAATGACAGTTGGGGCTGGGCGGTGGCACTAGAGGTAAGGTGCCTGCCTTGCCTGCGCTAGCATAGGATGGACCACAGTTCGATCCCCCGGCCCCCGGCGTCCCATATGGTCCCCTGAGCCAGGAGCGACTTCTGAGTGCAGAGCCAGGAGTAACCCCTGAGCGTCACCAGGTGTGGCCCAAAAACAAAAACAAAACAAAAAGAAGTGACAGTTCTCCACAACAGCTCCAGGAACCAAATCCCCTCCGGGGCATCCATAATGCTACTCTGACACCAACATGCACCAGTTCTAAATTGATAACCTGACAATGAGGAAATGGGAACAACTTGATCTAAGAGCAAGTTGTCCTTCCTCACCAGCCAACAATAAGATAAAATCAAGACATGTCACCCTTTGATCTGTGCAAAAGCCAAGATTGCTATCTACAGATGACTGGTTGTTACAACCAGGACTGGACAGTACGCATCCCAGGACCAACAACAACAAAAAGCTCTAGCCTAGGTTTTGGTCTACGATCTGTTCAACAAACAAGATCTCCAATTCCAGAGGTCTGACTGAGACAATCGCAACTGAACGGGTCTTCCAGAAGCATAACGAAAGACTCTATCCCAGGCTCCATCCTAGGAGCAGCATAATGACCAAGACCACCAACTACAGAAGATGAATTAAAACGACATTGAAGAAGCAGAACTGCTAGAACAAAGAAAGACTTCATCATAAGCTCCATTCCTTGAGCTGTACAGACACCAATATCTCTAGATACAGAGGTCTGATTTGTACATCCATGATGAAGCAGAAGTCTCCCATACACCACAAAAGCACTGAGGGGAGAGTAAATCATCATGCAAGGAATCTATAGTTAATCCCATGACAGTATACTTTAGAGGTGGAGAAACCCTGTATCTCCTAGGCCAAGGGAATTCCCTCTATAATGTCCCCAATAGTTACTGTGCCTATGCAAGGGAAAAAAAAATAAAACAAAAAAGCACAAAAGAGGGCCCGGAGAGATAGCACAGCGGTGTTTGCCTTGCAAGCAGCCGATCCAGAACCCAAGGTGGTTGGTTCAAATCCCGGTGTCCCATATGGTCCCCCGTGCCTGCCAGGAGCTATTTCTGAGCAGACAGCCAGGAATAACCCCTGAGCAATGCCGGGTGTGGCCCAAAAACCAAAAAAAAAAAAAAAAAAAAAAAGCACAAAAGAATCCTTTTATCAACATATATATTGATTGATTGATTTTTTTGACTTCTTTACTTTGGTATAGATATTAAAGTTGATATCTCCAATTTTATTTTATTTTATTTTACATTTCTCTTTTTTTTTTTTTTTTTTTTTTGGTTTTTGGGCCACACCCGGCAATGCTCAGGGGTTACTCCTGGCTGTCTGCTCAGAAATGGCTCCTGGCAGGCACAGGGGACCATATGGGACACCGGGATTCGAACCAACCACCTTTGGTCCTGGATCGGCTGCTTGCAAGGCAAACGCCGCTGTGCTATCTCTCCGGGCCCTACATTTCTCTTTCTTTTTGCACTCCAGCATGTTTTGATTTCAGGACCGAGACTATTGTGTGGTGCTTGTCTTTATTGCTGTAGTGCTCTCTGGATATTTCATTTGATATTTAGTTTTTTGGGGGAGGGGTCACACCGTTTGATGCTCAGGGGTTACTCCTGGCTAAACGCTCAGAAATCACCCCTGGCTTGGGGGGACCATATGGGACACCAGGGGATAGAACCACAGTACTTCCTTGGCTAGCGCTTGCAAGGCAGACACATTACCTCTAGCACCATCTCTCCGGCCCCTTCATTTGATATTTCTTTCTGTATTGCTTTACCTTTTTCCTGTTCTCTCTCAAACTGAGGTTAAAAGCCTCTAAGGACTCCGCCCATTTGATTTTTTTACCCCATTCTATTGCTTTTCTTTCCTTCAAACAAAACCACATAACTTGAACTATCTAGTTCCGCCTCTCAAATAGAGGGGGAAACAAGGGAAGGTACCAGGACCAAACATATATATGATCCCTAATAGTAAGCTAGACAAAGAGGGGACCACCTACTCTAGCAGCCCGGGGGGTGATGGTGAAGGATACGGGTTGTAGGAAGGGAATGGGGGTGGGGGGAGGACAAATTTGGTGATGGGTATTCCCCTGATTCAATGTTAATATGTACCTAAAATACATATGTATACATATGTAAGCCAATATGGTCAAAATAAAAATTTAAAAAAATTAAAATTAAATAAATAAAGTGGCTGGGGCTGGAGCGATGGCACAAGTGGTAAGGGGTTTGCCTTGCACGTGGCTCACCTAGGACGGACCATGGTTCAATTCCCCTGGCCTCCATATGTGTCCCAAGCCGGGAGTGATTTCTGAGCCCATAGCCAGGAGTAAACCCTGAGCATCACAGGATGTGGCCTCAAAACCAACAAACACACACAATAAACAGTGGCTACAGCAATAGTATACCAGGTAGGACTTTTGCCTTGCACGCAGCAGACCCAGGTTTAATCCCTGGTATCCCATATGGCTTCATGAACACTGCCAGGAGTGATTCCAGAGTAAAGAGACATTTCAGAAATAACTCCTGAGCATTCGCCAGTTGTGACAAAACAAAAACAAAGCAAAAATAAACAGGGGCCAGAATGATAGTATAGCAGGTAGGATACAGTGCTAGGTATATCAAAAACAAAACAAGGGGCTGGAGAGATAGCATGGAGGTAGGGCACTTGCCTTGCATGCAGAAGGATGGTGGTTCGAATCCTAGCAACCCATATGGTCTCCCTGAGCCTGCCAGGAACAATTTCTGAACATAGAGCCAGGAGTAACCCCTGAGCTCTGATGGATGTGACCCAAAACCCCCGCCAAAAAATACAAAAACAAAAACACCCAACAACCCCAAAACCAAAAATACCATACAAACTGTCTTTAAAACCTTAACATTATTATTTTTAGCTTGTCCTACATTATTTAGGTAACTATTAGATGATAAATCCCCCCCCCCTTTTTTGTCTTTTTCAGTTACACTCTGTGGCTCTGTGCTCAAGAATCACTCCTGGGCTGGAGAGATAGCATGGAGGTAAGGCATTTGCCTTGCACGCAGAAGGACAGTTCGAATCCCGGCATTCCTTATGGTCCCCTGAGCCAGCCAAAAGTGATTTCTGAGCATAGAGCCGAGAGTAACCCCTGAGCACAGCCGGGTGTGACCCAACCCCCCCCCCAAAAAAAAGAATCACTCCTGGGGCCAAAGAAATAGCACAGTGGTAGGGCATTTGCCTTGCATGCAGCCAACACAGGACAAACCCTGGTTCGATTCCTGGCATCCCATATGGTTCCCCGAGCCTGCCAGGAGCGATTTCTGAGCATAGAGCCAGGAGTAACCCCTGAGCGCCACCGGGTGTGACCCAAAAACCAAAAACAAACAAAAAATCACTCCTGGAGGATGGGGGCGGAGGGTGAGAACCATACGAAATGCTGGGGATAGAACCAAGGTTGGCCACATGCAAGGCAAGCACATACCTACTGTACTATCTCTGGCCCTATAAAATCTTTTTATATGCACCAGCCATACTACAGATAGGAAAGTATCTATCTCACACACACACTCTGATGAATCTTCCCAAGGCAAGCACACTACCCACTGTACTATCTCTGAATCAATCTCTCTCTCTCCTCTCCTCTCCCCTCCCTTCCCTCCCTCTCTCCTCCCTCCCCCTCCCTCCCTCCCCCCCCCCTCTCTCATGAATCTTCCCTAAGCAGAGAAACACCAACTCAAAGAATAGATAGACCTTTTACTATAGCAGAATGGCAGAATCCAAGACTGAAGTCCCACAGGAGGAGTGTGGGTCTTCCAGGTACCTTAGTGGCTGGGCTACTGTCCCAGCTACACTGACAATCTCATTACATCAAGTCTGTTTCTGTTCTCTGGCGCAGCAACTCCATTCCTAGGATTTACATGAGACAACTACATATTTATGTCCACAAAATGGCAAGTTTGATCAGAGCAATCTTATATGGGGCAAGAGATGGGTTGGGGTATAAAGAACCACAGAACTAACCTTTGGACTCAGGACACTCCCAGCCCCACAATACAGAACACACAGGACAGAGCCAAGAGAAGGCTCAAAAGACTGGAGCTTTCAGCATTGAGGGGTGGGGGAAGAAGGTAGGGAGACTGTTTTAGATGAAAGAATCTAATGGCAGGGGCCAAAATGCTAGCACAGCAGTTAGGGTGTTTACCTTGTATGCGGTGGAGCTGATTCAATCTCCACATCCCATTTGGTCCCCTGAGTCTGCCAAGACTAATTTCTGAGCATAGACAAGAATAATCCTTGAGGAGCGCTGCTAGGTGTGGCCCAAAAATAAAAAAAGAATTTCAATGGTACATAAATAAATAAATAAGTGCAGAATCCTTTAAATCTGGCTCTTATACTAGGCCAAGACAGGTGGGTACAATGGTGACAGGTGTGGTGTTGGAACATTGTGCATGAGAAACCACCAAACAAAACCAGTATTGAAAATCACAGAACCGGGCCCGGAGAGATAGCACAGCGGCGTTTGCCTTGCAAGCAGCCAATCCAGGACCAAAGGTGGTTGGTTCGAATCCCGGTGTCCCATATGGTCCCCCGTGCCTGCCAGGAGCTATTTCTGAGCACACAGCCAGGAGTAACCCCCTGAGCATCGCCGGGTGTGGCCCAAAAACCAAAAAAAAAAAAAAAGAAAGAAAGAAAATCACAGAACCGTAGTAAATGAAATAAGGCCAAAACAGTATTTTTGGGTCAAGAGGAAAATTCAAATAGGGGGGCAAAATGTGAGATCTTACAAAATTACTATTAATTTGTCAGGCATGATAACAGCATAAAATGGGACACAGCCTCCATTCTTATAACATAAAAGCTGAAGTATTTAAAGGTGGCCAAGTGTCATGAAACATGTTCAATGGCTCTGCATTCTGCATGTTTTGCAAACAGGCTGTGT
The DNA here is from genome assembly GCF_024139225.1 of Suncus etruscus. Taxonomy (NCBI): domain Eukaryota; kingdom Metazoa; phylum Chordata; class Mammalia; order Eulipotyphla; family Soricidae; genus Suncus; species Suncus etruscus. The sequence goes on from NC_064861.1 coordinate 43,808,465, forward strand.
TCTGATCTCGGTCCACATGCCCTAAACCAGCTCCAGGAATGAATGGCACTGCTGGGCATAGTCCCAAAACAAAGTGGGGGAAAAAAAGTGAGGTGATACTTGCATGCTTAGGGGAAAAAATTACCTACAAATATATGCTAAAAATGGCATAACACGCCCACTTCCTCAGAATGCACCCTGGAACCTCCAGGGAATGGATGAAAGAGATGCCAGTACAGTCTTTGCAGATTTTTCTGTAAATCTTAAATGATTTTCAAAAAAAATATCGAATATAAGAAGGAACAACCATTGTATAAAATCTAGACATTTTTATTGTAGTTTAATATGCATAAAATCAAACAGCTTTGAGATCCAAGATCCAACCACAACCCTTCCATCTCTGATTTGATCTCCAGACTCCAAGCCACATATATGGGGCCTGAGCACCTGACAGGAGGGGCCAGAGTCCTAGACAGCAGGCCTGAACCTTGGGGGAGGGGTCCCAACATGCAGGCAGCACCGTGTTCTGGTCTGTGGCAGCTCCTCATTTCAGCAAAGGCATTGGCTGTCCTCGCCGCTTGGGCAGCACCGACTGCAAAAGCGCTGCAAAGAGGAGTAATAGGGTGTCAGTCTCTTCCTTCTCCACCTGCAGAGTGAAGGCTGCACCAGGAGATGCCCATCCCATCCCTGAGTCTCAAAGATGTCCTGTCCTCGCCACTGTTGTGCCAATCTCCTTTACAAGGAGCGTTGGGCTCTTGCTGCCAACACTGACCTGAGGTTTGGGTGCATCTCCCCTATGGGAACCAGATTCTTGATGTCCTCCACAGCAGCCTCTGGGGCATCACCCACATTTCTAACACTTACTCTGAAGAAGTAGGACAGATCAGGGGGCTCGGGGTAAGACTCAGTGACCCTGTTTTGAAGCCCACCAGGAGGAGACTACTAACAACCAGGTTAAGGGGCAGGGGAACAGGGCTCGAGCTGAAGGATGTGGCCCAAGACACAAGAACCGACGTGCTTAATTCTTTGTGTTTTTATGGGCCACACTGGCTCCACTCAGGGCTGACTCCTGGCTCTGTGCTCAGAAATCAACCCCGACTGTGTTTGGGGAACCATATGTTCAGCCAGGGAATCAAACCTGGGTCAGCTGTGTGCAGTGCAAGCACCCAGCCTACTACACCATCGCTCCAGCCCAACCAACACATTTCTTTAAAGCAGTGGAGTAGAATGGGGAGCAGGCTTGGCCACATTAGGTACCGCCAGGTCCCCTGGTAGTAGATATTCCAGGCAGTGACCTGAGGGGCCTTGTGTGGGAGACAGAGGTCCCAGCATGTGGCCATGTGAGGACTAAAAGGGAACACCACAATGCCATGTACCCCAGTAGAGGTGGCTTCTAGCTTCCATTTCTGTTTTCTCAAGGTTTCACCAACTGGGGCTGGAGAAATAGTACTGTGGTGGGGCATATGGACAATCCAGGACTGATGGTGGTTCAATTTCCGGCATCCCATATGGTACTCTGAGCCTGTCTGGAGCAAGTTCTGAGAACAGAGCCAGGAGTAACCCCTGAACATTGCTGAGTGTGAGCCTCTCCCCCCACCCCCCCGCAAAAATAAGTTTCACCAACTATCAGATCTCAACCTGGGGCCACAAAGGTCATTAAACATGTCAAATAAACATGTTGCATTGAAGGAAGAGTCATGGCAAAGAGAATCTAGGTCCCAGGACAGTGGAGGGCACTGGCCTGGATTTGTTCCATGTCTCACTTCATCCATCAGACTGGCTTTTCAACCCTCTTCTGACTGTGGTCACCTCATCCTACTGGTTGCCCCTACTCCCATGCTGTGAACATCATTTATGTGATTTTTTACCTGTGGCTTCCATGGGTTATCTTGGGGACCCACACAGCCACCACGGCAATATCCCTCTCAATGAGTTCAATCTAATTGAAAGAGGACAAATCTGGAAATGGCACTAGGAACAGGGCCTCCTGCAGGAAACAAGAGGAAGCAAAGTCTTTCCTGAATCCTCAAGCTCTGCTCCCAAGTCTGAGAACAGTGACTGCACTATCTGCATTTGATCCCTGGCATCCCATATGTTCTGAGCCTCATAAAGAGTTAACCCTAGACATGAAGCTAGAAGCCTTAACCTTTGGGTGTGGCCAGAATCCAAACTTTACTGACTTCCCCATAAACAAATCTCAATACAAAACTTGAGTAGCCTAACAGGGACCAATGGGATGACAAGAAACGAAGCCAACAGGAAGCCAGCTTGGCCAGTCCCCTCCCCCAGAACACCACCTCTGCTCGGCAGACCTGGCCTCCCTCCAGGCCAGATTGGTGGCCCCTGGACCCATCTCCTCTTCCCTGCATTCAGTAAGAGGGCAGCCTCAGAAGAAGCAGCAGGTTTTTACATGGGAAAGGGGTCCCAGGTACTTGACTGATGCGGCACTTAAATAGATCTGATCACACCCTCCCTCCAGGCCTCCGAGGGTGGCCTGAGTCCCACCCTGAGCCCAATGAACCAAGATGCACGGCACCTTTCAGCAGAGTGGAGGTGATCAGACCACACATACCTCCTGGGAAGCAGCTCCCCTGGAATCACCTGCAGAGCTCAGGGCAGTTTCCACTGTCCAGGCAGTGTCCTAGGGACACCCTCCTGCACCATTCAAGTGACTCCTCACAAAGGGAGACTCCTAAGCCTTGGGTTCACAGCAGAAATTTGCCCCTTTGTTTATCGAGTAGTTATTTAATGATCTCCTTTTTGTAGCTTTAAGGATTGGGGGTGGAGTGGGGGAGAGAAACAGCACAATGGGAAGGGTATTTGCCTTGCTCAGATTCTTTGGAGTAGACCTTGCTTTTTTAACTGAGGGCAGACCCAGCACACCTGCCTCAGTTTCCTTACCCTTACTGAGTAAGTGCTTGTTCCCTCACCCTTTAGGATAAAGTCCAAAAGTCTCTTTAAAAAGTGTAGCATTGGGACTCGGAGAGATAGCACAGCGGCAATTGCCTTGCAAGCAGCCAATCCAGGACCAAAGGTGGTTGGTTCGAATCCCGGTGTCCCATATGGTCCCCTGTGCCTGCCAGGAGCTATTTCTGAGCAGTCAGCCAAGAGTAACCCCTGAGCAATCCCAGATGTGGCCCAAAAACCAAAAAAAAAAAAAAAAAAAAAGTGTAGCATATTTCCCCACCCGGAGAGATAGCACAGCAGCATTTGCCTTGCAAGCAGCCAATCCAGGACCAAAGGTGGTTGGTTCGAATCCCGGTGTCCCACATAATCTCCCGTGCCTGCCAGGAGCTATTTCTGAGCAGACAGCCAGGAGTAACCCCTGAGCACCACCGGGTGTGGGTCCCCCCCCCCAAAAAGAGTAATGGGGCCGGAGAGATAGCATGGAGGTAAGGCGTTTGCCTTTCATGCAGAAGGACAGTGGTTCGAATCCCGGCATCCCATATGGTCCCCTGTGCCTGCCGGGGGCGATTTCTGAGCTTAGAGCCAGGAGTAACCCCTGAGGGCTGCCAGGTGTGATCCAAAAACCAAAACAAAAAAAAAAAGTGTAGCATATTTCTTGGAAATAAAAACCAATATTTGGACATAAAACAGCAGAGAAGGCATTTGCCTTGCACACAGCTGACCCAGGTTCGATCCCTGACATCCCATGTGGTTCCCAAGCCTGCCAGAAGTGATTCCTGATGAAGAGCCAGGAGTAACCTCTTAACACTTATCAGGTGTGGCCCAACAACAGAGAAAACAACAGGAAAGGGGAAAGAAGGCAGGGAAATAATAGATTTCCATGTGGCGAAGCATAACAGTTCTTTACCCATGCTTCTCAACATATGCAATAGGTCAGACCTGTGCTACTCATGACAGGACACAGGACCCACACAGATCTAGCACATGTGATCACTGTCACAAAAACTGATGGAAACCAATTACTTAAAGATTTCAGGGGCCAGGATAAGGTTTCTGCCTTGCAAGCGGTAGCGTAGGACGGACCACAGTTCGATCCCCCAGCGTCCCATATGGTCTTCCCAAGCCAGGGGCGATTTCTGAGCGCATAGCCAGGAGTAACCCCTGAGCGTCAAACGGGTGTGGCCCAAAAACAAAAAAAAAAAAAAAAAAAAAAAAAAGAAAAAGATTTCACGTCCTGGTTCATGATCCCTCCTGCTCAAGTGCTTCAAGAAAGTTTCACTGCTCAGCACAAGCCTAGTGGCTCACTCGCAGCAAAGATGGAGACTCACCTGGCAGTGGAGTTAGAAGGCTGGGTTTCTCACCAAGCACTGGGCGCTTGGCAGGCTTTGGCGTGAGGCACCCCAAAGGAGCAGGCCTCTTAGAAGGGGCCACCAGCAGCAGGGGTGGTGGGCATGGGCCTTTGGGGTTGGCTAGTCCTGCAGAGAACAGAGACCGAAATATAAACAGAAAGATGTAGATGACAGCTCCAGGTGGTCACCCCACCTGCTTGAGCTTCAGAGGGGCTGGGTTTAGGAGCACACAGCCTGCTACACACACCACGGCTCTGCGGGACTCCCCAAATCGCGACCTCAAACTGTGTCTCAATGTTCTCTTCAGGAATTGTAAACTAGAGGGTAGGGGCCCAATCCAACTTGTTGGCTGCCCGTGAGGTGTTCTCAAGCCATCCTTTTAATATAGTGTGCGAATGGGGTGGGGGTGGGGAAATGGGTCCTGCAGGCCTGATGATATAATGGGGACCATGACTTTCAGGGGATCGAACCTGAGCTTTTACACATAAAGCAAGTGCTCCAACCCTTTTTCTGCAGCTTCCTTTAAATAATTTTTAAACAGGGGCCGGAGAGATAGCATGGAGGTAAAGCGTTTGCCTTTCATGCAGGAGGTCATCGGTTCGAATCCCGGCGTCCCATATGGTCCCCCGTGCCTGCCAGGAGCAATTTCTGAGCCTGGAGCCAAGAATAACCCCTGAGCACTGCCGGGTGTGACCCAAAAACCAAAAAAAAAAAAAAAAAAAATTTTAAACAGTTATAGGTTAAATGCATTATATAAATACTGGGAGACGGGGCCGGGGCAATAGCACAGCAGTAAGGTGTTTGCCTTGCATGCAGCCAACACAGGACAGACACAGTTCGAATTCCAGCATCCCATGTTCCCCCAAGCCTGCCAGGAGTGACTTCTGAGTGCAGAGCCAGGAGTAACCCCTAAGATGCTGCCTGTTTGACCACTCCCCCCAATACTGGAAGAAAAAGCAGAGGAAGTGACTAGTAGAAGAAGCTGAATTCTCAAGGCAGGAAAGGCTGGAAGATTTAGGGGTGGCAAGAACCCTAGAGAAGACCTAAGGAGGGTGAAGCGGAGAAGGGGAGGCAGGAGCCCCAGGGAGTGAGGAGCACCCAGGCCTCCTGTCATAGGTCCCTCAGGAAAAAGGTGTAAGTCAGTCTTCATTCTGTCTCACTGTGGGCTGACTAAGTTCCTATCACCTATGGTGAGAAAAGTGTACAGGGAAACACCGAACTACTCAGAGAGAAAAACAACAGTTTTTGCCGAATACAACTGAGTGCAGACACAGAGAAGTCTAAGAGGCTCCAGTTGTGGCCATGTCTGATGGCAGAAGAGCAACCCACACTTGTCCCCCCATGCAGAAGCAAGAGGAAGGGCACCCAGTGGAACCCCCCTGGGTCTTAGCAGGTTTATTGGGGGGGAAGGGTTTAAAAGATTCTATTGGAGGTCATGAGGAAGGGGAGGAAGAGTGAAAAGCACAAGGAAGAGCCCATGATTCTCCAAAGGTGGAGAGCAGGAGAGACTTGAATACATGACGTTTAAGTATCAAAGTGTGCGTGTCAGAGGAGAGACGCAGGCGGCACATACAGACGTGTGTGCACGGGCTGGCTGGCTACACAGAGGTTCTGGTCTTGACCTGCACACGCAGCACCCTGTTGGTGCCCAAGCCCTGTCCATTCTCCCCAGGGGCAGCACTGACCTGTGGGGACTGTGGGGCCTCCTCCCTTCCGCTCACCCAGGTGTGAGCCCACCGGGAAGGCAGGTGGGGTGCCTGGGAAGGACCGCTGGCCAGGGGTGGGAAACAGCGGGGGAGGTTTGCCCTCAGGAGGAGTGCTCCGGCCTTGGAAGGGGACGGGGTCACTGGCGGCCAGAGGGCTGGGGGTGTCAGGGCCTGTGGGAGTGAAGAGAAGAGACAAGAGTGGTGCCACTGTAAGGTCCTGAGCACTGCCAAGAACAGATGATTTCCTGACTCAGGTGTGTCCAGACTTGGTGCCTGAGGTCTGTGGGTTCCACCCATCCTGAGAGTACAATACAAAAGTACAAAACAAACTCTGTTTTTACAATAGTTGATTTCGCTTTCTGCATGGGGAGAGGTGGGCCATCTGGGCTGGGTATAGAAGCAGAGCCTTGTACATGCAAGCAGCCCAGTCTCCCAGTCCATGGGACAAACAAGTCCTTTAAGCTATGGTCTTCAAAATTCTACAGCTTTTCCCTGAGGGACAATGATCGTTTTCTTTTACCCCCATGATTCAAAGCACTCCCTCCCTCTGCCACTGCTGCTCAGGGATCAAACTGAGATTGACTGAATTCAAGGCAAATGAGTCCCTTGACTATTTTTTCTGGAGACTGAGCCCAACCTAGCAATGCTCAGGTTATTTCTGGAGCTGCTTAGAACTGACCCAGGCCATTAGGCAATGCTTGAGGGCCCCAGCACCATCAAAGAAACAGAACAAGAAAAATAAAACTGATTGGAAGGAGTCAGAATGATGATGGCTCAAAGGTGACACGTACATGCGTGCAGGAGGCTCCAGGTTCAATTCCCAGCAGCACATGTTGCTGGCTGTTCCTGGTGGTCCCTGAGCCACATCTCTATCTAACTTGCATTAGGGAATGTCACCAGGAGAGCCACCCAAGTCACCAAACCTGCTGGGGAGGCCACCCTGCTCCTGAAAAATACAAAGGCCTGACAGCAGAGGCTGAAGAAATAGTATACCAGGTAGGGCGCTTGACTGGAACACAGCCAACCCATGTTCAATCCCCACATCCCATATGGTCCCAAGCATACTAGGAGTGATCCCTGAGCACAGAAATAAACTCTGAGCACCACGGGTGTGGCCAAAATTCAAAACCAAAACCAAAACCAAACAAAAAGGCCAACAGCTGGGACCAGTTCCTTAATAATCAGACTATTTAGATGTTTTAAAAATCTGGCTCAGAGGGGGGCTGAAGTATAGTACAGCCTGCCTGACCCAAGTCTGATCCCCGACATCCCATTTGGTTCCCCCAGCCACCCAGGAGTGATTCTTGAGTGCTAAGATAGAAGTAAACTCCGAGCACTGCCAGGTGTGACTCCAAAACAAAAACTCAAAACCTATTTCAGTAGCCTGTTCTGAAACATATTTCAAATCACATGCTTTTGCCCATTGCATACCTTTGTGTACCGTATCATCTGTATGGACCTGTACCTGGGGCAAGTTCAGATAAGACTATATAACCAGGGGCCGGGTAGGTGGCGCTGGAGGTAAGGTGTCTGCCTTGCAAGCGCTAGCCAAGGAAGGACTGCGGTTCGATCCCCGGCGTCCCATATGGTCCCCCCAAGCCAGGGGCGATTTCTGAGCACATAGCCAGGAGTAACCCCTGAGCGTCAAATGGGTGTAGCCCAAAAACAAAAACAAAAACAAAAAAAAAAAAGACTATATAACCAGAGGTATAGGCTGGCAGTTCAATGAGAAATTCCCAGTCTTCATTCTTTGAAGGATTTGTGGAAATGGATGGTTAGAAAATGAACAGAGACAAATACCTTCCAGTTGGCCCTTCCTGTTTTGTAGGTAGCCAATGAGCAGGTCCAGCTCATTCCAATACAGATGTTTTCCCTCAGTCAGCAGGAAGAGAAGATGCCGAATGCTCAAAGGAACAGTGTATCTGGTCAGGCACTCTCGGGCCAGGAAGTCATCAACCAGGTCGCCGGCACGGAGGGTAATGCCAGCACGCTCTCCCTGCTCCCTCTTAGTGAAAAACCGCTGGTACTCTCTGCCCACCATCACCAGGGCATCCTCCAGTGGCATGTGGCGATAAACTGAGGACAAGAAAGAGCCTGATTCACACCCAGTGGGCATCAATTCTTTAAAACACACATCCAGAAAAGGAAAAAAAAGAAATAACAGCCCCAAATAGCACTAAGCTTAACTCTTGTATGTTCCGTGTCTTGGCTGCAGGAGTGCAGGCTAGTTTCAACCAGGTAAATCAGTGCATGTCTCTCTCTTACAGTGCTCTGACAGAAATACAGAAACGGTGGACAGGCTCCTGCACTACTACTATTGTCTGCTCAAGTCTGTGCAGTTTGGAGCGATGTTAAAAGACTTTCCCAAAAATTGTCTCTCTAGGTCTACCCCAGGCCTAAAGCACTAACATGGAAGAATAAACTATATTATCTAGAAGTTTCTGCACAACATAATGGCTATACTGAGTGCCATGTTGAGGTCATCTGATCAGGGTTTACTCACTGTGTCTGGGGAGCTCAATGGCCTTGAACGTTTGAGGCCCTGGATTCAATACCCAGTGCTACCTTCCCTACCCCCCCACTCCAAAGTAATGGCACAGCAGCTCTCTCTCCCCCACCCCTTCCCTCCCGAGTGATATCACAGCAGGTAGAGGGTTTGTCTTGCACACCGCTGACCCAGGTATAATTGCTGGCAGCCCATGTGGTTCTCCGAACCTGGCATGAGTGATTTCTGAGAGTAGAGCCAGAAATAACCACTGAGCACTGTGGGGTGTGGCCAAAAACACTCCAAAAGCAAACAAAGTGAAGGCAATCAAAACTACTTAGTGGGGCCGGAGAGATAGCATGGAGAGCCCAGGAGTAACCCCTGAGAGCCACCGGGTGTGACCCAAAAAACAAACAAAAAAAAAACCCTTGCTTAGTGAGGAGACTTTAGCCTGTTTAACTACAGAACACCTGGCTCTGAACCATTGGGGGAACCAAGAAGTGCTACAGAAGTGGTAACAACCTAGCTACACCCTAAACTGGGCTCTCAGAGGCTACATTCTGAAAGAATGCAAATATAGATGGGTTTTTGGTGAACATCATGACTCAGCTCCTATAATAGTCTCAGCACTGAAGCTGCTCCAACGTACTCCTGGTCAGAGCTGCAAGCAAGGGCTAAAGAAAACTATTGAGCAACTAACTAGGGAGCTACCAAGTGAAGCCACCATCGCTGAGACTGCTGAGAGGAAGGTGGAAGTGCACTTTTACACTTAGTCTCCTGACTAAGCGCATAGTTGAGAAAGTAATATGCACTTGGCAATACTATTTTAGAGGAAAAGTTACTTTCTGAATTTGAAGAATGGTAAAAGAGAGGTTCCATGCTTTCTGGAAGCAGTGTGATTATTTTTTTCCTGTTGGTTGGTTAGTTTTTTGGACCACATCTTGGATGTGCTCAGGGCTTACTTCTGTACTTAGGGATCCATCCTGGTGTGCTTGAGGGACCATATGAAGGTGCTGGGGATCAAATGGAGGTGGGCTATGTGCAATCACTTGTGCCTTCCCAAGTATACTATTGCTCCAGCTCGGAGGCTGGGACTTCATGCGCTTCAGGCCTCCACACTTCTCTGCAGACCCAGAGGCTCTGTGCAAGACATCAGATACCCAGATGCTCACAAAGCTCTGACTGAACAGGTCTCTCAGCTTAGCCATGAACAGCCACAAACCAGACCTGGAGAAGCCTGGGCACTCCCAAGAGAGGTAGAGATGCATCTGCACCTTGTCTGGTGGCAGGCACCCAGGAGGGATGCGTGGACTGAAGGCAGCACTAAGAGCCTCCAGGCTTGCCTAGAGACAACTGCACTGAGTACTTGGCAAAGTCAGAGAACCCACCACCCTCCTCGGCTAGTCCCGCGGTTCTGAAGAGGAAGGGGAAATGAGAGGTGTGTGTCTGGACTGGGTATACACTCCCCCAAGTTGTATTATCACAACCCAGGTAGCGCTGTGTTAGCAGAACTTACTTTTGATAGATTCATGAAGCATAATTACGGTACAAGAAGAAAGTTTGACATTAGACCTCTCAACAAGAATACAAAACGGGGACCCATCCTCTTTAACTTCCTGGAGTGCTCGAGTGAGACCCGACTCAGAAGTGAGGTGAATCATTTCCACCACAAGGCCATGGCCTTGCAACCGATGACCTATGGCTGTCGCATATTCCCTTAAAAACACAAACACACATAAGAGAAAGAAGGGTTATTTTTCAATGATAATATTAAATGTCTTCAAACAACAAAAATCACTCAGTGGATATTTCACAGATACTTGGATAACACAAGTTTGAGTGAGGGGTAAGATATACTGTATCTTAGTTATTTTGGAATTCTTTTTGAGGAATGGAAAGTGAGGGACTGGGTTGGGTCTGGCAGCGTGGCACTACTCTGTGTAGTGATGCTGAGGGTCCCCAGGCCCATAGCCAATAGTGGGACTTAGTACTCAATAGTGGGGGGAGGAGGGGAGGTTTGGGTAACATCCAGCGGCATTCAGGGGTTACTCCTGGCTCTACACTCATAAATTGCTCCTGGCAGGCTCAGGGGACCATATAGGATGCTGGGGATAGAACCTGGGTCAGCTGCATGCAAGGCAAATACCCTACTTGCTGTGCTATCGCTCCGGCTCCTGTGTGCCCTATTTATGTATGTATATGAATGTATATATACTTGTTAGAACCAGAAAATACTTATTTTTTGAGTGGTGGTGATGGGGTGGCATCAGCGATCACAGGGCTGCAAGGACTATGGGATGCTGGGTTTTTTTGTTTGTTTGTTTGTTTGTTTTTGGGCCACACCCATTTGACGCTCAAGGGTTACTCCTGGCTATGTGCTCAGAAATCGCCCCTGGCTTGGGGGGACCATATGGGACGCCGGGGGATCGAACCGCGGTCCTTCCTTGGCTAGCGCTTGCAAGGTAGACACCTTACCTCCAGCGCCACCTACCCGGCCCCAGGATGCTGGGTTTTAAACTCAGGACCTGGCTGCAAACATGCAAAGGAGGTCTTAAGCTACTTACTATTATTCTGGGCTCTGCTGTACACATAAGACACTCTGAACACACTCAAGGTTATGTGACCCATGTGATGGAATAAGAGCTGGAGGCAGCTCTCCATGAAAGGAACCTTATTTACTGGATCTTCACTTAGTTGCAATGTGTATTTCCAAAAAAGGAACCTGGGTTCGATTGCTGGTACCTCCTATGGTTCCCAGAGCACGACTAGGAGTGATCCCTGAGCACAGAGCTAGGAGTAACTCCTGAGCACAGGGCCAAGACTAAGTCCTGAGCACTGCCAGGTATGATCCAGAAACCAATAAACAAACAAATAACACTACAGTATTGCTTGATAAAGTAATTTGAATTTAAAGACCATTAAAGGAGCCGGAGAGATGGCATGAAGGTAAGGTGTTTGCCTTTCATGCAGAAGGTCATTGGTTCGAATCCCCCGAGCCTGCCAGGAGGGATTTCTGAGCTTGGAGCTGGAGGAACCCCTGAGCGCTGTCAGGTGTGACCCCCCAAAAAAACCTAAATAAATAAATAAAGACCATCAAAAAAAATTAAGATGGTTTTAAAGAACAGAAAAAATTCAAGAGGGTGAAAGAAAATGCTTCAATTAGTTCCTGTGCTAATACGCCACTGATCAATGACAGTGACTTCCCCTGCTGGGGCCACTGGCCCAGAGAGAACTCCTTACTGAGGGTTAGTCTGCTTATCACCATCCTAGGCTGACACTGATTCCTGGTCAGGATCTGCAGCTGGTCCATCTCCTACTGGGTAGGCCTCTGTGCTTAGGTCCTGCAGGACCTGCCCACAGCTCCTCTTGGCAGTTTACATTCCTTCCTAATGTCTGCTTAGAATCCTGTAAAGGTCTCCAACCACACTGTCCACCAAGCTCTTTCTCCCTTCTAAACTAACACACACACAGCAGAAATCGAGTGAAATGTCCAACCTTCAAAAACTCCACAGTAGGGCCAGAGATAGCATAATGGTAAGGCGTTTGCCTTGCATGCAGGAGGATGGTGGTTCGAATCCCGGCATCCCATATGGTCCCCAGAGCCTGCCAGAAGCGATTTCTGAGCAGAGCCAGGAGTAGCCCCTGAGCGCTGCCGGTTGTGACCCAAAACCAAAAAAGTAAACAAATAGGGCCCGGAGAGATAGCACAGTGGCGTTTGCAAGCAGCCGATCCAGGACCAAAGGTGGTTGGTTCGAATCCCGATGTCCCATATGGTCCCCCGTGCCTGCCAGGAGCTATTTCTGAGCAGACAGCCAGGAGTAACCCCTGAGCACTGCCGGGTGTGGCCCAAAAACCAAAAAAAAAAAAAAAAAAAAAGTAAACAAACAAACAAAAAAAACTCCACAGTAAACAACAACAACAAAACCCTCCACAGTAGCATGGTTTAGTATCAGAAACTTCTCACCCTAGTCACCAAGATGAGAAGATAGGCACCAGTTTATCGTCAAAGGCCTGTAACCTGCTTAGAGTCAAATGTCGATTCTTGTCCCAAATTTATAATTTTTTTTGTCTTTTTTTTCTTTTCCTTTTTCTTTTTTTGTCTTTTTTGTCTTTTTTTCTCTCTTTTTTTTTCTAAATTTATAATTTCTTGTGATTTCTGGATGACTAAGTTCTTCCAGCTAGGCCACCCCTGCCATTCTGTTGGTTTGACTCATATCAGTTCTCCCCCCTCAAATCACATTAGCCCCAAGAGCACTTGATTCACTCCCCCAGGCCCTGCTGAGATGTTCACTCTGCTCAGAGAAGGGAGTGTTCTCCACTCCCCCTTTTCTAACTACCAAAGGGCACACTTCCATTCATCAACATGCTTATGGCACCAGTTACTGGCATCCACAGTCGGTCCCATCTTCACTTCAATGTTGGACATTGAACGGGTGCACATGAAAAGTCTGCTTTGTTGGTGAAGAAAAATGATAGTGATGGTAGGTGATATGCTTTCTTGGCAATCTTGGAGAGTAAGGATGCTTTCAGAAAACAAAGACAGGAGGGGCCGGAGCGATAGCACAGCAGTAGGGTATTTGCCTTGCACACGGCTGATATGGACGGACCTTGGTTCGATCCCCCGGTGTCCCTATGGTCCCCAAACCTGCCAGGAGTGATTTCTGAGTGCAGAGCCAGGAGTAATGCCTGAGCACTGCCGGGTGTGGCCCCAAAAACAAAACTAAAACAAATAAACAAAAAAGATAGGAAAACAAGAAAAACAGGACACAGCTCCTATTCACAGTGATATCCCATAAGTCAAAATTTCCACCCAAATCATTCATGTTGGATATGATTCATGATGGAAATTAATTACTATTTCAAAGGAAAAAGGAATGAATTAGTCAACTAATTCATCACTACAAATCTTTCCAGCATGGAAGTGACAACAGAGAAAGCAGTCAGCTGCAGTTCTCAGCTCCCTGACAGATGCAGACTTCCATGGAAGAGGCATGTTTAAGTCCCATTTCCAAGGGTCCCCACCCATGGCAGCAGGCCAGGCCACTCTGGGCCCAGCAGAGGCTGAGTAACGTCTGAGGAGCAGCTTCTCAGCACCACTCCAGATGGAGGAAAGAAAAGTGATCTCGGGGCCGGAGAGATAGCATGGAAGTTAGGCATTTACCTTGCATGCAGAAGATGGGTTGTTCAAATCCCGGCATCCCATTTGGTCAGATCAATTTCTGAGCATAGAGCCAGGAGTAACCCCTGAGTGCTGCTGGGCATGACCCAAAAGCCGAAAGAAAAAAGAAAAGCAGGGGCCGGGCGGTGGCGCTAAAGGTAAGGTGCCTGCCTTGCCTGCGCTAGCCTTGGACAGACCGCGGTTCGATCCCCCGGTGTCCCATATGGTCCCCCAAGCCAGGAGCGACTTCTGAGCGCATAGCCAGGAGTAACCCCTGAGCGTCACCGGGTGTGGCCCAAAAACCAAAAAAAAAAAAAAAAAAAGAAAAAGAAAAAAGAAAAGCAATCTCCACAATGGCACGCCACTCAATCAGACCAGTTGGGCCACTCTGGGAAAGGGAAACCATGGCTGGGCACATCGAATGGCAGTGGAGCCAGGTATTTGGAGCACAGAAGTAGTATTCCCTGAACACTGCTGGGTATGGCCCCCCAAAACAAAACAAAACAAAAGTGGTCTAGATGGGAACGTAGCTTAGTGCCAAAGTGCTTGCCTGCGTGTGTGTGGGGAAGGGAAGGGAAAGGGAGAGGGGGGATGAGGGGCCTCTCTCACCATGTGGTTAACCAAATACTCACCAAATGGAAACTACTCTTGCTTTCAGACCCTTAAAGATGCTATCAACAAGGGAAGTAGATTTTTGTAGAGTTGTCAGAGTAAATATCTCCATAATTAAGTATAGAGGTTAAGGCACTTGCCTTGCACATGGCTGACCCTTGTTCAACCCCTGGCACCACGCCTGGTCCTCGGAGTCCTGTCAGGAGTTATCCTTGAGCACAAAGCCAGAAACAAGCCCTGAGTACTACCAGGTGTAGCTGGCAAAACCTCAAACAAGATCTCCATCAGGTTAAGATTTAAGACTTTCAGAGAAAAAATGTCTGTGCTGTGCTCCCATGATTCCCCCTCTCAGGAACCAAGAGTTTGTAACACCTTTGGCATGTCACAGTATCGCTCAACACCTAGCCAAGAGGAAGTGAGCTTGCCTCAACCAGGCACTGAGATGCCACATGAAGCAGAAACACTAGCCAACACAGATTATGTCCCAACCTGCCTTCATGTGGGCAACTACAACAGGCAGTTCCGGACACTACATATTCTCACAGGACAGCCCCCCACCCAGCCCTAACAGAGAACAGGAGCAGTAGGGAAGGCATCTCCAGGGACCAGACTGGGAGAAGGTGGCCTGGGGCTCCCACACTAAAGGCCAAGCACAAACACAAAGACTGAGGGGTCCCATAGCAATTCAGCAATGAGAGGAACCCTGCTTTGAAAGATCTGTGAGGGCAATTGGGTCGCACCCCGAACTAGGTGTCAGCACCCCATGGCAGGCTTGTTTGCTATGCCTGGAGAGTATGGTCTCAAGTCTGGAAAGTGCTTATGATGGTGAGACTCACAGATTGCCTGTAAGATTATAGAAAAGCCAAAGAGCCAAGAAAGGCTGAATGAGACAGTCCCTTCAGCACGCTCCCGACATACCCACAGCTTATCACTCTGGGAAACCAGAGCAGGAGTCCTGCCATTCCTCTAGCAGAACAGAATCCATTCTTGGGTACTCAGGATGAGCATATCACTGTTCAAGCACAATCTTTTTGTGTGTGTGTGTGTGTGTGTGTGTGTGTGTGTGTGTGTGTGTGTGTGTGTGTGTGTGTGTGTGTGTGTTTTTGGGCCACACCCGGCAGTGCTCAGGGGTCACTCCTGGTTGTCTGCTCAGAAATAGCTCCTGACAGGCACGGGGGACCATATGGGACATCGGGATTCGAACCAACCACCTTTGGTCCTGGATCAGCTGCTTGCAAGGCAAACACAGCTGTGCTATCTCTCCAGGCCCTCAAGCACAATCTTATTGGAACACTCGAGAAATCAATCCTACCTCTGTTCTTGGAAAATAGAAACAACGATGCAATCAGAAGGCCTCTTTTGATCACGGTCTTTCTGAATCACTCGATAAAAGTGCTGGAAAAGTCCCTCCTTTTGAGCATCCCTGCTATTGATATCATCTGAAAAATAGAGAATTGGGGCTCTTTTACAGATGTGTAAAAAACAATTTTACAAAACAAACAAACAAACCCTGACTAGGAAAATGTGAGAAGCATGTTAGAGTCTTACCTAACTGAGAGTATCGCTCCTGGTTCTCTTCATTCCTTTTTGAACAATCAGCCATCATCCGCCATGATTCTTCAATGTTGCTGGATTAATAAAAATATAGCCATTTGTATAAACTACAGTTGTTCTCTAAATGTGTCACCAAAGGCAAAACCCAAACACCAGGTCACTTGTGTAATACAGAGACCACTAAAGACTGTGTCTACTCAGAGGTAAATTTTAATGATACTCAGTTGGGTCAAAGAAACAGTTTGACAGGCCAAGGGAATGTTCCGAACACCAGAGATTGGGCTTATTCCCCAGCACTGTTGGGAGTGGACCCTGAGCACCACCAGATATGGCCCCCAAACAAACAAACAGAAAGAGTCCATCCCACCCCCCCAAAAATGATAACAATGGTCTATTCTCATTATACAATAAGAGTTCTGGAGATTTCCCATTCATTTCTCCTTGCCTGGTATGAACCAAAGTTCTTTAAGGACTCAAACTTTTTATTTTTTTTGGTTTTTGGGTCACACCCGGCAGTACTCAGGGGTTACTCCTGGCTCTATGCTCAGAAATTGCTCCTGGCAGGCATGGGGGACCATATGGGACACAGGGATTTGAATCACGGACCTTCTGCCTGAAAGGCAAACACCTTACTGCCATGCTATCTCTCCGGCCCCAGGACTCAGACTTTTTTTTTTTTGGTTTTTGGGCCACACCCGGCATTGCTCAGGGGTTACTCCTGGCTGTCTGCTCAGAAATAGCTCCTGGCAGGCACGGGGGACCATATGGGACACAGATTCGAACCAACCACCTTTGGTCCTGGATCGGCTGCTTGCAAGGCAAACGCTGCTGTGCTATCTCTCTGGGCCCAGAACTCAGACTTTTTAACTATGAAAGCCAATGGTTTTGGGGCCAGAGAGATAGCATGGAGATAGGGCGTTTGCCTTGCATGCAGAAGGATGGTGTTTTGAATCCTGGCATCCCATATGGTCCCCCCGAGCCTGCCAGGAGCGATTTCTGAGCATAGAGCCAGGAGTAACCCCTGAGCGCCATAGGATGTGACCCAAAAATCCCCCCAAAAAAAACAAAAGAAAAAAAAAAGCCACTGGTTTTATCAAGATAAAGAGATAATGTGCATGAGGACATGTGCACCTTGTCTTTTCCTTTCTACAGAACTGGGAATCAAAAAAAAAAAAAAGAACTGGGGATAAAATCCAGGGCCTCACATATATATATATGGCAAATCCTCTGCCATTAAGTGCCATTTCCTTGCAATCAGCATTAAAAAGGAGTTCATATCTCTGATTGTGTGTGCTAGAGTGGGTGGAAATGACATAGGTCAAGGCTGTGCCTCAAGTGATAGAGGATGTACCCAGTATGTGCTCAGCTTGGTGCACATTGGGCCCGGAGAGATAGCACAGTGGTGTTTGCCTTGCAAGCAGCCGATCCAGGACGAAAGGTGGTTGGTTCGAATCCCGGTGTCCCATATGGTCCCCCATGCCTGCCAGGAGCTATTTCTGAGCAGACAGCCAGGAGTAATCCCTGAGCACCGCCGGGTGTGACCCAAAAACAAAACAAAAAAAAAAGTTGACAATATCTCTTCGTTTTAATTCTAATAGCTCCTGTGAGCAAAAACATCAGCAATCAGTAATCTTCAGTAATCTTTAGCAACTTTCTTCATTGTGATTGAACAGAACAAAGGAATAGGACGAACACCGCACCCTAAATTGGGCATCGACCAGCTCCTTCCCTGGAGACAGGAGCGTGATGTGACATACGTGTATCTGTGGAAATGCCAACCAGTGCAGTGATTCTGCCCCTCTTCATGTTGTTTCTTCCTTGGGTTCCAACCCACAACTGCCCTCCCAGGATTGGAGAGATAGCAGTCAAGCATTTGCCTTGCACACAGCCAACACAGGATGGACCCCAGTTCGATTCTTGGCATCCCATATGGTCCCCCCCCACCCCCCACCCCCCCCGTGCCTGTCAGGAGCGATTTCTGAGTGCAGAGCCAGAAGGAATCTGAGCACTGCCAGGTGTGACCCAAAAACCAAAAACAACAAGTAATTGCCCTCCTGACTGAGCAGAGCTACAGCTCCAGACTAAGCTGCTGAACCTAAGCTGCTTGAGACCATCTCTCACAGAAGCTGGGCTTCTGGCTTTCTGCTCTTACATGCTGCCTGCCCACATGGACCCTGGCATCTTTAAGCTGCCTGCTAGCTGTTCCTTGCCTCCTTGCACTAGAACTCTAGGACTCAACTGTAGAATTCAAATTTCAGAACTTCCTTAGAATGAAGTGGTCTATAAATTTAGCAACCTTTAGGGAGAAGAGGGGGCTGGGAGACCTCCGGAAGCCACTGCCTGGCCATACAGGAAAGGTGGTGTATGCATAATGCTGAAAACATTCTGCGTCTGAATCTCAGTTTTGTCACTGGCTGGTAAAGTCTGGCTGAGCTACTAAACGTTACCATGCCTCAATCCCTCACCTGACAAGTGGGTCTGTTAGAGAGCCTAGTTCACTATGGCTATGAAGGTGAAACTAGAGGAACCAAGGTCATGCAGTGCATCCTAGGCAGATAAAGGCTGTATTACCCATCTTGACCTATAGCTCTTTGAGGGCCAAGAAATTCTCTGCATACGGCTCAATTGTGCTAAGTGTCACTTTTCAGGAAAAGTTACCTGGGAGAAACTAACCTCCATTAATACTCACTCCTGATTCTATACTGCCAAGTGCTTTTGCAGCTGAGAAAAGCATTTTTCAATTCTAAATTATTAATCTAATCTGACACAAATCTCATATTTAATGCAGGCTAGAGAGAAGCCCTGTCAAGGTTCATACATATAAAAATCAATTCAAACACAGTTCAAGGAAAACTGCTTTTACCAAAATGACAGAGGGAAACCCAAGGCAAGAATCTTGAACTGCCATGTTGATTTACCTATTTAGTTACTCAGAAGACCTCTTCTGCTGCATGCAGAGAACAGAGTAAATCAGACATAATAATTTCAAAAGTGACTTACATATTCTGGAACACTACAGCGGATTAAAACAATGAGATTGAGGCTAGGGAATAGCTCAAAGGACTAGAGCACATGCTTCGCATATAGGAGGCCAAAAATGTGTTAAGAATGACCCCCTGAGCACCACCAGGTATGGCCCTAAGTGAAATTAAAATGAAACTAATAGGGGCTGGAGCACTAGCACAGTGGTAGGGTATTTGCCTTGCATGCAGCCAACCTGAGACAGACCAGGGTTCAATTCCCAGCATCCCATATGGTCCCCTGAGGCTACCAGGAAATATTTCTCAGAGCAGAGCCATGAAAAAGCTCTGATCGCCACCGGGTGTGGCCCCAAAACAAAAACAAACAATAAAAGACAAATACAAAACAAAACATGACTGAATATTCTTCTACATTATACTGTTAAATGAAAGAGGTTCTGGAAGTATTTACCAAAGTAAACAACCTAAAACAAGGGGAAGTTAGAGCTAGAAGGATAGTGCAGTGGGTAGGTCGCTTGACTTGCACAGGACCAGGCCAGGTTCAGTCCCTAGCAACACATATGGTCCCTTCAGCATTACCAGGAGTGACTCCTGAGTGCAGCATCAGGAGTAACTCCAAGCACTGTCAGCTGTGAACCTCAAGCAATAAAAACAAAGGGAAGAAAAAAAATTCCACTGATTGAGTATATGTTCTGAGTGTGTGTTATGTGTGTGGTGGGGAAGGGGTGCTCTTTTCTTTTCCTTTCTGCAGTACTGGGGATCAAATTCAGGGCCTCATATATAATCCAGCACACCATATGGACCCTGGGGAATTACCTAAGCATAGACCACCTTGAGTGGATCCCAACTTAATAAACCAAACTCAAGGGGCAGAGGTCAGGGATGTGGTAGTGCGCCAGCCTTCCATGTGTGCAGCTCTGGGCTTTACCCCAGCACTGAAGGGAGATAAATTTGGGGAAGAACTAGGAGAGTTCTGAAATATTTCATAATTCTGGTCTTCCAAATGGCGATCAGGAGGCCTGAGCCCCCTTCTGGTAAGTCAAGGCCAGTGGGTCGATGCTATGGTTGAGCATTGGCCTGGGCACCCAGTGATACTCAGAGGACCTCCAGAGCTGGATCAAATTGTCCAAGGCATGCGCCTTAATCTCTGGATTATTTCCCTAGCTCTGTATTATGACATTTTTGTTTTGCCTTTTTGTGTGTGTGTGGTTTTTGGGTCACACCGGCAGTGCTCAAGGGATACTCGTGGCTACATGGGACTCGAACTGATGACTTGCATGAAAGGCAAAAGCCTTACCTCCATGCTATCTCTCCGGCCCCGTATTATGACATTTTAATACCTATTTGTTTATTCCTTTTCTTTTTGTTTTTGGACCCAGCAATCAGCAATCAGGGATCAACCCTGGGTCTGTGCACGGGGATCACCCCTGGTGGTACCTGGGGGATCATATGGGGTGCCAGAGACAACCGGGTTCAGCATGTGCAAGGCAAGCACCCCACCCACTGCACTATCTCTCTAGCCTTTCAAGCCCATTACTTAAATTAAAAAAATTAAATCGGAGTCAGAGAAATAGTACCCCATGTATCCCTGAACCCTCCACGAAGTGATTCCAGAGTGCAGAGCCAGGAGTAAACCCAGAGCACTCAAACAAAAACCCAAACTGGGGTGGTGGTGGTGTGGGGTGGTGGATGTGTTTGAGCCACATCCAACAGTGCAGAGATCTTACTCCTGGCTCTGCACTCAGTTAAGTGATTTTTACATATATGCTGGGATCTTGAATTCATCTAGTAATAAAACTAAATCGAATTTCTGACACAGAACAATGGCAGTGCAAAACAGGTGATAAGAAATGGCAGAGGGAACCTAAGGCCTGCTGCAGATAAGCAGGGAACTCATAGGGAGTTGCCTGAAAACCCACAAAGAAAAAGGCCAGGTGAGCTCCGTCCCGACAGCCTGCACGGCCACTCTCCTCACGAGCATCAGAAAGATGAAGGAAGGTAACAGTTAGAGCAGATGGGCTCGATCTGATCAAGGTGACCTGGGGGACTCCCCCAAAAGCAAGTATTAATGGCCTCAATTTTAACACACACACAAGTCTGCACAGTAAGAACATATCTAAATTACACTAAGCTTTTAGCAAATGGAGCCACAACAATAAAATTTTACCTTAGCAGGTCTTCACCCTCCTTTAAGTAGTTCTCTTGGGGAGAATAAGCAGTCGGCAGAATGGATTTGTATGGCTTACTGCAAAAAAAACCAACAAAGACAAAATTACTTGCAGGAAGAAACTCTTTCCCATAGTCCATGCATTAGTCTTCACGGTTCTGGTATGTGCAAGGTGGTTCACACCGTTAAATTCCATTTCTAAAACTCTCAACAATGGCTTTTCTGAAGACCTTGTCGTTTTCAGAATCTGTTTTTGTTCATGCTCGGTTCTAATTTTCTGCTCTCATTTGCCGGCTCAAATGCTTTTGCAGAGCTGACAACTCAAGAAATATCTACCACGAGGCAAGACCATTACGATCGATCCAATCACACTGCCCAGAACAGAACTAAGCCTGACAGCAAGCAAGTCAGTGTTGCTGGCGATTCTAGCACACCACCACAATATTTAAAATTTTTCCTTCTTTTGTTTTTTGTATTTTTTTTTTTTTTTTTGGCCATATCCAGCTGTGCTCAGGGCTTATTGGCTCTGTGCTCAGGGATCACTCATGGGAGGCTCGCGGCTGGAAGAGAACCCATGTCAGGTCTGTACAAGGCAAGCACCCTATCTGCAGTACTATTTCTCTGGATAATTTTATATCTATCTATCAAAAATTTTTTCAATTTACTAAGGTAATGTAGGTTTAATTTTTTTTCCTTTAAGCACTCAGGGGTTACTCCTGGCTCTGAGCTCAGAAATCACTCCTGGGGCTGTAGAGATAGCATGGAGGTAAAGGCATTTGCCTTGCATGCAGAAGGTCGGTGGTTCGAATCCCGGCATCCCATATGGTCCCCTGAACCTGCCAGAAGCAACCCCTGAGCTCTGCCAGGTGTGACCCAAAAATAAAAATAATAAAAAAATAAATCACTCCTGGCAGGCTCAGGGAACCATAGGATATTGGGGATCAAACCCGGTCCATCTCACATCAGCAGCGTGCAAGGCAAACGCCCTACCACTGTGCTATCACTCTGGCCCCAGTAATGTAGGTTTATACATGTGGAATGCTTAAATGATTTAGGGGTTCAATGTTACTATGCCCACCACTAAACTGCCAATATCTCTCGACCACCCTCCACAGGACCTTTCTAGCTACTACACTCTTAGCTACTCTCCATTCTTTTATCAGGAGGGAAGGTTGTTTTCAGGGATCCATCTCTACCACTGGTTTTTGTTTTTGTTTTTGTTTTTGTTTTTTTTTGGGGGGGGGGGCACATCCAGCGGTGCTCAGGGGTTACTCCTGGCTGTCTGCTCAGAAATAGCTCCTGGCAGGCACGGGGGACCATATGGAACACCGGGATTCGAACCAACTACCTTAGCTCCTAGATTGGCTGCTTGCTAGGCAAACACCACTATGCTATCTCTCCGGGCCCAGTTTTTTTTTTCCTTTTTTTTTAAGCTGACCAAAACTTCAATCCATCTGCCAACAGCCCTGCTTGTTTCTGTTTTTACAGACATCTTTTTTTTCCTTTTTTTGGTTTTTCAGGCCACACCCGTTTGATGCTCAGGGGTTACTCCTGGCTAAGCGCTCAGAAATCACCCCTGGCTTGGGGAGACCATATGGGACGCCAGGGGTCGAACCGCGGTCCTTCCTTGGCTAGCGCTTGCAAGGCAGACACCTTACCTCTAGCGCCACCTCACCGGCCCTGTGCTTATTTCTTTTTATTCTAGCTATGAGTGAGATCATTTTTCTTTTTTGACTTAGTTTTCTTTTTTAATTTTTTTTCTTTTTTTTTGGTTTTTGGGCCTTTTCCTTTTTGACTTAGTTTTAGTTTTTAACTTTTTTTCTTTTTTTTGGTTTTTTGGGCCACACCCATTTGATGCTCAGGGGTTACTCCTAGCTATGCACACAGAAATCGCTCCTGGCTTGGAGGTACCATATGGGATGCCGCGGTCCGCCCTAAGCTAGCACTTGCAAGGCAGACATCTTACCTCTAGTGCCACCTTCACGGCCCCTAGTTTTTAATTTTTTTAAAGCTTCTCTTTGCGGGCCCGGAGAGATAGCACAGCGGCGTCTGCCTTGTAAGCAGCCATCCAGGATCAAAGGTGGTTGGTTCGAATCCCGGTGTCCCATATGGTCTCCCGTGCCTGCCAGGAGCTATTTCTGAGCAGACAGCCAGAGTAACCCCTGAGCACTGCTGGGTGTGGCCCCCCCCCCAAAAAAAAGTTTCTCTTTGCAAGATGCTCCACCAACATCACCATAAATTTTCATGGCTTATCAGCACCTTTAATGCACAATACAATTCCACCTTAGAGCTTATGAAAGAAAACAAATAAATTATTTGTGCACATCAACTCTCAGCATTAAGAGCATTGTTACAACCACATGCCAGATGCATTCTGACACATACATTCACTGAGGTCTGTGATGGGAGATGGCTCAGTGGCAAACAAAGCCTGTCTTACAAACATGAGGTGGACAGGGGGAACACCAAGTACAGTTTCAGCAGTACTACTCTCTGGAATCCCACCCAGGGAGGGTACACATATGATCTCTGCTATACAGCCAAGTTTATTGAACAACAGAACTGAGGCCATGAATGTGACCTCCGGGAATACATCAGTGATCCCCAGCAGGGATCATAGCAAGAACAAGTTTAAGCCAAACAATCAAGGATTCAAAATCATAACCAAAATGTATAGGGGCCCCAGTCACCACCACAACATCAATAAGGATAAAAGGACATTAGCATATCAGGTAGGGTATTTGTCTCTCACAGAGCTTACTCGGGTTCAATTCCTAGTATCCTGTCTGGTCCCCAAGTCAGAAGTGATTGAGTGTGGAGCCAGGAGCAATCCTTGAGCACCACCAGATGTCGTTCAAAAATTTAAAAAAGGAAAGAGAAAAAGAAATAAAAAAAGGAAAAGAGAGGGGCCCGGAGAGATAGCACAGCGGTGGTTGCCTTGCAAGCAGCAGATCCAGGACCAAAGGTGGTTGGTTCGAATCCCGGTGTCCCATATGGTCCCCCGTGCCTGCCAGGAGCTATTTTTGAGCAGACAGCCAGGAGTAACCCCTGAGCATTGTCGGGGGTGGCCCAAAAACCAAAAAAAAAAAAAAAGGAAAAGAGGGGGAAATAATTTTTTAAAGCTGCGAATAATGTATAACACAGGCTAAAATAAACAAAAATAAAGGATAACATTGTAAGCAGAAAACACTAGCTTCCAATTGTTAGCTGAAGAGAACCAGGGGTAAACAGGATCAACTAGCACGAATCTGGACTGAGAGGGTTAAAGAGTTACTAGAAAGCAGTGCATTTCAAAAAAAAAAAAAAAATGGATAAGGAGCACAGATGCTCCACTCGACCCTCTTCTCAATGATTCCAGCCAAGTTTGAAGGCCATGAGAAGGAATAAGCAGATGGTTCAATGTGTGTATGTCAAAAGGAAGTTGCATTTGCCTTATTCGGCTTCCTAGCAACTAGATTGAGTGATGCCAAGAAAGCAGCCAGCTCTAAGGAGAAGAGCCATGGGAGATGTGGAACCAGCGACCAGGCCGAGGAGGGGAGGCTTCCAGAACCCTCCAGACCCGGCCAGCAAAACCAAGCTTACCCACTGACACCCACAGTTCAGTCTCTCTGTGCACCCTCCCCAATCTTCCTCCAGCCTTCCTGGCCATGTCAACCACCTCACTACTCAAAACTCTTCTCAGGACAAATTTTAAAAGCAGGAGCCTCCGAGGGCTGGAGAGATAGTGCATGTTGTACAAGAGGGAGGCCTGGGTTAATTCTCAGCATAGCATCATTCCCCACAGCATCGTTCCCCACAGTTTGGGGTAGCCCAAACTAGCAAGAACTCTCCAGTTGCATTAAATGAATCATCTGGCTAGCCATCAAGAATTCACTCCCAGGGTTCTAGGGAAGAAATGTCCAGGCACTCTCGGCACAGGCCAGCTGGCCCCAAGGGCTTTCACAGCCCCAAAGACTGAGCCCCAGAGTGAGAAATGCAGGTGCACACACTATTAGAATCCCCAAATCCCAGAAACTTTCCTCCTGAAGCCACAGTGTTGCTGCTGCTGAAGGGGTTGCAGAGAATTACACTGAGGCAGGCACCACTCCCCAGCACCCAGCACACGCCAATGGCGAAAGGAAGGCATGGACAATAATGCATCACCACTGAATATTGGTTTCCTGAGCCCTGACAAGGCCACTCACCATATTTTGCTGTATTTTCTCTGCCCCACCCCATCAGTTTTTTACTCAATGGGTAGAACCACGACTGAACTGTTTGCGATTGCAAACACATCTTAGGAATGGAGAT
Source organism: Suncus etruscus (assembly GCF_024139225.1). Lineage (NCBI taxonomy): Eukaryota > Metazoa > Chordata > Mammalia > Eulipotyphla > Soricidae > Suncus > Suncus etruscus. The sequence goes on from NC_064861.1 coordinate 43,833,653, forward strand.
ATTTGTGGGGGGATTTTGGGCCACCAGTGTGAGTCCGGGAGTGATTCCAGAGCAGTTAGGGAAACTAAGGATCAGAGGACTTTTTTTTTTTTTTTTTTTGGTTTTTGGGCCACACCCGGCGGTGCTCAGGGGTTCCTCCTGGCTGTCTGCTCAGAAATAGCTCCTGGCAGGCACGGGGGACCATATGGAACACCGGGATTCAAACCAACCACCTTTGGCCCTGGATGGGCTGCTTGCAAGGCAAACGCCGTTGTGCCATCTCTCCGGGCCCCAGATCAGAGGACTTTTTACACAGTTAAGTGTTGATGTCCAAATTCAGGTTCAGGAGGGTCTGAGCCTAAAATCCAGATTCCTTTCAATTTCTCATATAATCCAGAACCTATGGTCTTAACCTGTATTGTTTCTAAGATGATTAGGAAGAGCAAGAAAAAGATAAGAAAATAAAAGATATAAAATAGCTAAGTTTATTTTAATGAAAAAATAGATTTGCATTAGCATAAGAACAGTCCTCTCAGAGCATGGAGAAGGGCACCAGTGAGCTGGCTGCCTGCCCAGGTGCCCAGGTCACAGGAGCAGTCCCCCATTTGGTGGTGAACCTTAGGGCGATGACAAGGAAGCCTCAGATGGTATAGGAGGGCATGAAAAAGGGCCCAAACCACCCGAGAACAGCTGCAAACTTCCTAGAAAATCACACAGATATAACCCCACCAGTCCACTCCTGGCTGCTCTGTCTGCAAACAGGCTTGTGCACTTGCTCCCTGCAGCTTTATCTGTCACAACCCCAGATTGGAACTAAACAAACTGTGGTGTAGCCGTCTGTCCTGGCATGCTTAGGCTGCCACGGCCTGAGGCCCAAACATACACAGGAGGTTCTCAGCACTCTGGAACCCTGATTGTAGGACCACAGTATCAGCACCGTCAAGTTCTGAGGTGCTTTTCCTGGCTTGCAGGTAGCAACTTTTTCACCGCATCTACACAGCTCTTATCAGCGTACAAAAAAGGACAAAAGGGGCTGCCATTTCTGGTATGAGCACAGATCCCACTGGCCCTACCTGTTCCTTTTTCTAGCCTTAAATACTACCCAATAGTTCAACCTCCAAATATAGTCCCACTGTACTTGGATACATGGAATCTGGAAGAACATACTAGTTTAAAGGGCCATACAATGGAATATTACCCAGCAATAAAGAAATGAAAGGCTGATCCAATCAAAAGAGAGAAGACTCAAAAAAATTATGCTGAGATGAGGTTAGAGACAGTGCTCAGAGGGCTGAGGTGTGTGCTCTGCACATAGCTGACCCTAGCTACATCTCTGGCACCACATAAACCCTACAACAACCCCCCAAACTCCAGTATCCCCACAGGAATGGTCCACAAGGTTGAAGCTGGGGAAAATTAAAAAACAACAACAACAACAAGCCTCTTTTCTGCAGCACCTTTTAAATTTTATGGCTATATTATAGTAGGTTTCGTGTGTCACAAGAGTTTGCACTGGTGAGAAATATGTTGATTCTGGTATCTTTACATACAGAGAACCGTATGCGTATAGAGAAACGACCACTGAAACTCTTTCTTCATGATTTCACATTAAATGTGCTGTCATGCCCAAAGCCCCAAGGAATACTGCTACAATTATTTTTAACTTTTTACTGTTGTATCTCAATTTCCGCAACTTATTAGACAGCTGATCTATTCAGTTCTCAGGGTAGAATCCACTGGGGATAAATTTTAAAATTAAAAAGATTTTTAAAAATCCACTCTTAGAAGTTCCATTGTAACTTCAAATTTCACTGAAAACAATTTGAATTTTAACACTCCTCTGGAGGAATTTGAAGGAATTTCACTGTCAAAGAAGGAACACAGCTAAAGCAGCGACAGAGTTGTCCTGCAAGGGTCACTTCAGAGACAAACATAGTCCATGTGTGTGACATAGCCAGCACAGGGTTGAGGCCAGAGGCCAGAGCAATAGCACAGCAGGCAGGGTGCTTGCCTTGCACATGGCCAACTAGGATTCAATCCCCAGCATCTTATCTGATTGCCTGAGCACCACCAGGCATGATCCCTGAGTCCAGAACCAGGAATAATCAAACCACTGCTGTGTGTGGCCCAAAAATATAATATAGGACCAGAGTGATAGCATAGTGCAGGGGTCTCAAACTCGCAGCCCTTGAGCCACAAACGGCCCTCTGTACAGCATTTTGTGGCCCTGCCCTAGAGGAATCTTTTTTTGTTTTGTTTTGTTTTAGTTGTTTGGGTCACACCCCCCAAAGTTCAAGGCTTACTACTGACTACTTACTACTTATTACACTCAAGGATCACCCCGACTTTGCCTCCTGCGGCCCCCAGGTAAATTGAGTTTGAGACCCCTGGCATAGTCGGTAAGGTATTTGCCTTGCCCGCAGCTGACTTGGGTTGAATCCCCCCAAATCCCATATGGTCCCCCCAAGCTTGCCAGGAGTAACCTCTGAGTGCCACCAGGTGTAGCCCCAAAACAAACCAAAACAGAAAAACCCACAAAACAACTGAATAAGAGTGCTAGGGTGACAGAAAAATTAACATGAAATTTATAGCACATAAATTCATAACTGCCCCTAGCTAGAAGCAATAAAGATGTTCTTTACATTAACAGATATAAACTGTAGCTTCTTCACAGCTGTATAAAGAAACTGAATGAATTTTTTGGGGGGTTCTATTCCCATGGTTCAAAAAAAAAAGGCATGCTATTCGGAAAAGTTGAACTATCAGGAGGGTGTGAGACTGAGGGTTACCAGAGGTTCCAAGGAAGAAACTAAGCCTAAAGCTAACAGGCAGTAAAATTGCTTTGTGTGATACATAGAAAAGACTAACTCGCAGGGGTCCTCAAACTTTTTAAACAGGGGGCCAGTTCACTGTCCTTCAGACTGTTTGAGGGCCAGATTATAGTAAAAATTATGAACAAATTTCTATGCACAGTGCATATATCTTATTTAGAAGTGAAGAAACAAAATGGGAATAAATACAATATGTGGCCCACGGGCCATAGTTTGAGGACCATTGGAAAGACACTGTATTTCACCAAAACCTACAGTGAACCTAGGTGGACACAATTTTATCTTTCTTTTTGCCACACCTGGTTGTGCTCGGAACTTAATCCTAGCTCAGCACTCAGGGTGAATCGCCTGGTGGTGCTCCTGATGATTGAACCTGATCTGTAAAGTCATTTGTAACTAGATTATGATCAAATTAAAATACCTCAAGAACAGAGGGCAGGCCCTTCTTGGTACAGGCTATAGAAGAACAAAGGGACAGGATTTGCCTCTAATGGTGTAGTTTCTCACCCTCTGTTCTAACATTTAACAACACCTCCCCCTTAACCCGGCAAGAGTTTGTCAGCAGATGTCCATGGGGGAGGAGGGAAATTTCTGGCCATAGGAAAGGACAGAGCCAAGCTTTCCCATCCAGTGTTCCAGATGGCACCAACAGAATGGTTCCCACCGAACACACCTTCATAACATTTTGTGCTCACATCGATATTGCCAAGGTGCATGGACCAATGTCGACACTACTACAAGCAGAATCCACACTTCATTCTGATTTCCTTTACTCTAACCACAGACTCTTCTAATCCAGGGTCCCATGAAGGAAGGTGAACTCCAGAGGGCAGGAGCGCAGACCAATGCTGCTCACTGTTTCCCGAGGAACTGGAATGGAGCTTGTTGCTTCACAGATAGGCAGTGGGATAAAGCAGAACAGGGGCTAGAGTAATAGTACAGTGTCAGTGTTCTTGCTTACATATGACTGACCCAGGTTTGATCCCTGCACCAGGAGTAAGCCCTGAGCACTGAAGGGTGTGATCCATAAACAAACAAAAAGAACAACAGGGGCTAGAGAGATAGCATGGAGATAAGGCGTTTGCCTTGCATGTAGAAGGACTGTGGTTCGAATCCCTGCATCCCATATAATCCCATATGGTCCCCGTGCCTGCCAGGAGCGATTTCTGAGCATAGAGCCAAGAGTAACCTCTGAGTGCTGCCGGGTATGACTCAAAAACCACTGCTCTGGCACCAACTTGTGCCAGTTTTGATATGACAATGAGGAAAGGAAAACTTGACCTAAGACCAGGCACCTAACACTAAATGGAAATCAGAAGAGATATCGTCCTTTGAACTGTGAAAAATAAGAGCACCAACAACAGAAAACTGACTTTGACAACCTCGACTGAACAGAACCTACCTTGGGACCAATAAGAAAAACCCTACCCTAGGCTGTAGCCCAGGACTCCAACAACAACAACAACAACAACAACAACAAGATGTCTTATTGCAGAGGCCCAAGTTGGACAACAGAGACTGAGCAGAACCTTTGAATTCATAATATCCTAGGCTTCGGCTTAGGGACTGAACGAAAACAGGGAGCAAGTGTAACAGAAGACTGAATACAACAACGATGGATAGGAACCTCTAGAACCTAGAGACTCTATCCTAGACCAACCTATAACCCACGCAAATATCAAGATCGCTAGCTACAGTGGCTTGATTTTCTCACACACAACCGAGAGGAAACTTTCCTGGCATCACAAAAAAAGCCTTTGAGATGCAGTAATGAGTATATATGGAGCCAGGGGTTGATCCCATGATGGTATGCTTCAAGGATGGAGAAACCCTGAATCTCTTAGGCCACGGGAATTCCCTTTCTTCCCCAATGCTTACTGTGCCTATGCAAAAAAAAAAAAGTGGGGGGAGCACCAAACCCTGCCACTCCAGCACCCATACTTTTTCTTGTTTTGTTTTGATTTTTTTAGTTTTTGACTTTATTTTCCTTCTCTTTTTTCTTCCACTTTTCTCTTTCTTTTTCACTCTTGTGGTTATTATTTAGAGTTTTTTTGTTTGTTTGTTTTGGTTTTTGGGTCACACCCAGTAACGCTCAGGGTTACTCCTGGCTATGTGCTCAGAAGTCGCTCCTGGCTTGGGGGACCATATGGGATGCCGGGGGATCGAACCGCTGTCCGTCCAAGGCTAGCGCAGGCAAGGTAGGCACCTTACCTCTAGCGCCACCGCCCGGCCCCTATTTAGAGATTTATTTTTATTTTTTATTTTTATTTGCCGGGTCCATTTTTTCTTTTTCTTCCATTTTTCTTTTCTTTTTTTTTTTTCTCTCTCTCTTCTTTCTTTTTTTGGTAGTTGTCACCAAATTTTTTCTCCCTTTTTTCTTATCCTTTTTATCTCCAATGACAGTGGAATGGATGCTCAATCTACAACAAGCTGTAAAGTGGAGACCAGTTGCACTAGCATTCTGGGGGGTAGAGGAGGGAGATATGGGATGCATACTGGGAACAGGGGCAGAGGGAGGACAGCACTGGTGGTGGGAATGCCCCTCATTCATTGTCACTATGTACCATAAATGATGCAGTGGAAGATTTGTGATGCACTTTGGTCACAATAAAAATTTAAAAAATATATTTAAACTAGGTTTTTTTTTGTTTTTTGTTTTTTGTCTTTGTTTTTGGGCCACACCCGTTTGATGCTCAGGGGTTACTCCTGGCTAAGTGCTCAGAAATTGCCCCTGGCTTGGGGGGACCATATGGGACACCGGGGGTTCGAACCTTGGTTCTTCCTTAGCTAGCGCTTGCAAGGCAGACACCTTACCTCTAGCGCCACCTCGCCAGCCCCTAAAAAATATATTTAAAAATAAAAAAAAACATTTAAGCTATTGATTCTTCAATTACTGTAATTGTTTTGGGTATATATTTTTATTTTTGAAATTTACCAGTGGCTGCAGCATTTTTCACCTTGGCTTATACTAGAGTCACTAAGTTTTCCCAATTTTTAGGGTAAAATTAGGGGAATCGGCTTATATTCGAGCATATACAGTAATTTCTGAATGCAGAGCCAGGAGTAAGACCTGAGCACAGCCAGGTACGGTCCTCTGCCCAAAGTAAAGTCCTTTATTTTTTTTTTTGGTGGGGGGGAGTTTGGTGACGCTCAGGGGTTACTCCTGGCTATGCGCTCAGAAATCACTCTTGGCTTGGGGGACCATATGCAATGTCAGGGGTTGAACCGAGGTTGGTCCTAGGTTAGAGCATGCAAGGCAGATGCCCTACCACTTATGCCACTGCTCCGGCCCCAATAAAGTCCTTTTTATTACAGTTTAGGTAACATTACAACATTATTAAAAATTATGGTCTTGGGCCCAGAGAGATAGCACAGTGGTGTTTGCCTTGTAAGCAGCCGATCCAGGACCAAAGGTGGTTGGTTCGAATCCTGGTGTCCCATGTAGTCCCTTGTGCCTGCCAGGAGCTATTTCTGAGCAGACAGCCAGGAGTAACCCCTGAGCACCGCCGGGTGTGGCCCAAAAACCAAAAAAAATAAATAAATAAAAAATAAAAAAATATGGTCTTGGGGCCGGGCGGTGGCGCTAAAGGTAAGGTGCCTGCCTTACCTGCGCTAGCCTAGGACGGACCGCGGTTCGATCCCCCGGCATCCCATATGGTCCCCCAAGCCAGGAGCGACTTCTGAGCGCATAGCCAGGAGTAACCCCTGAGCTTCACCGGGTGTGGCCCAAAAACCAAAAAAAAAAAAAAAAAAAATATGGTCTTGACGTAAAAAGTCATTGCACCAAAGTGCCCACAACCCTTCACCACTATCTAATGACTCATCTGTCCTATCTTCTTTTTCCCCCACCCTTGCTTGGGAATCTGAGTTTAGTGATCCTAGGCTTGACCTTGTTCAAATGGTCTGTTCCCTGTTTACAGGTGAGTACAAGATACAAATTTAAAAGAATAAAAGGAATTTCAACTTTACCTTTTAGTGACCGAAGAAGGCCTTCCATATCTGTGAAGTCTATGAAGTCTGGCCAATGAAGACATCTTAAGTCCTAGAAAAATAAATTGCTATTTTAAGAATTAAGCTAGCCAAGCATTTCAGTAATATCAATTGATCATTAATAGTATCAGTTGATCAGTATCAGTGATGGTGAGAAACTTTTCAAAAGCATGCTTTCACCAATACAGTCTTCTCCAATATATCAATTTTCAAGCAAATGTTAACAATGAACACCTAACTCCTAAAGATAAAGCTGGGGTCATTGGGAACAAAGCTTGGGAAAACAGTGACTGCTGCAGCAGAATGGAGGAAAGGAAGAAATAATAACACTAGAGTGGAGGTGTGTTGAGTAAAATCAGAGAGGCTGGAGGAATAGCTCAAAGGCTGAAGTGCGTGCCTGGTTTGTGTGTGCACCAACTCTCAGGTCTAATCCCTGGCATCCCTTAGCCCAAGCATTAATCAGTCCTAGCAAGGTGTGAGTGGCTCCTAATATAGCTGGAAACCTCCCCAAAGGAACAAAAGCCTCCACCTATCCTCCACATGGGTCTTATTTCACTGACTTCCATCTCATGTGTCCTCTCTTTCTGCGCTCCTGGAAAGTCAAACATTACTTTTCTTGCATGCTGAACCCAGTCCAATCCTCAGAACTATATGTATATGTGTGTATGTATATATATATATATATATGATCCCCCAAGCACTACCAGGAGTAACAACTGAGCATCACCCAGTGTGGCCCAAAAAGAAAAAAAAAAGAAAAAGAAAAAAAGATATAAATATAAATATATGTACTAGCATATATTTTCCAGCATATAAGCTATCTTTTTTTTATTTTGGTTTTTGGGTCACACCCTGCAGCGTTCAGGGGTTACTCCTGCTCTGGGCTCAGAAATCGCCCCTGGCAGGCACGGGGGACCATACGGAATGCCAGGATGTCGGGATTCGAACCACTGTCCTTCTGGATGTAAGGCAAATGCCCTACCTTCATGCTATCTCTCCGGCTAAGATATCTTTTTAACCCATGAAAAACTTCTTAAAAGTCAGGGGTCATCTTTTTTTTTTTTTTTTTTGGTTTTTGGGCCACACCCGTTTGACGCTCAGGGGTTACTCCTGGCTATGTGCTCAGAAATCGCCCCTGGCTTGGGGAGACCATATGGGACGCCGGGGGATCGAACCATGGTCCTTCCTTGGCTAGCGCTTGCAAGGCAGACACCTTACCTCCAGCGCCACCTACCCGGCCCCGTCAGGGGTCATCTTATGCCAGTATATGGCATGCTGAAACTTACTCCAGCTTCAGGGACGAGGGATTCAACCCCTCTTTCTCCACATCCATCTGCCAGGCCACTCAGTCCTCTACTTGTCCTAATCTTTCGGGGCACACAGAGGAGCTGAGTTACCAAGCACTAATCTCATCCAGCCGGGTATGGGGCTTTTCGGCGCTCAGTCCTCTGTTCAGCTTTTATGGGACACAGAGGAGCTGCTCTGTCTCCCTCTAGTGGTCCTATTAATTACTGCACCCCAGCCAGCTGCTCTTGGAGGAGCCCCTCTCCCTGCTCACAATTAAAAAATCAGTCACTCGGGGCCGGGCGGTGGCGCTGGAGGTAAGGTGCCTGCCTTACAAGCGCTAGCCAAGGAACGGACAGCGGTTCGATCCCCCCGGCGTCCCATATGGTTCCCCCAAGCCAGGGGCGATTTCTGAGCACATAGCCAGGAGTAACCCCTGAGCGTCAAACGGGTGTAGCCCAAAAACCAAAAAAAAAAAAAAAAAAAAAAAATCAGTCACTCACTACAAATGACAAATGTCAAATGATTGTTGGCACTCCAAAGTCTAGCTTTATTAAACATATACTTGTTAACCTTTGAGGTTTCTAAGAGAGGTCGTCTACTACAGCAAATATAGCACAAACCCTATATTTTAACAGGAAAAGTAGGGGGTCATCTTATATGCCAGAAAATATGGTGTATATATATTTGGGGGGATTTTAGGCAACACCCAGTGAAATCTGCTCCTAGCTTGGGGGACCATATGGTATGCCAGATTGAACCCAGGTCCATCCCAGGTCAGCCACGTGCAAGGCAAATGCCTTACCGCTGTGCCACCATTCTGGCCTTATACATATATCTTTTTTTTTATTATTATTTATACATATATCTTAATCTTAAGGGGCTAGAAATATAGTACAGTGGGTAGAGCCATGTTGCAGTTAACCCAGGTTAGATCATCGGAGTCCCAGGTGGTCTCCTCCCCTCGTCCACCAAACCACAAGTAGTAGTTCCTGAGTGCAGAGCCAGGATAAGCACTGAGCATTACTGGGAGTGGCTCTCCCCTACCCCTGCGTCTCGCTCAAAGGAAAAACACATTTTAGGAGGGGTAAAAATAAAAACACACACAAATTTTAAATTATTACCTGAAACTGAAATAAGCAAAGGATTTGAGAAAACACTGCTTTTTTTTGTTTGTTTTTGTTTTTTGGGCCACACCCGGTGGTCCTCAGGGGTTACTCCTGGCTGTCTGCTCAGAAATAGCTCCTGGCAGGCACAGGGGACCATATGGGACACTGGGATTCGAACCAACCACCTTTGGTCCTGGATCGGCTGCTTGCAAGGCAAACACCGCTGTGCTATCTCTCCAGGCCCAAAAACACTGCTTTCAAGATAAATACATGGCTCCAAGCATTTGGAAACATGCTCAAGTTAGTCAGGAGGAAAATGTACATAAAAGCCTCAACAATATCATCTCATTCCTACCAGGAGTATTATTATTAAAAAGCATTAAATAAGTCTTAGGGGAGGGAGTATATGGCCAAATTAGAACTCTGAAAATGCTGACAGGCATGTAACATGGCAGAGCTACTAGAAAAAATACAACAGAGTTCATCCTGTAGTCTTAGCTATGTAAACTGAACTTCATAGCTTCACAACTAATCTTGGAAGAGAAGTCAAGCCAATGAAACTCACAGATACAAAGATCTTCAGGATGAAAGTTCTGGGATCCCCTATGGGGGAAGGATGGGCCAAGAATGATCCCTGTTCTATAGATCCTGGAGCTCCTGAAGTGCATATGCTGCAATGCCCCACCTCCAAACTCCACAATACTGACAAGCCCAGTAGGAGCACAGAAAATAGTGGGAAAGTAGCATAGAAGCACACTAAAAAAAAAAAAAAAACAGAACATAGAAGGCTCAACTTGCAACAAAAAGCTCAGTGAATTCTCAATGATTTGAATAGGGAGCCTGAGAGATAGCATGGAGATAGGGCCTTGCATGCAGAAGGATGGTGGTTGGAATATCCCAAATGGTCCCCAGAGCCTGCCAGGAGCGATTTCTTTTTCTTTTCTTTTTTCTTTTTCTTTCTTTTTTTTTTTTTTTTTTTTTTTTTGTGGCTTTTGGGTCACAACCGGCAGTGCTCAGGGGTTTTTCCTGGCTCCGTGCTCAGAAATCGCTCCTGGCAGGCACGGGGACCATTTGGGATGCCGGGATTCGAACTGATGACCTTCTGCATGAAAAACGCCTTACCTCCACGCTATCTCTCTGGCCCCAGGAGCGATTTCTGAGCGTAGAGCCAGGAGTTACCCCTGAGCGAAGCCAGATGTGATCCCCCCCAAAAAATGATTTGAATAAGACCATTGTGAGGGAGGTAGGGAAGAAGGAAGGAAGGAAGGAAGGAAGGAAGGAAGGAAGGAAGGGAAGGAGGGAGGAAGGAAGGAAGGAAGGAAGGAAGGAAGGAAGGAAGGAAGGAAGGAAGGAAGGAAGGAAGGAAGGAAGGAAGGAAGGAAGGAAGGAAGAAAACATAGGTTTCCTGAGTACCTTCAGGAGTGACAACTAAGCAATGAGCTGGATACTGATAAGTGTGAACCCCAAACCAGAAACAAATACAAAAACACAGATCTGGAACTGGTTCTTGGGTAAGGCACCTGCTTTACACTGCATTCCTGAGTCCCATCTCTGGTGCATCAAGATCCCCCAAGCACTGATGGCAGCGGCCCCAAAACAAAAACACAGCGAGGGGCTGGAGAGATAGCATGAAGACAAGGAGTTTGCCTTGCATGCAGTATGACGGTGGTTCGAATCCTGGCATCCCATATGGTCCCTGGAGCCTGCCAGGAGCGATTCTGAGCAGAAAGCCAGGAGTAACCCAGAGCGCTGCCGGGTGTGACCCAAAAACAAAACACAACAACAACACAGTGAGAGGCTGGAGAGAGAGGACAGCAGTAAGGTGTTTGCCTTGCATGCAGCTGGATGTGAGAGCCATCTGACTGCGACATCTGTCACCCCATTGATCGCCAGGGTTGATTTGGCTGATCTGGCTGGCTAGGTGGGTGTCCCCTTCCTCCCTCACCGCTCCATGTGTGTCCCTCCTGAAGCTGTGCGCTCGGTCAAAGAGGACAGCCTTCCCCAACAGAGACAGACCAGTTCTTCGATAGAAGGTATACAAGTAGCTACGCTCCCCTGCTAGAACCTCCAAACAAGCCTTGCATGCAGCCGACCCAGCATGGACCTGGGTTAAATTCTTGGTCCCCCAAGCCTGCCAGGAACATTTCTGAGCACAGAGCCAAGAGTAACCCGAGCACTGCCAAGTGTGCACCCCCCCAAAAAAAAACCACACCACAGAGAAATGCCAATTTACCCCTGCTAAGATGAATTAACGTGATATACTGAAAAAGACAATGGTGAAGATGTGGAGAAACTAAAAACCTCACATACCACAGGATATAAAAGTACACAGCCACTTTAGAAAACTATTTGGGGAGAGCACTTGACTTGTTCATGGACAATCGGCTATTGATCTCCGGTAATTGAGCTAGATGGGCCTAGATCCCCGTGTCCCTCTAGGAGCAGTTTTTAAGCACAGAACCAGGAATTAAGTTCTGAGTACCGACTGGTGGAGGGATCCCCCAAAATTTGGGGATAAAAACTCAGGCTTCACATATTAAGAGCCCCAGGTCAGTTCCACGGCATTACATAGTCACCCAGGCACCACTGACTGGGCTCATACTCCACCACAATTAAACTCAATAAGCTGTTAAACTCATACCTTAATAGTTGTAGTAATTCTTGGCTTTGGGGTTATATCCAGAAATACTCAGGAGTTGTTGGGGCCTGAACCCAAGTCTCTGCATATAGAACACACATTCAACCCACTGACTTACCTCCTAGCCTTTCAGTAAGCTGATTTAAGAAATAAAGCTAGAAAAAAAAAAAGAAATAAAGATAGGAGCTGGCGAGGTGGCGCTAGAGGTAAGGTGTCTGCCTTGCAAGCGCTAGCCTAGGATCAGGACTGCGGTTCAATCCTCCTGTGTCCCATATGATCCCCCCAAGCCAGGGGCAATTTCTGAGCGCTTAGCCAGGAGTAACCCCTGAGCATCAAACGGGTGTGGCCCAAAAAAAAACAAAAATAAATAAATAAATAAATAAATAAATAAATAAATAAATAAAGCTAGGGGCTGGAGAGATAGCATGGAGGTAAGGTGTTTGCCTTGCATGCAAAAGTCAGTGGTTCGAATCCCGGCATCCCAAATAGTCCCGAGTCTGCCAGGAGTGATTTCTGAGCATAAAGTCAGGAGTAACGCCTGAGCACTGCTGGGCATGACCCAAAAACCAAAAACGAATAAACAGCAACAACAACAAAAAAGAAATAAAGCTAAAATCAAGGAGATAGCTCAAAAAGCTGAAAAGCACGCTCTCTAGACAGTGGGTACCCTGAGCACCTTGGCACCATGATACCTCAAGCATCACCTGAAAAACCCCAACACTGAGCCAAAAATAGCTCCCAAAGCACCATTGAGGGTAGCCCCAAAGCCAGAAAGAGAAAAGTCAAAGGGTTGGAGCAGTAGTGCAGTGGTAGGGTGTTTGCCTTGCATGCGCAAGGCTGACCTAGGACAGATGGAAGTTCAATTCCTCCCATACCCATTCCAGCATCCAATAAGATCCCCCAAGCCAAGAGAGATTTCTGAGCACATAGCCAGGAGTAACCCCTGAGCATCACTGGGTGTGGCCCAAAAGAAACAAAGAATAAGAAAATAAAGGGAAAAGTCAAAAAAAAAGTCAGGACTCATATGATTCAAGGGTGAGAGCTCTGCTTGGGTTCAGCCCTGGAATCAACCCTAAGCACCACCAAAAAAGGTACTGAATAGGACCAGAAGACACAGCTTCTAAGGCTAAGCACAGACACTGCATACAGAAGGACTGTGTTAGTGCCCAGCATCACCCTGTCCTCTGAACAATGGCAGATGTGGCCCCCAAAACAAATCCAGATGAGGGGCCAGAGCAATAGCACAGCACACTAGGGTGTTTACCTTGCACATGGCCAACCCAGGACAGACCTGGGTTTGATCCTCGGTATCCCATATGGTTCCCCAAGCCTGCCAAGAGCGATTTCTCTCTTTTTCTTTCTTTTCTTCTTCCTGCCCCCTCTCTTTCCTTCCTTCTTCCCTCCCTCGTTCTCTCTCTCCCTCCCTCTCTCCCTCTCCCCCCCTCTCTCTCCCCCCTCTCTCCTCTCCCCCCCTCTCTCTCTTTCCCTCCCTCTCTCCCTCCCTCCCTCCCTCCCTCCCTCATTCTTTCTTTCTTTCGTCACACCCAGCGGCGCTCAGGGATTACTCCTGGCTCTTCACTCAGAAATCGTTCCTGGCAGGCACGGGGAACCATATGGGATGCCAGGAATCAACCAGGGTCCGTCCCGGGTTGGCCGAATGCAAGGAAAACACCCTGCCGATGTGCTATTTCTCCGGTCCAAATGTAAAATTAATTTTAGTTTGTCCACTATGAACTTGGGAGAGCAGGGTCACATCCCAATCTGCCTCTAATACTGAGATGCTTCCCAAAATGACGCACATTCAAATGACTCATCAGACAGCAAAACTAGTCTTGTTTCCGGGAAGAGGGGGCTCCCAAACAGTAAGCAGCATGGTGGGGAGGGGTTCCCTGCTACAGTTGGTCTGCTCTGGGAGCTGCAACCACCCAGTGTCAGGATCTAATTGGAGTGGGAAGAACCTCTGCATGTCAAACCAGACTTCCAGTCCATTAAATTCTCCCAAGTACTGGGAAAACTGTCTTTATTAACTCTGTGACCCCAACTAAGCCAACATTGGCTTCAGACTCCTCTCCTCAGGCACAGGGCTTGGTTTGGGGGAAGTAGGATGATCAAAGAGCATTGTTCTGCCTTCCTCAAGAAGCTATTAGTTGGGCCGGAGAGATAGCATGGAAGTAGGGCGTTTGCCTTGCATGCAGAAGGACGGTAGTTCAAATCACGGTATCCCATACGGTCCCCTGAGCCTGCCAGGAGCGATTTCTGAACACAGAGCCAGAAGTAACCCCTGAGCGCTGCCGGGTGTGACCCCAAAACCAAAAAAAAAATAGAAGCTGTTAAAGAGGGGTTGGAGCAATAGTATAGTTGGCCACTTGCCTTGGAAGAGGCTGACCTGGGTTCAATCTCTGGCATTTCATACAGTCCCCTGAGCACCACCAAGAGTAATTTCTGAGTCAGGAGTAACCCTTGAGGATCATGGGGTGTGTAGCCCAAAACCCAAAACAAAAGTTACTTATCTCAAACCTAAGTAAATAATCACAGAAGCAAAACAGCAACTGGGCAACAAGCAGAGCACCTGAATTCAATCTCTGCTTTATCCAAAGTAACTCCAGTAACGACTAAAAGGTCTTGTAAGGGTCAGGGTGATAAGAGCAATAGGTTGGAGCACTTTTTTGTTTTGTTTTGTTTTATAGGGGCCACACCCAACGGTGCTCAGGGGTTACTCCCGGCTGTCTGCTCAGAAATAGCTCCTGGCAGGCACGGGGGACCATATGGGACACCGGGATTCGAACCAACCACCTTTGGTCCTGGATAGGCTGCTTGCAAGGCAAACACCGCTGCTGTGCTATCTCTCCGCCGCTGTGCTATCTCTCCGGGCCCAGGCTGGAGCACTTTGAAGGCCATGACTTACCAAGCAACACCTAGAGAAGTCCCAGCACTAAGCCAGGAACAGCCGGGAGCATTGCAAATCTGGCCCCAAACCAAATTTTAGTAGCAACTCCAGCCCCAAAAGCAAATTTCAGAACGTAAGAAAAGTCAAATTCACACCTGACAGCAGAATCTGGTCTAATGGGCCATGTTTCCCTGTCCTGATAGATGCATCCGTAGGAAGAACTAGAGACAGCCAGAAGATTACATGAGCGCGTTTCTCGATCGAGGAAGACAGAAGATGAACCCAGGAGGGTTGCACTTGGTAAGGACAAGCTGGGGCGGGAAAGGAAGGGACAGGCCTGGAGGCCAAGAGGGATCCCCAAGCCCGCTGCCCACTTCCCAACCAATGGAGGAGAAAACGCGTCTCTTTCCCTCCAAAACCGAAACCCCAAACTTGTAGGGCGGCCTCGACATCTTTGAGCTCCCGACTCCCCAGGTGGAAAACCCTTAGGACTGGACTGCAGGAAGCGAGGGGTGGTGGTGCCCATCCTGCAAGCATACCTGGTCCCGCGGAGCCCCAGGTACTGCTCCTTGCAGCCACCTCCGAGCCTCGAGCCTCTGCCTGCAAACTCTTACCCGGCTTCCCCGCTTGTGGCCACGCCCACCGGAAGAGGGTAGCCCGCAGCGCCCCCTGCAGGCCGGGAGGCTCAGGCCCATCATTCATGCTCATCCTGGCTACTTCTTTTTGGGGGATTTTGGGCCACACCCAGCACGGACTTCGGTTCGATCCCCCACGTCCCATATGGTCCCCTCCCCAGCCAGGAGTAATTTCTGAGCGCATAGCCAGGAGTGACCCCTGAGCGTCACCGGATGTGGCCCAAAAAGCAATAAAAGAAAAATAAGAGCAAGAACTCGTTCCTGGCAGGCTCAGAGGACCATATGGGATGCTGAGAATCGAACCAGGGTCCAACCTGTGTTGGCCGTGTGCAAGGCAAACGCCCTGCAACTGTGCTATCTCTTCGGCCCTCCCTTGCTACTTTCTAGTGCCACCCTCCTCCCCATTTTTGGGGGGAGGCTGGGTGAGAAATGCTTGTGCCACTGTACATAGGTTGTAGTCAGGACTTACTGCAGGCAAAGCCTTATCTGGGGATCGAACAGAGGTCAACTGCTTGCTAGGTAAGCCTTTTACTAACTCCCTGTAGTCCAACCCCTCCTCCTTCCTTCCTTCCTTCATAGTATTTCATCTTTTCAAGTCATTCCTTCACTCGTTCTCTAATGAATAAATATCTATGTACCTGAAAATACAAAGTGTTCAGATTTTCGTGCCCATTAGCTTACCCTCAGGAAGAGGTGGGTGGTGATAAATCAATGGCTTTGGAACTGTTTGTTTTATCACTGTTCACAGCTACTATATATCATTTTCCAAATATACTAACACAAAATATATATATGCATGTATATTTATCATGAAAAGTTTCATAAAACAAAATGCTGAGTGTCCTAGAGGAGGACCAGGAAATTCTGCAATCAAGCAAACATCTGATGGCAAAGTCGAAAATCTGTAGTGGTGTTGGGACCAAAACGGGTAGGGCCTTGCCTCGCATGAGGTTGACCTGGGTTTGATCCCCAGCATCCCATATGGTCACAAATGTAACACCAGGAGTAATTCCTGAATGCAGGACTAATAGCAATCCCTGAACATTGGTGGGTATGGCCCAAAAACCTAAATAAATAAATAAATTAATCCCAAGGAAACAAAAATAAAGTGTAGTGGTTGGGCCTTGATTTGCACCCAACTAATCCAGAGTTCAATCCCCAGCACCCCTGAGCACTAGCAGAAATTAATTCCTGATCTCAGAGACAGGAGTAATCCCTAAACACAGTTGGGTGTGGCACAAAAACAAATAAGATCTGTGGTAGTAAAGATTTATCCTGTTTTCCTGTAGACAGAGCATGGGCCCGGCTGTAGTAGAAATTAGTTTTTCAGAGGGGCTGGAATGGTGGTGCAAGAGGTAGGGCATTTGCCTTGCACACAGCTAATCTAGGACAGATCGCGGTTCAATCCCCCAGCATCCCATGGTCCCCCAAGCCAGGAGTGATTTCTGAGTGCAGAGCCAGGAGTAACCCCTGAGCATCACCAGGTGTGGCAAAAAAAATCATTTTTCCAGAAAAGCCTTAGAACCTATTCTTTTTTTTTTTTTTTTTTTTTTTTTTTTTTTTTTTTGGTTTTTGGGCCACACCCGGTAACGCTCAGGGGTTACTCCTGGCTATGCGCTCAGAAGTTGCTCCTGGCTTGGGGGACCATATGGGATGCCGGGGGATCGAACCGCGGTCCGTCCAAGGCCAGCGCAGGCAAGGCAGGCACCTTACCTCTTGCGCCACCGCCCGGCCCCAGAACCTATTCTTTTTTTTTTGTTTTTTTGGGTCATACCCGGCAGCGCCCAGGGGTTACTCCTGGCTTCATGCTCAGAAATCGCTCCTGGCAGGCTCGGGGGACCATATGGGGCGCCGGGATTCGAACCGATGACCTTCTGCATGAAAGGCAAACGCCTTACCCTCCATGCTATCTCTCCGGCCCCAGAACCTATTCTTGACATCTTAGTTGAAGGCCCCATTCTGGCTTGTCTGCGGATAAGCATCATTCAGATCTGTTTACTCTCCAAAACACTTGTCAGATGCCAGCAACTTGATCAAATCACTTCACTTCCAACCCCATCGGAGATCTCTTAAATCACCCTCTAGGTCTTCCACAAGAATTTTCCTATCCAACTTTTCGCAGCCAAGCTTCTGATTAATAGGTGAACAAACTGACACAGATATCGACTATTTTGAATTTATCTGGAAAGTTTTTTCTTTTCAAAACTTTTACTTTTGGAGGCCAGAGAGATAGCATGGAGGTAAGGCATTTTGCCTTGCATGCAGAAGGATGGCAGTTCGAATCCCGACATCCCATATGGTTCCCCGAGCCTGCCAGGAGCAATTTCTGAGTGTAGAGCCAGGAGTAACCCCTGAGCGTTGCCAGGTGTGACCCAAAAACAAAAAAGGAATTTTTTACTTTTTAGAACTCAGAGTACAAGAAATTTAATGTTTTTCTTGAGGTTTTTTTTGTTTTGTTTTGTTTTGGTTTTGGTTTTTGAGTTACACCCGGCAGTGCTCAGGGGTTCCTCCTGGCTCTACGCTCAGAAATCGCCCCTGGCAGGCACGGGGGACCATATGGGATGCCAGGGTTTGAACCACCGTCCTTCTGCATGAAAGGCAAATGCCTTACCTCCATGTTATCTCTCCGGTCCCTTTCTTGAGTTTTTTTTAAATTATTTTCTGACTATAGCAAAATATACACAACGTAAAATTAACCACTATAAGTTAGGGGTTTGGGAGGGATTTTGTTTTGTTTTGTTTTGTTTTGTTTTGTTTGGGGGGCATAGTGGTGCTCAGGAGCTACTCCTGGCTCAGCTCTTGGGCTTGTTCCTGCCATAGCTCTCGAGAGCATGCAAAGCCAGCCACTGAACCTGGACTCCCACATGCAAAGTATTTGCTCCAGGCAAGAGACACAGTACAGGGGTTAAGGCACTTGCATTGTGTGTGGTCAACCTGACTTAATATCAGCACTACATGTGACCCAATATAGCCAGGAGCAACCTTTGAACACAGACCCCTGAGCACAGAGCTGGGAATAGCCAGCAAACACCAATGAGCCAACACCTGCTGCCTGTCCCCATAAATAAAGCAGAAAGCATGGGCTCTAAAGCAGAAAGCATGGGCTCTAATCCAGTCTGCTATATGCCCTGCCCTACTTCAAGTATTTTTTTAAAATATATTTTTTATTTAAATACCTTGATTACATACATGATTGTGTTGTTTGGGTTTACTTCAAGTATTTTTAAGTGCACCATTCATTCTCACACATTAGTGCATCCCTTTACTGTGTGATTACCACCATTCATTCATTCCCAGAACTCTTCTGTCATCTTGGGGGATGGAGGATAGCACAGCAGTAGGGTGTTTGCCTTGCACGCTGCCAACTCAGAACAGACCCAGGTTCGATTCCCAACATTCCATATGAACCACCAAGCCTGCCAGGAGCGATTTCTGAGCTCAGAGCTAGGAGTAACACCTGAGCACTGCCAGGTGTGGCCCCCAAAGATCCCCAAAAAGAACTCTTCTGTCATCTTATAAACCTGAATGTCTATCACCTAAAATGCTAATTCTCCATCTCCACAGCTTCTGGCAACCTCATTCTTCCTCCTTCCCTCTTTCCCTATTGCCTTCCCTTTCTTCCTCTCTTCAGGGATGCTCAGGGGTTGCTCCTGCACTTTGGAATCACTATGGGATGCCAGGGATGAAACCTGGGTTGGCCACAGGCAAGGCAAGCATCTTACCTGCCATACTATGCCTGACCTGCCATTCTACATTCTGTCCTGGAATTTTAACTCCTTTAGATCTTGGTGTAAGTAGACCTAGGCAGTGTTTGTTCATTTCTCACTGGCTTATTACCTTATCATAAAGTTCCAAGTTTGTAGGAGATGGATGGATTCTCTTCTTTTTCATGGCTGAATATTAAATTATTATTGTACCCCCACCCCAAATTATGTTGAAGGCCTAATCTCCTATTGCAGTTACATTTGGAGAGTAAATCTTTAAGAATACATCTTGGGGCTGGAGAGATAGCATGGAGGTAAGGCATTTGCCTTGCATGCAGAAGGATGGTGGTTCGAACCCCAGCATCCCATATGGTTCCCCGAGCCTGCCAGGAGCGATTTCTGAGCATAGAGCCAGGAGTAATCCCTGAGTGCTGCCAGATGTGACCAAAACAAACAAACAAACAAACAAAAATACATCTTAAAAAGTCATAAGAGAGGGGCACTGTTCCTGTATTGTCTAAGCATGGATACCTGAATACACTCATTCTCACTCATTCTCTTCCTCTTCTCTTTTTTCTCTGTCCTCCCAACCCTACACCCCAACCATCTTCTCAACCCAAGCACACACTCAAAAGAAAGGCTAAGTGAGCACACTGTGTGTGGACAGTTGCCTGACAACCAGAGAGGTCTTAATGGGAAGCCTTAGTGCGAAAGCCTTGATTAACACAAAGTCAGCAGTAGAAAAGATCAGAACCATGTCCCTCCTCTTTCTTATGGACTTTCTTTTGTAGAATCACAGTTAGAAAGAAAAAAAAAATGAGGAGGCCAGAGAAGTAATAGAGGGATAAGACATTTGCCTTGCATGCAGCTGATCCCAGTTCAAATCCCCAGAACCACTAATCCCCAGCACCACCAGGAGTGATCCCTGAGCACAGCCAGGAGTAAGGTGTGAACACCACTGGGTATGGCCTACAAACAAACAGATGAGAGAACCATAGTAGCACAGCAATGTTGTTATTCTGAAGGAAAGTGTTCACTAAGCAGGTCAGACCATCAGATTTCCTGGGACATTCTGGTGCTCAGCTAAAGCAAGTAGAGCTCTTCCCTAGTAGAAGTCATACCTGAGGGGCAGGCAAGGTGGCGCTAGCGGTAAGGTGTCTCCTTGCAAGCACTAGCTAAGGAAGGCCCGAGGTTCGATCCCTCATCGTCCCATATGGTACCCCCGAGCCAGGGGCAATTTCTGAGCGCTTAGCCAGGAGTAACCCCTGTGCATCAAATGGCTGTGGCCTGAAAAACCAAAAAAAAAAAAAAAAAAAAAAAAAAGTCATACCTGAGTGTCAAAGTGACAAACTCCAGAGGCATCAGCTGAAAATCTCCCAACAGTTGCTAGGTGCTATGGAGTCACCTCAGGCTTGTGAAGACTCCAGAATTACTGTATGTCTGCTCCTGAAAAGAAGGAAAAAAAAAAAAAAACAAGAAAACATGTTGAGCACACACAGCTCAATGTCTGAGATCTACTGTGACCCAAATTCAAAGTTGGCTTTTTCAGAGTGAATGCAGTGGGGCACTTAATAGGTTTCTTGCTAGACACTCCATTTCCTGTCCTCTGCAAAGCCTACCATCAAAGCCTTATGCTCCATCTTACCCCCTCATGATGCATTATGGGTGAGCTGGGATGGAGCAGGGAAGTGGAAAAGAGTAGGAGGCATGACAGAGCTCCTCTAGAACAGGTGTCTCCTGGGAAGACAGCACTGACCAGTGAGCCAATTGAGGCTCAAGGCTCAGTTCCAGCTAGCCCTGCAGGCTAGTTTAGCTTATGTGAACTAAAAATAAAAGGCATTCTCCACCCCACAGGCTCATTCTTGGGGAAAGTTGCCCTCAAGCCCATGGGGCAGGTTGGCAGTTGATGAGTTTCTCCCAACATTCTCTGGGTGTGGGGCTCCAGTCACAATAGGATTCTACAGTGACACCAATGGTCCTTTGAGCATTTCAAAGAAGCCATTGGACCCCAGACAGCATTCCAGGAGTGTCCCTCACCCCCACACTCCCACCTCACCACTGCTCACTCAAACCACACAGCCCCATCATCTCTAGGTGATGCTGAGACTCTCTCTTCAGAGAAAGGAGGCTGCCCCAGCCTCTCCACTACACAAGTCTTCTTGTAGGGTGGGTGTAGCTAGTTCCACAGATCTTGCTGCATTTGGAAAAGCCCCCTCTGGAGCCGGGAGTCATGGATGGGGCTCAGGGCTCATGGAGAGCTGGAATGAAGCCTACCATCACTGTGGCAGTCAGAGAGCCCACAGGAAGCCAGGCCTAGAAAGCCCCCAGGGAGCCATCCTAACACTGGTCCCCAGCAGATGCCCCAAGATGCCCTTTGCCACTGAAGCAGAACTGGCCCCGCAGGAGTCTAGTGACCCTGATCTCAGCTGTTCCTAATTTTTTGTTTGTATCTTTTGGGAAGCCACACAGATACATATGTGTTTAAATGTACCAGTTCATCATATAAAACACATTTCTTAAGGCCAAAAAGATAGCAGAGGGGTTAAGGCACATGCCTAGCACTGGCAAAACCCCAGCACTATATGGTTCCTGCAAACACCACCAGAAATGACCTGCAATAACCAGAATTGACAGTCCCCAAGCACCACTGGGTGTGGCCTCAAAACAAAACAAAACATGTTTAAATAAAGAGGAGGGTCAGCTATACCACAGTGATAGGGCCTTTGCCTTGCATATGAACGATCCAGGACAGATCCAGGTTTGATCCCTGGCATCCCATATGGTCCCCTGAGCCTACCAGAAGAGAAGTAACCTGAAAGTTGTCATGTGGCCCAAAAACCAAATTAATTAAATTAAATTAAATAAGAAGAAAAATAGGGCCGGGCGGTGGCGCAAGAGGTAAGGTGCCTGCCTTGCCTGCGCTAGCCTTGGACGGACCTCGGTTCGATCCCCCGGTGTCCCATATGGTCCCCCAAGCCAGGAGCGACTTCTGAGCGCATAGCCAGGAGTAACCCCTGAGCGTTACCGGGTGTGGCCCAAAAACAAAAAAAAACAAACAAACAAATAAGAAGAAAAATATATTTCTTACAATGAGCAGAAAAAACCCTGCCCCATAGACCAAGAGGCATGCATGAACACCACTGATTGATAGTAACAGGTAGGGCATTTGTTTGCCTTGCACCTGGCTGAGGTGCAATGGATCCCCAGCACATGTGGTCCTCAGGCCAGGCCCCCCAAAAAGCACCATTCATAACAATAAAAGAAGAACATTTGACTTTAAAAATATTGGTCAACAGCAATATGCATGAATAATGGATTTTACAATGAATTACTAGAAATGAAATCCAAGGTCTATAGACATCAACACAAATGATACTTAAGATTTGGTATTCATGGGGCCTCAGCAGTAGGGCGGTTACCTTGCACAAGGCTGATCCAGGACAGACCCTGCCCCGGCATCCCATATGGTCCCCCAAGCCAGGAGAGATTTCTCAATGCATAGCCAGGAGTAACTCCTGAGCATCACGGATGTGGTCCAAAAACAAAAAACAGACAAACAAAAGATTTGGTATTCATGGGCCTGAGCTAGTACAGCAGTAAGGCTTTTGCACTGTACTTGACCCATCTAGGACAGACCTTGGTTTGATCCCCCACTCCCACAGCATCCCATTTGGTCCCCGAGCCAGGAGCAATTTCTGAGTGCATAGCCAGAAGTAACCCTGAGTGTCACCGGGTGTGGCCCAAAAACAAACAAACAAACAAAAAATTAGTATTCATATGGGGCTGGAGAGAGTACAGGGGTAGGGTGCTTACCTTGCACACAGCAAATCTGGGTTGGATCCCTGACACCCCATATGGTTCCCCCAAGTACCTACTACCAGGAGTAATTTCAGAGTGCAGAGCCAGGAATAAGCCCTAAACATCACTGGGTATGGCCCAAAAACAAAAATAGAAAAATAATGATGGGCAAGTAAAATGATTCATAGGGGAAATATTAACATGACACATTTTGGTGAACTACATAAGCAACACCAATCATAAATTGCTTAAGAGGTCAGTACAGCAGAACAGTTCAATCACTGAATAAGCCAGAATAAGCCCTGAGTACTGCCAGGTGTGGTCCCAAAACAAAGGAAGAGGGCCAGAGTGATAGAATAGTGGGTAGGGCGTTTGACTTACATTCTGCCAACCTGGGATGGACTCGGGTTCGATCCCCTGAAACCCATATGGTCCCCGGAGCCTGAATGCAGAGACAGGAGTAACTCCTGAATGCTGCCGGATGTGGCCCAACCTCCACCCCCCAAAGACAAAGAAAGAAAGAATACATATGTAGTAAACCTAAAAAGAAAAGCAAGGAAAAAAATTTAAAGAAATTTCAGGGCTGTAAAAATATATTAGGGAGGGGCTGGAGAGATAGCATAAAGTAAGGTGTTTGCCTTGCATGCTGAAGGACTGTGGTTCGAATCCCAGCATCTCATATGGTCCCCTGAGCCTGCCAGGGGCGATTTCTGAGCATAGTGCCAGGAGTAGACCCTGAGCACTGCTGGATATGACCCAAAACAAACAAGCAAAATATATATTAAGGAGTTAAGTACATGCTTTGCATGCAGGAGGGCCAAATTCAAGTCTTTTTTTAATACCTCAACAAGTTGGGGGTTTTTTGGTTTTTGGGCCACACCCAGTGAAGCTTAGGGGTTACTCCTGGCTATGTGCTCAGAAATCGCTCCTAATGGCTCCTGGCTTGCTCCTGGTTCAGGGAGGACCATATGGGACGCTGGGGATCGAACCCAGGTCCATCCTGGGTCAGCTGCATACAAGGCAAATGCCCTACTGCTGTGCTATTGCTCTGGCCCCAAAGAATTTTTTTTAATAATTTATTGATTGGTGGGGGCACATCCAGCGGCGCTCAGGGGGTTATTCCTGGCTTTGTGCTCAGAAATCACCCCTTGCAGGCACGGGGGACCACATGGGATGCCGGGATTTGAACCACCATCTATCCAGTGTTGGTCGCGTGCAAGGCAAACTCCCTACTGCTGTGCTATCGCTCCAGTCCCTTGATATATTTATTTAAGCACCATGATTACAAACATGTTTGTAGTTGGGCTTCAGTCAAAAAAAAGGTACATCCCCCTTCACCACTGCAACCTTCCCACCACCAATATCCCCCCATCTCCCTCCTCCCCCACTCCCTGGCTTGTTTTCAAGATATGCATTCTATTTCCAGCCCAAGATATGAAGCTTGCCACAAAGATTGGTGAGCGCAGTTAGAGAAATAACTACACCAACAACTATCATGATAATGGTAGTGAGTGAGAGAAACAGTTTCAAATCTTGAGCCCAGTTCTAGTGGATAAGAAGGAAAGCAGAGGGAGGATAAGGGAGGAAGGGGGAAAGGAAAGGAAAATTTTAAATGACCAGCTAGTGGAATGGGTAAATCTAAAAACACACTGTTGGCAGAAACCTGAGAGAAGATGAAGCTACTGTTGAAGCCACAGGACAGCAAAGGGTGGGCTAGTCGGTCAGTGGTCGAGTACTAGGAGATCCAAGGGAAATGCTGAGAAACTGGCTTCTAGAACCCCAGATTCCTACCCACCCTGGGTCCCATGTGTGCAAGGCCAAACAGGGAAGTTTATAAAGAGCCATGACGAAAGTGTGCCCGTGAGTGTGAAGATCACCAGCAAATATGCACCACCACCACCCCCCATTCAGCCCTCACCTCAGTCCTTGCTAGCTCCGAGAGTATGCACAGAAGTCCTGGGAATTCCCCTGAGACCACTCAGGCAGCAAGTGGCAGCAGAACTGAGGAGCTGGGGAGCTGCTGTCCAAGGAGAGAGACAAAGGCAGCATAGGAACCGCCTCTGGGGACTCCCAAAACTGCCACCCCAGCAATGGAACCCCCCACAACAGGTCTCAAATGTGCCCAGCCCAGTCCCACCTCCACTTCCAGGGCCTGCATGCCAATGAGGTGCTGAAAGGAAGGAGTGTTATGTTAAAAAGGCTTGGCTGCTCACCCAGGTAACTAAGAACCCCTGAGGTGCTCCCACTTAGCTTCTTTGTTGTGAGTCTTTCGCTGTTATTTTTGTTACAGGAAAATTTTCAATCCCTTATATAACATCCTACAGTGTTGACAGTGCTTGAGGACACGTGCCCTAAATCCCATCCCCTGGCTGTGTGTGGACATAACTCAGTGCATGAAGGATCTATAAGTTGGAGGTGACCCTCAAGCTTTGTCTACCTGCGAGGGGCACCTCAAGGGTATAATACATGCCAGGCACTGCCTGGCCCATGACTGAGTTCAACTCTGCTTTAGCTGCCGGAATCCAAGGCTGCAGTGAGCAGAAACCAAAGATAGTGGGTAAGCAAGGCCAGGGAGCTTCCAGAACAAAGGTCCAGGCCAACACCAAGCAGATGGGACCAGAGCCAAGAGAGCCCTAGGGGATGCTGGAAGGCAGGAGCTGAGAGAGACCAGACTGCCCAGGTGTGACCGAGATAAGTCGAACACCCAGCTAGGTCAGACACAGTTCGGGTAGATTCTGAGTACAAAGTGCAAAAAAAAAAAAAAAAGCCTCAGGGAAATTGATGCTGGGGAGGACAGGACCCCTCTGAGCCTAGACAAAGCAAGGACAGAGGGATGGGAGGGGTTATCGGAGACACTGATGGCCTCCTGCAGGCTACACAGCCTGGAGCATTAAGAGAGAAGATTTGGGATCCATTTTGGAAGTTGGGGGGCACAAAGAGGAGGCCCCAGGTGGTGCTGGTGCCAGGGATGACCGGGAGGAGGCTCAGGGATCTAGAAACAAACCCAGTTCCGGCTCAGAACCGCCTTGCTTCCTCCCCCCTTCTTTCACAATAATCCTCTCTCAGCACCCTGAATTACAATAGGGCACCCCTGCAGGGACAAAAATACACTGCTGGGACTCAAAGCAGGGAGATGGTTCAGAGATTTAGAGCACATGCCAACTTTACATGCCAAAGGTCCAGGTTTGGTCCCCAGTATCACACGGTCCTCTGTGCACCAGGAACAGCCCACATCTAACAAGTCAGAAACTACAAGGTAAGCACCTTACCCATTTTTGTTTTTAGACCACACCCAGCTATATTCAGGGCTCTCTTCTGGAAGTATCTGTGAGACCATATGCAGTGCCTGGGACCAGGGCACTGAACCTCAGTTGGGAAGTACCCTACCTGCTATACTATCTCTCTGGGCTAAATCCTTTAATTTTGTAGCACTGATCACCTTACCTCCATGCTATCTCTCCAGCCCCTGATCAATATATTTATTCTTTTATCATTTCTGAAAACATTTCACTATATACAAATACATTTTGTTTATTCATCCATTAAATGACAGGCATTTGGCTGGCTTCCACTCTATTAAGAATAATGATGATATTGAAAAGGGAAATCAGCCCCCCCCCCCACCAACCTTGGTGGGTGCCCCGCCCTTTAGGGAAGTTGTCACGGCTTTGGCCCCACCCTTAAGGAAGTCGTCACTGCCTCGGCCCCACCTCTACCCCTACCTCACGAATCATTGGTGTTATTGTAGCGGAAGTCCAGCCCTCAAGGACTCTTCTTCCCCTCCCACTTCCCATCCTATATAAGGGGGTGACGAGGGACCCACGAGGTCTCTGGTCCCCTTTCTATTCTGGGGGAACTTTGACCCTGGCCATTTGACTGGTCAGTATTAAAGCACTTTTTCAAAGCATCTGCTGGAACTCATAAGCCTCTTCATTTCTTTGCGCCGGGCAGCTAAAATTAGGACTTCCGGACCTTTCATTTTGGCGAGCCACCAGGAGTCCTCACTCATTCTGCCCGGCACAAAGCTATGAAAAGGTGTCTGGTGAGTTCTGATGTGTGTATGTGTGTGTGTGAGCACGCTTTGCTTCGTGTCTGTCTTAGTCTGAGATTATGTTGTATTCTGTGTCCAGTGGGAAGCTAGCTTTGTGGTGGTTTGGCAAATGTTATGAGCTCTTTGCTCGATGTGGAAACCGAGTAGAAGCAGACTTTGTTTCATAGGGGGGTTAAAGTCCCCCCGGGTGACTAAGGAATCTTCCACCTGATGCGTTTCCAGGTGTGTGTGGTTCCCCATCTGATGCGTATACCAGATGGGCAAGAGGTTGACGAACTTTGGCTGCTTAGGTCACGACCCTGGTGGTACCCCAGGGGTTTAGTAAGAGCAGCTGGAAGACGTTCCGAGCTGCTGAAGAGGTTGTCTGTCTGTGATTTTTGGAGCTCAAGAACTTGGTCATTGGCATAGTTGTCTGTCTAGGATTTATTGTGGAATGCAGAGATTACTTGAACGCATTTTGCTTGGTTATTTGTGGCGCCACGCTGTCTGTTTGTCTGTCTGTTTCTTGTCTGTGTGTTCTATGTTTTTTTTTTTTGGTCTGACCACGGGACGCAAGCCCGACCCCCTCTCAAGGGCCGACCCCTGGGGAAAGGGGCCGACCGCCCGCGTCTCCCTCGCCCGTCAGTCGTCCCAGCAGCGAAACGCGCAACCCCCGCCGCCCGCGGCGCGGCGAGAGGGCGCCCGAAACCCGCCTAACCCGCTCCCCACCCAACCAGGAAGCTGGCGCATGCAAGGTCCACACTAGGGACTTGGCGGGGGGTGTTGGAAATTGCAAATCCCAGATTTCTCAAATGGCCATCGGGAATAAATTTTCCTGGAGAATTTCTGAACTTTGCAATTCCCCAACTATCCTGCCATGCGTTCAGGCCAAAAAGAGCAACTGGCCGTTTTTTTTTCTAGCCGAAAAAAAAAAAAAAATGCTTTTTAACTCACCACGTGGTGAAGAAATTCACCACGCCCCAGGGCAAACTATTGTCCTCCCAGCTCCACCTGGCTGAGGAATGTAGGTCATTTACATATCAAAGAAAAATCTAGCAAATGGTTTGGAAGTCAAAAAAAAAATTTTTTTTAAGCATTTAAATTTCTAACTTAAAGGTTTCTTAAAAAAATTAATAAGAAAATGTTGCAAATTACTGTTGTTATTTTTGTTTGTTTTTCGGTGCACGTGAAAATTTTTAGCAGCGAAACCACTGCAAAAAAATGAGTGGCGAAGCTTAAAAAAAAAAAAAAGGGGGGGAGAAAAAAGAAAGGAGCCGAATGGTAGGGCGTTTGCCTTGCATGCAGAAAAAAAAGTGGTGTAAAAAAAGAAAATTAAAAATGTGTAATAAAAATGTGTATAATCAATCTAAATAATTATTAATATGTCTCTAGGTTAAAAAAAAATGTAAATGTTTTTAAGCATGTTCTACCAAAAGTAGTAAGTATTCATTCTTTCTGGTTTTCAACATTAATTTGTGTAACGTAAATTCCTGGTGTTTTCTGTTTAGAAAACTAAGTGAATTTCTATATTTAGAATTAAGCATAATTAAAATATTATTTTGCAATTTTTCATTATATGTTACCAAGAACATTAATATTTGTATCACAGGAGGTTTTATAAAATTGGTCATGGTTTTATTTAAAAATGTATAAAATGTTTCGTTGCAGAAAAAAAATTCTAAAATTATCTAAGTAATTTAAGTAATATTTGCTTTTTCTCTTCTCCCAGAACCTTTTAGTACCATTTATGTCATGGCATCATGTTGCTTTGCACAGAATACAAGCAAATGGCTTTTCTCGCTGCATGAGGAGTAGTCCTCATGCAAACAGAAAATCAAAAAAATTAGTGAGGGAACCCCAAAAACCTCTTTTAGAGGAATAATTGGAGTTGAGGCGGTGTGACAAGCAGGCACCGGCGAAAAACTGAAATAAATGGCCTGAGTAAGGAAATTGAAGATTTTCCTAGAAGATTATCACAGCCTGTGGGCCCTGCTCTCTCCCTCAAGCTCAGAAGAGAATTCGAGGTCAGTCTCTTCCAAACCTGGAGAGGAGTGGAACAGACAAGTCACCTCTAAAAATTCCTGCAGAGGGTGAGATGCCCAGCCAGAAGAACCTCATGCTGAACCGACCAACTCATCAGCCAAACCTGAGTGACTGTGAAAAACCCTGCTGTGTCTACAACCTATCCTCAGAAAAGTTCTGTAAGTAATGGGGGTGCCCCAGATGGAGATTTCTCCAACAGTGCTGTATATGTGCAAAGGAAAAAGCCAAGTTATTCAAATACCGGGTAAGGTACAAGGTAAAGGTGGAGAGAAAAACCATTTTTGGTAGCTAATTAAAATTCTAGTGGGCCTAACTTAAAACCCACTTCTTTAAAGTAACTCATGTAAAAATGCTCTTACTAGTTGTATTAAACCAAATCATAAATTGCAAATGCAAATGTTAGTCTAACTGAAGTAACTCAAAACTGTTTATTCATAATGCTATTATGCTTTGTTTTCTGTTAATTAATTTGTGCTATCATTACAGACAATAAGAACAGCTATGCCATTCAAGTTGTGCTATTTACTGCTCCAAGGCCTGAGTGGGTTAAGTAATATTCCCCTGTATAATTAATCTAATCCTTTTCAGGTGTTAAAACTGTAAAAGTAAACCAGTTAACTGCTCCTTTAGGGAAATATGAGATTTCACCCTATCTAGAGATTGAAACTGCAGTCCCCTGTCAGCCTGAAGTAGCTACAGAAGATTGATCTTCGACCACGTTCCCTCTAATAACTTCTAGGGTAATGAAATCTCTAAAGCAAAATGGTCATCAAAAAAAAAAAAAAACTATAAGGGGAAAATAAAGGCCGCAGAAATTAATAAGCCAAGTTAACTACTAAGAATAACATTATGCCTATCTATCCCAGAGGTTAAAGCAGGTAGCAAAAATTATGCTTCTCTTGGTAATGTTAAAAAGTAAAACAGTCATTAATAAAAATAAAATTTCTTCATCTCTGTCTAACCCAGTGCAGGAAAGGCAACTGAAGTTTAGGGCTCTCTACCCCAACAGCTGTTTAAGTTGCAGAAATGAAGAAAAGAAAGCAGAAACCTCCTTATTTTCGTTGTGGAATTCACAGCCTATGTGAGAAGAACTGCTGTCAAGGTGAACTGCATGCTTCCTGGGTTCACGCCTTCCATCTAAAACCTGAAAAGTGAAGCACACTGAGAATCCTCTCAAGATACGGGTCCGGCGGGCACACTTCAGCCCTAATGCACTCACTAACTCTGAAAATGCTCTCCCTGGCACTTGCTAAGGAAGGGCTCGAACTGCTTACCTCCGGTCCTCTACTTCCCATGTGTGTGTTTGGGGGGCCAGAATGGGTGTGTAAAGCAAAACCTCAGCCTTTGCCTCCCTCTTGGGGGTGGGGGAAATTGGCCTCTGGCTGTCCCTGTCTCACTAGGTAATCTAACCTTTGCTTCTTCTACCTGTACTTATGTCAAAAGGTAATCCCGTTTAGCTTTAAATCTTCTGTTTGCTATTCATAACAGCACCAAATCTGTAAACCTGGGTCAGGTAGAAGGTACTCAGTGCTCAAAAGTCCTGCCTGATCCCTCTAGCCCAGGGTATTTACCTCCGAAACGGATATAAATATGTGGTAAAAATTTGGCTTATGCATCCCAGCATTAGTGCTCCCCAACATTAACATCATCCCAGGAACAGAGCCCATCCCTCTGCCTAGCATACATTTCTTAGGCACTCCTAGGTCTGAGCACTCTACTGGTAGGGCTCAGAAGTTGCAGAAAAATTGGTAACTGGAAAAGCAAAACTAGCAGGGCTAAACAGAAATAACAAACTCTCACAAAAGTTAATTTCAAATGTGTAAAACAAAATCAAGCACCATCAAGAGTAGCTGGCCAAGATACAAAGCTATTAAATGGTCCCTTATGGTCTTTATGGCATGGAATTCTCCCCTATCTAATACTCCTACTGGGGCCCCTCCTAAGCCTTTTTACTTCTGGTAGCCATTGGCCCATGCAGGGTTAGCTCATGCAAATAATTATGACCAGTAATATCAGAAAGTAAAGGCCCCAAAATCACATTGGCTTCTAGGATTAGAAGCCTCCAGTACAAGAAGTGGGGATTGAAAAGGGAAATCAGCCCCCCCCCCCACCAACCTTGGTGGGTGCCCCGCCCTTTAGGGAAGTTGTCACGGCTTTGGCCCCACCCTTAAGGAAGTCGTCACTGCCTCGGCCCCACCTCTACCCCTACCTCACGAATCATTGGTGTTATTGTAGCGGAAGTCCAGCCCTCAAGGACTCTTCTTCCCCTCCCACTTCCCATCCTATATAAGGGGGTGACGAGGGACCCACGAGGTCTCTGGTCCCCTTTCTATTCTGGGGGAACTTTGACCCTGGCCATTTGACTGGTCAGTATTAAAGCACTTTTTCAAAGCATCTGCTGGAACTCATAAGCCTCTTCATTTCTTTGCGCCGGGCAG
This sequence comes from Suncus etruscus, assembly GCF_024139225.1. Taxonomy (NCBI): domain Eukaryota; kingdom Metazoa; phylum Chordata; class Mammalia; order Eulipotyphla; family Soricidae; genus Suncus; species Suncus etruscus. The sequence goes on from NC_064861.1 coordinate 43,865,019, forward strand.
CTAAAATTAGGACTTCCGGACCTTTCAATATGTACATTGGAGTACCAGTTTCTGATGAACATGTTTTTAGTTCTCTTGAGTAATACATCAAGGAAATAGAGGTATATATAGGAATAGAATTTTTGTTTCTTTTAGTAACTGAATGTTTACCTTTTTGAGGAACTACTGTCTTCCAAAGAGTTTGCACCATTTTACATTTCTGATAGCAATGCATAAATGCTCCAATTTCTCTACAAATCATGTGGTTTGTTTGTTCTTTGTTCTACAGTACAGATATGATCTTTTTTTTTTTTTTTTTTTTTTTTTTTTTGGTTTTTTGGGCCACACCCGGCGGTGCTCAGGGGTTACTCCTGGCTGTCTGCTCAGAAATAGCTCCTGGCAGGCACGGGGGACCATATGGGACACCAGGATTTGAACCAACCACCTTTGGTCCTGGATCGGCTGCTTGCAAGGCAAACACCGCTGTGCTATCTCTCCGGGCCATCTTTTTCCTTTTTTTTTCTTTTTGGGTCACACCTGGTGAAGCTCAGGGATTATTCCTAGCTATGCGCTTAGAAATTGCTCCTGGCTTGGGGGATCATCTGGGATGCTGGGGAATGGAACTACAGTCTGTCCTAGGTTAGCAAATGCAAAGCAAATACCCTACCTTTTGCGCCACTAGTCCGGCCCCTGATATAATGTCTTCTATTAATTTTGCTTTGTTTGGGGACATATCCAGCAGTGCTCAGGGCTTATTCCTGGATCTAAGCTCAGTGATCTCTCTCGCCTGGCAGGACTCTGAGGACCATATTGGGGTTTGAGCCCAGGTCAGCTACACGCAAGGCACTCTTTCTTTCTCTCTACTCCCATTAGTTCATTTTCCGATGTAAAGAAAAATTGCATTCCTGAGAAAAACCATAATTTATGTTATACAATCCTTTTTATATATTACTAGGTTCAACTTTTTGATGATTTTTATGTTTATGTTCATAGACATATTCACTGTTAATTTGGTGGGAAGAGTTTGGGCCTTACCCAGAAGTACTCAGAGGATACTTCTAGCTTTGTGTCAGAGAACATATGCAGTGCTGAAGATGGAAAGCAGTCACATGAAAGGCAAGAGTTTCAATCCTTATACAGTTTTTTTGTTTTGTTTTCTTTGTGCCATAAGAGAAAAGGTAGACAAATATCAGTTATAGAACTGGAGTGGTAGCACAGCGGTACAGCATTTTGCCTTGCATACTGCCAACCTGGGAAGGACCCCAGTTCGATTCTCAGCATCCCATATGGTCCCCCCAAGCCTGCCAGGAGCGATTTCTTTTTTTTTTTTTTTTTTTTTGGTTTTTGGGTCTCACCCGGCAGTGCTCAGGAGTTACTCCTGGCTCCATGCTCAGAAGTCGCTCCTGGCGAGCACGGGGGACCATATGGGACGCCGGGATTCGAACCGATGACCTTTTGCATGAGAGGCAAACGCCTTACCTCCATGCTATCTCCCAGGAGCGATTTCTAAGTGCAGAGCCAGGAGTAACCCCTGAGCACTGCTGAGTGTGACCCAAAAAAACAAAAACAAACAAACAAACAAATAAATAAATAAATAATAGAAAGAAAGGAAAGGAACATAAATCACGATGGCTAAAAGGAATGGAGCTGAGCAACTCTACACATTTATAAACTTGGCTCTGGAAGCTAAAGAGAGAGCACAGTGGGGGGTTGCTTGCCTGCATGCGGCCAACCCAGCTTAAATCCCCAGCATCCTATTAGGTCCCCCAAACCTGCCAGGAGTGATTCCTGAATGCAGATCCAGGAGCAATCCCTGGGCATCACCAGGTATGGCTCCCAAACAAACAAAATCAACAAATAAAATCATCTCTGGGCCCAGAGAGATAGCACAGCGGCGTTTGCCTTGCAAGCAGCCGATCCATGACCAAAGGTGGTTTGTTCAAATCCCGGTGTCCCGGCTGGTCCCCCGTGCCTGCCAGAAGCTATTTCTGAGCAGACAGCCAGGAGTAACCCCTGAGCACCGCCGGGTGTGGCCCCCAAAAAAAAACAAAAACAAAAAAAATCATCTCTGAAGTGGGTTTGACGCCAACTTTTGGCTCACCTCTTACTGTGTAGGGAAAAGAGACATGAAGCCAAGGTCTATCCATGAGAGGAAAAAAGCTTGTAGTAACAGAAGAACTAGGGGCCATGGTAACAGTTCAAAGGTCGGGCCCGGAGAGATAGCACAGCGGCGTTTGCCTTGCAAGCAGCCGATCCAGGACCAAAGGTGGTTGGTTCGAATCCCGGTGTCCCATATGGTCCCCCGTGCCTGCCAGGAGCTATTTCTGAGCAGACAGCCAGGAGTAACCCCTGAGCATCGCCGGGTGTGGCCCAAAAACCAAAAAAAAAAAAAAAAAAAAAAAAAAAATTAAAAAAAAATAAATAAAAAAAAAAACAGTTCAAAGGTCAAGCACATGTTTTGCATGTAGAAAGTCCAGATTTATCCTAGCACTGGATGGCCCCTTAAATACTGCCAAGATAGAGAGCCTGGTGTAGCGCCCAATATTGCCAAGTGTGATTCTCATACCAAATAAAACCAAGCAGACAAACTTGAGCTTAATTATCAGTCAGCTTGCTGATCTTCATCATTTGCAGATGAAAAAAATTTGTCTCTATAGTTTTACACTAAAACCCCCTGAACAGAGGGTGTGAGAACATCTTAAGAGATCTCAGCACTGGCTCCTACTGGCTCCCAGAACACGCAGTCTTTAAAGCCTTCAATTGCTTCCAACAAAATTTTCTTATTTTGTTCTGTTCTGGGGCAACACCCTGAAGTGAGGGTGAAAACCATGTGGTACTTGAATCCCAGGAATTGAATTCAGAGCTGGTTTGAGTCATCTCTCTGGCCTTGATGTTTCTACAAATCTGTTCCCTTTGGTCTCACCATCAGCACAGGTTCCAAATATCTAACGAACTATTTCCTCTCCTTCCTTACTAACCATGAACTCCCACAATCCGTACTTGGAGATGCCAAAGACAGTCCAATAAAGTGCACTCTTTCAAAGAAAGGCATGTTCGACATTTATTGGTGCACACTTGAAAATGAAAGGTAGAAAGGAAGAACCCCAGGTGGTATTCCTTAGTCTTCCCTCTGTTTTCCTACGTTCTTGTAGAAACGTGCACACCCCATCAGGCACACAAAAGCTCTGCAGTTAACAGAACAGTCTCCTTTGAAGGCAAGTTAGAAAATCTCCCATTTATCACAATGCTCTGTGACATCCAATTCATCAGTCTGTCTCATTCCTCACCTCCCCAGGATCTGGCCCAGGAGAGCCTGTCATATAACAGATGTTCAATAACCATTCTCCAAGCTCTGCTGGGTACCAAAAGAAAAACTGATGAATAAGTCCTAGAGATGGAGAAATGCAATATTGAAGAAGTCCATCGAGAGAGTCAGACTTAAGTATTAACCCAATAATTGCAAGAATTAGGCAAACTCGGGGCCGGGAAGGTGGCGCTAGAGGTAAGGTGTCTACCTTGCAAGCGCTAGCGTAGGACAGACTTCAGTTTGATCCCCCAGCGTCCCATATGGTCCCCCCAAGCCAGGGGCGATTTCTGAGCGCCTAGCCAGGAGTAACCCCTGAGCAATGCCAGGTGTGGCCCAAAAACCAAAAAAAAAAAAAAAATAGAATTAGGCAAACTCACTTCTCCTTTAAAGACTTGTTACTACCTATACCTATCTGGGAATATTTCAGACAAACATTTTTTTTAAACTAGAATCCTCAGTAAGGAACATGCTTTACCTTGGGATCACAAACATACAACAATCTCAAAAATATATATCAAAAATATATAAGCGGGCCCGGAAAGATAGCACAGAGGTGTTTGCCTTGCAAACAGCAGATCCAGGACCTAAGGGGGTTGGTTCGAATCCCGGTGTCCCATATGATCCCCGTGCCTGCCAGGAGCTATTTCTGAGCAGACAGCCAGGAGTAACCCCTGAGCAATGCTGGGTGTGGCCCAAAAAACAAGAAAAAAAAAACAGAAAGAAAAATTAAAAAATATATATATAAGCATATAAGTTTATAAATATATAAACAACTCAATGTTCCAAAGATGCTGATAACACAAATAAGAGAGAGAAAAAGGTGGTGTTATTTTTTTTAATTTTACTTTGGTTCACTAAAAATTAATTTTCATAACCCATGCAATGAGTTTTACAACCTTCTCATTGGTTTTGACCCACGGTTCCAGGTAAAAATAAAAAAAAAAAAAAAACAAGGTCAACCAACAAAATGAAGAAATGAACCGAGAGGGTTAATTTATTAAGCTTGATGAATGAATAAAATACACAAACTACCAATAATGAATGCATTCCCATGCTGCTTGGAACTTCCTCAGTCTCATCGTTTCTTGGTTGAATTAATTCCTTCCCATCTATCTGGGGGTTCTCAACTCAAAAGCCACCCCATAAAGCTCCATCCTCTCCAACCCTATAATTCATAATGACTTATTTGCATCTTATCACCTGTTGCAACTCTTCCACTTAGAGTTAGTCTCGCTTTTCCCTTCTCCCTGACTTAGCTCAAGCTCCATCTTGCTCTTCAATAGGTGAAGGACCACCAGGAGAAGAACGAATAAAAACATTCAAATCTAACAGAAGTGTAGTCGATGCCTTAAAGGTTAGTTGGTTTTTTTTGTTTTTTTTTTTTTTGGTTTTTGGGTCACACCCGGCAGTGCTCAGGGGTTACTCCTGGCTCTATGCTCAGAAATCGCTCCTGGCAGGCACGGGGGACCATATGGGACGCCGGGATTTGAACCACGGACCTTCTGCATGAAAGGCAAACACCTTACCTCCATGCTATCTCTCCGGCCCGGTTTTTATTTTTGATAGAAAAAATTAATAGGGCCCGGAGATAGCACAGCGGCGTTTGCCTTGCAAGCAGCCGATCCAGGACCAAAGGTGGTTGGTTCGAATCCCGGTGTCCCATATGGTCCCCCGTGCCTGCCAGGAGCTATTTCTGAGCAGACAGCCAGGAGTAACCCCTGAGCAATGCTGGGTGTGACCCAAAAACAAAAAAAAAACAAAAAAAATTAATAATAATATTAATTAATATAACAATAAATAATGAATAATAAATTAAAAGGTTCTAGGCTGGGCCCGGAGAGATAGCACAGTGGTGTTTGCCTTGCAAGCAGCCTATCCAGGACCAAAGGTGGTTGGTTCGAATCCCGGCTGGTCCCCCGTGCCTGCCAGGAGCTATTTCTGAGCAGACAGCCAGGAGTAACCCCTGAGCATCGCTGGGTGTGGCCCCCCTCCCAAAAAAAAAAAAAAAAAAAGTTCTTAGGCATCGGGACTTGCTTATAATTTGCCTCTTTTATGCTTTACAGAAGTTGAATGACGTAGAAAAAAAGTAAACAAGGAAGACATGCTAAATCCAGGGGTGGGGTGCCAGACAGAGAAACTCTTTAGAGAACTCCACTCTTTAGCGTTGTAGTCAGCTTTGCACCTACCTGCTTCCCCTTGCGTCCTAGCTGATGACCCCTGCGTCCCTCCTAAAGTTAGGTGCACAGCCGGAAAGATCGGGGCGCTCGAGAAATATTCCAAGACTCCGAGAAGCACGCCGGAAACAAACTAGCAAGCAATTGACGAATGAACATTGAATGGGCTGGTTCGGGTTGCAGTTCCTCCCCGGGGCAGGAGGGGGAGCCCGCGTCACGCCACCCCGGCCTCCGGCGATTCTTGGCCCCTCCGGCTGACCGTCCAACACAGGGCCCCGAGGCCAGCGCCGGCATTCACCAATAGAAAAGGCTCTTAGTGGCGGGGTCATTCAGAGGCGCCCAATGAGCGTTGGCTATCTAGAAAAGGGGCGGAGCTCCGGGGCGGGCTAGAGCGGAGCGGCCGGAGTGGGAGTTGGCGCTGCGGGCCGGGCGGGGGACCTGGAGCTGAGATGCGGACGGGGCCGCGGCGGTGACCGGAGCTGCCGCCCGACATGAACTCGCTGGAGCAGGCAGAAGGTAAAGATGGGGTTCCCGCGCGGCCGGGGCGCGTTCCGGGGGTCCTCCCGGAAGCCGCTGGGGACTGAGGACGCGATGGAGTCGCCCAGCCCCAGCCCGGGCCGGAGGAGGCCGCGCAGGGTGGACTGGGGCGGCCAGATGTTGGGGGTGCAGTGGGGGGCTCGTAGCCCCTGGCCAGGGGTTCCCTACCTGGGCAGGACCCCGGTTCCGGTGCACTCGTGGCCTCTGCAGGCTTGGGGAGCTTTAGATCGGTGCTCCCATTCAGCCAGCCCAGCCGAAAGAACTCACTTGAGCAACTTTTATTTTTGTTTTCAATCATCAAACATTTGGTTGCATGCTCTGTTTGCATTTGGTTGCATGCCTTTGGCCTTGTCTTTTTTGTCATAGCCCCGGGGTGGTGGTTCCCCAGTTATCTTACCCTTTCTGGCTACTGCTGGGGATGGTTGTTCCTTGGAAAGTTGCAGAAGCGCCAGTCCTGGACGCCCCCCGGTTGTCACCGTCCCCTGGAACCCAAGGCAGGAGACGGCAGAGTTCGTCCACACCCAGCTGTTGTCAGAGTCCGAGTCTTGCTAGACGGTCAGCGGAGTCCTTGAACGCGATTGCAACTTGGAGTTGGCTTATCGGATCCTGATAGGCCCTGGAGACGTTCTGTTCTGTTCACAGAGAATGTCTGGTTTGGGCAGAAGTAGAACTTGGTTTTTGGCCCGTTTTTGTTGCAACTATCCCAATGTCAGCTTTTGGCGCCAGCTGAGTGTTGCTGCTTATTTTACACGAGTTTTATTTGAATGTTTGGTGTTGCTATGCTACTTCAGTGCGGAGGATCGAGCCTACTTCTCGTGCATGCACTGCCACATTTCCCACTCATTCTTCCACATATAGTCTTAAAACTTTTAGGGACTGGGGACCGGAGAGATAGCAAGGAGGTAGGGCGTTTGCCTTGCATGCAGCAGAACCAGGATAGACGGTGGTTCGAATCCTGGCGTCCCATATGGTCCCCTGACCCTGCCAGGAGCGATTTCTGAGCATAGAGCCAGGAGGAACTCCTGAGCACTGCCGGGTGTGATAAAAAAAAAAAAAAAAAAAAAAAACTTTTAGGAACTAGAGTAAGTACAGCAGGTAGGGCGGCTGACCTGGGTGGCTCCCCAGCACCGGATGGCACTCCCAAGCCTTACATGAGTAATCTCATAACACTGCTGGGTTGTGGGCCAGTAACACCTCCCACCCCACTCTCCCCAAGTAAAGAAAAGCAGTTTCTTTTTTTTTTTTTTTTTTGGTTTTTGTCTCACACCTGGCAGCACTCAGGGGTTTCTCCTGGCTCTATGCTCAGAAATCGCTCCTAGCAGGCTCAGGGGACCATATGGGATGCCGGGATTCAAACCACTGACCTTCTCATGAAAGGCAAACGCCTTACCTCCATGCTATCTCTCCGGCCCCAGAAAAGCAGTTTCTAAAAGGGAGCCAGTCATTTTCTTTACATGTGAAATTGGAAGTAAAAAAATACATATTGGGTTTTTTTATTTGTTTTAATTTTGCTTTCGGTCCACATTCATCTATGTCCACTGTCTGGAGGCCTCATGAACCTTACATGGTGCAAGGAATCCAGTCCAGCTTTGCCTCATGCAAGACAAGCACCTACCTGCTCTACTATATCACTGGCCCCAAGAAACTCTGTGTGTGTGTTAAGGCCCTGATTAGATAGTGCAGCCCTTATAAGTCTGTAAGAACTGAAGTTCTGGGAGCTGGAGAAATAGCATGGAGGTAAGGCGTTTGCCTTTTATGCAGAAGGACGGTGGTTCGAATCCCGGCATCCCATATGGTCCCCTGTGCCTACCAGGGGCGATTTCTGAGCATAGAGCCAGGAGTAACCCCCTGAGCAGTGCCAGGTCTGACCCAAAAACCAAAACCAAAAAAAAAAAGAAAAGAAAGCTAGAATTTTGTCTCAAAAGATTTGAACTAGTAAGAGTTCTAACATGAATTACTAAAATTTTATACCTAGATCTTAAAGCTTTCGAGAGGAGACTCACTGAATATATTCATTGCTTGCAACCTGCCACTGGACGTTGGAGAAGTAAGTTCTGAAACTATTTTTAATGGAAAAACAATCAGTTTACTTTCGTGTACAAAGTTATAAAATAAATCCCTAGAGTTGTGAAATCAGTGTACAAATGTATTTCTACTCCCAGGTGGACAGGTCTGAAGAATTAATAAACCAAGCCAGTCAGGAGAAAGTCATGGAGTCAGTTTGCCTCTCCATCTCCTGGTATTTCTGTGCCCTGCCAAACTAGACTTACTTTTCAAGGGTGGAGGGTAGAGTGTCCTTTACATATCAAAGGGCTAGGTAAAAAAAGATGGCACAGCAGTAGAGTGTTTCCAGGACAGACAGTGGTTCAAATCTCAGCATTCCATATGATCCCCTGAGCCTGACAGGAGCAATTTCTGAGTGCAGAGCCTGGAGCAACCAACCCATGAGCACCACCAGGTGTGACCCAAAAAACAAAAAAAGAAAGAAAGAAAGAAAAGGTAAATATGCACCTAAAATATTATTGTCAACACTATGTAAACCACTATGATCAAAATAAAAATTAAAAAAAAAAAGATGCCTTTAAAAAAAAGAAAGAAAAGGAAAAAGGAAGTTGGGGGACTGCCTTTGTTTTGGGTTAATAGCTAGGTGTCATCTTATACAAAGTGTGGCTATCTAGGGATTTAAACCGGAAATAAGACATTTCCCTTGTGTACCTCCAAGCAGGGTTCCAGCCGCAGCACTATATACCACAAGCACCACTAGGGGTCACTACCAAGCTTAGGACTTGGAAGAGTAGCCCCCAAAAAAACAAGTTTTCCTACCTAAAAATAAATGTTTGCTGTACTCAACAATAAATTTCCTTTTGTTGGGACCGGAGCAGTGGCGCAAGCAGTAGGACATTTGCCTTGCAAGCGCTAGTCTAGGACAGACTGCGGTTCAATTCCCCGGCGTCCCATGTGGTTTCTCAGCCAAGAGCAATTTTTGAGCACATAGCCAGGAGTAACCCCTGAGCATCACCGGGTGTGGCCCAAAAACTGAAAAAAAAAATTTATTTTTCCCTTTTGTTGATTTTTTTTTTTTTTTTTTTTAGTTTACTTAACTTTGTAAACTATAGAACCAGAGAGTTGTTTAGCAAGTAACATACTTGCTTTGCATGCTTCCATCCCAGGTTCTATACCTGGAACTACATAATGGCCTGTGTCCCCCCCAAACACACACACCCTGTCAGGAGTGATCTCAGAATACAGAGCCAGGAGTAAACTTAATTACTATTAGGTAGCCCAAAACACAAACTCAAAAAAATTATAAAATGAACTATAAAGTAGACCTTCTTTATAGGTACAAAATATACCTTCTCTTTGTTGTTGTTGTTTTGTTTTTTGTTTTGTTTTTTTTAAAAACCCGGTGGTGCTCGGGTTACTTCTGGCTCTTCGTTCAGAAATCGCTCCTGGTGGGGTCAGAGCAATAGCATAGCAGTAAGGCGTTTGGCTTGCATGCAGCCAAAACAGGACGGACCCCAGTTCAAATCCCAGCATTCCATATGGTCCCCTGAGTCTGCCAGGAGCGAGTTCTGAACCTGAGCACGGAGCCAGGAGTAACCCTTGAGCACCGCTGGGTGTGACCTAAAAACCAAAAAAAAAGAAATCGCTCCTGCCAGGCACGGGGGACCATATGGGATGCTGGGATTTGAACTACCAACCATTCTGAATCGGCTACGTGCAAGGCAGACACCCTACCACTGTGCTATCTCTCCAGGCCTGCCTTCCTTCCTCTGCCCACCCTTCCTTTTAAGACCATATCTGAAGATGTGGAGATCAGACCACATATGTGATGCTGGTAATAAAACCTGGATCGGCCAAGTGCAAGGCATGCACCCTATCTGTTGTACTATTGCGCTGGTCCATACTAATCTATCATAAAATTTTATTTGTATAAAGCTACTATTGAAGTTGGGGCTGGAACGATAGCACAGCAGTAAGGCGTTTGCCTTGCATGCAGCCAACACAGGACAAAACTCTAGTTTTTTGGGTTTTTTTTTTTGGTTTTTGGGCCACACCCATTTGACGCTCAGGGGTTACTCCTGGCTATGCACTCAGAAATCGCCCCTGGCTTGGGGGGGACCATATGGGACACCGGGGGATCGAACCGCGGTCCTTCCTTGGCTAGCGCTTGCAAGGCAGACACCTTACCTCTAGCGCCACCTTCCCGGCCCCCAAAACTCTAGTTTTATTATGACAATCATTTTTATTTATTTTGGGATCACATCAGGCTGTAATCAAGGCTTATCCTGGCCTTTGTAGGGTCACTCCTGCTCTGTAGACCATATGTGATGCCAAGGATCGAACCAATGGTAGCTGTGTGCAAGGCAAGAATGTCTCTCCAGTTCCAGGGAAATTTTCATACTTTTTGCTCTATAAGACGCACATCACCATAAGACGCATATAGTTTTTAGATGCTTCTTCCCCTGCACTCAGGCTTCATCTCCAGGTGGCATTTGTTCCATAAGATTTTTTTTTTTTATTTTAAATACATAATTTTTCATAAGATGCATATTTGGGGGGGGAAGTGTGTCTTGTGGTACGAAAAATATGGTAATTTCTAATGTATACTTGCAAAGATTATGAAATTACCATTAATTGTGTTTCTTTTGGTATCTGAACTAGACTCCCATTACTATATTTTTGTTTTGCTTTATGTGGGGGGGGGGGTCCCCACACCCAGCGGTGCTCAGGATTTACTCCTGGCTGTCTCCTCAGAAATAGCTCCTCGCAGGCACGGGGGACCATATGGGACACTGCGATTCGAACCAACCACCTTTGGTCCTGGGTCGGATACTTGCAAGGCAAACGCCTCGGGGGACCATATGGATGTCAGGATTTGAACCAAAACCTCCATGCTATCTCTCCAACCCCAGTAAAACTTAGTTTTAATACTGCTTTTCATGTATTTGGTTTTTGGGCCATACCCACCAGTGTTGCTCCCAGCTTGGTAGTGCCCAGGGGACCGTGCAGTACCAGAGTTTGAACCTGGGCCTGCCTCCTACATGCAACGAATGTGCTCTAGCCATTGGAACTACTGCATCACTTACGGAAATTTAGGTGGGTGTCAGGGGTTGACCAGGGTCAATTATGTACAGGCAAGTGCTTTAATCCCCCATACTATCACTCTGCTTCCTCTTTTTTTTTAATTTTTTGTTTGTTTTTTTTTGGGGGGGGTCACACCGGGCAGCCCTCAGAGGTTACTACTGGCTCTACGCTCAGAAATCTCTCTTTGGGGGCCCGGAGAAATAGCACAGTGGCGTTTGCCTTGCAAGCAGCCGATCCAGGACCATAGGTGGTTGGTTCGAATCCCGGTGTCCCATGTGGTCCCCCGTGCCTGCCAGGAGCTATTTCTGAGCAGACAACCAGGAATAATCTCAAAAACCAAAAAGAAGGGCCTGGAGAGATAGCACAGCAGCGTTTGCCTTGCAAGCAGCTGATCCAGGACCAAAGGTGGTTGGTTCGAATCCCGGTGTCCCAGCTGGTCCCCCATGCCTACCAGGAGCTATTTCTGAGCAGACAGCCTGGAGTAAGCCCTGAGCACCGCCGGGTGTGGCCCAAAAACCAAAAAAAAAAAACAAAACCCTATGTGATATTCTACTTTTTTTTTTGTTTTGTTTTTGGGCCACACCCAGCGGTGCTCAGGGGTTATTTCTTGCTGTCTGCTCAGAAATAGCTCCTGGCAGGCACAGTGGACCACATGGGACACCGGGATTCAAACCAACCACCTTTGGTCCTGGATTGGCTGCTTGCAAGGCAAACGCCGCTGTGCTATCTCTCTGGGCCCGATATTCTACTTTTTTTTTTTTTGTTTTTGGGCCACACCCGGCGATGCTCAGGGCTTACTCCTGGCTGTCTGCTCAGAAATAGCTCCTGGCAGGCACGGGGGACCATATGGGACACCGGGATTCGAACCAACCACCTTTGGTCCTGGATCGGCTGCTTGCAAGGCAAGCACCGCTGTGCTATTTCTCCGGGCCCCCGATATTCTACTTTTAAGACTAGAATAAAATATTTCTTCAGATCATAGTCTCAGCCCTTAAAACATAAATGATGTGTGATTGGTTAATGTAATAATCACAATGTGCACGTAGTCCTAGTTACTAGGCTTGATTTACTTGTGCTTTATTTAAAACAAAATAATAAATGTCATAGAAATAGTGGCCCAAATTGATACTTAGAACCGCATTTGGTCTCCAAACTCTCAAGGAGTATCCTCAGAGCATCGGTGGGTATGGCTCAAAGGCAAGCGAAAAGGGGAAAAAATGGAGGTTGGAGAGATATGTAGAGATGTTTTGATCTTTGCTGCATGATCCACTGAGTGTCACTGGGACTGAACCCTGAGCACTAGCTTTAAAAAAAGCCAGGAGAGGGCCGGGAGAGATAGCACAGCGGCGTTTGCCTTGCAAGCAGCCGATCCAGGACCAAAGGTGGTTGGTTCGAATCCCGGTGTCCCATATGGTCCCCCGTGCCTGCCAGGAGTTATTTCTGAGCAGACAGCCAGGAGTAACCCCTGAGCACCGCTGGGTGTGGCCCAAAAACCAAAAAAAAAAAAAAAAAAAAAAAAAAAAAAAAAAAAAAAAAAAAAAAAAAAGCCAGGAGAGCCCCTTAGTAATAATTGCTTATTGGAAATGCATAAAACATTTAGTTGAGGGGCCGGAGAGATAGCAAGGAGGTGAGGTGTTTGCCTCACATGCAGAAGGATGGTGGTTCAAATCCTGGCATCCCATATGGTCCCCCGAGCCTGCCAGGAGTGATTTCTGAGCGTAGAGCCAGGAGGAACCCCTGAGCGCTGCTGGGTGTGACCCCAAAACCAAAAAAAAAAAAAAAAAAAAAAAACACCTAGTTGAATTCTGCACTGAGCTTAGTACATAATTAAAAGATTTTTTTCTGGGCCCGGAGAGATAGCACAGCGGCATTTGCCTTGCAAGCAGCCGATCCAGAACCTAAGGTGGTTGGTTCGAATCCCGGTGTCCCATATGGTCCCCTGTGCCTGCCAGGAGCTATTTCTGAGCAGACAGCCAGGAGTAACCCCTGAGCACCGCCGGGTGTGGCCCAAAAAAAAAAAAAAAAAGATTTTTTTCTCTATTATTAAATACCTAAAATTAGATTATTTCTCATTTATTTACCTCTTCTGAAAGCACATTGCTAAGAATACTAAGAATATGAGATATTTGTGTTTTTTTATTTTTGTTCTTTGAATCTGTTTTTTTTTTTGTTTGTTTTGTTTTTTGTTTGTTTGTTTGTTTTTTGGTTTTTGGATCACACCCAGCAGCGCTCAGGGGTTGTTACTCCTGGCTCCATGCTCAGGCAGGCACAGGGGACCATATGGGATGCCGGGATTTGAACCACCGTCCTTCTGCATGAAGGATGCCTTACCTCCATGCTCTCTCCAGCCTCTGTTCTTTGAATCTTACTCTTTACCGATGTGTCCCCCACTCCACCCTGGGGTGTGGTTCAAAGAGGAGCATTCCTCCTCACATGCAGGAGGCCCTTGTTCTGCCTGGTGTGTCCTCTTGGGGGTGCTTAGAGGACCAGCTGGGATATTGGGTATCAAATCCAGATCAGCCGCATACAAGGCAAACACCCTATCCTCTACAGTACTATATCACTCTGGCTCCTAACTTCAATAATCTATATATATATATAGATTTTTTTTTTTTTTGGTTTTTTGGGCCACACTCGTTTGATGCTCAGGGGTTACTCCTGGCTAAGCCCTCAGAAATTGCCCCTGGTTGGGGGTACCATATGGGACGCCGGGTGATTGAACCACGGACCTTCCTTGGCTAGAGCTTGCAAGGCAGACACCTTACCTCTAGCGCCACCTCTCCAACCCCAATCTTTATATATTTTGACTAAAGTATGAGAGAACAGTGTTGGCCTCAATTAATTACCATATTTTCCAGCGTATAAGACGACTTTTGAAACAAAGAAAAAGTCAACCAAATCGGGGGTCGTCTTATACACCGAGTATGTCCCGCTAAACGAAAATTGTCTGAAAATTGCCACAAAACGAATTTTCCAACTCGATCCTGCACCAATCACTGCAAGGCTGCTCGGACCGCCTCTCTAGCTCAGCCAATCCAAGCAGGCTTTTTATGCATGCAAATTAGACAATGTTCTGGACCCGAATCTACACTGTAAAAAGCCTGCTCAGATTGGCCGGAGTCAGAGAGGAAGTCTATGACAGTATAACCTTTGAGCCTTTGCTTGTTGTGATTGGCTCACTGTGGTTTATGAGCACAGGAACACATGCAGCACAGGAATGTTCTGTCTGATGCAGCGAATATAGGCCTAAACCTATGTTTTAACTGCAAAATTAGGGGGTCGTCTTATATGCCCAGTCATCTTATACAGCAGCAAATACAGTAGGTTTATAGAATTTAAGGGGATTCCTTAAGATCGTGTGCATAAGGGCCCGGAGAGATAGCACAGCGGCGTTTGCCTTGCAAGCAGCCGATCCAGGACCAAAGGTGGTTGGTTCGAATCCCGGTGTCCCATATGGTCCCCCGTGCTGGCCAGGAGCTATTTCTGAGCAGACAGCCAGGAGTGACCCCTGAGCACTGCCGGGTGTGGCCCAAAAACCAAAAAAAAAAAAAAAGATCGTGTGCATAAGTTTCGTCAATCCTGAGTCAATTGCACTTTTCATTTAAAAAGTGCTGTCACTTATTCAGAGCTGATGGTGGTACTGTTAAACATTAAGAGCTTATTTCTTGGGCCCAGAGAGATAGCACAGCGGCGTTTGCCTTGCAAGCAGCCGACCCAGGACCAAAGGTGATTGGTTCGAATCCTGGTGTCCCACATGGTCCCCCGTACCTGCCAGGAGCTATTTCTGAGCAGACAGCCAGGAGTAAGCCCTGAGCACCACCAGGTGTGGCCCAAAAACCAAAAAAAAAAAAAAAAAGCTTATTTCTTTGCTAACTTTGTTTATCTTTTTATCAGTGCTTCTTATAGTGGTATCTGTATGTACAGCTACTGGTGCCTGGAACTGGTTAATAGATCCTGAAACACAAAAGGTAGAGTTTCATTTAAAATCTTTAATGAGTTATATGAGATAATATAATATAGTGCTTGTTCTTTATGTCATTCACATGTTACTTGTTAATATTATTAGGAGTGATAATACCTTACATTATTGCCAAAGAAATACAAAGGTTAAGGCACTTGCTTTGCACGTACACAATATGGATTCTATATCTTGCGCCACTCCATAACTCTGTAGAGTTCCTTGAGTCTCTCTGGGAGTGATCCTTGAGCACAGAGCCCTGAGCACCATTGTATAATGGCCCTAAAGTCAAAAATTATACATCATGTTTTGTTTTATTTTTACATTAATACATATAGCTTCAGTTGGTAAAAAAAAAAAACTTTGTTGCAAATTAACTATTTTTATAAGTAAAAAGATACAGGAAACATCACTTAACTGTTTCTAGTTCATTTGGGCCTATGTGTAGTTTTTATTAGCGTGAATCTTGTCTTCTGGTTTTCTTGGTTCTACCAATGCCAACCTTTTTCTGTTTAGGAGCCACGCTCAAAATGTGTGCTCAGGAAGCCGGAGAGGTAGCACAGCTGTTAGGCGTTTGCCTTAGACGCAGAAGGATGGTGATTCAAATCCCGGCATCCCATGTGGTCCCCCGAGCCTGCCAGGAGCTATTTCTGAGCATAGAGCCAGGAGTAACCCCTGAGCGCTGCCAGGTGTGACCCAAAAACCACAAAAAAAAAAAAAAAAAGTGTGTTCAGGGATTTGTGTTGGCTTTGTACTCAGGAATTACTCTTGGTGGTGCTCGGAAGACTATAGTGGGGTCCAGGGGTCGAACCTGGTTGGTTGTGTGTAAAATAAGCGCCCTATCCACTATACTACCTCTAGCCCCTAAAATAACATTTTCACCGGGAATTAGGTCATGTGGTAAATGGCCTCAGTTTAGTCCTTACCACCCATGACTGAACGTGGTTGGTTATGGCTTCTCTTTAAAGAAATTAACAGGGCCTGGAGAGATAGCATAGCTGCGTTTGCCTTGCAAGCAGCCGATCCAGGACCAAAGGTGGTTGGTTCGAATCCTGGTGTCCCATATGGTCCCCTGTGCCTGCCAGGAGCTATTTCTGAGCAGACGGCCAGGAGTCACCCCTGAGCATCGGCGGGTGTGGCCCAAAAACAAAAAAAAAAAAAAACAAAAAAGAGGGCCCGGAGAGATAGCACAGCGGTGTTTGCCCTGCAAGCAGCCGATCCAGGACCAAAGGTGGTTGGTTCGAATCCCGGTGTCCCATATGGTCCCCTGTGCCTGCCAGGAGCTATTTCTGAGCAGACAGCCAGGAGTAACCCCTGAGCAACGCCGGGTGTGGCCCAAAAACCAAAACAAAACAAAACAAAACAAAAAAAAAAAAGAAAAGAAATTAACAAAAGTATATTTTCTTCTGTGAATTTATCTCTGTTAATACCTTTCCTTTATAGATGTGGGAAACATCTATAAAACAGCAAAATTATAGGGAGCGATGGCACAGCTGTAGGGCGTTTCCTTGCATGTGGCTGACCCAGGACAGACCACAGTTCGATTCCCCTAGCACCCCATATGGTCCCCCAAGCCAGAAATGATTTCTGAGTGCAAAGCCAGGAGGAACCACTGAGTGTCACCGGGTGTGGCCCAAAAGAAAAAGAAAAACGAAAAGCAGCAAAATTGAGGCCAGAGAGATAGGTAGGTGCTAGGGTGTTTGCATTGCCTGCTGCCTGAAGGCCTTTGAGAGAGAAGGGTGGGGGGAGGGAGAGAGAGGGAGGGAGGGGAGGGAGGGAGAGGGAGGAGGAGAGAGGGAAACAGCAAAATTAAAGTGTTAATACTAGGGGCCGGGCAGTGGCGCTAGAGGTAAGGTGCCTGCCTTGCCTGCGCTAGCCTAGGACGGACCTAGGACGGACCGTGGTTCGATCCCCCGGTGTCCCATATGGTCCCCCAAGCCAGGAGCGACTTCTGAGCGCATAGCCAGGAGTAACCCCTGAGCGTCACCGGGTGTGGCTCAAAAACCAAAAAAAAAAAAAAGGGTTAATACTAGAAGAAAATTAGGTTGAGGGGACTAGAACAATAGCAGAGCAGTAGGGCCTTTGCCTTGCATGCAACTGATCTAAGACCTACCAGGTTTGATCCCACGCATCCCATATTGTGCCCTTAGCCTGCTAGGAGTAACCTCTGAACATCGCTAAGTGTGGCACAAAAACAAACAAAAAATTGGGTTGTGAGGTCAAGATTAGGAAGGAAATCAGGTCACTGATATGTAGGCCATGTAAAGTAGCAACCACATTATAAATAAGGGTCTGAGCTTCCTAATAATATTCTTAAAACGTTATCGTTACTTTATTGTCTGTGAAGAAAACATGTTTTGGGGACCTGGACTTTTTCTTTCTGAGCGTTCAATCTCAAGAACATTTTTTGCCTAAGTTTAAGATAGGAAACTCAGATCTTTCAAGAACATCCCTATACTAAATACAACAGCAAATTGCATAACGCTATTACCTTTTGTGGGGGTGAGTGCCAAGCAATACTTAGGGGTCTGGGGGTCACTGTTGCTGCACAGCCATTTGGGCTTGTGGTTCAGTGCTGAGACCCAGCTGAGACTCAAGGTGTGGTGCACTTGACCCTCTACCAGAGCCATGTCTAACTGGCGGGGTTCATGCGTGCGTGGGGGTGGGGGTGGGGTTCATGCGCGCGTGTGTGTGTGTGTGTGTGTGTGTGTGTGTGTGTGTGTGTGTGTGTTGGTGGTTATACTTCCGGGGAGAGGTTTGGGGGTTTTATTTCACAGATTTTCAGGGCTTACTCTACTCTGCTCAGGGATCATTCCTAAAGGAGCCCAGAGGAAGATCAAGCCCAGATCAACTGTATAAAAGGCCATTTCACTACCCGCTATAGTGTCTCCCTAGTCCCCCATAATCTCACTGATGAAAGCTGGTAGCATTTCTCAGATACCTCTCTGCCAAACTGTTTTAATTTCAAACTCAGACTTTTTTGGCTGGAACAGGGTCCATTCCTGGCTTGGCATTTGAAGCACTGCTTAAGGAACCATAAAATGAAGGGAGTGAACTGGACCTCTCCTACCTATTTAGCACTCTCTCCAGCCCTCAAATGCAGATTTTATACTGGAAAAGCAGTTACTTCCACTTTTTGGGGCCACACCCAGTGATACTTCTAACCTAGTAGTAAGGCTTTTGTTATCATTATAAATAATAATTCCAATAGCTAGCTTGTAGTCTTTCTAACTTTATCTCCTGGAGTGGAGATATAAAAAGATAGGAAGCAAGGGAGGTTAGTGATGGAATTTGATGTTAATAGAAGGGCTTTATGGTAGATAAGAAAGTCTCCTGTGTGTTCATTTATAAAAATCAGATCTAAAGGCTGCACTTGGTACTCATCTTTAGGGAAAGAGTGAAGGAGGCCGACAGAAGATTGAAAAAGGTCTGTCTTGGGAAATGAATCTGACTTCTAATTGGGGAAAAAATATAAGCTGATTTCAGCTAGTTGAGATCTTAATAAAACACAGAATTAAATGTAATTTGAAGTAGGCCCAAAACTCTGTAGTTAATAAAATTTTCTAAATTAGATGAGAGTATAACTGTTAGCCTAAGGGTTGACTCTTTATATTTCAGTATTTAATAACCTCAAATCTGACAAGAGTTTTAAATAGCACTTGTATCTGTAGCAGGTGTTGCAAACTTCAGAGCCAGTGGCTAGCTGGGAAGAAGCCAAGACAAGGCTCTCAGGCTGGGAAGTAGACAAGTCAAGAGCTAGAGTGGCAGCAGCCATGGGCAAGTGCAGATACTTACTGACTGGTTAAAATCTAGCTCCAAAGCATTTGCTGTGCCAGCTGTGTGGGCCACATCCCATAGAGCTGACCTGTGGAAACTCCTTAGAGGTTGGTGGGTTGTTTTTTTTTGTTTTTTTTTTTTTGTTTGTTTTTTTTGTTTGTTTTTTTTTTGGTTTTTGGGTCACACCCGGCAGCGCTCAGGGGTTAGTCCTGGCTCTACACTCAGAAATGGCTCCTGGCAGGCTCGGGGAACATAATGGGATGCCGGGATTTGAACCATCATCCTTCTGCATGCAAGGCAAACACCCTACCTCCATGCCATCTCTCCGGCCCCCTAAAGGATCTTTTCAACTTTGAAATTAAGTTTAGTGAATGTGGGGGGACTTTGGGCCTCTGTTTTGAAAAGCACAGATTTTACCACTCAGCTATATCCTTGGTCCTTTACAGAATATTTGTTTGTTTTGTTGATGTTTTTGGTTTGGGGGCCATACTCAGCAGTAATCAGAGGTTACTACGGGCAGATTTGGGGGACCATATGGGATGTCAGGGATTGAACCAGGGTTGGCAGCGTGCAAGATAAACATCCTACCAGACCCCCTTTTATGGTATTTATTAATCATCTATATTTTCCAAGTATGTTTTTGTTACCCCATCCCCCATTCCTGTAAACTTACCTGCTAATAAGACCTCCCCATTTCTGGGAGGGGTCTTTGGTGGATAACTAAAGGTTTGGCATTAAGGGCAGAGGAGGGAGGGATTAGAAGATTTTGGAGGTTGTAGGAGCAGGAGGAAAGATGGCTGAGAGACAAGGTACAAAGCAGGGCTGAATAGGGATCTGTGTGTGATAGGCCACACATGTTGGCCAGGGCCTGAATAAAGCTGATAGTTCCTGAAGCCTGACAGCCTGTGAGTTTTCTCCCCACCACTATCCTGAACCTCAGACCTGCTGGCTAAAGGAAGTTGCAGACACGTGGCCTGGACTGGAGGAGAAAGGCCTCATCCCTCCATCACCATCCACCACCATCCAGCCCCATCCAGGGCTTTAATTCTACATGTTTTACTCTTTTATTTGTTTTATTTTATAGGTCACTTGTTTTGGGGAGCAGCAAGATAGTACAAAGACTAAGACACTTGTCATGTAACCAGTCTAGGTCCAACCCTGATGCCCCCTTTCATCCCTTGAGCACTGCCATATGTAGCCAAGAAAAAAAATACAAAGCCAAAATAAGTTTTGTGAAAGGGCTTCATGGAATGCTGACTTTTATGATATTAAGATACTGTTATTTCACCCTGCCACCACCATACTGAGGACCCTCCACCAGTGTCTCACTGCTACTTTTATTTGGTGTGTGTTTATTTGGGGGCCACACCCAAAACTGCTGGGTTCCTAGTCTAGCCATGCACAAGGCAAGTGCCTTAATTCCTCTGCTCTCTTCAGCTCCCCAAGTGCTGTTTCAAATGTTGGGAGAATGCAGGTGTTCCTACTGTCGGGAATTTATCTCATTTCTCAATAGGAGTAGTAAGCGAATGTTTGGGAAGATTTGGGGTGGTACGAATGGATTTGTAATGATTTAAGTATTTGAAATAAATGGAAGAGATAATTGCTGGATTATCTTGCTATGTTGATGAGATATAGCATACTTTTTTTTAACATATAGCAATATAGAAAACAAATTCAAATTCTTAACATTTGAATTAAAATACTACATTACTGTGTATATAAGTTGGGAGGCTGGGGATCAGTAATGATCTAAAATTTTAACAGTTTTGTATTTCAAACTCATTTGCAGGTGTCCTTCTTCACCTCATTATGGAATCATCCATTTTTCACCATTAGCTGTATCACTCTCATTGGCTTGTTCTTTGCTGGAATACACAAGAGAGTTGTCGCACCATCAATGTATCCTTTCCTACAGATTGAGTTTTAGTCTCTGAACTCAATTAGTCCTTTCTCAGTAATGTAGCTGTGTGAAATGATTACCTTTGAAATGATCGATTTTCCTTTGACCACATTTATTCAGTATAGCTGCTCGATGTCGAACTGTATTAGCAGAGTACAACATGTCTTGTGATGATGTAAGTATTGTTTTAATTAGATCTAACAAGGAAGAACAGAAGGGTTTGGCTTAAGTAAAAGATTTCTTTAATAATAAAGTACTATCTTAAAATTAATAGAGAGGTATCTAATAGTATTGATTCTAAAATACTTTTTGTTTGTTTGTTTTTGGGCCATGCCCAGCAGGTGCCCAGGACAACAATATGCTATGCAGGGATTCGAACCCAGGTCAGCCACATGCAAGGCAAATGTCTTACTATACGAGCTCTGTCCCCTTGCTATATATAAAAAACTAATATATACAATGTAGAAAATTAGAATAAAAAACAGAAAGATATTAGGGTAGGTGGAAGAAAATAAAAGCTAAGCAATTTTAATGTAAAGATAGAGGGTTGGGGCTGGAATAATAGCATAGTGATAGGGCATTTGTCTTGCACATGGCCAACCTGGGATGGACCTGGGTTCAATCCCTGGAATCCCATAAGGTCCCAGTGGGTAGGGGGCTTGCCTTGCATATGACTATCAGATTTATTTCCTGGCACTCTTTATGTTCCCTCAAGCCTGCCAGTGTGATCCCTCAGTGCAGAACCAGGAGTAAACCCTGACTTCCACCAAGTGTGGCCCAAAAGCAAACAAACAAAAAAAATATAGAGGGCTAGAGAGATAGCACAGCAGTAGGGCTTTTGCCTTCACACAGCTGACCCAGGACCTATGGTGGTTCGATTTCTGGCATTCCATATGGTCCCCTGAGCCTGCCAGGGGTGATTTCTGAGCGCAGAGCCAGCAGTAACCCCTGAGCATCACCGGGCATGACCAAAAACAAAAAAGAGTATTGGGGCCAGAAAGTACAGTTTCTTTCTTGGGGGAAAGGTGCTGGGTGCAGAGTTAGGACAGGGTGCCAATCTGGGTTCAACCTCTGTCACTTCATATGGTCTCCTGAGCCTGCCAGGTGTGATTGCACAGCACAGAGCCAGAATTAATCCCTAAGCACCACCCTCATCTTCCCCAAAAAAGTAAGGTTTTTTTTTTGTGTGTGGTTTTTGGGTTACACCCGGCAGTGCTCAGGGGTTATTCCTGGCTCCAGGCTCAGGAATTGCTCCTGGCAGGCACGGGGTGGGGGAGGGGGGGACCATATGGGACTCCGGGATTCGAACTGATGACCTCCTCATGAAAGGCAAACGCCTTACCTCCATGCTATCTCTCCGGCCCCCAAAAAGTAAGGTCTTGAGCTTAATTTTCTTTGCCACCACATGCTCTGGTTCTCTTTGAAGGGCGGGGATGGGAGTGGTGTGTATTATTTGACAAGGGAGCTACAATTTGTGTTCACATTTTGTCTGAGTGTGAGCCACCTGATAGACCTGTCATTATTGTGTTAAAGGGATTAAAAAAAACTTCAGAAAGATACTCCCCTGACTGGAGAGATAGTACAGAGATTAAGCTGCTTGCCTTATTTGAAGCTATGGTCGAAAACCTGGTTTGAATACCCGGCATCACATATGAGGAATGGTCAGAAAAACTTGTCTCAACCTATGTGCAGGAGAGTTATTAAAAGCACTGAGATGGGCCAGAGTCATAGCCTGGTACATGGCTAGCCCGGCTTCAGTCACTGGCACCCCAGGCGCCCATTGGGCTTCAGTCGCTGGCACCCCAGGCACCCATTGCCCGTGAGGAATAAGCCCTGAGGACCTCTGTCTGTGTGTGGCCTAAAAACAAACAAACAAAAGAAGGGCCAGAGTGATAGCACAGTGGTAGGGCGTTTGCCTTGCACGCAGCCAACCTGGGACTGACCCAGGTTTGATCCCCTTTATCCCACTATGGTCCCCCAAGCCTGCCAGGAGCGATTTCTGAGTGCAGAGCCAAGAGTAACCTCTGATCACTGCTGGGTGTGGCCCAAAAACAAAAAATAAAATGAAAGTGGGGGGCTGTTATAGCTCAGAAGATTGGAAGTCATGCTTTGCTTGTTGGAACCCTGGGTTTGATCCCTAATACTGCATGATTCCTTGCGACACTGCTGTGAAGATCCACAGCACCACACACTGGGTACAGCCCCCCCCCCCCCCCCAAATAAACACTGAAGAAATAGTTGTTAATTGCTTAATCTTGACCTGGTGTCTAAAAGTGAATGCCTTTAAGGGTCAGAGATGTGTGGTGTTATTTATTAGAACCTGTACACTGAAAAACTTTTTTTTTCCTTTTTACAGACAGGAAAACTGATTCTGAAACCTAGGCCTCATGTTCAATGACAATCTGCACTCATTGTGGGACCTAAAGCAGCCTTTCTTCAAATTCAGTTATACAGCAAATAAAGCCATAAAGGATTTCTTTCACAGTTGGATATGTAAAGGTCATCGTAACAATTGACAAGAAGTGTGCAATATTTACCCAGATTATCCTGATGTCTACTTGCATTGTCAGTGCTTCGGTACCTTTGATGATCTGTGTTTCAGTATTAGTGTCACTTTAGTACTTCGGATCTGCAAAGATCTTTGCAGGTGAAGTATGTATGTATGTATGTTACTAAGTTAAACTTAGACACAAAACCTCATCCACTTTTTATAATGTATTTTTGCAAACTACTGTAAATAGCAAATCAATGCCAATGGTAAAGAGGAAAATGTTCTGTGGATTGTTCTCCTGTGCCAGTATTTCAGGAACATCTTGCATTTCCACAGCTCTTTCAAACCAGCTCTGTGTAGCTGTGCCTTCATCTCACACTCCCCTTTTGATCACAATGCAGGAAGAACATCAGACAGCACGGACTGATGAAAACTCATCTCCATTATGTTTTAAGAAAGTATAGATGTTTAGAGGAAGAATTTTTGTTAAACCAGATAGTGAGCTTCAACCACTGTTGTGGTATTTTCCAGTTCATTTGTTTTCATTTAATGCTAAATATACTTTATATTTTTTTTTAACAATGTTAAGGTTACTCCAAAGGCTTCTGAAGAATATACAGGCTTAGTTATAAACGGTGTGTTGTCAGGGATCTAGAGCCCTTGTTTCAGACCGTTGGATTTGATGCTGTGGTAGACAGGCAGGGGTGCTCTTGTCACATGGGTATCTGCTGCCTGCCTGCATCACAAGGGAACTTGGGAGCCACAAACCAGTCCACAGGTGTCACTGTTTATAGTGTTAATGACATACTGTGTATGCATATTAGCCACGTGTACTATAAGAGCCCTTAAAGTGAAACTATTGGGATTGCTGTAAATATTTTAAAGAACTGGAGGTGCCTTTTACCTGTTCATTAGATTTTGAAAAAGGCTTAAATTATTTCATGAACAGCCTTTTAAATTTTAATTAAGTAATTCAAAGCAAATTTTCACCAGGACAGCTACTCTCTAACTGAAATGTGTTCATTTTGGCTTTCACATGTATAAAATTTTATTCTTTGAACTGCAGCAATAAAACCCTCTGCTCCTAAGAAGTCTTACGAGGGTACTCTATATATTCTGCAATGTTTTATTTTCTGTAAATTTTGTAGGTAAATATGTGCATAAAAATAAATACTTTATATATAACTTGTCTGTTCCTTGTTTAATGTGTAATTTTGAAAAATTGATGTGTTAGGTATAAAATCATTTCAAATCAGATATTCTAGCTCTATCAAGTAGAATCAATTTCAAGTAGCAATTGTAGATACTGAGTTTGTTAGGGTCTAATTGCTTCAAATTTGCCTTTTTATCATTGTTTAATAATTTTTGGCTCTTGGATAATGCAGTTTCTCAAATTGCAGTTTACAAGACTCAGTTTTTGTTTTCGGGTTTTTTGTGGGTTTTTTTGTTTTTGTTTTTGTTTTTGTTTTTGTTTTTTTGTTTTTGGGTTTTGGGCTACACCCGGCAGTGCTCAGGGGTTACTCCTGGCTGTCTGCTCAGAAATAGCTCCTGGCAGGCTCGGGGGATCCTATGGGACACCGGGATTCGAACCAACCACCTTAGATTCTGGATCGGCTTTTTGCAAGACAACGTGGGCCCTTGTTTTGGGGTTTTTTTTTTTTTTCGGGGGGCCACACCCGGCGGTGCTCAGGGGTTACTCCTGGCTGTCTGCTCAGAAATAGCTCCTGGGGGCCGGAGAGATAGCATGGAGGTAAGGCGTTTGCCTCTCATGCAGAAGGTCATCAGTTCGAATCCCGGCGTCCCATATGGTCCCCCATGCTTGCCAGGAGCGACTTCTGAGCATGGAGCCAGGAGTAACCCCTGAGCACTGCCGGGTGAGACCCAAAAAAAAAAAACCAAAAAAAAAAAAAAAAAGAAATAGCTCCTGGCAGGCACAGGGGACCATATGGGACACCGGGATTCGAACCAACCACCTTTGGTCCTGGATTGGCTGCTTGCAAGGCAAACACCGCTGTGCTATCTCTCCGGGCCCTTGTTTTTGGTTTTTAAGAGAACAAAGCTAAAAGTCAATTAGGACCAATTGGTCCTTAATCCTGATGGAATCATCAGCTACTTAGAGTAATTAATGAAAGCTTTGCATAATTTCCTCTAGAAAAACATACCTATATGTATAAATACACTTTACATGAAAATGACAAAATTTCTTTTTTTTTTTTTTTTTTGGTTTTTGGGCCACACCCTGTGACGCTCAGGGGTTACTCCTGGCTATGCGCTCAGAAGTTGCTCCTGGCTTCTTGGGGGACCATATGGGACGCCGGGGGATCGAACCGTGGTCCGTCCTAGGCTAGCGCAGGCAAGGCAGGCACCTTACCTCCAGCGCCACCGCCCGGCCCCGAAAATGACAAAATTTCAATGGGACCTTTATTTGGCAAGAAGTGCGGGGACCCTCCTCCCAGTGATTCTCATCCAGGCTCAATGTAAGAGGCCCTATAGTCCCACGGATTACCCAGGCCCCCTTGGTAGTACTGGAGGGCAGCAGGGCTTTAAGAAGTGATGCTAGGTGACTATGCAGTGGTGGATCAAACCTGGGTTAGCTGTATGTAAGGCAGGCACCTAAACCCCTGTATGGAACCCTATGCTTCTAGGGCACTTAGTTTGAGCACAGCTGACACAGATTGAGTGCCCAGGAATAGGCCTGAAAATGCATGGTTGTGCCCTCCTCCCTGCTAAAAATCAAACATTTCATGGGGCCCGGCGGTGGCGCTAAAGGTAAGGTGCCTGCCTTGCCTGCTAGCCTTGGATGGACGGCGGTTCGATCCCCCGGTGTCCCATATGGTCCCCCAAGCCAGGAGCAACTTCTGAGCACATAGCCAGGAGTAACCCCTGAGCGTCACCGGGTGTGGCCCAAAAAAACAAAACAAAAAAAACAAAAAAAAAAAACCATTTCCTGATAATCAAGTTTAGGGAGTTGGAGAAGTACTACAGGGTTAAGGTTCTTGCCTCTCCCTTGGATAATCTTGGTACCACATATGGTCCCCAAACACTCCTGGAACACAGAACCAGGAATAACTCAGGAGCCCTGCTAGGAATGGCCCCAAAATAATTCCTCAATATTTTATTTTAGGAGTTTAGGTATGTGGGCATGAAAGTTCATGTTTGGTCCCGGCACTACATAGTTCCCTGGGTGCTGTCACGGTCTCCACATTGAGTATGTAGCTCCATCTGAGGGTGCAGCCCAATTAGAAGGAGCTAGGATCTAGGTCTAGTCATGTAAAATTCTGAGTTAAGTAATTTTCATAGAGCCCTCATCCGGCAGTCAAAAGTATGGAATTGGCCTTCTGCTTACCTTGCACTTGGCTGACCCAGGCTGACTCAGACACTTCACATGATCCTTCAAGCTCCTTAGGAGTGATCCCTGAACACCACGAGATGTGGCCACTTGCCTCCCCCCAAAAAAAAAAAAATTCAGGGTTTCAGAGCATGTACCCAGAATGTGAGCTATCACACTGATCTTTAAAATTAGTTCCTTT
The DNA here is from genome assembly GCF_024139225.1 of Suncus etruscus. Taxonomy (NCBI): domain Eukaryota; kingdom Metazoa; phylum Chordata; class Mammalia; order Eulipotyphla; family Soricidae; genus Suncus; species Suncus etruscus. The sequence continues at coordinate 43,891,760 of NC_064861.1, forward strand.
CAGTTTGAGGGGCCACTCAGCAATTATCTGGTTGGTCCTGGCTCTGCTTGGGGGTAGCTCCTAGAGGTGCTTGGGAGGGATTGCTAGGGCTAGAGCAGGATGGGTGTATCCAAGGTAAGTATCTTGTCTTTGACACAATTTAAATAATATAAAACTCATTGGGGGGGCCGGAGAGATAGCATGGAGGTAAGGCATTTACCTTTCATGCAGAAGGTCATCGGTTCGAATCCCGGCATCCCATATGGTCCCCCGTGCATGCCAGGAGCAATTTCTGAGCACGGAGCCAGGAAAAACCCCTGAGCACTGCCGGGTGTGACCCCCCAAAAAAAAAAAAACCAAAAAAAAAAAAAAAACTCATTGGGGGGCTGGGGCGGTGGCGCTAAAGGTAAGGTGCCTGCCTTGCCTGCGCTAGCCTTGGACGGACCGCACTTCGATCCCCCGGTGTCCCATATGGTCCCCCAAGCCAGGAGCAACTTCTGAGCACATAGCCAGGAGTAACCCCTGAGCGTTACCGGGTGTGGCCCAAAAACCAAAAAAAAACAAAAAACAACTCATTGGGGGTTTGGAGCAATAGTACTGTGGGTAGGGTACTTCCAGGAGTAATCCCAGAGCATGCCAAAACTAAAAGTAAATAAAACTTTTAAGTTTCTCCATGTAATATTAGTCTTATTTTTCTCTATAGTACCTTAAAAAAAAATTTTTTTTGTGGGGGGTCCACACCCGGCAGCGCTCAAAGGTTACTCCTGGCTCTACACTCAGGAATCACTCCTGGCAGTCTCAGGGGACCATATGGGATGTCGGGAATCGAACCAATGACCTTCTGCATGCAAGGCAAATGCCTTACCTCCATGCTATCTCTCCAACCCCTTGAAAATGTTTTTTATGGGGCCGGGCGGTGGCGCTAAAGGTAAGGTGCCTGCCTTGCCTGCGCTAGCCTTGGACGGACCTCGGTTCGATCCCCCGGTGTCCCATATGGTCCCCCAAGCCAGGAGCAACTTCTGAGCGCATAGCCAGGAGTAACTCCTGAGCGTTACTGGGTGTGGCCCAAAAACCAAAAAAAAAAAAAAAAAATGTTTTTTATAAAATTTTTCAGAGACAGGATCAGAAGAGAGCACAGCAGTTGGGCATTTACCTTGTACACAGCTGACCCAAGATGGACCTGGGTTCCACTCTCGGCATCCCATATGGTCCCTAGAGCCTGCCGGGAGCAATTTCTGAGTGCAGAGCCAGGAGTAACCCTAAGTGCTGCTGCTGTGTGTGGCCCAAAAACAAACAAAAAAGAAAAATTTTTTTTCAGAGGCCTTACTGAACAGTATTCAGGGTTTACTCCTGTCTCTGCATTTCTACCAATGCTCAAAGCTTACTCCTAACTGTGCACAGACTACATACAATGATGGTGGTCAAACTGGGCTCAGCCATATGCTACAGAGGCATTTTATCCCTTTCACTCTCTGCCCCCTAAGAACTGTTTCTTCCTGTTGCATCCAGTTCTGCCCAAACCTTACTCCTGGCTCTATGCTTAAGGTCACTCCGTGGTAAGCTTGGGGATCATATAGGGTGCTGGGAACCAGATCAGGCTCATGCAAGGCAGGTGCCTTACCCTCTGTTATCTCTCCAACTTTGCTATCTCTGCCCCCTGAAAATTTCTTTCCCCAATCATTCCTTCATTTTGTAAAGTGGAAGTTTTCAGACACTGGCATATAGAAAACAAGATTCAGTATGAAGAGAAAGATGTTGAGGCTTTGAAGAAAAGTGCAATCTGGGTGTCCTACTGGTCCAGTAGACCTGAAAACATTCCACCCAATGAGTTCTTCTTCAGACACCCTAAGCATTCTGTCTCATTAAGCATGAAGAAAAGTGGTGCCATGAAGAAATCGGGTATTTTCTCTGTTAATTTGTGAAGGTTTTCATCCCATTTCTCTTACTTTCTCATGTGTTGGCTCTGGATCTAGGCATCTATATTGGAAAACTACAGAGCACACCCTCTGCCAGCACCTATTGAGGGAAAGAAAAGCCTTTGGAAAAGTGTGTGACCAGTGAAGTGGTGTATTGTCACAAGAGTTTATTTGAACTTGAGACCATTGTAAGCATGACCCAGCTATCACCTATTTTTACATATCCAAGTTTCAGCAACTCTCAAACCCAGTATTTTACTCAAACTCTGTTGAGACATTTTACTAATCTAGCTCCCTTTTCAGCTTGTAAGACACTTTAGCCTTTCCTAACAGAGTTTACTGTTGTTTAGAATTTGCAAGGGCTTCTTTTCCACAAATACCACCAGCAGATTATAATTTTGTCTACAATGCTACATCTCCTTTTAATGCCACCGAATTGAGATCTGCATCATTCATGGTATAAATTTTACTCTTGCTAAATATCTATCGTTTTTCTCAAATGAAGATTGGGTCAGCAAATGATAGAAAATCTTTATTTTGTTTCTCAAGACAATGGCAAGCTTTCCTAAGTTTGAACTTTGAGTTTTTAAAATGGAAGACAAATGGGGAAAAGGCAAGATATAAAAAAGCATATCATGGCCAATTTAAAAACAGGTTTTTTTTTGGGGGGGGTTTGAGTCAAACCCGTTTTGATGCTCAGGGGTTACCCCTGTCTAAGCGCTCAGAAATTGCCCCTGGCTTGGGGGGACCATATGGGACGATGGGGGATCAAATCATGGTCCATTCCTTGGCTAGCGCTTGCAAGGCAGACACCTTACCTCTAGCACCACCTCACCGGCCCCAAAAAAGGTTATTTAGGGCCCGGAGAGATAGCACAGCGGTGTTTGCCTTGCAAGCAGCTGATCTAGGACCAAAGGTAGTTGGTTCAAATCCCGGTATCCCATATGGTCCCCCGTGCCTGCCAGGAGCTATTTCTGTACAGACAGCCAGGAGTCACCCCTGAGCACCGCTGGGTGTGGCCCAAAAACCAATAATAAAAAAAAAAGGTTATTTAAAAAAAAAGATTCGGGGGGCCGGGCGGTGGCGCTAGAAGTAAGGTGCCTGCCTTGCCTGCGCTAGCCTAGGATGGACCACGGTTTGATCCCCCGCGTCCCATATGGTCCCCCAAGCCAGGAGCGACTTCTGAGCGCATAGCCAGGAGTAACCCCTGAGCGTCACCGGGTGTGGCCCAAAAACCAAAAAAAAAAAAAAAAGAAGAAAGAAAAAAATATTCGGGGGCCGGAGAGATAGCGTGGAGGTAAGGCGTTTGCCTTGCATGCAGAAAGACGGTGGTTCGAATCCCGGCATCCCATTTGGTCACCCAAGCCTGCACCTAGGTCTCTGAGCCTAGAGCCAGGAGTAACCCTTGAGCGCAGCCGGGTGTGACCCAAAAACAAACAAACAAAAAGATTCGGTATGAGTAAAGGCTATACTTGCTTTGTGTGTGTGTGTGTGTGTGTGTGTGTGTGTGTGTGTGTGTGTGTGTGTGTGTGTGTGTGGTTTTGGGGCCACACCCGGCGACACTCAGGGTTTATTACTGGCTATGCGCTCAGAAATAACTTCTGGCTTGGGGGACCATATGGGATGCTGGTGATTGAACAGCGGTCTGTCCTAGGCTAGTGTGGACAAGGCGGATCCCTTACCACTTGTGCCACCTCCCCGGCCCCTATAGTTGCTTTTTGTACAGACAAGGGTAACCTGTGAAAGGGAGTGCTCTGTTTACAACTGTACTCTGACAGATCAACTTTCAGAAATATGACAACAGAAGTCAAAATACTAGAGATCTCTCTAGTTTTGAGGACTATGTGCTGAATCAGAGAATTTATATATATATATATATGTGTGTGTGTGTGTGTGTATATATATATATATAAATTATATATATCATATATATGGGATGCCTGGGATTAAACCCAGATTGACCATGTGTAAAGCAAATGCCCAATCCGCAGTGCTATCGCTCTGTCCCCCGAAAATTTTTGTTTGTTTTTAGGCCACACCCAGTGACACTCAAATTATTCCTGGCTCTGTGCTCATAAATCATCCTGGCAGGCTCAGGGGACCAAATGAGATGTCAGGAATGAAACTGGGGTCAGTCCTGGGTTGGCGTGTGCAAGGCAAATGCCCTACTGGTGTGCTATCGCTCCAGGCCCCCTGAAAAAAATTTTTTAACTTTTTTATTTTTGGTTTTTGGTTCACACCCGGCATTGCTCAGAGGTTACTCCTGGCTCTATGCTCAGAAATCTCTTCTGGCAGGCTCAGGAGACCATATGGGATGCTGGGATTCAAATCACCGTCCTGCATGTAAGGCAAATGCCTCACCTTCATGCTATCTCTCGGGCCCCAAAAATTATTTTTGAAATGAATTGTTATTTTGAAATTTTTTTTTGTTTTGATTTTTTTTTGTTTTTTTTCTTTTGTTGTTTTTGTTTTTGTTTTTTTTTTTTTTTTTTTGGTTTTTGGGCCACACTTGGCAGTGCTCAGGGGTACTCCTGGCTGTCTGCTCAGAAATAGCTCCTGGCAGGCACGGGGGACCATATGGGACACCGGGATTCAAACCAACCACCTTTGGTCTTGGATCGGCTGCTTGCAAGGCAAACGCCGCTGTGCTATCTCTCCGGGCCCATGAATTGTTATTTTGAAATTTTTATCCTATCATGTTGATTTTGTTTTGTTGCCACACTGGTGGGGCTCAGGAACTACTCTTGGCTCAGTGCTCTGGCATTAGTCCTGGTGCTACATAGATTGCATGATCCTACATGATTTTTCCTGAGCCTACCTAGATTTACTTTTCACATCACTTCCTTTTTTTAATTGATTCACTGAGATTACTCAGTTACAAAGTTGTTGATAGCTGAGTTTGTCATATAATGTTCCAACACTCATCTACAGTGTATATTTCTTGCATCAGTGTCTTCTGTTTCCCTCCCCCTATATTCCAAAGCCTGCCTCTACAGCAGACAGCTCTCTCTACACACACTCACATACAAACACACACATTTTTCCTTTTAGTCACTGTTACTGAAGGGATATCATGTATTATCACTTTTCCTCCTTTTAGTACTCAGTTCTTGTCCAGAGTGATCATTTACAAATGGAAAACATAATTTTCAATTGTTCATCTATAAATTAATAACTAACTTCAAGGGCTCTTGACCCACAGTTAGTAGTCGGGCAAAAAGTACATTTCTCTAGTTCAGTGATTCTCAGCAAGAATGACGTCTGCCCAGAGAACGTTTTGAGAATTTCATATCCTTGGTTGTCAGAACTGAGGGTGTTGCTGGCCTCTAGTGGGCAGAGAGCAGAGGAGCCGCTAAACATTCCAGAGTAGAAAGCAGAGACTCCCCCCCCCCACCCCTAACCAAGAACCATCTGACCCTAAATGTCTGCAGTGCCTACCTCCCTCCTTTAGATGTTCAGTTGATGCTACAGCTGAGAAAGAACAGCCTTATCACTATAAATAATTCCAGTGCACAGCACCACTCTTTTTTTTTTGGGGGGGGGGGCGGGGGTTGGGTCACAGCTAGTAGTGCTCAGGGGTTACTTCTGGCTCTATGCTCAGAAATTGCTACTGGCAGGCTCTAGGGGACCATATGGGATGCCGGGATTCGAACCACCAACTTTCTGCATACAAGGTAAACACCCTACCTCCAAGCTATCTCCAGTTCCCACTCTTTTTTAAATTTATTTATTGATTGATATTGGTTTTTGGGTCACACCCGGCAGCACTCAGGGGTTACTTCTGGCACTGCACTCAGAAACCACCCCTGGCAGTTGGGGGACAATATGGGATGCTGGGAATCAAATTGGATCCCTCCCAGTTTGGCTGCATGCAAAGCAAACGCCCTATTGCTGTGCTATCTCTCGGGCCCCTATTGTCAAATTCTAAATTATTTTTGTTTATTGCTTTGGAGCCACACCTGTCTCATTGTTCAGGGGTTACCCCAGTGGTACTCAGGTTTATAGAACCCCAGGGTCCTACATGAACTCTAACCTTTTTGTTTTTGTGTTTTGGGCTGTGCCCAACAGTGCTCAGGCATTACATCAAATGGGATGCTAGGGATTGAAACCAGATAGATCACAGGCAAGGCAACCACTGTGCTATCATTTTGGCCCCAGTTTCTTGGCTTGTTTTTTCTTTCTTGTTTTTTTTTTTTTTGTTTTGTTTTTTTTTTTTGGTTTTGGGCCACACCCAGCGGTGCTCAGGGGTACTCCTGGCTGTCTGCTCAGGCATAGCTCCTGGCAGGCACGGGGGACCATATGGGACACCGGGATTCGAACCAACCACCTTTGGTCCTAGATTGGCTGCTTGCAAGGCAAACGCCACTGTGCTATCTCTCCAGGTTCTTGTTTTTTCTTTCTTGTGGAGGTTCACCTTTCTCTGGGCAGTGAGGGCCTGTTTCCATGTGGAAAAAATATCAAGCCAAAATCAGAGCAGCCTCACGACTCTAGTGTATGTAGCATAGGAAATCCTGGAAGAAGCTACCTGTTCTAACCTGACCTTCAGAGGAGGCATTGCTGTAGGTGACAAAGTGGTTAGAGGAAGGCAATGGACCTCACTCTCACTCCACCCAAGTCACCTGCAGCACTTTGGGAGTCTTCCAGGAGTCACATGACCTACAACTGAATTGACAAGTCAGGCCAAAGAAAAAGCTGCAACATAATTTGGAACCACCCAGAAGACCTATTTCCTTCAGAGAGTCACTTCTTCATCTATGACACAAATATAAAGTGACATGAGTTCACCAAAACCTGTATAAGAACTAGGGCTGGGCCCGGAGAGATAGCACAGCGGTGTTTGCCTTGCAAGCAGTGGATCCAGGACCAAAGGTGGTTGGTTCGAAACCCGGTGTCCCATATGGTCCCCCATGCCTGCCAGGAGCTATTTCTGAGCAGACAGCCAGGAGTAACCCCTGAGCACCGCTGGGTGTGACCCAAAAACAAAAACAAAAACAAGAACTAGAGCTGGTTCCAATCTAGTGCCTATTGCCAATAAACCTTGACTCAAAGCTTCTCCAATAATTGATCCTTCAATGGCATGCACCAGCATTTATCGCCCCCCGACTCCCTCCAAAAAACAAATGTATATTTGTAAATAAATGTATTTGTTAATAAAAGTTCCAACAAAATATGTACACTTTCATAAATACTTATAGTACTTATTATGTATCAGTATTTGTTCTTTTTTTTTTTTTTTTTGGGGGGGGGGTCACACAGGAGTTACTCCTGGCTCTATGCTCAGAAATCACTCCTGGCAGGCTCAAGGGACAATATGGGATGCCAGGATTTGAATCATCGACCTTTTGCATGCAAGGCAAACGCCTTACCTCCATGCTATCTCTCCAGTAGTATTTGTTCTTGGTACCTTAAACTGAGTAACACAATTGTCTTGATTAGATACATGTTGGAAATGGAAGATTCTGCGTGTTCTTGTGGGTGCTCACACTCAGCAGTGCTCAGGGGGTAATCTCAGTGATGTCCAGAGATAATATAGAGCTGGGAATGAAATCAAGGCCCTTCCACGTACAGGTCTGCACTTGTGTCTGTGAGTGATCTCTCCTGGCCCTATTTTCTTTTCTTTTCTGGAGCAGGGAATCTAATTCGCAGCTTCATTGATTTAATGCAGTGCTTTATCAAGATAGATAGAAGCTCCATCAAGATTGATGCAATACCAATCAATGCTCTATACCTCCTCTCCCAAGATTAAGTAAATTCTTTATTTTTATTTCAGAGCTGTGGTCTGGGCTTACTTCTGATGCTATGCTCAGGGTTCACTCCTGGAAATGCTCATGAGATCAGTGCTCTGGAGATGTAGTGCTGGAAATCAAACCCAAGTCATGTGCATGCAAACGAAGTGCTTTACTCATTGCATTATCTCCTTGGCCTCAGATTATGTGTGCATATGTAGTATGTATGTACATATATACATGTATTCTGGGCTACATGCTATTGGGCTACACTGGGCAGTGCTCAGGGGGTTACTTCTGGCTCTGCGCTGAGGAATTACTCCTGGCAGTATTCAGGAGTACCATAAGATATGCCAGGGATTAAAACTGTATTGCCTCTTGCAAGGCAAATACCCTTTTATTGTGCTATCATTTTGGCTCTATGTTAAGTAAATGGTGTGTGTGGGGGGTGGTGGTGGGGTGGTTTGGCAACACCCGGCCGCTCTCCAACTCTTAGAGATTACTCCTGGCTCTGTACTCAGAAATCACTCCTGCAGGCTCGGGGGATCATATGAAAAACAGGAATAGAACTTGGGTTCGTCCCAGGTTGTTCACATGTAAAACAAGCGCCCTACCACTGTACTATCACTCCAGCCCCAAAATTAAGTAATTTTTTTTTTTTTTTTTGGTTTCTGGGTCACACCTAGCAGCGCTCAAGAATTATTCCTGGCTCTATGTTCAGAAATTGCTCCTGGCAGGCTCGGGGGACCATATGGGATGCCGGGATTCGAACCACCGACCTTCTGTATGCAAGGCAAACGCCTTATCTCCATGCTATCTCTCCAGTCCAAAGATTAAGTAAATTTTTAAAGGACTCTAACCGAATTTAGATATTCATTTTAAGACATCAACTGACCCGGGCTTTGTCTGTGACTGGAGCTGTACAAGGCATTAGACATATTTTATATTTGTTTTGATTGGGGTAGGGGCTCAGTGTGGTTCTCGGGGCTTACTCCTACTCAGCTCAGGAATGACTCCTGAGGTGCTTGGGGAGACTAGTAAGTGATGCCAGAAATCGAACCAAGTAGGGCAGGTGCAAAAACCAAGGCCTTTGCTATAGTAGTTCACTGCTTCTCCTCATTAATAGTTTTTAAGCATCTTTTATATGACTTGGTATTTGGTGTTAGGTATTAGCTATTTCACTTCACCTTGCAAATTTTTTTAATAATTTTTTTATTAACTCCATCACTATTATAGTGCTGGCCATAGAAGCCAAATTAACTTGCAAATTAGCTATGACTAATCCCTGAATTAGTAGTACTTAATTATTATTATTATTATTTGGTTTTTGGGTCATACCAGGCAGCGCTCAGGGGTTACTCCTGGCAGGCTCAGGGGAATATGGCATATTCCCATATGGAATGCTGGGATTAGCACCACCGTCCTTCTACATGCGAGGCAAACGCCCTACCTCCATGTTATCTCTTTGGCCCCAGTAATACTTCGTTTTTTATTTATTATTTTTTTCTTTTGATTTTTGGGTCACACCCGGCAGCGGTCAGGGGTTACTCTTGGCTCTCTACTCAGGAATCGCTCCTGGCAGGCTCGGGGGACCATATGGGACGCTGGGATTCGAACCACCGTCCTGCATGTAAGTCAAATGCCCTACCTCCGTGCTATTTCTTTGGCCCCAGTAATACTGAATCCTTATAAAAAATAAAGTTTTAGATTTAGTAACTTGTAAGACGGTGTTGGGAGGAGAGGGCTGGCTGTTAATAATCCTATTCTAGGGGCCGGAAAAAAATAATAATAAATAAAAATCAAAATAATCCTATTCCACCCCTCCTCCCATTTCCGGGTAATACTCCAGACTCCGCCCCTCGGCCAGGCCCGACCCCGCCCACCGCCCCTTCTACGCCTGCGCGCCGCCCGCGCCGTCCCCCCCCCCCCCTCCCTAAGACTCACCCCGCCCACCACCCCTTCTACGCCTGCGCGCCGCTCGAACTCCCCTCCTGCGCCGACACGGCGCGCGCGTGCGCATTGCTTCCCCATGTGGGCGCGGGCCGTCAGCGGGCCCAGCTGAAGCAGCTGCCCGTTTCCTTCGGGTGTCAAGACTCGGCTGTCCGTGCGAGCGTCCGTCCGTCCGTCCGGCGGGCTCCGCCATCTCTCTCCACAGGTTTGCTTCTTGAGACCCTCGGCGCGCGTTGCGATGGGTAAGAGCCGGACGAAGCGCTTTAGACGCCCTCAGTTCTCGCCGACGGGCGACTGTCAGGCCGAAGCGGCGGCGGCGAACGGGACGGAGGCGGAGGACGACGACGGGCCGGCGGCTGAGCTGCTGGAGAAGGTGAGGCGGGGGGGGGGCGTCTCTGCGGGGGGGGGGGTTGTCGGGCCTCGCGGGCCCCCCTCCGGCCCAGGGCCCCCCGCCGCGCATGCGCTTTACTGACCGACGCGCGCTCCCCACCCCGCAGCTGGAGCACCCGAGCGCCGAGGTCCGCGAGTGCGCGTGCGCCGGGCTGGCCCGCTTGGTGCAGCAGAGACCTGCGCTGCCCGCGCTCACGCGGAGGGATGCCGTGCGGCGCCTCGGCCCGCTGCTGCTCGACCCCAGCCTGGCCGTCAGGGAGACGGCGGCCGGTGCGCTCAGGTGAGCCCGGGGGGGGGGGGCCCGGCCGGGGAGAGGGGCTGGGCCTGTCATTGGCAGAGAGGACTCCAGGGGACCCCGAATCACGCTCCAGTCTCGGGGTTCGGTGACCTCACTCAGTGCAGGTGTTCTGGAGGGGCCAGGAGATGCAACCTGCCCAGCAAGATCCTCGAGACGGAAAGTTGCACCCCTAAAGAGATAAGTGGGGGGCACAGTTGTGGATAAGTATTAGAAGACGAGCCGTTGAGGTGGGGAGTTAAGTTTTGATTGCTATTGTTATTATTATTATTATTATTTTGGTTTTGGGGCCACACCTGGCATTGCACAGGGGTGACTCCTGGCTCTGTACTTAGAAATCACTCCTGACAGTGTCGGGGACTGTATGAGATGCGGGATAGAAATCAGGTTGGTAGCGTGCAAGGCAAATGCCCTACCTGCTGTGGCATCTATCGCTCTGGCCCCTAACAGTTAAGGTTTTTTTTTTGTTTGTTTTGTTTTGATTTTGGGTCACACCCGGTAGCGCTCAGGGGTTACTCCTGGCTCTGCACTCAGAAATCGCTCCTGGCAGGCTCCGGGAACCATATTGGATGCCTGGATTCAAACCACCGACCTTCTGCATGCAAGGCAAACGCCTTACCTCCATGCTATCTCTCCGGCCCCTTCAGATTCATTTTTGTGATTTTTCTTTGGGGGAGGGGGAATGAAGGTGTTTGGGTCACACCCAGCAGCACTCAGGGATTACTCCTGGCTCTGTGCTTAGAAATAGCTCCTGGCAGGCTCGGGTGACCATAAGGATTTGAACCACCATCTGTCTTGGATCAGCGCCTTATCACTGTGCTATCTCTCTTACTCCTTCGTTTTTTTTTTTTTTTTGTTTTTGTTTTTTTTAGTTTTTGGGCCACACCCGGTGACGCTCAGGGTTACTCCTGGCTATGCGCTCAGAAGTCGCTCCTGGCTTGGGGGACCATATGGGACACCGGGGGATCGAACCGCGGTCCGTCCAAGGCTAACACATGCAAGGCAGGCACCTTACCTCTAGCGCCACCGCCCGGCCCTGACTCCTTCGTTTTTGTGATTTTTTTTTTTTTGGGCCACACCCGGTGGTGATCAGGGGTTACTCCTGGCTGTCTGCTCAGAAATAGCTCCTGGCAGGCACAGGGCACCATATGGGACACCGGGATTCGAACCAACCACCTTAGGTCCTGGATAGGCTGCTTGCAAGGCAAACACCGCTGTGATATTTCTCCGGGCCCCGTTTTTGTGATTTTTAACTAAAAGGTCTAGGCATCTTTGGGGGACCAGTAGCTACACGTACTCCTGTCTCTGTGCTTAGGAATCATCCCTGGCAGGGCTCAGTGGACTTGATGTGGTGCTGGGGATGAAGCCAAAGCAAGCACCTTACCTGCTGTACTGTCTCGTCACCCTCCCTAGGCATGCTCTAATCCTGTAAATAAAAGCAACACATTCATTTCTCACAGATATGACATTAAAAAGATATGTAAGTTAGGTGAGCTCTAAGTAACATTTGTGAATAGAAACACTGAAAGAACTGCTTAGGGACAGCCAAGGGCTTGGCGTGGCTCCAAGGGCTACTTCTCTCATAGGTAGTGTTCAAGCAGGGGTCCTCAAACTTTTTAACAGGGGGCCAGTTCACTGTCCTTCAGACCATTGGAGGGTCTGACTATAGTAAAAACAAAACTTATGAACGAATTCGTATGCACACTGCATATATCTTATTTTGCAATGAAGAAACAAAACAGATACAAATACAGTATGTGGCCTGCGGGCCATAGTTTGAGGACCACTGGATTCAGAGAAGGGCGTGCAGGTGGAATAGGCTGAAGGTTGTCTCTAAGCAGGGTCCAAGTCAACTATTCCATTTATAAAGGCTACCGTGGTGTTGGTTCAGAGAATGGACAGTAGAGGGGGCAAAAGTGGAACCTAAGTTTGCTGCTTCAGTCATTGAACAAGCACAACTAGGCAGTCCTAGGGAGATGAAATTTCTGTCATTCAGTGCTCTTGCAGGCTGCTAATCGAGATAGGCCTCAGCCACATAGTTACACATGTACATAATTATTAGCAGTGACATTACAAGGGAGTCTGGGCTTAGAGAAGAAAATTCCAAGGAGGAGGCATTTTAGGTTAATGTGATAAATGGGGATGAACGCTTGCTGGAGGAAGTGACAGCAGTAGAAAGGCTTCCCTTCACCCTACTACTGTGGCAAGATTGGACAGTGCCTTCAATGTTCTTTTTTTTTTTTTTTTTTTTTTTTGTCTTCGGATTTTGGGTCACTCTCTGTGGCGCACCAGGGTTACTCTTGCCTCTATGCTCCAAAATTATTCTTTGCTGGCTGGGGGCATATGGGATGTTGGGGATCACACCCAGTCATACATAAGGCAAGTATCCTCCAGCTGTTCTATCACTCTGGCCCCTTCGGTTTTAATTTCTCTTCACACCTGTAGCATCTCAGAAGGCAGGCAGGGTCTTTTGTTTGGTTGGTTTTGATTTTGGCGATGTTCAGAGATTACTCCTGACTCGGCACTCAGAAATTACTCCTAGCAGAGTAATAGCAACAGGGGTACGGTATTTGCCTTGCAAGAGGGTGACTCAGGATAGACCTGGGTTTGATTCCCAGCATCCCATATGGTCCCCCAAGCCTCCCAGGAGCGATTTCTTTTTTTTTTTTTTTTCAGGAGCCATTTCTGAACCCAGAGAGGAGTAACCGTAGAGTGCTGCCAGGTGTAGCCACAAAAAAACAAAAACAAAACAAGAAATTGCTCCGGGCAGGCGCATCCATATGGGATGCTGGAGATCGAATCCGAGTCAGCCATGTGCAAAGCTCAAGCTTTAAATTTTATTTTTAATTTTTAATTTTTTTTTATTTTTGGTTTTTGGGCCACACCTGGCGATGCTCAGGGGTTACTCCTGGCTGACTGCTCAGAAATAGCTCCTGGCAGGCACGGGGGACCATATGGGACACCGGGATTCGAACCAACCACCTTTGGTCCTGGATTGGCTGCTTGCAAGGCAAACGCCACTGTGCTATCTCTCCGGGCCCTATTTTTAATTTTTTAAAAAAATTTTCTGGAGAAAATACTGGGGGTAGAGCTGGGTTCAATTCTTCAGCTTCTCATATGGTCTCTGAGCCTTTCAGGAGTAATTCTTGAGTGTAGAGCCAGGAGTAAGCTCTGAGCATTGCAGGGTGTGGTCCCAAAGCAAAACTAAAAAAAGTAGTTTGTTGGGGCCGGAGAGATAGCATGGAGGCAAAGTGTTTGCCTTGTATGCAGAAGGACAGTGGTTCGAATCCCAGCATCCCATATGGTCCCCCATGCCTACCAGGAGCGATTTTTGAGTGTAGAGCAAGGAGTAAACCCTTAGCAGTGCCAGGTGTGACCCAAAACCAAAAAAACTTAACAAAAAAAAAATGATAGTTTGTCTTGTGTTTACCACAGTGCTACTACATACAGTTTCCTCACTTCACCACCACCACCAAAGTGTCCAAAACCCTTGACCAGTGTCCCTCTATTACTTCCAGTTCACCTCATTCTCCAGACTTGTCCTCCCCTCAACTCAGTATTTCAGAATCAAGAGAGTTGTCATTTGATACTGTCCCCTTGTCTTAGTTCTCTATAGACCACAGATGAGGGAGATCATCTGATATTTGTCCCCTCTCTGGCTTATAGAACTAAGTTGCTGTATGACAGATTCATTGTTTGAGTTATGTAGAACAAGGGTCAGAACATTGGAAATCACTCGATTGACCTTGTAAAAGTGATAAGCAGTTTCATCTGGGTATAGTTAAAAATAGAAATACATCTAAGGGGAGCCAGAGAGATAGCACAGCAGATAGGGTGCTTGCCTTATACAGAGATAACCCCAGATTCAATCCCCAGCATCCCATATGGTTCCCCCAGAAGTAATTTCTTTTTTTTTTTTTTTTTTTTGTGGTTTTTGGGTCACACCCGGCAGTGCTCAGGGGTTACTCCTGGCTCCATGCTCAGAAATTGCTCCTGGCAGGCATGGGGACGCCGTGGATTCGAACTGATGACCTCCTGCATGAAAGGCAAATGCCTTACCTCTATGCTATCTCTCCGGCCCCCAGAAGTAATTTCTTTTCTTTTTTTCTTTTTTGTTTGTTTTTCGGCCACACCCGGTGGGGTTACTCCTGGCCATGCTCTCAGAAATCGCTCCTGGCTTGGGGGACCATATGGGATGCCGGGGGATCAAACCACGGTCTGTCCTAGGCTAGTGCGTGCACAATGCAGACACCGTACGCCCTGCACCACCGCTCTGGCCCCCAGAAGTAATTTCTTTCTTTCTTTTTTATTTATTTATTTATTTTTTTTGTGGTTTTTGGGTCAACACCCGGCAGTGCTCAGGGGTTATTCCTGGCTCTAGGCTCAAAAATTGCTCCTGGCAGGTACGGGGGGTGGGGGTGGGGTGGAGGGGACCATATGGGGCGCCGGGATTCGAACCAATGACCTGCATGAAAGGCAACCGCCTTACCTCCATGCTATCTCTCCGGCCCCCAGAAGTAATTTCTGAGCACAGAGCCAGGAGTAACCCCTGAGCACTGCTAGGTGTGACCCCAAAACCAAATAAATCTAAGGGACCTGGAATGCAGCTTAGTGGTAGAACTTATGCTTCATATAAATGAAGTTTCCTGGGTTTGAGCCACTGCACCACCCCAGTTTCCACAACAGCCCCAAATAAAGAGATTTGAGAGCTTATGTGCTTTGTGACTTGTGATGCGAAGGATAACATTTTACTCATCTGCATAGAAATCTCAGTGCTTGTGGAGGCTTTGAAGTTTGTGATGACATGGTCACTAAGGACATCATGACACCTCTGGTCGCTTTGCTGAAAGAGGTATGTGAGCTTTATTACTATTATTGTTACTTTTGTGGTTTTTGTTTTTGTGTGTTTGGGCCACACTTGGTGGTGCTCAGGAATTACTCCTGGGAGTGCTTGGAAGGCCATATGGGATGCTGGAGATTGAACCTGGGTAGGCCATGTGCAAAGCAAATGCTGTTCTATCCCTCTGGTTTCTTTTTTTTTTTTTTTGGTCCTATACCCTGTAATGCTCAGGGCTTAGTCCTGGCTTTGTATTCAGGGATCACTCATGGCTGACTCAGGGGAGCTATATGGGGTACTGGGATCTGGGTTAGCTGTGTGTAAGGCAAGTGTCCCACCTGCTGTGCTATCATCCCAGCCCCAGTATTTGGATTTTAAAGTTTGCTTCCCATTTCAAAAAGCTTAAGGTTTTTTTTTTGTTTGTTTGTTTTTATTTTTGTGTTTGTTTTGGTATTTGTACCACACCAGAGGTGCTCAGGGTTTACTGTCTCTGCATTCAGAAATCACTCCTGGGGCCGGGCGGTGGCGCAAGAGGTAAGGTGCCTGCCTTGCCTGCACTAGCCTTGGACGGACCGCGGTTCGATCCCCCGGCGTCCCATATGGTCCCCCAAGCCAGGAGCAACTTCTGAGCGCATAGCCAGGAGTAACCCCTGAGCGTTACCGGGTGTGGCCCAAAAAAACCAAAAAAAAAAAAAAAAAAAAGAAATCACTCCTGTTGGGGCCAGCGAGGTGGCGCTAGAGGTAAGGTGTCTGCCTTGCAAGTGCTAGCCGAGGAAAAAACGCAGTTCGATTCCCCCAGTGTCCCATATGGTCTCCCCAAGCCAGGGGCAATTTCTGAGTGCTTAGCCAGGAGTAACCCCTGAGCATCAAATGGGTGTGGCCTGAAAAACCAAAAAAAAAAAAAAAAAAAAAAGAAATCGCTCCTGCGGCTGGATAGATAGCATGGAGGTAGGGCAGTTTCCCTGCATGAAGAAGGATGGTGGTTTGAATCTCGGCATCCCATATGGTCCCCTGAGCCTGCCAGGAGTGATTTCTGAGTGAAGAGCCAGGAGTAACCCTTGAGTGCTGCCAGGTATGACCCAACCCCCTCCCCCCCAAAAAAAAAGAAATCGCTCCTGGCAGACTCAGGACCATATGGGATGCTGGGGATTGAACTGGGTTCATCTCGTGTCAGCTGCATGCAAGGCAAATGCCCTACTGCTATGCTATTCCTCCAGCCCCTCTTTTATTTTTTTTAAGTATTTTGGTTATTAGTTGGTCTTTTCTCAGAGCATATTGTGTGTGTGTGTGTGTGTGTGTGTGTGTGTGTGTGTGTGTGTACACAAATATATACACATCTACTCGGTTTTTAGGGCGCAACAGGTGGTGCTCAAGGGTTACAGGCTCTGCACTCAGAAATCACTGCTGACATGAAGCCAGAGCAATAGCACAGTGGTAGGGCATTTGTCTTGTACACAGACGACCTGAGATGGACCTGGGTTCAATCCCCGGCATCCCACATGGTCCCCCGAGCCTGCCAAGAGCGATTTCTGAGCGCAGAGCTAGGAGTATCTCCTGAGCACCTCCAGGTGTGGTCCCAAAACAAAAACAACAACAAAAAGAAATCACTACTGGCAGGCTCAGGACATATGGGATGCCAGGGATAGAACCTGAATCAGCTGCATGCAAGGCAAACTTCCTCTACCCACTGTGCTATTGCTCTGGCCTCAGAACATTCTATATTTTATTACATTTCCTAGAAACACTAAGCTCGGGGCCAGAGAGATAGCATGGAAGTAAAGCCTTTGCCTTCCATACAGAGGATGGTGGTTCGATTCCTGGCATCCCATATGGTCCCCTGTGTCTGCCAGGGGCGATTTCTGAGCATAGAGCCAGGAGTAACCCCTGAGCACTGCCGGGTGTGTCCCCCCCCCAAAAAAAAATAGAAAAGAAAAGAAACACTAATTTCTCATCATTGATAAAAATCTATTATTTTGCCTACTATCTCTAATTAAATGGTAACTCGAGGGACTAGAGAGAAGTCAGAGGACTGAGTATGTGCATTGCATGCAGAAGATACTGGTTTAATCCCTGTTGTTGCCCCCAAACAACAGAAAGATGAGAAAACAAACTAATTAAGGTAATTGGAAAAGATCTTCATAAAACTATAGATGGACAATTGGGGGGGGGCACATCAGATGGTACTTAGGGGCAGCTCATGCTCTTTGCTAAATATTCTCCCCTGGTAATGCTCGGGGGGGCCCCTCTAGTACAGGGGGTCAAATCTGGGCTTCTCACTTGCAAAGGATAAGCTCTCTTTGCCCTAACTTGTCTTCTTTTGATTTAAACTTCACATTATAAAAATTAGTGTCACCGGTTCCAGAGAGATAGCACAGTGGGTAGGGAATTTGCTTTAATGTAGCTAAACCATTTTGATCTCTGGCATCCCATATGGTCCCCTGCACCTGCTAGGAGTAATCCATGAGCACTGCCAGGAGGGGCTCCAAAACCAAAGGAAAAAAAAAAGAGTGTTATTGATTGCTTATTTGTGTGCTAAGTGTTTTTAGTTTGTGAGCTATTTCATTTCTCACAGCACTTTTATTTGACAGGTTTATCCCCGTTTTACAGATGAGGGAACTGAGGCATAGCCATTAAGAATTAGATATGAAGAATAAATTTAAAAAAAATTGTATTTGGGACCCCATCTGGCTGTATTCAGAGATTATTACTGGCAGGTTCCAATGAACTGAGGATCAAACATAGTTGGCTACCTTTGAGCAAGCATCTTATCTGCTTGTCTTTCCAGTTTTCCAGCCTATCTCAATGTTTTTGTTTTATTTTTGGTCCATACTCAGTGGTGCTCTTGCCACAAGGGTTACTCCTGGTGGTGTTCAGGGGTCCATATGTGGTGCTGAGGATCAATTGAGGCAGCCATGTGCAAGGCAGTTGCCTTAACCCTTGTAATGTCTCTCTGGTCCCATGGTCTCAAATTTCCTATCTTGCCAGTTTTTCTGTATAATGTACTTCAGGGGTTAGGAGTTCTCTCTGTGATGACTTTGATCTGTTTTTGTTTTGTTTTAGTTTTTGGACTACTCCTGACTCTGTGCTCAGGATATTGCTTCCAGTAGTGCTTGATGCGTGGGCAATAAGAGACACATAGTGCTGGAGATTAAACCAGGTCTTCAGCACTTCTGTATGTAAAGCATGTACTCCAGCTTCTTGATCTGTCTTGATGGTCCTGCTATTCTGTATTAGTGGAAAATGTCCACTTAGAAAGTATTTTCCATTTTGGTTCGAGGAGCTGAGCTTCTATTTAGAGCAACTGTTCTCAGCTAGGGCTGATTTGCAGAGATGTTTAAGCTGTGTCTGGAACCATTTCAGACTGTCACAGTTATTATTGGCATGTTGTGGGTAGAGGACAGAAATGCTATACATTCTGTAGTGTATATGACAGCCCCCACAAAATGAATCATTTGGTCCAAACATCCCTCAGTCTTCATGCCATGACTGAGGAGCCCTGTTTTAGAGAGAGCAGAGGGGTTATACTATAGCATTTGAGAGCACCATCTCTGGATCCAGTGTCTGGATCACTTTAATCTGAATCTCCACTGTCCTAGTTATCAGCTGTTAGATATTTTGGGGGGTGGGTACACCTGTGACACTCAGGAGTTACTCCTGGCTGTTACTCAGAAATTTCTCCTGGCTTGGGGGACCATATGGGACGCTGGGGGATCGAGCTTCGGTCTGTCCTAGGCTAGCGTATGCAAGGCAGATGCCTACGGCTTGAGCCACCTCTCTGGCCTTTTTTTTTTCTTTTTCTTTTTTCTAAAATTAATTATGATCTCTGATTTACAAAGTTGAAGTTGAGTTTTAGGCATATCATTTATTTTTATTTTTATTTATTTTTTATTTTTTGGTTTTTGGGCAACACCCGGCATTGCTCAGGGGTTACTCCTGGCCGTCTGCTCAGAAATAGCACCTGGCAGGCACAGGGGACCATATGGGATGCCGGGATTCAAACCAAACACCTTAGGTCCTGAATCAGCTGCTTGCAAGGCAAACGCCGCTGTGCTATCTCTCCAGGCTCAGGCATATAATATTTTAATGCCAGTCCCACCACCAGTGTCAGCTTTCCTTCACACTAGTGTTCCCATACTTCCTCCCCTAACCTCCCCCTCAACCTGCCCCCTGTCAGGCAGTTCCTAGGTGTAGTTAAGATTTTGTGTTTTGGGGCCAGGAAGGTGGCGCTAGAGGTAAGGTGTCTGCCTTGCTAGAGCTAGCGAAGGACCGACCGCGGTTCGATCCGAGGCGTCCCATATGGTCCCCCCAAGCCAGGGGCGATTTTTGAGCGCATAGCCAGAAATAACCCCTGAGTGTCAAATGGGTGTGGCCCAAAAACCAAAAAAAAAAAAATAGATTTCGTGTTTGTTTTTTTGGCCTTTTGGCTTTTTGGGTCACCCTGGCAGTGCTCAGGGTTTACTTCTGGCACTGTGCTCAGAAATCGCTCCTGGCAGGCATGGGGTACCATGTGGGATGCCAGGATTTGAACCATCATCTGTCATGGATTGGCTGCGTACAAGGCAAATGCTCTACTGCTGTGCTATCTCTCCAGCCCCCAGATTTCATGTTTCTAACAATAAGTCCATGTTTTGGATATATAAATGTACTATCTCCGTGTTGCTGGTATAACAAGACTCCTGGCCCATTTCCCCATTGCTTTCCTTTCTCATCTTCTTCCTCCCCGCATCTGTTTCTTTTTTCTTTTTTTATTTTTTTGTGTCACACCCTGCGATGCTCTGCACTCAGGATTCACTCCTGGCAGTAGACGGGATCATATGGGATTCCGGGGATCGGACCCAGGCCTGCTGTGTGCAAGACAAGCACCCTATCCACTGACTTACTTATCTCTCCAACCCCTCCCCTCTATTTCCTTCTCTGTTTTATTCCCTATATTCTGGGGTCAAGGATAATCTAGGCATCTCCCTTTTACAATATTACATTTTTTTCATCCAGTTATTTTATTATATACCATAGGTAAGTGAGATCATCTTGTGTTTGACTTTTATCTTCTCAGGTTATAACAAATTGCTTTTTTTTTTTTGGTTTTTGGGCCATACCTGGTGACACTCAGGGGTTACTCTTGGCTATGCGCTCAGAAATCGCTCCTGGCTTGGGGGACGATATGGGACACCAGGGGATTGAACCGCAGTCCATCCTAGGTTAGCGCGTGCAAGGCAAATGCCCTACTGCTTGTGCCACCGCTCCAGCCCCATGTGAAAAACAAGTTGGAGAGTTCTCAGTAATCTTAGAATTGAGCTGCCATATGACCTAATAATTTCCTTTCTAGCATCTATCTCTAGCATAAAAAGATATTCATTGGAAAGGACATATGTACACCATTATTCATTGCTGCACGTAGGACACTAAGATATGGAATCAACCTAGGTGTCCAATGACAGATGAATGAATGATGAAAATGTATTTATACTAGACTATTCTTTTTTGTTGTTTTTTTTATTTTTGTTTTTTTGGGGAGGTCACACCCGGCAGCGCTCAGGGGTTACTCCTGGTTCTATGCTCAGAAATCACTCCTGGTAGGCTCGGGGGACCATATGGGATGCCAGGATTCTAACCACCGTCTTCCTGCATGCAAGGCAATCGTCCTACCTCCAGTGCTATCTCTCTAGCCCCTATACTAGACTATTAGCATTCTTTTTTCAGTCTTCTGTTTAGATGTCTTCTGTAGAGAGATTGGGAAAAAAGAGTATTTGACAGATTTGTCATGAGGATTCAGTGATAGATGTAACATACTTTGACTAGTTAGCCTCTTGGCTACAACTTAGAAGATACTAGGCATTTTTAGCTCATTATACGTTACTTTTTTTTTTTTCATCTTATTTTACCACACTGTATAAAATGCTTTGTGTTTTTTACATTTCTGTATGAAATATGAAATGTTTTATATTCAGTTTGTAAAGTGGCTTCTGAATACTTGTCTTCCCAAAATGGACCTGGATTACTTATATGAATTTGATTGATTTGTTAACCACTGACATTTTTGATGTTTAATTTTTTGCTAACTGACTCTTTCAAACCAAGGGTGCTAATTATGCTATTTTTTTTTTTACAGTGTAGGTCTGGACTGGATTCAGATGAGATGTCACCACAGGAAAAAAAGGATCAGAACAGAAATTCTGTTGAGACCATAGCCAATGAGGCCGTGAACGTGCTGTGGAATATATGGTGAGGTGCCTCTTACATGTCGTCCCTCCTGCAAAGTCCCTGAGACTCAAAGCTCTCTTTAGCTGCAGAGACAGCTGTGTTTAACATGGCCTCTGGCCCCAAAGTTACCACTTGATAAAAGGTAGTGACTGTTGGCCTTCCTACACCTTTTTCCTCAGAGCATCCATTCATATTTTTTGCTTTGCATCACTTCAGTTGTTGCTACTAGAAATAAGAGAATTCCTGATTCTCCTTCCTTTTTACTGCAGGCAATAGTTGTCTTTTTCATTTTTGAGTTTTTTTTTGATGAGGGGCAGCCACATTCAGTGTTGTTCAGGGCTTACTCCTGGCTCTGTCCTCAGTGATCACTTCTGGCAGGGTTTGAGGAAACATAATATAGTTCAGGCATCAAACCTAGGTTGGTTGTGTGCAAGACAAGCATCTTACCTACTGTTCTATCACTTCAAACACTAGGAGTATATGTCCATTTTTTGTTTTGTTTTGTTTTGCTACACACCTGCATGCGTTGCATGCAGAAATTGCTACACAATTTTCAGGGCTTACTCCTGGCAGGCTCAAGAGACCATGTGGAGTGGTGGGAATTTAACCTGTGTGTAAGGGAAGAGCCCTACCTGCTGTACCCTTGCTCTGGCCCAGCAGCAGTCTTTTTTTTTTTTTTTTTTTTTTTTTTTTTGGTTTTTGGGCCACACCCTGTGACGCTCAGGGGTTACTCCTGGCTATGCGCTCAGAAGTTGCTCCTGGCTTCTTGGGGGACCATATGGGATGCCGGGGGATCGAACCGCGGTCCGTCCTAGGCTAGCGCAGGCAAGGCAGGCACCTTACCTCCAGCGCCACCGCCCGGCCCCCCCAGCAGCAGTCTTAAAACCAAATTAGACTGCTTTTGTCTGGCCTGGAATGAGACCAGACCACCAGGTTTTTCTTGGTTTGCTTTTCTACCTAACATTTATGAAATAAGTAGGAACCTCTGAAAACTCTCTTGGTGCCAGTAGGAATGACTGACCTTATCATCTATTCCATGATTAGGATTCTGATAGGAATGGAAGACTATCTTTTTGTTTGTTTTTGGGTCAGATCCAAAGGCTTGGAGGACCATATAGGATTCTGGGATTGAACCTGGGCTGACCACATGCAAGAAGGCAAATGCCTGACCTGCTCTGTTCCCATCTAATGACCCACATTTCATATAAGAATGCTATAATTGGGCCCGGAGAGATAGCACAGCAGCGTTTGCCTTGCAAGCAGCCGATCCAGGACCAAAGGTGGTTGGTTCGAATCCCGGTGTCCCATATGGTCCCCCGTGCCTGCCAGGAGCTATTTCTGAGCAGACAGCCAGGAGTAACCCCTGAGCACCGCTGGGTGTGGCCCAAAAACCAAAAACCAAAAAAAAAAAAAAAAAAAAAGAATGCTATAATTTCTTATTTTCAGTCAGCAATGTACTTCCCAACCTAAAAGCACAGGCATTTCTTAGAATTCAAGGTTAGGACCAAAGTGATTGCACAGCGATAGGGTGTTTGCCTTGCTGGCAGATGACCTGGGATGAACCTAGGTTCGATCCCCAGTATCGAACAGAAAAATGGGAGAGGTTAGGTTTGACAAAGTAACATTTGGAGGGGGCCAGAGAAATAGCATGGAGGAAAGGCGTTTGCCTCGCATGCAGAAGGTGGCTCAGTTCCCGGCACACCGTATGGTCGGTCCCCGAGCCTGCCAGGAGTAACCCCTGAGTGTTGCCAGTTGTGACCCAAAACCCAAAAAACAAAAAGTAACATTTGGACAGGCTAGTGGATGCTGTTTCCTTTGTAACAGATAAGTTTAACTTATATAAAATTTGAATCCCGGTGTCCCATATGGTCCCCTGTGCCTGCCAGGAGCTATTTCTGAGCAGACAGCCAGGAGTAACCCCTGAGCACCGCCCGGTGTGACCCAAAAAAAAAATTTTATTTTGGAACTGGTAAAAACCTGAATATACTTCAAATTCAGTCTCTCTTTCCTGAATGCTTCTGTGCTTATTTATCATTTCCAGATATCATGGCTTTAAACATTTTTTGTTTTTTAGATTATATTTATACATTATATATTTTAATTCATTTGATTTGTTTTGTATATGCCCACACCTGGCAGTGTTCAAGGACGTCTCCCTGCTCATTACTTGTAAGTTACTCCCAGCAGTCTTAGGGATCAAACCTGATATTCTTGTATGCAAAGGTGTTCTCTCCAGTAACTAAAAATATTACATGTATGTCCCACATGCTTTTTTAGGGTATGCTCATAGCAAAATCATAGTAACTAGGAAGATAGTTCCTACTTACAATGATGTTCTTTGGCTAACAAGATTGTATTAATGGTGGGCCCGGAGAGATAGCACAGCGGTGTTTGCCTTGCAAGCAGCTGATCTAGGACCAAAGGTGGTTGGTTCGAATCCCGGTGTCCCATATGGTCCCCCGTGCCTGCCAGGAGCTATTTCTGAGCAGACAGCCAGGAGTAACCCCTGAGCAATGTCGGGTGTGACCCAAAAACTTAAAAAAAAAAAAAAAAAAAGATTGTATTAATGGTTTAATCAGCTGTTAGCTCTTTTTGTTTTGGTTTTGGTTTTGGTTTTTGGGCCACACCCGGTGACGCTCAGGGTTACTCCTGGCTATGCACTCAGAAGTCGCTCCTGGCTTGGGGGACCTTATGGGACGCTGGGGGATTGAACCGTGGTCCGTCCAAGGCTAGCGCAGGCAAGGCAGGCATCTTACCTCTAGCCACCGCTCGGCCTCTTGTTTTTGTTTTTGAGCTGTATCTGGCGATGCTCAAGAATTACACTTGGCAGTTTGGAGGAACCATATGGGATGCTGAGGATTGAACCCCAGTCAGCCACATGCAAAGCAAATGTTCTGTGCTGTACTGTATTACCTATTACTCCTGCCCCAGTTCTGTTAGCTCTTACTGTGTCTGTTTGTGGTGTAGAGAACTACTTTTCTTTGGAAACAAGAATAAAATGATTATAATTAGATTTATACTTAGCAAGTATGCATATTAATAATATTTATAAGTTGATAATTTTATTAAGGTTATATCATTTTAAAATTATAGAATTTTCTCTATTGCAGTCAGTGTAAATCTTGTTTATGAAATTATAGCACTCTAGAAAAAAATGAATAAAAATTTAATTTTATTATATGAATAAAATTTAATTTTACTTTCTGTAAAATTTGGAGGTTTTTTTTGCAGCAGCAGAGTAGGGTTTTTTTTTTTGTTTTTTTTTTGGTTTTTGGTTTTTGGTTTTCGGGTCATACCTGGCAGCGCTCAGGGGTTACTCTTGGCTCTATGCTCAGAAATCAATCCTGGTGGGGGGGGTTGGGGGAAGAAATAGATCCTTGCAGACTCGAGGGACCATATGGGATGCTGAGATTCAAACCACCGTCCTTCTGCATGCAAGGCAAACGCCGTATCTCCATGATACCTCTCCAGCCCCAAAGTAGGTTTTTTTACCCTTTAATTTTTTACTGTGGTATGTTAGAAAGAATAGTAAATTGGACCCAAGAAATTTAGTAATTGGAGCCTTACTTTTTTACTAACAAAATGTTCTCTTTAGACTTTACCTCTGAGAATCTCATTTTCTTCCTCTGTAAAAAGGAAAATTGAAATAAATGCTTCCTCAGATGTGCTCTCATTCTAACCATTGAAAATTGGCATCTGGGCCCGGAGAGATAGCACAGTGGCGTTTGCCTTGCAAGCAGCCGATCCAGGACCAAAGGTGGTTGGTTCAAATCCCGGTGTCCCATATGGTCCCCTGTGCCTGCCAGGAGCTATTTCTGAGCAGACAGCCAGGTGTAACCCCTGAGCACCGCTGGGTGTGGCCCAAAAACCAAAAAAAAAAAAAAAAAAAGAAAATTGGCATCTAATAATGGAGAAAAGAGTAGCTAAAAGAACCTACCTTTTATGATAAAAAAAAAAATGAAATTACAAGGGGCCGGAAGATAGATAGCACAGCCGTAGGGCTTTTGCCTTGCATGCTGCTGATCTAGGATGGTTGGTGGTTCGAATCCCAGCATCCCAAATGGTCCTCTGTGCCTGCCAGGAGCGGTTTCTGAGTGCAGAGCCAGGAATAGCCCCTGAGCATTGCTGGGCATGACTCCAAAATCCCCCTCCCAAAGAAATTACAGATAGGCAATTATTTTTCACATACAGTGAAATTGAGAGGGCACTAGTTTCTCTATAAAAATGGTGGGTATTTGACTCCAACTGTTTGATATTTTATAAAGCCTAATTTAAGATTTTATTAACTTGTGTGGTTGGTTTCTCAATGTTAAAATGTGAATAGTAAAACTCTTTTTTCCCCCTTCAATTTAGCGAATGCAGTAGTAGAGCAGTATCTATATTCAACAAAGAAGGGTGTCTGGAGATTGTATTAAAGTATTTAAGTAGGTTTTCCACCAATGTTGACCTGGCTATTTCAGTAGGTAAGTGAAGAAAGGTGATGATTTTAAAGTATGTGTGGCCTTATTAAAAACCTTTTATTCAGGCATAGATGTTTATTCCATAGAAGTTTTTAGCTGTATTTTTAAATGTATAGCTGAGAATACTGTTTGTTTTTGATTTTTAAAACTCTGTAGTTACTGAAATACTTTCCATATAACTCAGTTTTGTTTTTCACTCTTCAAAGGAAAGGAAAATTATGTGAACTTATATAGTTTTTAATGCATTATATTCGTAGAGCCTTTGTTTTTGTTTTTTGTTTGTTTGTTTTTGGGTCACACCCGGCAGTGCTCAGGGGTTACTCCTGGCTCTCTGCTCAGAAATCGCTCCTGGCAGGCTCTGGGGACCCCGTATGGGGTGCTAGGATTCAAACCACCATCCTTCTGCATGCAAGGCAAACGCCCTACCTCTGTGCTATTTCTCCGGCCCCACATTCTTAGAGCCTTGATTAAATCTTTTTTTTTTTGTTTTTGTTTTTGGGTCATACCCGCAGGCAGCGCTCAGGGGTTACTCCTGGCTCTACACTTAGAAATTGCTCCTGGCAGGCCGGGGGACCATGTGGGATGCCGGGATTCAAACCACCACCGTCCTTCTGCATGCAAGGCAAACGCCTTACCTCCATGCTATCTCTCTGGCCCCTTGATTATTTCTTGAAACTGTCATCTATTATTTGCTGAGAACAGTATCTCATAGCCGCGAAACCTATGAACCAAAGGTAAATGGAATCTAGATTTATTTAAATGACTTCTGTCATTAGCTCATGCATTTATCATAAAACTGACAGTCTTGGGTCTAGAAAGAACATATGCTTTGCATATAAGAGCTCACTTTCGTTCCCAGTAAGTACCACATTATCCTGAGAGCATTGCTGGGAGTAGCCCCTGAGCATTGTTGGGTGCCTTGACCTTACACCAAATACCTCTCAACATTCTGCCCAATTAATTGATAACTATGATGTTGTTTTTGTTTTCTGGCCATTCTCAGAGTTTACTCCAGACTCTGCACCCAGATCATTCCCAGGGAATCATATGAAATACTGGGGATCCAATCAGGGTCTGCCTGGTCCAAGGCATTGGCTCTACCAGCTGTACCATCTTTTCCAGCCACCAGTGGATACTTTGTTTCCTTTTTACTATATGTAGTTGTGACAAGGTTACAACACTGTTTCCAATAAATATTCTTTGGGGGGACTATTTACTTTTTGGGACCATACTCATTGGTGATTAGCTGCTACTCCCAGCTGGAGTTCAGGGGCTGCTTTTTTTATTTTTGCTTTTAGATCACACATGGTAGTTCTCAGGGCTTACTTTTGGCTCTTTGCTTAGGAATTATGCCTGATAATGCTCTGGGGACCAGGTGGGATGCCAGGGCAAGGCAAAAGCCCTACTCGCTGTTCCTGCTCAGGCCCTCCAATTTATAACTTTTCTTAAAGGTTTTTTGGTTTGGGGAGCCACACCCAATTGTGTGCAGGCGTTACTCCTGGCTTTTTACTCAGGAATCACTCCTGGTGGGCTCAGGAGAACCATATGAGATGTCAGGATCAAATCTGGGTCAGCTACCTGCAAGGCAAGCTCCTTACCCACAGTACTATCTCCCCCACCCCATTCATTTTTTTTTTTTTTATTGCCACACCTGGTGGTAGTTCGGGGTGACTCCTGGCTCTCTACACTCAGAAGTCACATCTGGGAGGCTCAGGGCGACTATAAGTGATGCAAGGGATCGAACATGGGTCAGCTGCGTGCAAGGCAAATGTCCTACCTGCTTTGCCATCACTCCAGCCCCACCCATCCATCATATTTAAAAGAAAATTGCACTTGTTTTTACACCTTTTTTGCCCACACCCAGTGGCACTCGGGTCACTCTTGGCTCTCCACTCAGAAATCACTTCTGGCAGGCTCAGGGGACCTTATGGGTTGCCCAGAATCGAACCCAGGTCTGACCCGGGTTTGGCTGCGTGCAAAGCAAATGCCCTAGCACTTTTCTATCTCTCCGCACTGTTTCTATGCCTTTTAATTTTTATTGTAGCCTTAAGTTTTTAGAATTTTTTGTTCGTTTTTGCTAGTGATCTTTTAGAATTACAGGAAAGTTTTTGTTTTGTGCCATTCCGGGAGGTGCTCGAGGGTTATTCCTGGCAGGCTCGGGGGGATGCAGGAGATCAAACCAGGGTCCTTCCCAGTTCATGATTTATAATACTATTAGTGATAGTTTTTGTATGTTGTATGTAGAAAAACTTCTACTAGTAGTCTCCTTAATGATTTTTTTTCCTTCATGATTTTTAAAACATATATTACTTTTGTTTCAAAATTTAAGCAAGGCTTACTACATATACTAAATTTCTGAGACTTCTGAATCCTCTGTTTTAATATGTCTCCTTTGAATTTGTACTTCTTTGCTTTGTTTCTTCTTTTGGGCCACACTCAATGATGCTCTGGCTGTGCACTCAGGAATTACTCCTGGCAGTGTTCTGGATACCAGGAATCCAAACCAGGCCAGCCGTGTGCAAGGCAAACCCCTACCTGCTGTGCTAGTCACTCCTGTGCCTGAAGGAAAGAGCAGAGGCTGTGAGCTGGGGTTTGAACTTAAGGCTTCATACATGTAAAACATGCTTGATCACTAAGTTGCAAACATTTATAATCTTGTTTGGTTTTGTTTTTGTCCCTATTTTGGGGCCACACCTGCCTGTGCTCAGGACTTACTCCTGTCTCAGCCCTAAGTGATCATTCCTAACGGGCTGTGGGATCATGTGGGATCAAGTCCAGGTCAGCTCTGTGGGAGGCAAATGTCCTACCTGCTGTACTATTACTCTGGCCCCCAGTAGGATATTATTTATTTTGGACCACACCTAGCAATGCTCAGAGGGGTTACTCCTTCCTCTTTACTCATCAGTTACTCCTGGCAGTGCTTGGAAGACCATATGGGATCCCAGCAATCAAACTTGGGTTGACTGTGCTAGCTTACTTGCTGTACTATCTTCTCCAGACTCCAGTACAATATTTTAAAGAAAACAAGTTTGGACTTAGTTTTTTTTGTGTGTGTGTGTGTGTGCTTTTAGAAGTCTCTTTCAGGGACGGAGAGATACGATAGACCTCATGAATAACTCTATTGCCTGTTGTGTGACCCAAAAAACTTAAAAAACAACCATTATTTTTTTTTTGTTTTTGCTTTTGGGCCACACCTGGTGATAACTCCTGGCTCTGCATTCAGAATTTACCACTGGCAAGCTCCGGGATCATATGGGATTCTAGGGATTGTCAGCTGCATGCAAAGCAAAGTCTCCCTACCAGCTATGTTTATACATTGTTTTGATGCAAAGATGTTAAGTATTAAATTTATCATTTGTCCATTAATATGTAATTAAACTTTTTTTGGGTCACACCTGGCAGCACTCAGGGGCTTCTCCTGGCTCTATGCTCAGAAATCGCCTCTGGCAGGCACAGGGGACCATATGGGGTGCCGGGATTCGAATCACCATCCTTCAGCATGAAAGGCAAACGCCTGGGGCCGGAGAGATAGCATGGAGGTAAGGCGTTTGCCTTTCATGCAGGAGGTCATCGGTTCGAATCCCTGCGCCCCATATGGTCCCCTGTGCCTGCCAGGAGCAATTTCTGAGCCTGGAGCTAGGAATAACCCCTGAGCACTGCCAGGTGTGACCCAAAAACCAAAAAAAAAAAAAAAAAAAAAAGAAAGGCAAATGCCTTACCTCCGTGCTATCTCCGGCCCCTGTAATTAAACTTTTTTAAAGGACAAGATAACTTGTTTTGGGGGACCTTACTCAGTGGTGCTCGGTTAGCCACTCTGCTGAGAGGCTACTCCCCATGGTGCTTGAGTCAAACCTGGCTTTCCATATGCCCATTGCACCCACATTACTTTTGTTTGGTAGCGTGAGAGGGATCATGACAGTGGATTGAGTGCAGGGCTGAGGATGCAATGCAGCTTTGGCTCTGTATGCTCGGGATAATCCAGGCCACTGTGGTGTGGTGCTTGGGGCTTCCAGAGCTACATCCAAGCAATGCTGGGGTACCATGTGGTGCCAAGGAAAGCAGCTCTATTTTTCGTTTTGTTTTGGTTTGGTTTTTGGGCCATACCCGGCATTGCCCAGGGGTTACTCCTGGCTGTCTGCTCAGAAATAGCTCCTGGCAGGCACGGGGGACCATATGGGACACTGGGATTCGAACCAACCACCTTTGGTCCTGGGTCGGCTGCTTGCAAGGCAAACGCCGCTGTGCTATCTCCGGGCCCAGCTCTATTTTTTTTTTTTTTTTTTTTTTTTTTTTTGGTTTTTGGGCCACACCCGGTGAAGCTCAGGGGTTACTCCTGGCTATGCGCTCAGAAGGCGCTCCTGGCTTGGGGGACCATATGGGACGCCAGGGGATGGAACCGCGGTCCGTCCTAGGCTAGCGCAGGTAAGGCAGGCACCTTACCTTTAGCGCCACCGCCCGGCCCCCCAGCTCTATTTTTTAAGGCTTGTTCCTTACTCTCTTTATTCTCTCTGCAGCTCTGCTTTATTTTTTTGGTTTTCTTTTTGGGCCACACCCTGCACACTCGGTTTACTTCTGGCTCTGTTCTCAGAAATTGCTCCTAGCAGGCTCTTGGACCATAGAGATTGCAGAAAACCAACCCTGGGTCCATCCTGGGGCAGCCACATGCAAGGCAAATGCCCCTGCTGCTCTGCTTTATTGTGTGGGTAGTGGGGACTAAGCGACAGTGCTCAGGCACTCTTCCTACTCTGTGATCTAGAGTTACCCTGCTGATTCTGGGATTGGAAAGCTGGTGAGCTGCCTAGAAGGTGAGCACTGTAGCTCCCTTACTATTGCTCCAGTCCATTTTTATTCTTAGAAAACTATTGTTTTACCAGAAATAGTTTTAGATTGCTGAAATTTTTGTTTTCGGGGGTTTACACCCAGTGGTGCTTAGGGATCTCCTCTTGGTGAGGCTCAGGAGACCTTACATGGTGCTGGAGATTGAACTGAGGTTGGCTGCAAGGCAAATGATTAACCCCTGTATCTGGTGCAAAGTTTATATTGTGTTTAGAGAAAACTGCAGTGCCCTGAAACAGACTTGTTCTTAAAAACTTGATTAAGAATGACTAGTGTATGGGCCCGGAGAGATAGCACAGCAGTGTTTGCCTTGCAAGCAGCTGATCCAGGACCAAAGGTGGTTGGTTCGAATCCCGAATCCTGGTGTCCCATATGGTCCCCCGTGCCTGCCAGGAGCTATTTCTGAGCAGACAGCCAGGAGTAACCCCTGAGCACTGCTGGGTGTGGCCCAAAAACCAAAAAAAAAAAAAAAAAGAATGACTAGTGTGGGGCCGGAGAGATAGCATGGAGGTAAGGTGTTTGCCTTTCATGCAGAAGGTCATTGGTTCAAATCCCAGCATCCCATATGGCGCGGCCCCCCCCCCCCCAGCCTGCCAGGAGCTATTTCTGAGCATGGAGCCAGGAGTAACCCCTGAGCACTTCTGGGTGTGACCCCCCCCCCCCCAAAAAAAACAAAACAAAAAAAATGACTAGTGTTTGGTTCAGAGGTTGTTTGTAACTGATTCTCAGTAACAGAAATTGACACTAAATGTTTACAAATGTTTACTATAATTCTACTTTGCCGTATTATTTAAAGCCCTTTTAATTGTATTTTTTATAAAAATGCAGTTTTAAGGGCCAGGGTGTTAGTACAATGGATAGAGTGTCTGCTGTGTGGCCCATCCAGTTAGTTCTCTGGCACCCCATTTGGATTCACAAGCCTGCCAGGAATAATTCCTGAATGCGGAGCCTGGAGTTCCAGCTGAGCACCACCAGGTGTGGCCCCAAAACAAAACAGCTGTAGTTCTGGGGAATAGAGAGATAGTTTAGGGGTTAGTGTATTGACATTGTATTAGCTGACCTTGTTTGATTCCTGCATCTTATGGCCATCCCAGCATCACTTGGAGGCCTTGGAAGCCTCCAAGCAGCTCTAGGGTGCTAAGTAGCTCTGCAGCCTCAGGCCTAAGCATTGGAAACTGGTTGGCTGGTCATGGCAGGTAGTACTCTACCTTCAGAGCACCTTGATCAGCTTCTCAGAAGCCAAGGAAACAAAAATGATACGGTTCTGCAAAGGTTTAGAAATGAAGAAAAGGGCTGGAGCAATAGCACAGTGGTAGGGCAGCTGTCTTGCATGCGTCCAACCCCGACTGCCCGACTGACCCCAGTTTAATTCCCATCATCTTATATGTTCCATCCGTGTGTTCCCCCCCCCCCCCCAGCTTCTGAGCATAGAGCCAGCAGTAATCCCATTGTGCCACTGCTGGGTGTGATCCAAACAAAAGGGAAAGAAATGAAGAAAAAAGATCTTTTGGGAAGCCTCATTTGCATGTGGCTTCCTTGAAGTACCCATATAGCATACAATAGTTCTGTGTATCTGTGTATCTGTTGTCAAGATGCAAATGTGTTTTGATGGTTTAAATTGGTATAAATTATCCTAGCAGGACTTTCTCCTAAATATTTTTTTAAAATTTTGTATTTTAGCCTATTGTTTGCAGACGGTGACTGAAGATAACCCAGAGCTGCTAAAATCTTTCAGTGCCCCAGCACTGCAGGTGCTGGAGTCAGCAATGCTTTGTCCTGTCACGTCCATGGAGCACATTCTCTTGAAGACTTTAGTGGCAGGTACTGTGTAAGTGGAATCATAGAATATTTTTCTGTATGGAAGTGGCTTACTTCACTGAACCTAATGTCCTGAAGGTCCATCCATGTTGTGGTATGTAACCTTTCAAAGGCTGAATAATATCTTATAGTTTTCTTTCTTTTTTTTTTTTTTTTTTTTTTGTGGTTTTTGGATCACACCCGGCAGTGCTCAGGGGTTACTCCTGGCTTCATGCTCAGAAATTGCTCCTGGCAGGCACGGGGGACCATATGGGACGCCGGGATTTGAACCGATGACCTTCTGCATGAAAGGCAAACACCTTACCTCCATGCTATCTCTCCGGCCTCTTATAGTTTTCTTTTTAATTTTTTAATATCTTTTTCTTTTTGTTTGTTTGTTTGGTTTCGGTCACACTGGATGATGCTTAAGGTTTACTTCTGGCTCTGGAGCTCCAATTGGACTTGAGAACCATATAGGGTGCTGGGAATTTAATCTGAGTTGGCCACTTGCAAGGCAAGCACCCTATTATTGTTCTGGCTCCACTAGCAGGAAATGTCCTAAGAAATGCTTTGTTGGGCCCGGAGAGATAACACAGTGGCGTTTGCCTTGCAAGCAGCCGATCCAGGACCAAAGGTGGTTGGTTCGAATCCCTGTGTTCCATATGGTCCCCCATGTCTGCCAGGAGTTATTTCTGAGCAGACAGCCAGGAGTAACCCCTGAGCCCCACCGGGTGTGGCCCAAAAAAAAAAGAAATGCTTTGTTGGGCAATTTTATACTTGTTTCTTTCTTTTTTCTTTCTCTCTCTTTTTTTGTTTTTCGGTCACACCTAGTGGTGCTCAGGGGTTATTTCTGGCTCTATGCTCAGAAAATTGCTCCTGGCAGACTCGGGAGACTGTATGGGATGCGGGGGGGGGGTTGAACCCGAGTTGGCCACATGCAAGATAAATACCATACTCAATGTGCAAATGCCCTATTCACTGGCCGATTTTGTACTTCTGTAAATGTCAGAGAATTAATAAACAACACACATAGGCTGTAGTTAGTTGAACTTCTGTTGCACGTAAAAACCACTCATCATTGGGGCCGGAGAGATAGCATGGAGGTAGGCATTTACTTTGCATGCAGAAAGACAGTAGTTCGAATCCCGGCATCCCATATGGTCTCCTGAGCCTGCCAGGAGTGATTTCTGAGTGTAGAGCCAAGAGTAGTAGCCCCTGAGTGCCGCTGGGTGTGACCCCCCCAAAAAAAAAAAAAAAAGCACTCATCATCGACTACCACAAACCACTTTTTTTTTTTTTTCATAAACCACTTTTTAATCTGTTTACTTGAGGACAAACGATGCAGTTTTCTTCCACAGTTTGACTACAAATAAAACTGCTATGGCTATGGGTGTAAAAATACCGGTTGAATTCCTGCTTTCAGGGTTTTTTTTTTTGTTTTTGGGCCACACCTGTTTGACACTCAGGGGTTACTCCTGGCTATGTGCTCAGAAATCACCCCTGGCTTGGGGAGACCATATGGGACGCTGGGGGATTGAACCGCAGTCCGTCCTACGCTAGCGCTTGCAAGGCAGACACCTTACCTCTAGCACCACCTTCCCAGCCCCCTGCTTTCAGTTTTTTTAGTTTTTACTACTTAGGAAGTATCTTTATAGTCACTAAAAAAATATTAGTCTTGGGGCCAGAGAGATAGCATGGAGGTGGGGCATTTGCCTTGCATGTAGAAGGACGGTGGTTCCAATCCCAGCATCCCATATGGTCCCCCCGAGCCTGCCAGGGCCGATTTCTGACTGTAGAGCCAGGAGTAACCCCTGAGTGCTGCTGGGTGTGACCCAAAAACCAAAAAAAAAAAAAAATTAGTATTAACTACTTAGTTGTAGTTCCTGTTCTCTTGATAAGCAAAAGATCAAGCACCTGCTTTCTAGCTGTATGTGGAATCTTGGAAGTTTAGTACATTTCATTCCACACTTGGAATATAAAAGGTTGCTTAAAAAAGCAGCTCGGGTTAAGATGAAAGAAGACGAAGTAACTGAATGTGTCATTTCAAAAGAAACTTGATGAGTGTTATCATTGTTTCTTGGTGCTGTATCAGAGAAGAGCATTGTCATTGGATGAGAGTTGATTATGAGGGGTTGTCATACAGGAAAACTCTTAATGGAATTTGAACAAAGGCAGTGGGGTCCGGATGCTTTTATTTTGTGTTTTGAAATGAACAC
This sequence comes from Suncus etruscus, assembly GCF_024139225.1. Classification (NCBI taxonomy): domain Eukaryota; kingdom Metazoa; phylum Chordata; class Mammalia; order Eulipotyphla; family Soricidae; genus Suncus; species Suncus etruscus. The sequence goes on from NC_064861.1 coordinate 43,926,363, forward strand.
CAGTGAGCTTTCACAATCATTCTTGTGAAAACTGTACTTACTAATAGATTTCACAGGCGATTTCTTTGTTCTTTTGCTCCCTTCCCAGGCACAGTTTGGAATGTAAAAGACATTATTCCATCCAAAAGCCAGGCAGAAATCATAAATGCCATACTGAAGATTTTGTCAGAAGTCTTGGAAATGGATGCTGGCAGAGTGGTCATTCAAATGAAGGAGGCCGAGACCCAGAGACTGAAAGCTGCTGCCGAGACTGAGGAGATGATGGAAAATGCTAATAATGCCGGAGTGGTGGAGGATGATGAAATGGAGGGAGTTCCTCATAAGAGAAAAGTCAGAAGGAAGACTTTCATTTCAGATTTACTTCCAGTGAGTCCATTAATGCTTTCAGACAGGGGCTATTTTCTTTTATATTTTCTTTTTTTTTTTAGCAGGGGGTGGGTCACACCTGGCAGCGCTCAGGGGTTTCTCTTGACTTTACACTCAGGAATCACCCCCTGCAGGCTTGGGGGACTATATGGGATGCCAGGATTTGAGCCACCATTCTTCTGCATGCAAGGCAAACACCTTACCTCCATGCTATCTCTTTGGCCCCTTGAGTTACTTCTGGCTATGCCATTCCTGGCTTGGGGGACCATATGGGTTGCCCTGGGTCGAACTGAGGTCCATCCTGGGTCAGCCGTGTGCAAGGCAAATGCCCTACCACTGTGCTATCACTTTGGCCCCTCTTTTATATTTTCTTCAGTTTCCAATCTGGTGGCACTTGGGTTACTCCTTGGCTCTGTGCTCAGAAATTACTCCTTACAGGAATGGAGGATCATATGGGATGCCAGGAATCGGATCCATTGGCTGTGTATAAGGCAAATGCCCTACCCACTGTACTATCGCCTCGGCCACAACCATATATATGGTCCTTTGAAACCTGCCTGGAATGATCCCAGAATAAGCACTGAGCAGCACTATTTGTGGCCCCCAAACCAAGAACAAAGCAAGTTATTAAAGTATTTTAGTTAGAATTATTTCACCACTCCCATGAATTAAATGTAAGGTATTGTGTTAAGTGCTAGGGTGAATAAAAATAATGAGAAGTTTGTTTTGTCCTTAAATTGCTTGTAAATCACATAGTGACTTAATAATCTGGTTTGAAGCTGTGGTTCACTTGTAGAGAACAGCTTTGTATGTTTGAGGCCCAGAGTTCAATCCCTGAGACCACATACAAAATTTTTTTTTAAATCTGGTTAGTGATAAAGCAATATTTCTCAGGCAACATGCCTTGGGCTCAGTTCCTGAGCATACCTCCACACACAGATATACATATAATAAATGCTTTGGTGCAGATGAAAACAGGCAAATTTTGCTTTTTGTTAGATCAGATCTTGTGGATCAGAATGGGTTGATTTTAAGTCAGTAAAGAGAAATAGATGAAGACATGGTATGTGCAATCTCATCCTTCCAAAAAAGTGTTGTTTGTTGTGTAACCTCTAGAAATATCTCTGTAAGCCATCAAATGAAGAGCAGGTTATATGATGTAGGTGTTCTTATCTCATAAAACCAGAAGTAGATGCTAAACTGGGCTGTCAGGCTAAAATTCCTGAATACTTAAGTATCTTAAATCCTTTGCTGGAAATCGGGAAATAGCACTTAAGTGGAAGTTGTTAAGTTTAAGGTAAAAGTTGGGGCCGGATCGAAGGTGGAAGCAGTAGGTGTCTGCCTTGCATGTGCTAGCCTAGGACGGACCATGGTTTGATCCCCCCCATGCCTGCAAGGAGCGATTTCTGAGCTCATAGCTAGGAGTAACCCCTGAGCGTCACTGGGTGTGGCCCAAAAAAATAAAAGACTAAGGTAAAAGTACTACTATTGGGAAAAAAATTTAATTCTAACTGTTATTTGGAAGTGGTTTTTTTTTTTTTTTTTTTCTGTTTTGTTTTTGGACCACACTTGGTGATGCTTAGGGGTTATTCCTCGCCCAACATGCAGGACTTACTACTGTCAGTGATCGAGGGAACATATGGAATGCTGGGTATTGAACCCAAGTTAGCTGCATTCAAGGCAAACACTCTATTTGCTCTACTATTGATTTGGTCCCTGGAGATTTTTATTTTTTTATTTATTTTTTAATTGTTTTTTGGGTCACACCTTGCAGTGCTCAATGGTTACTCCTGGGTCTGCTCTCAGAAATCGTTCCTGGCAGGCATGGGGGACCATATGGGATGCCAGAATTTGAACCACCATCTGTTCTGGATCAGCTGCATGCAAGGCAAATGCCCTATTTCTGTGCTCTCTCTCTGGCCCCATAAAATAGATTTTTTTTTTGTTTGTTTTTTTTTTGTTTTTGGGCCACATCTAAAAAGGTCACACTTGGTGACACTCAGGGGTTATTCCTGGCTATGTGCTCAGAAATTGCTCCTGGCTTTTGGGACCATATGGGATGCCAGGAAATTGAACCGAGGTCCGTCATTTGTCAGCTGTGTGCAAGGTACATGCCATACCGCTGCGCTATTCTCTGGCCCCAAGATAGAGGTGGTGTTGTTTTTGTTATTGCTTTTTTTTGGGTCACACCCGGCAGCGCACAGGTTACTCCTGGCTCCACGCTCAGAAATTGCTCAGGGGACCATATGGGATGCTGGGATTCAAACCACCGTCCTTCTGCATGCAAGGCAAATGCCTACCTCCATGCTATTTCTCCAGCCCTCAAGATAGTTTACTCACAACAGAAGCTTGCTTTTCAAAGACTGTTAACATGCTGGTCAGTTCAGCCACTGTTTGAAGGCCAGTGGGGTGCTAGACATCATGGAGATCATGGAGATATGTGTCCAGAATATAAATCAGCCAGCTTTGGTCTTGCACAGTACTCAGTGGCTTTGTGCAACTGTTTTAGAATCCAAGTTAGGATTGCATTAATTGCATCCCTTAACATAAGGTCGAGACACAGGGTGTAAAGAAAGAACCAATCCACTTTTTCTTTTTTTTTAACATGCAAATGTAGAGTACTCTACCCAACTTTCATGGCTATCAGTGATCTGATTATAGTCTGCTTCCTTTCACCTATTTTCTCATCTACTCTCTCCAGCTCTTGGAATAGTTTGAAACAAATCTCAGATGTCATAACATTTCATCTAGAGTGGATTTTTTTTTTTGGGTCAACTTGGTAATGAAAAACAGGGAAATGGTCTGAGCAAGAGTTATATAAAGAGGGCTGGAGAGACAGCACAGCGGTAAGGCATTTGCCTTGCATACAGAAGGACAGTGGTTCAAGTCCTGGCATCCTATATGGTCTCCCGAGCCTGCCGGGGCCGATTTCTGAACATAGAACCAGGAGTAACCCCTGAGCGCTGGCGGGTGTGACCCAAAAACCAGAAATAAAAGAAAAAGTTATATAAAGAATTGAAACATTATAACAGTACTGGTAATTTAGATCTTTGTACTTTTTAATTTTTTTCTTTTTGCGGGGCTATGGATTTAGAACCTTGGCTTCCTTCCATTCATGCAGTGTGTGCTCCTTTAGCTCTTCATACATCAATAAAAATATAAATGGTGGGCAAAGAGATATTACAGGTGTTAAGGCACTTGATTTTTGTATGACAGAGCCTGATTTGATTCCCAACACTATATTGGACTTTTTAGTACCACCAGTTAAGATATAAAAATGTAACTCAGAGAAAATAAATTTGATCTGCTTTTTAAAATCTGATGCTGAACTTATAGTGGTTTTCTTTCTTTTTTTTTTTTTTTTTTTGGTTCACATCTGGTGGTGTTCAGGTTTTCTCAGACTTTGTGCTCAGGGATCATTTCTTTTTTGGGGCCACACCCGGCGTTGCTCAGGGGTTACTCCTGGCTGTCTGCTCAGAAATAGCTCCTGGCAGGCACGGGGGACATATGGGACACCGGGATTCGAACCAACCACCTTTGGTCCTGGATCGGCTGCTTGTAAGGCAAACGCCGCTGTGCTATCTCTCCGGGCCCTCAGGAAAATGTTTTAGTAGCTAAAAGCAAGCTTGTTGTGTAGGAGTGTCTGGTGCCCAAAAGCAAGTCTTAGTTTACTGAGCCACTTCTTTTGTTTGTTTGTTTTGTGTTTGGGCCACATCTAGTGGCGCTCAGGGGTTACTTCTGGCTCTGTGCTCAGAAATCACTCCTGGCAGGCTTGGGGGACCATATGGGATGCTGGGATAGAACCCAGGTCAATAGCATTCAAGGCCTACCACTGTGCTATCACTTTGGCCCCTGAAATGAAGTTTCAGGATGAATTAAGTTTAGAATTTCTGAATCTCTTTTCTCCCCTCACTAAGCAGCACTTAGAATAACAGTGAAGATAGATGGATACCCAGTTAACAGGGCAGGATCCACTGTGCCAAGAGAAATCAATGGGTGTGTACCTCTAGAATTTTTATTATTGTTCTTGTTGTTCTTGGACCACACCCAGTGATATTCAGGGCTTACTCCTGGCTATGTAGCCAGGAATCACTCCTGGTGATGCTCTGGGGACTATATTAGATGCCAAGGATTGAACTTGGCTATGCCACACACAGGCAAACATCCTACCTGTTCCTGCCCCAACTTCCAGCATTTTTTGACTTCTTGGCTGTCCACTCCATCCCCATGTGTGCTTAAGTCCAAGTGTTAAAAAATAAACCACCTTGTAGGCTCTAAGGAAATTCATGCGAAAATGTTTCTCAGACTCAGTTTGTTTATTTGTTTTTTTTAAGACCACTGACACAGAACTGAGAGAAGCTATAGCATTGCTGACAGCCCAGCAGACTGCTCTGGAAATTATTGTCAACTTGTGTTGCAGTGAAGGTTTGTAATTGTTCACATTTACACACTCTCCTCCTGAACTGAGAGGGCTGCTTCCATGAGGATTTTCTGAAACATTCCATTTATATTTGGGTCACACTCTTCCCAGATCCCTCCGATGATGAATGGGATGAACTTTCCAGCAGTGATGAAAGTGATTCTTTTATGGAGAACTCCATCAGTGATTTTGGGGGCCAGCTGCTATCTCCCCTTTGCCTTTCCCATGAAATTCACACTGCTCTCACTCACTACCTCATCCCAAAGATGGTAATCTATTTTAATTCTCGGTTCTTTAGGAAGCAATGGGAAGGGTCTAAGAAAGTAAGTGGGCCAGAGTGTTAATACAGTGGGGTATGATGCTTGCCTTGGACGTGGCCAACTTGGATTTGATCCCTAGCACCCATATGGATCCTCAAGCGAGTCAGAGTAATCTGTGAGTACAGACTCAGGAGTAACCCCTGAGCATGTGGCCAAAAACCTTAAAAAAGAAAAAGCAGGGTACTGGCGAGGTGGCGCTAGAGGTAAGGTGTCTGCCTTGCAAGTGCTAGCCAAGGATCAGGACCACAATTTGATCCCCTGGTGTCCCATATGGTCCCCCCAAGCCAGGGGCAATTTCTGAGCACTTAGCCAGGAGTAACCCCTGAGCATCAAATGGGTGTGGCCCGAGAAAACAAAAACAAACAAACAAACAAACAAAAAGAAAAAGCAGGCCATTAATTGGAGCTGGAGATAGTACAGAAGGAAAGGCACTTGTCTTTCATTGGGGGGGGTCACACAGGACTATATGGATCCTTGAGGAAGCCTGGAATAAGCTCTGAGCACAGCTGGATGTGCTTTTAAAAACCTTAAAAAAATCTATTTTGCTTGCAAAAGAACTAAATTCTTATTTGCCCAGTATAGGTATTTACTGTATTTGGGAAATAAAGAATAAACTTTACTGGAAGTAGAATAAAAATACCTTAACCTATAGGTAATATGTTATACTTTTATGAGGGGATCATGTTTAAAATGAGTGCTTACTTTAACCTTTGTTTTACTGCCTCTATAAAAATCTAGATATTTGAGAAAACTGCCTTTCCAGACAGCACTGCAGTTGACCTTTGTTCTAGGCATCCCACTTGGAAACCTTTGATTAGAAAGTGAGTACATTTCTATTTATAAATATTTTGTCATTATGTTATTATAAGAACCATAGACTGTCAAATAGGAGATGCTGACTCCCTCCTAAGACTCAATCTGTTCCTTGTGTCTGTTACCTGGAAAGCTGTTTGCACGTAACACGTGTGCTAGGATGTGGTACTGTGCGTTGTATGTGAATGTTCATAGTTTCCTCAACCTGGTAGCAACCTGTGTCCTTCAGTGGTGGAATTGATGAATGTTGACATATTCCAGCAGTAGGACACAAAGAGCAATTCTTAAAAATAGGGTGGGATGGGGCCTGAGAGATAGCACAGCAGTAGGGTGTTGTTAACCTTGCATGAGGCCGACCTTGGATGGACTCAGATTCGATTCCCAGCATCCTATTTGGTACCCAGGCCTGCCAGGAGTGATTTCTGAGCATAGAACCAGGAGTAACTACTGAGCACTGCTGGGTAGGACCCCCCACACACACCAAAAAAGAAAGGGGGGGTGGATGGGAGTGAGAGTATAGTGGGTAGGCTTTGGCCTTGTATGTGGCCAACCTGGGTTCAATCCCTCAGTATTGCTAGGTGTGACCGAAAAAACAACCAAACAAGCAGAAATGCAGAACTATTAAAACATGGACAAGACTTAAAAACATTAAGCCAAATATATACATACTGAAGTTTCTTTTTGTTTGTTTTTTTGGGTTAGGGGAGGGTCCCACACCTAGCGTTGCTCAGGAGTTACTTCTGGCTCTGAGCTCAGAAATTGCTCCTGGCAGGCTCAGGAAACCATATGGGATGCCAGCAATTGAACCTGGTCTGTCCTAGGTCAGCCACATGCAAGGCAAACACATTACTGCTATGCTATCTCTCCAGCCCACATGTTGAGGTTTCTGTTTTCAGAAATCTCAAAAACATGCAGTCCTGTGGCTAGAACAATAGTGGATTGGGCATTGCCCTGTACACAGCTAGCCTGGGTTCTATCTCCACCAACCGATATTGTCCCACAAGCACTATCAGGAGTAATTCCTGAGTATAGAGCTACGAGTAACCCTTGAGTATCTATAAGCATTACCCCCGGGCCCGGAGAGATAGCACAGCGGCGTTTGCCTTGCAAGCAGCCGATCAGGACCAAAGGTGGTTGGTTCGAATCCCGGTGTCCCATAAGGTCCCCCGTGCCTGCCAGGAGCTATTTCTGAGCAGAAAGCCAGGAGTAACCCCTGAGCACCACCGGGTGTGGCCCAAAAACCAAAAAAAAAAAAAAAACATTACCCCTCTCCTATTTAAAAAACAGATAATGTGGGGTCCGGAGAGATAGCATGGAGGTAAGGCATTTGCCTTGTATGTAGAAGGATGGTGGTTCGAATCCCAGCATCCCATATGGTCCCCCGTGCCTGCCAGGAGTAACGCCTGAGCACAGCTGGGTCTGACCCAAAAACAAACAAAAACAGATAATGTGGGCTGGAGAGATAGCACAGGGATAGGTGTTTGCCTTGCATGCAGCTGACCCAGAAAGGGTGATGGTTCAAATCCCAGTATCCCATATGGTTCCCTGTGCCTGCCAGGAGCAATTTCTGAGCACAGAGCCAGGAGTAACTCCTGAGTGCTGCTGGGTGTGACCCAAAAACCAGAACAAAAAGAAAAAACAAAAATCCTGAGAGGGGCATGGAGGTAAGGCATTTGCCTTGTATCCAGAAGGATGGTGGTTCAAATTCCGAGCCTGCCAGGAGCGATTTCTGAGTGTGGAGCCAAGAGTAACTCCTGAGCACAGCCGGGTGTGACCCAAAAACAAAACAAAACAAAACAAAAAACAAAAACAAAAACAAAAAAAACCCCTTAGAGATAGCACAGCAGTAGAGCGTTTGCCTTGCACGCAGCCATCAGGTCTGAGGGTGGTTTGAATCCCAGCATTCCATATGGTTCCCTGTGTCTGCCAGGGGTGATTTCTGAGCACAGAGCCAAGAATAGCCTGAGCACTGCCAGTGTGACCCAAAAAAACAAGCAAACAAACAAACAAAAAAAAAACAAAAACATATAATGCTAAATTGTTCTGTTTTCCTATATAAAGTTGGTTGAGAAATGATTAGATATACAAACTTCCTAGAGAAAAGCAAGGAAATGCTACTATGGAAGTGTGGGTAGTGGTAGCCTACAGGGCTGTAGGAGGAGTTTAGAATAGACTGTTCATGTCTGTCTGGGTGCATGGATGTTTGCTTTCTTGTGTGTGGGGGTTGGGCCACACCCAGCAATGTTCAGGGGTTACTCCTGGCTCTGCACTCAAGAATTATTCCTAGTGAGTTCAGGGAATCATGAGATGAACCTGGGTAGGCCAGGTACAAGGCAAATATTCTTCCCACTATTTCATTGTTCCAGCCTCCCAAATTATTTCTCAGATTCTGTAAATGTGTTGAATACTTTATAATATGTCATATTTCACATTTTGGAATAATTTTGCAGATGCAGCTGTGAGTAGAAAATTCTTCTAAATCAGATCCCTATTGATGCATTTATGAATTGTGTCTCAGTGGCCTTGAGTTCTCAGCAGATTGATTTAATATAGATGAAGTGTTTGTTATAAGGTTTGTTGCTAAGCTGGAGCAGTAGTAAAGAGGGCCTAAAGTGGGGCCTGGAGAGATAGCACAGCGGTGTTTGTCTTGCAAGCAGCTGATCCAGGACCAAAGGTGGTTGGTTCGAATCCTGGTGTCCCTTATGGTCCCCCGTGCCTACTAGGAGCTATTTCTGAGCAGACAGCCAGGAGTAACCCCTGAGCATTGGGTGTGACCCAAAACTCCCCCCCCCCCAAAAAAAAAAAGGAGGCCCTAATGTTTTCCTTGCATACATCTAACCCAGCTTTGATCTCTGGAATACTATAGGATCCCTCTAAGGCAGGGGTCTCAAACTTACGGCCCATGGGCCATTTGCGGCCCTCCGTACAACATTTTGTGGCCCGAGGCCAGCCTTCAAATTTTGCCTCCTGCAGCCCCCAGGTAAATTGAGTTTGAGACCCCTGCTCTAAGCCTTGCCAGAAGTTAGCCCTGAGTACTTTGGTGTGGTCAAAAAAACCCAAAAGATTTTGGGGCCAGTTTAGTGTTGCATCTGCCTTGCTAGTGCAAGCCTAGGATGGACTGAAGTTCTATCCCCCGGCGTCCCATATGGTCCCCAAAGCCAGGAGTAACCCCTGAGTGGCACTGGGTGTGGCCTAAAAACCAAACACACACACACACACACACACACACACACACAAGATTTTTTGCTAGCTGCCATTGACCTCTTGCTGACAAAACTTTTTCTCAGGGTAAAGTTTATGATGCATTATCTTTTTCTTTTCTTTTTTTTTTTTTTTTTTGATTTTTTTGGGGACCATACTTGGCAATACCCAGTGCTTAATTTTCACTCTGTACTCAGGGATCACTTCCTGGTGGGGCTCAAGCCTCAAATTGGATACGAGATATCAGACTCAGGTCAACTCTGTGCAAATGCCCTACTGACCTGCACTATTGCTCCAGCCTCCAGCTGTAATATCTTTGCCATAAGTCCTATGTTCCTCCACTTCCCTTACAGGATGAACACTATCCAGTGTCGAGCTCTCACATGTCTCCAGAGTCTGGTCTCTCTCCTGGATGTGGACCATCTAGGAGGAGCTCCAGCCCTTCAGACGCTCGCCCAACATTTATCCCAGCTGCTTTTTTCTCAGCCAGGTAAAGATTTAAGTCTTATTGTCAAAGACTACTGTAATAAAACCAAATTTTGAAAGTGGGGGGGTCTTGTGCTATATATACACTGATCACCCAACCTTCAGAAATTTTCCCCACCATTAATAATAGTCATGTTGGGGCCAGAGAGTTAGAACAGCAGTAGGGCATTTGCCGTGGACACAGCCCATCCAGGACGGATGATGGTTCAAATCTCGGCATCCCATATGGTCCCTGGTGCCTGCCAGGTGTGATTTCTAAGCGCAGAGCCAGGAGTAATCCCTGAGCGCTGGGTGTGACCCCAAAACAAAACCAAAAAAGTAATAGTTGTACGTTTATAGTTTATAGATGGGGGGGGAGGGAATGAGGAGTCAAAGCAAGGTTTATAGCCTTATAACTAGGTTATGTTTTTGTTTTTTGGGCCTATACTCATTGACGCTCAGGGGTTACTCCTGGCTATGTGCTCAGAAATCGCTCCTGGCTTGGGGGACCATACGGGACACGGGGGGATCGAACTGCAGTTCGCCTAGGCTAGCACTTGCAAGGCAGACGCCTTACCTCTAGTGCCACTGCACTGGCCCTATGTTTTTATTCTTTTTTTTTTTTGGGCCACACCCGGTGACGCTCAGGGGTTACTCCTGGCTATGCGCTCAGAAGTCGCTCCTGGCTTGGGGGACCATATGGGACGCCAGGGGATCGAACCGCGGTTCGTCCTAGGCTAGCGCAGGTAAGGCAGGCACCTTACCTCCAGCGCCACCGCCCGGCCCAGTGTTTTTATTTTTTGTTGGGAAGCCATATGCAGTGCCAGTGATCAAATCAGGATTTTCTGCACGCAAGGCACTTGCCTTATCCAGTACTATCTCTCTAGTCCCTGGTTTTCTTTTTTATTAAAAGTGTTTGCATTCAAACAATTATATCAGGCCAGTAAAAGCTGATTCACAAGTAACTTAAATATTAGGTTTTGGGGCCGGAGAGATAGCATGGAGGTAAGGCGTTTGCCTTTCATGCAGGAGGTCATCGGTTCGAATCCCGGCGCCCCATATGGTCCCCTGTGCCTGCCAGGAGCAATTTCTGAGCCTGGAGCTAGGAATAACCCCTGAGCACTGCCAGGTGTGACCCAAAAACCAAAAAAAAAAAAAAAAAAAAAAATTAGGTTTTGTTTAAGTGGCATAACTCTACAGGACTTAAATGCCTGCTTTTCTAACAATTTCATCTAATAGGATGTATTAAACTATAGGTGTTCAAAGAAAGACTAAGAGAAGGATGGAATAGTGGTGATGGGATGCTGTAATTTTTTTTTTTTTTTTAGGATAACGCAAATTTGGGGTGGTTGGGATGCTCAGCTTTTGGAGGTGACTCTGTTGGGCCTGTACCAGTACACAATAAACTGGGATGGTTCTTGTTCTTACCAAAGTGTGTCTTTGTTTCTTCCCCTTGCTGGAAATTCCACAACATTTTGGGGACACAGGAAGGAAACAAGTTAGAAGGTAGACTCCTTCAGAAGAAGCTGAGAAAGTGTAGGAAGAGAGAACTGGTTCAAGGGCAGGTTCAGAGGCATAGTGCCTGAGTGATAGCACAAGGGTGTGTGTTGCCTTGCACGTCACTGACCCAGGTTGGATCCCTGCATCCCACATGATCCTATGAGCCTGCCAAGAGTTATTTTTGAGCGCAGCTGGATGTATCCCGCAAACCAACCAATTAACCAAACAAAAATCAGAAGCAGAGATTGATAACATAACACTGTTGTAATTACCTAATATAGAATTTGTAGTAAGAGGGAGGACCATAGAGACAGTACAGGGGGTAAGGCACTTGCCTGCAAGCAACCCTGGTTCAGTTCCTCAACACTTCTTGTGATGATCTGAGCATTACAGGCGTCATATCTGGGCAGAGTCAGGCACAGCCCCACAGCTCCTTTATAGTCTCTTAAATACCCTCTTTACCCAGAAAAAGTAGGAAGGAGAGAGAACAAGAAGAAGGCTGGAGCAGGTAGGGTGCTTGCCTTGCGTGCTTTTGACTTGAGTTTGAACCCTAGTACCCCTATGGTTCCCCAGTGAGTTCCCCAAAGAGTAATCCCTGAGTGCTGAGCCAGGAGTAACGCCTGTGCATTTCTGAGCATGTAGGAAGAAAGATTTCATATAGAATTCTCTTACCCAGCATACTTGTCTGGAGAAACCTAAGATGTGAGGTAAGAATCTCTTGCACTCAGCTTCTGTTTGAGAGTTCTTGAATGATAAACTTGAAGGTACAAGTTTTTTGTACTAATTTTAGAATCTAATCACCAAATATAATATCCCTCTACTGTATTGCATTCAGTTTGTTATTCCTTTGTTTGACTGTCAACTTTTTTTGTTTGTTTTGTTTTTTGGGTCACACCCAGCAGTGCTTAGGGGTTACTCCTGGCTCTATGCTCAGAAATCCCTCCTGGCAGGCTCAATGGACCATATGGGATGCCAGGATTTGAATCACCCTCCTTCTGTATCTAAGGCAAACGCCTTACCGCTGTGCTATCTCTCCAGCCCCGACTGTCAACTTTTTTTTTGGTTTTTGGGCCACACCTGGTGACACTTGGGTTACTCCTGGCTATGCGCTCAGGAGTCGCTCCTGGCTTGGGGAGCCAAGGGACACCGGGGAATCGAACTGTGGTTTATCCTAGGCTAGCGCTGGCAAAGCAGACACCTTACCTCTAGCGCCATCGCACTGCCCCGACTGTCAACTTTTTAACATTTACCCTTCTTAAACACAAATATAAGTTCAGTCATTGGCCTTTTATTTTGCTTTGGGGCCTCACCTGGCAGTGCTCAGGGCTTACTTTTACTTCTGACTCTGTTCTTAGGGATTACTCTTGATAGAGCTTGGCCAACCATATGGGGTACCAGGGATTGAACCTGGATCTGCCCTCTATGTTATCACCCCAGTCCTGGTACTCAGTTGGTTATACATCAGTTTTATGCTATTAAGTTAATAAGAAATGCTGTCTTTTTTTATTTGCTTTTGGACTACACCCTGTAGTGCTCAGGAATCACTACAGGCAGGTTCAAGGAACCATATGGTGCTGGGGATTGAACCCAGGTCAGTCCCATGCAAAGCAAATGCCCTACTTCAACCCCAAGATGCTGTCTTTTTTAGTGGTGCTTTTTTTTTTTTTTTTTTTTTTTTTTTGGTTTTTGGGCCACACCCGGCGCTGCTCAGGGGTTACTCCTGGCTGTCTGCTCAGAAATAGTTCCTGGCAGGCACGGGGGACCATATGGGACACCGGGATTCGAACCAACCACCTTTGGTCCTGGATCGGCTGCTTGCAAGGCAAACACCGCTGTGCTATCTCTCCGGGCCCTAGTGGTGCTTTTTTTTTAAGTGAATAAAAACTCAAAAATATATAAATTTGTTATATCTCTTTCAGCCTAAGGCATTGGTCAGTTGACACATGGAGTGTTCACATGTGACTACAGGCTGTGTATTCTTTATGTGAATGATCATGTGGAAACCACTTTCAGTTTGGTATATAAAACCATATCTATACCTGAGTAGATGCTTACAGGCTGTGGGCAATGCTGGCCTCATGCCCACACCATGAGAAGGCCCATATGCTGTGGAACAGAGTGAGATGCAGATGCTGCCTACAACTTTGTTCTCAACCAGTCTTCTCAGAAACTTGCAAGAATGCTGACTGGCATGGGGAAAGGGCATCATTTTATCTGATTTTGATGGAACTCTGGCTCCTCTCTGTCTATCCCCAGGGGCTCCCTGCAGGGAACCTGGCCAAATAGGAGATTCCACAGCCAGGGCCCCACCCAGATGATCAGGACTTTTCCAGACCTCTACGGTTTCCAAACCCTCCTTAACCTAATAAAACCCCAGTGCTGCAGTCTCTTCCATTAGTCTCTTTCTCAGTGAGACCCTCACCCCCAACTAGCAGGAAGAGTTCACACACACACACACACACACACACACACACACACACACACACACACACACACACACACACACACTTGTATTTTTTTCTTTTTGGAGGGGGATATTTTGGGCTATACTCGGTGCTCGGGGCTATTCTCGACTCTGTTCAGTAGTGACGCCTGATGGGACCATCTGTTTTACCAGGGATTTGAACCAGCACTTCCTTCTTTTAATTTTTTTTTCTTTTTGGTTTTTGGGTCACACCCAGCAGCACCCAGGGATTACTCCTGGTTCTATGCTCAGAAATCGCTCCTGGCAGGCTCAGGGGACCATATGGGATGCCAGGATTCAAACTAATGACCTTCTGTATGAAAGGCAAACACCTTACCTCCATGCTATCTCTCCAGCCCCTTCTTTTAATTTTGTTTTGTTTTTGAGCCACATCCAGCTGTGCTCAGGTTTACTCTTAGCTCTTTGCTCGAGTCACTACTGTCAGGCTCTGCACACCATATGGGGTACCAGAGATTGAACTTGGATCAGCTATATGCAAGGCAATTGCTCTATCCACTGCTATACTATCTCTCAGGCTCAGGCCTCCAAACACTTTTTTTTCTTTGCTTTGGTTTGGTTTTGGGGCCACCCAGCAGAGCTTAAGCGTTACTCCTGGCTCTGCACTCAGAAATTATACCTGGCAGGCTTGGGGGACCATATGGTATGTCTGGGATCCAGTCAAGTTGGCCAAGTGCAAAGCAAACACCCTTTTCTCTGTCCTATCGCTCCAGCCCCCACTTCCATTTTCAAATCATTTTTATATCTATTTGTGTCATACCCAGTGGTGCTGGGGAATGGAGGGTTCTTTCTGGAGATTATCTGGGAACCATATAGTGCTGGGATTGAACCCAGGGCATGTAAATATGAAACAGGTACTCCAGTTCTCTGTGCCATCTCTTCAGCTTCTCATACCTAGTCTTAATTTTTTGTTTGTTTGTTTGTTTTGTTTTTGGGCCACACCTGGCGTTGCTCAGGGGTTACTCCTGGCTATCTGCTCAGAAATAGCTCCTGGCAGACACGGGGGACTATATGGGACGCCGGGATTCGAACCAACCATTATAGGTCTTGGATGGGCTGCTTGCAAGGCAAACGCCGCTTTGCTATCTCTCTGGACACAGTTTTTTTTTTGTTTTGTTTTGTTTGTTTTTGTTTTTTCAGGCCACACCCGTTTGATGCTCAGGGGTTACTCCTGGATAAGCGCTCAGAAATTGCCCCTGGCTTGGGGGAAACCATATAGGTCACCGGGGGATCGAACTAGGGTCGCGATCTTTCCTTGGCTAGTGCTTGCAAGGCAGACCTTACCTCAAGCACCACCTTGCCGGCCCTCAGTTTTTTTGTTTTTGTTTTTGTTTTTGGGCCACACCCGGCATTGCTCAGGGGTTACTCCTGACTGTCTGCTCAGAAATAGCTCCTGGCAGGCACGGGGGACCATATGGGACACCGGGATTCGAACCAACCACCTTTGGTCCTGATCGGCTGCTTGCAAGGCAAACACCGCTGTGCTATCTCTCCGGGCCCTGTTTTTTTTTTTTTTTTTAATCGAATAAAATTTTGGAAGTTGGGGAGATAGTACAAAGGTTAAATAGCATACATCCGACTCCAATTGGAATTCACAGCATTTCATATGATCCACTGAGCATCCTTAGGGGTCACTCTTGAGCTCAGAGCAGGTTCTGAGGGACCATGCAGTGCCAGGGCTCCAACCTGAGCCTTGTTCCATCCATTGGTTCCTGGATGAAAATTTTAAGAAAAACTACTGATAATTGGAAGTGTTATTCTAATAAAATTCCAAACATTTGGCATTTTAAATATAATCATCTAGATGCTGTATGAATAACATGAACTTACGGAAAATGTAAAGAGGAGGTGGTTAAATGTCTCTCCTTTTTGTAGTTTGTGTTTCGCCTAGTAGTTCTCAGGGAAACCTTGCTCCATGCTCAGAGAGTCATTCCCGGTGGTGCACAGAGGACAGAGTAGTGCCAGGGCTCAACAAGGGGTGGATTTTCCACTGGGGAATTGTCATCCTGGGGTACTTTTCGTCCTATCATGAGTTCACTGTAGACTCCATACCCACCATGGAAAATCATCTGATCTTTAGTCTCATGTCTGATCTTTTCTGCTAGAGTTAATTTTCCAGACACCCACAGTTACTTCATGAACCCAGGGTTTTAGAACACGGTGGTCAGGTTCCCAGCCATATATAGTCTTAACTCACCTGTGTAGCTTTTACTCTACTGTGTGCCTGAATATAATGGCTTATGGTCATACCAAGTGGGTCCTATTGAGAAGTAGGGCTAGTAAGAGAGGAGTGAAGATGAGCAGAGGGGAGGGGGAATTTAGTTCTGAGGCTGTTAAGAATCCGACCCTACTGCCTTGGAGCTGCACAATCTATTGTTGCTGGGAAGACAGGTTTGGGTGGGAAGAAAAAAACTGATCTGGGAACTAAAGCCACCCAGGTCTGTTTAGGGAGAAGCTGAGCCCCATCTACAGAAGCTCGATGAGATTTATCCTGTACTCAAGTGGGAATAAAATGCAGACCCAGGGACCGGAGTGGTGGCACAAGCGGTAAGGCTTGCTAGCCAAGGACGGATCACGGTTCGATCCCCTGGCATACCATATGGTCCCCCAAGACAGGTGCAGTTTCTGAGCGCACAGCCAGGAGTAACCCCTGAGCATCATTGGGTGTGGCCAAAAGACCAAAAAAATAAAATTTAATAAGATTAAAATGAAGAGCCAATAACCAGAAATCACGACGCCTGTAGACGCTCCCTTGTCTTGACTGTTTTCATTGTAGTCACCTTTCTTTTCTTTTTTGAAAATAAAAAGTGCTGACATCACTCAGCACTTACTCCTAGCTATATACTCAGGGATCACTCCTGGCAGGCTCAGGAGACCATATAGGATGCTAGGGATCAGCATATATAAGGTGAATGCCTTACTTTCTGTACTATCACTCCAGTCCAGTTGTGATCACTTTTCAAACTCGGAGTTCACAGGGGGCTGTTGACTAGAAATTTTACTTAGGCAGCTGGGGATATAACTTGGCAATAGAATTTTGCTTAAATGTCAAGTGTATTTTTTATCATAGCATGCTTTACCATTTAAAATGACTTGTGCTGATTCATTTTTATGCAAAGTAATATCTTGGAGAAAGACATTTGTGTTTCACTTTTGTGTTTTAGATTTTGCTAAGCATGTTGACTTTCTAGAAGCAATAAGTAGTGCCTTGAGGGCCCTTTTGCAAACAATGGCTTCCAAAAATATTTCTCAGGTAAGATTTTTTTAATTTTGTGAAAGCTATATTATAAAGGAAAATTTTGAAATATTTCTATTATGCATATTCCTTATAGAAAGAAAATAAAAGCAAGGTCTTTCCATCACCACAACCAACAACATTGTTTGATATAATTTTATTATTGACATATGCTTTGTAAATATTTTCTGAGTCTTTTATCTTAAAAACAGACAAACATGTCATCCTTCGCTACTACAGTCATCCAGCTACTTCCTGGGATAAGTGCCCATTAGTTTTTCCTTTCTTTTCTCTCCTCTCTCTCTCTCTCTCTCTCTCTCTCTTTCTCTCCCTTCCTTTCTCTCTTTCTCTTTTTCTTTCCATTCCTCCCTCCCTCCCTCCCTCCCTCCTTCTCTCTCTCTCTCTCTCTCTTTCTTCTTTCTTTCTTTCTTTCTTTCTTTCTTTCTTTTTTCTTTCTTTCTTTCTTTTTTTCTTTCTTCTTTTCTTCTTTCTTTCTTTCTTTTTTCTTTCTTTTTCTTTCTTTCTTTTCTTTCTTTTCTTTCTTTCTTTCTTTTTTCTTCTTTTTCCTTTCTTTCTTTCTTTCTTTCTTTTTCTTCTTCTCTTTCTTTTTTCTTTCCTCTTTCTTTCTTCTTTCTTTCTTTCTTTTCTTCTTTCTTTCTTTCTTTTTTCTCTTTCTTTCTCTTCTTTCCTCCCTCCCTCCTCTTTCTTCTTTCCTTTTCTTTCTTTCTTTTTTTTCTTTCTTTCTTTCCTTCTCTCTTTCCTTCTTTCTCTCTTTCTTCTTTCTTTCTTTCTTTTTTCTTTCTTTCTTTTTTCTTTCTTTCTTTCTTTCTTCTTTCTTTCTTTCTCTTTCTTCTTTTCTTTCTTTCTTTCTTTTTCTTTCTTTTCTTCTTTTCTTTCTTTTCTTTCTTTCTTTCTTCTTTCTTTCTTTTCTTTCTTTCTTTCTTTCTTTCTTCTCTTTCTTCTTTTCTTTTCTTTTTCTTTCTTTCTTTCTTTCTCTTTCTTTTTCCTCCCTCCCTTCCTTTTCTTTTTCTTTTCTTTTTTTTCTTCCTTCTTTCTCTTTCCTTCCTTTTCTCTTTCCTTCCTTCTCTCTTTCCTTCTTTCTTTCTTTCTTTCTTTCTTTCTTTCTTTTTCTCTTTTTCTTTCTTTCTTTCTTTCTTTCTTTCTTTTCTTTCTTTCTTTCTTCTTTCTTTTTCTTTTTCCTTTCTTTCTTTCTTTCTTTTCTTTCTTCTTTCTCTTTCTTCTTCTTTCTTTTTTTTTCCTTCCTTTCTTTTTTTTTTCCTTTCTTTTTCTCTTCTTCTTCTTCCTTCTCCTTCCTTCCTTCCTTCCTTCCTTCCTTCCTTCCTTCCTTCCTTCCTTCCTTCCTTCCTTCCTTCCTTCCTTCCTTCCTTCCTTCCTTCCTTCCTTCCTTCCTCCTTCCTCCTTCCTTCCTTCCTTCCTTCCTTCCTTCTCTTCTTCTTTCTTTCTTTCTTTCTTTCTTTCTTTCTCTTTCCTCCCTCCCTCCTCTTTCTTTCTTTTTCTTTCTTTCTTTTTATTTCCTTCCTTCTCTCTTTCCTTCTTTCTTTCTTTCCTTCTCTCTTTCTTTCTTTCCTTTCTCCCTCCCTCCCTCCCTCCTTCCTTTCCCTCCCTCCCTCCCTCCCTCCCTCCCTCCCTCCCTTCCTTCCTTCCTTCCTTCCTTCCTTCCTTCCTTCCTTCCTTCCTTCCTTCCTTCCTTCCTTTCCTTTTTTTTTTGGCTTTTAGGGCCACACCCAGTGATGCTCAGGGTTACTCCTGGCTATGCGCTCAGAAATTGCTCCTGGCTTGGGGGGCCTATGGGACGGTGGGGATCAAACCATAGTCTGTCCTAGGCTAGTGCATGCAAGGCAGAGCCTTATGGCTTGTGCCACCACCCCGTCCCGTCCCCCCTTTTTAAACTTTATTTAATATTGATTGATTTATTGGTTGGTTGGTTTATGGGCCGCATCCAGCATTGCTCAGGGGTTACTCCTGGCTCTGCACTCAGAAATCGCACCTGCCAGGCTGGGGGACCATATGGGATGCCAGGCATCGAACGTGGTTCCTCCCGGGTCAGCCGCATGCAAGACAAATGCCCTACTACTGTGCCATCTCTCCAGCCCGTAATTTTTACTTTTTATCAAGAATGTTTTCTGGGGCCCGGAGAGATAGCACAGCGGCGTTTGCCTTGCAAGCAGCCGATCCAGGACCAAAGGTGGTTGGTTCGAATCCCGGTGTCCCACATGGTCTCCCGTGCCTGCCAGGAGCTATTTCTGAACAGACATCCAGGAGTAACCCCTGAGCACCGCCGGGTGTGACCCAAAAACCAAAAAAAAAAAAAAAAAAAAAAAAGAATGTTTTCTGGGGCCAGAGAGATAGCATGGAGGTAAGGTGTTTGCTGGGACAAAACCTGGATGAAAAGGCAGGGACGCGTTGAGGATTAAAAGATAGAGATAAGAGAAAAAAACCTGGGTTTAGGATTCTAACAGCCTCTTGGACTGAGAACTGAGAACTATTCTTCACATATAATATTTATTGCTTCAAACCAGTAATCAGTCATCAGAAGAGAACAACAGCAGTCTTTGGTGAAATGTCCAACTATTATTATTATCTGGGCTAGACTTTTCCATATCTGAGGACCTTTGTATATCAGAGGGGAAATTTTTTTTTTTTTTTTTTTTTTTTTTGGTTTTTGGCCCATACCTGGCAGCACTCAGGTTATTCTTGACTCTGTGTTCAGAAATTACTCCCAGCAGGATTGGTGAACCATTTAGGATGGTGAGAGGATTGAACCCAGATTAGCAGTATGCAAGGCAAATGCCCTACCCACTGTGCTATTGCTCTGGCCCCAGGAGAGATACCTTTGCAATGAAGTTTCTCAAGGGGAGACTTTTTCATGTTAAGAAGCAGAGATAGAGAAGTCTCACAGGACTGCAGCTTTCTGGATTTAAAGTTCCTATAAACTACCCATCCTATGCATCTCTTTTATCTGTCTAGTACCTTAACTTTTTGTTTTGTTTTTTGGGTACATGGTAATGCTCAGAATTTATTCCTATGTTCAGAGATCATTCCTCATGGACTTGGAAGGACCATATGGGATGCTGGGGATGAAATATGGGTTGACTACATGCAAAGAAACACACTATGTTTTTGCTCCTTCCCCAGTAATTTTTAAGGATTCTAAAAGCAAAGAACATACATACCCATCAGTAAGTTGCCAGCATCCTCTACTTTTTGTAGGTATTTGGGTCATACCTGGCAGTGCTCAAATCTTAACAGTGCCAGTATGAATCCAGGGCTCTCAAGTACAGAGCATGCACTCCAACTCATTAAATTATCTAGCCATGGGGTCGGAGAGATAGCACAGCTGTAAGGCATTTGCCATGCATGCGGAAGGACAGTGGTTCGAATCCCCGAATCCCTGCATCCCATGCCTGCCAGGGGCGATTTCTGAGCATAGAGTCAGGAGTGGCCCTTGAGCACTGTCGGGTGTGACCCAAAAACCAAAAAAAAAAAAAAAAAAAAATCCAACTCAGATTTTTTTTTTTTTTTTTTGTGGTTTTTGGGCACACCTGGCGTTGCTCAGGGGTTACTCCTGGCAGGCACAGGGGACCATATGGGACAATGGGATTCGAACCAACCACCTTTGGTCCTGGAGCAGCTGCTTGCAAGGCAAACGCCGCTGTGCTATCTCTCCGGGCCCTTTTTTTAATTTTTGATTTTGTTTTTGGGCCATACCCAGTGGTGCTCAGGGGTTACTGGCTATGCACTCAGAAATCTCCCCTGGCTTGGAGGACGACCATATGGGACACGGGGGAATTGAACCACTGTCCATCCTAGGTTAACATGTGCAAGGCAAATGCCCTACCACCTGTGCCACCACTCGGCCCCCTTTTTAAAAATTTTCCCCTGCCCCACCCTCCCCTTTTTGAATTTTTTTTTTTCCGGGACGCCGGGGATCGAACCACGGTCCTTCCTTGGCTAGTGCTTGCAAGGCAGACACCTTACCTCTAGTGCCACCTCGCTGGCCCCCTTTTTTTTAATTTTTTTTTTTTTTTTGGTTTTTGGGCCACACCCAGTAACGCTCAGGAGTTGCTCCTGGCTTGGGGGACCATATGGGACACCGGGGGATCGAACCGCGGTCCGTCCAAGGCTAGCGCTGGCAAGGCAGGCACCTTACCTTTAGCGCCACCGCCTGGCCCCTTTTTTTAAATTTTTAATTGAATCATCATGAGTTAGTTAAGAGTTGTTCATGATTACATTTCAGTCACACAATGTTGAACATTCGTCCCTTCACCAGTGTATGTTTTCTGCCACCAATATTTTCAGTTTGCTTCTGACCCCTCCCTCCCCTCCCTCTGCCCACACTCAGATTTTCTTAATCTACATTTCCACAATCTCACAATCTGCCCCTCTCTTCTATGCTGTTTATCAGAGAAGCTCTCCTCTGAATTTGGGGGGGGGGGGCGCATCACACTTGGCAGCACTCAGGGATTACTCCTGGCTCTATGCTCAGAAATAACTCCTCACAGGCTCGGGGACCATATGGAATGGCGGGATTCGAACCACTGTCATTCTGCATGCAAGGCAACTGCCTTACTTCCATGCTATCTCTCTGGCCCCTGAATTTTTTCTTTTCTGTATATGGCTGGTGTACAATGATATCTTACTTGTTGTGTATCTCTACCTCCAAGATTTCGTATGACCTAGGGCACTAGGTCTAAAATCTTTTTGTTTTTGTTGTTGTTTTGGGGCCACACCCTTTGACGCTCAATGGGTTACTCCTGGCTATGCGCTGAGATGTCGCTCCTAGTTTGGGGGTACCATATGGGATGCCGGGGGATTGAACCGCAGTCCATCCTAGGCTAGCGCTTGCAAGGCAGACACCTTACCTCTAGTGCCACCGCTCTCGCCCCACTAGGTCTAAAATCTTGACCCTGGACACCAAATTATGGGATGATTAGGAAGATCACCTCAGTACTATAAAACACTGGGGATTGGCACTTTAAACACCAAGCCATCTTTTAGCCCATGGTTTATCTGTCTATGTGTCTGTCTGTCTGTCTCTGTATCTCTCTCTCTCCCTCCCTCCCTCTTCCCCTCACTCCAACTCCCTCCCTCTTTTCCTCCAAAAATATTACACAGTTCTTAGAAGATACTGATTGGTGATCTGGTCACTCCCAGTGATGCTTCACAGACCAGGCGGTGCCAAGGATCAAACTCACTGCTCCTGATTGCTTTGCTCCTGCCCATTAAGCCTTTTCTTGGCTCAAGGTGGCTAGATTTATTGTTTTTTGTTTGCTTGGTTTTTGGGTCATACCCAGCGGTTTTTGGGATTTACTCCTGGCTCTGCACTGAGGAATTACTCCTGGCAGTGCTCAGGGGACCATATGGGATGCCAGGGGTTGAATCTGGGTTAGCCTCACACAAGGTTAAACACCCTACCTACTGTCCTGTATGTTTTGACCCAGGGATTTGTAGATTAAATGCACCAGCTTCCATGTCCAATTCTCAACCTTGGTTTGTGCACAGTACACGTCTTTTCTTTGTGAGTCAACGACAGTGAGGCAGCATTCACAGCAGTCTCGTCCAACTGTGAAGACTCCATTGTATAAAAGACACTTATGTAAGATTTTTATCATTAGAGTATTTTTTTTTTTTTTTTGGTTTTTGGGCCACACCCGGTGACACTCAGGGGTTACTCCTGGTGTGCTCAGAAGTCGCTCCTGGCTTGGGGGACCATATGGGACACCGGGGGATCGAACCTCGGTTCGTCCTAGGCTAGCGCAGGCAAGGCAGGCACCTTACCTCTAGCGCCACCACCCGGCCCCATCATTAGAGTATTTTCTGAGAAACCCAGGCATATGAGCTGTTAGCTTTAGATTTATCAGATGTGAATGCAGTTGATTCGCAAACAAGTTTGATTATTCATTAATGTTCAGTAAAAATTAAAAATTTTTTTTAAAAATTAAAATTAGGGTGGCTGGAGACATAGCATGGAGGTAAGGCATTTGCCTTTCATGCGGAAGGACGGTGGTTTGAATCCTGGCATCCCATATGGTCCCCCGAGCCTGCCAGGGGCAATTTCTGAGTGTAGAGCCAGGAGTGACCCCTGAGCGCTGCCGGGTGTGACCCCAAAAAAAAATAAAATAGGGAGTCAGAGTGATAGCACAGCGGTTAGTGTGTTTGCCTTGCACGCAGCTGACCCGGGTTCAATCCCTGGCATCCCATGTGGTCCCCTGAGTCTGCCAGGAGTGAGTTTTGAGTGCAGACATAACCCTTGATGACCACTGGTTGTGGCCCAGCCCTTCCCACCAAAAATAGTTTATTTTAAATTGTCAGAGGAGTGAATGGAGAGATAGCATAGCAGTAGGGTGTTTGCCTTGAATGCGGCCAATCCAGGACAGATGGTGGTTCAATTCCCGGCATCCATATGGTCCCCCAAGCTTTCCAGGAGTGATTCTAAGCACAGAGCCAGGAGTGACCCCTGAGCATTGCCTGGTATTACCCCCAAACAAACAAACAAACAATAAATAAATATAAATTGTCAGAGGAAAAAGCATTTCTCCAAAGATGGACCATATTTCTCTAATAGCCAGTATGCACATAGAAATATGTGCCAACAGGGCCAGACTGGTAGCCCAGTGGTAAGGCGGTTGCCTTGCATGCAGCTGACCCAGGACGGACCTGGGTTTGATCCCTAGCATCCCATATGGCCCCCAAGCCAGGAACAATTTCTTAGCATAGAGCCAGGACTAACTCCTGAGCGTCACTGGGTGTGGCCCCCCAAACAAAAACAAACAAAAAGAAATATGTGCCAACATTCTTGTTACTGAGAAAAAAGCACATCAAAACCATAGTGAAGGGGCCAGCATGGTGGCACAGAGGTAAGACATCTGCCTTGCCTACACTAGCCTAGGATGGACCTCGGTTTGATTCCCCATTCACATATGGTTCCCCAAGCCAGGAACAATTTCTAGGCACATAGCCAGGAATAACCCCTGAGTGTCACTGGGTATGCCCTTCATCAAAGAAAAGAAAACCCACAGTGAAATATCACTTCACTTTGCACAAGAAAAGTGACGGATCATAAAGATAGTAACAAGTGTTGGTAAGGACATGGAGAAATTGGGACCCACACAGCATTCCTGGATGTAAATTGTGCATGCAAGAGCTTCAGGAAAAATCTTGACAATCCCTCAGAGTCAAACATGGAGTTTTAAGACCTCTTAGTTTTTCTCAAGGAACTGTTTAGGATTTATGTGTTTTTTGGACTATACTCAGCAGTGCTTAGGAACTCACTCTTCACTCTGCATTCAGGTCTTACCTCTGGCAGGGCTCAGAGAACCACATATAGTGCTAGGAATCAAACCTGGATCTGCCATGTGCAAGGCAAGCATCCTACTCACTGCACTATTACTTAGGTCCTTATAAAATGGTTGCTGCTTCTATCTTTTCTTTTGTGATTTGGAGGGGCCACATCTAGTTGTGTCAGCACTTATTCCTGGCCCTGAAGTCAGGAATCAGCCCTCAAGAGCAATTTGTATGATGGTTATTGGTATTTTTCCTCTGTTGCTGTGGGGAAATGAAAAGACTAGTAAGGTTAAGTAACTTGCTGATTACCATGTAGTAGAGAAAATATTTGAACCTAGGACATCAAACTCCAAAATCCAACTCCATAATCCCCACTGTGCTAAATCTTTAATCATGCCATATTGTGTTGTTTCTCAGCCACTCTGATACATGTGTCCAATGTTCGCATCCATTTAGCTTATTTAAAATGACAGCATTAGGGGCCAGGGTGATAGCACAGCGGGTAGGGCATTTGCCTTGCATGTAGCTTACTGATGATCGATCTCTGGCAGTGGTCCTCAAACTATGGCCTGCAGGCCACATATTGTATTTTTATCTGTTTTGTTTCTTCATTGCAAAATAAGATATATGCAGCGTGCATAAGAATTCGTTCAAAAGTTTTGTTTTTACTATAGTCAGACCCTCCAATGGTCTGAGGGACAGTGAACTAGCCCCCTGTTTAAAAAGTTTGAGGACCCCTGCTCTATGGTCTCCCTAAGCCTACTAGGAGTGATTTCTGAGCTCAGAGCCAGGTGTAATCCCTGAGCACTGCCAGTTGTGCCCCCTCCCAAAATAAATAAAATAAAATTAGAAGTATCACTAATATGTTATTTAATGTAGTGGATTTTATAATTTCACAGATATTCCAGAGAATTTAGCCAGGTTTGTTGTTTTTTTGGGATTTTGAGCCGCAGCTGGCAGTATTATGGGTTACTCCTAATTATGTGTGGGTTTGGTCTGGGCACTGTTCAGGGAACCTTCACCTCTGAAGGATCTCTCCAACCTTTTTCAGCCATTCAAGCTGTGTGATCTTTTGCACATTAGACAAGCAGGTAGGGAGAGCTTAAAGGGCTCAGACCTTCCAAGCAAGTGAGAGGCCACATTCAATCCTGGGTCTCATGAGCACTGAGCACTTAGATAACCCCGAAACGAACATTTTTTTTATGTTCAATGTTAAAATAGTGTTAAAATCTCTTATGTGTGTGTATATAGGAACTGGAGTGTTAGTTTTACAGGCATACAGCTGTGATAGACCAAGTGATCAGAATGACATGGACAAGTCTCACATTAGTCCAGAGTGACCAGCTATATTTGAGAATGAATAGCAAGGCTTGTCAGAGCCTTGTGGCCTGGGAAGAGCCCTGTCAGTGCTGCTTGCTATTGGAATGGGCGTGTTCTAACACTACTCTCTTTTCTGTCTACAGTGCATGACTCCTGACCAGCTGATGACATTGTGCAAAGCAGGTGTTAACAATAATAATGTCGGGGTTCGAGTTAATGTTGTCAGTATTTTAGGAATCACTGGCAGTGTCCTAGCCAAAGAAGATGGCTCACTTGAAAAACTTAAGGTAAAAACTATGTCTGAGAGGCTTGAGTAAGAGTACTGTGGTAAAGGCACTAGGTTTTCATATAGTGGACCTTGGTTGGCACAACATGGCTTCCTGAGCACCACCAGGTATGGCTCAAAAACTAGGGCATCAAATAAAAACTTTACTCTGGATAGACCTCTTCAAAAATTAAATTTATGGGGGTTGGAGAGATAGTATAATTGGTCAGGTAATTGCCTTGAACACTACCAATCCCATTGAATCTTCAGCACCCCATATGGTCCTCCAAGCCCTGTGATGAGTTATTCTTACATCAGAGCCAGGAATAAGCCAGGTGTGACTCAAAAATCAAAATGGGGAAAAACAAAACCAAAACTCTGGGGACTGGGGAGATAATACAGTGGTTTGTGGGCACTTGCTTTGCATACACTAAATCTGGGTTTGATCCTAGTACCACATATCACTTGTCATCATCCCCTCAGCCTGCCAGAAGTGAGCTCTAAGCACTGCTGGATGTCACCCTGATCCCCATTTCCCCAACCTTCCCCTCTCCCAACCTTCCCCTCTCCCACCCAACAAGAATAATAATAAGTAGAACAATGTGTCTTGTCTTCAGACCATCGGATGTTTCCTGCTTGAGGTTGCCATGAAGGATCCTTCCCTGGTAGTTGCAGGAGAAGCTTTGGATGCTCTGTTTGATGTTTTTGCAGATGGTAAAGAAGCCGAAAGGGCCTCAGTTCAAATTAAACTGTTATCTGCACTGAAAGAATTCCAGCCCATCTTCAAAATGAAGGTAAAGCTATTTCATTGAGATATGTTTAAGTCTTGCAGTGGGCGGGAGGGGAAGGCTGAGTGCAGCTTCCTGCTCAAAGTCTCCATGATTCCTGTAGTACTCCTCACTGGGCTCGTGTAAAATGCCTGTTGGCTGAGTCAGATCCTGCCATTCTGCTGTTGGATCACTGGTTTGAGCAAAATGGGCAAGTTTCGCTTCCTATAGTAGTCAGTGAGATGGACAGCGCATTCACAACCTTTCACTTCATTTTCCATTACGTAGTGCTTTGTAGGTTGGTTTCATTGTAACGATTTTCCTTTGGTGAGCAGGTGGGTAGGTAAACTTCCTGGGAGCCCACATCAGAGCATTATCTAGTAGGGGAGAGAGTATGGCTGCCTCCAGGCACCATATCCTTACCATCGCATTGAAGCTTTAGTGAACTTTGAATTGGAAGATTTTCAAGGATGGGGAGCTGACTCCATGGACTGAGGACAGGCTTTGTGTGAGGGAAGCCTGGGTTCAATCTCAGTGGACATGGCCCCTGAGTACTTCTGGGAATCGCCTTCAAGCACCAAACTGGCACCACTAGGTGTGGCCAAGAAACAGAAAACAAGCAAGAATAAAAACTGTTTTGGGACCTGAGAGCTAGAATAGGGAATTAAGGCACTTTGCCTTTATACAGCCCACCCTGGTATAATCCCCAGCACCACCAGGAATGATCCCTGAACACTGCCAAGTATTCAAAAATAAATAAGTCAAATAAAAAAATAAAACATGCTTTGGAGCAAAGGGAAGAGCAGCCAGGAATTTTAAGAATCTTGAATAGAGCCCGGAGAGATAGCACAGCAGCGTTTGCCTTGCAAGCAGCCGATGCAGGACCAAAGGTGGTTGGTTCGAATCCCGGTGTGCCATATGGTCCCCCGTGCCTGCCAGGAGCTATTTCTGAGCAGACATCCAGGAGTACCCCTGAGCACCGCCGGGTGTGACCCAAAAACTTAAAAAAAAAAAAAAAAGAATCTACAAGTTTGATTTACTGTCTCTTGGTATATAAACTCAAATTTTCATTGTTAATTTTAGAAAGACATACAATTGTACACAGGGTGATAGAGTACAGCAGATAAAGCACTTGCCTAGTCTATGGTCAACCTGGGTTTGATTCCAACATTCCATTAAAAAAATAATAATTGGGGGCTGGAGAGATAGCATGGAGGTAGGGCATTTGCCTTGCATGCAGAAAGACAGTGGTTTGAATCCCAGCAGCCCCATATGGTCCCTCGAGCCTACGAAGAGCAATTTCTGAGCATAGAGCTAGGAGTAACCCCAAAAACCAAAAAAAAAATATTATTAATAATTGGGGGGCCAGAGTGATAGCACAGTGGGTAGAGCATTTGTCTTACACTTAGGCTGACCTAGCTTCAATGCCCAGAATCACATATGGTATCTTCCAGTTGATCTCTGAGTACAGAGCAGGACTAAGTCCTGAGCAACACCAGTGTACCATCCCTCTCCCCCTAAAAAAGAAAAGATACAACTGGCTCGGATGGCTAGAGCAAATGCTTCCCATGCAGGAGCACTGGGTTAAATGACAGATACTACTTGATACACAAGTGTCCCCTCTGCAAAAGTGTGTGTGTCTGAAAAACAACAAATTTTTCATCAAAACTTTTTTCTTGACAGATTTAAAATTAGTAAATGATGGGCCCAAGTGATAGCACAGTGGTCCCCCTGAGTCTGCCAGGAGTAACTTCTGAGTGCAGAGCCCGGAGTAACCCCTGAGCACTGTTGGGTGTGGCCCCAA
This sequence comes from Suncus etruscus, assembly GCF_024139225.1. Lineage (NCBI taxonomy): Eukaryota > Metazoa > Chordata > Mammalia > Eulipotyphla > Soricidae > Suncus > Suncus etruscus. Next base: position 43,954,626 of record NC_064861.1, read on the forward strand.
AATATAAACAAAATAAATAAGATCAGTAAGTGTTTAAAAACAAAAATACAGTTACTTTGTTTTGGACCTATCCAGTGGGAGCTAAGGGATTACTTTTGTCTCTGTACTCAAAATTTACCTGGTAGGCTTTGGGGATTATAGGGAATGCTGGGGATCAAGTCTAGGCAGCCATTTTGTGCTATTGCTCCAGCTCCCCATATGAAAAGTTTGTAGGTGTCTATCATTTTTCTAGAAATTTAGATGTTTTAAAGTATTTTATGGTATAAAACTGTTTTCTGGAGAAAATGCAAATAGTTATGGTGCCTGCCACAATCTCTATTAATCCGTTTGATGCTAGTCTTGGGTTAGGAACATAAACACAGCACTGGTTTATTTTTAATCTTGTTGTGTTTTGGAATGTTACATTTTAAAATGTAGTAACAGAAGCTGACATTAATTAGTTAAAATTTACCACCATGTATTATTGGGGGGATGGGATTTGAGAAGGATGCTTTTAACAGTTCACTCTTAATTATGCTTTGTTCAAGTCTAGATTTTTCTTAGTATTCTAATCAACGGAAAATTTATATCTATGTTTTCCGTACCTCTTAGATATCCTAATTGGCATTTTTTTTAAAGCAAAGATAAATGTACATAATCCATAATGTTAAACACTCCCCAAATTAAATGCTTTCTATATTTAAGGAATGCAATGGTATATATCAAGTGACTGTATGTGTTTTTTTGGGGGGCAGATAAGAAAAGAAGGGAGAAGTAAATACAGCCCAGAGCAACTGTGTGTTCTTGACAATGTGAAGATGAATCTGAGAAGGTTCGTTGCTTATCAAGAAACTGTTGAAAAAAGACTGACTGCTTGAACGTTTGAACGAGAGACCAGCTCGTGCTCCACCTTGTCAGTGCCAAAGAACACTAACAGGATTCCACAAGGCTAGCTGTACCTTTCTAAATGTCATTTTTAAGTGTTTGCATTCTGTACGTTAAATTGAAGTGCTCAAAATTAAGTTGGAAGCACGAAGAATGGAAACTCAAGAGTTCTTGGAAGGGTTTTTGTGAGCATTGAAGAAACATAGAAGCAATCATATTCTACAGGGACTGAGAGATGGTACAGGTGCAAGGCCTTCCATGTCACTGACCCTGGTTCCATCCCTAGCACCACATAATTCCTCAAGCATCACAAGGAGTAATCCTTGAACACCACTAGCTGTGGCTTAACCCTCCCAAAAATTTTTTTAAAACATTGGGGCCAGAGAGATAGCATGGAGATAAGATACATGCAGAAGGACGTTGGTTCGAACCCCGGCATCCCATATGGTCCCCCGAGCCTGCCGGGGGTGATTTTTGAGCGACTCCTGAGTTCTGCCGGGTGTGACTCAAAAACAAACAACAACAAAAATTGTTTAAAACAAAAGAAATGTCATGTTTCTCTTGAATTTTGCAGAGAAAAATCAAGAGTTCTTTAGATGGTTTTTTAAGCCAGTATCATTTAACATTAAATGAATTAGGGGGAGGAACTTATAAACTTATAAAATACTTTGGTATGAAATATGCCAATTATGTTTGCATTTTGTAAAGAAGTGAAAGAAGTTGGATCTATTTTTTATCTGATAGGATGTATTAAGGAAACAATGAAGTAAGTTATTGATCTGATTTGTTATTGTTTTGAATATTACTGGTTTAATTTGAATCAACTGGGATAAAATATTTTTAAATAAATATCTTTTAATGGAAACATTTGTGTCTTATAATATCTTCTGAAATACTAACATAACCCTGTTCTTGGGTATTTGCTTGTTTTCTTATTTGGTTTTTTTATTTTGAGGTGCTGGTCTCACATGCAAGGCTAGATATTCTACCAGTCACCTGTATCCCTGGTCCAGTCTTGGCTTCTTGGTGGGTATCATATTCAGTATATATGAGATGTTGAAGCCAAGCTAAAAGCAGGAAGTGTAGGCACCACTGTCAGTACTGTAGAAGTGGCAGGTGTGATAGTAGCTGGAATCCTTGAAGAACAGAAAGGCAAATTAGGTGAAAAAATAATAAAGAAATCATAGAGGACAGATCTGTAGTGCAGCACGTAAGGCACTTTCCTTACATGTGGCTGACCCAGGTTCGATACTCACCATTTCATATGGCCCTCTAAGCACTGCCAGGAGTGATTCCTAAGTTTACAATCAAGGGGGCTGGAGCATCTCATATGGTCCCCTGAGTCTACCAGGAGTGACTTCTGAGCGCAGAGCCAGGTGTAACTCCTGAGTGCCACCGGGTGGGACCCTCAAAAAAAAAAGTTTAGAATCAAGAGTAATCCCTCAGCACTACTGGGTGTGCCCCCCAAAAAAAGAAAAATAAGAATTTCCCTGAGTTCAGGAATATAGTTGAGGAATACTGAGATCCAAGAAGCCTGAAGAATTCCAGTGAAAATAGACTCAAAATAGGAAGATTCCAAGATACATTGTGCTTACAATGAGAAAATCCAGAAATAGGAGACCTAATATTCAAGCATGATTAAAAAAGAAACTTAGGGGGCCGGCGAGGTGGCGCTAGAGGTAAGGTGTCTGCCTTGTAAGCACTAGCCAAGGAAGGACCGCGGTTCAATCCCCTGGAGTCCCATATGGTCCCCCCAAGCCAGGGGCAATTTCTGAGCGCTTAGCCAGGAGTAACCCTTGAGCATCAAACGGGTGTGGGCCCCCCCCCAAAAAAAAAAAAAACGAGAAAGGAACTTAGGTGCCTGTGCTGCCCAAGCACATTCATCACCCAAGCACGTCACCCATTCCTCCCCTCTTGATAAATGAAATTTTATACGGTACTTGGATATGTACTGGTCTTGCTCTCCCCATCTTTGGAGGAACCTGTGTTCTCTTCAGCGCATCACTGTCTCCTCCACTCTTCAAAATCTTGAAATAAAACTTGTTTTCACTTAAAAAAAAGACAGGGGCCAGAGAGATTGCATGAAAGTAGGGCGTTTGCCTTGCATGCAGAAGGACGATTGTTCAAGTCCCGGCATCCCATATGTTTCCTCGAGCCTGCCAGGAGTGATTTCTGAGTGTAGAGCCAGGAGGTAGCCCCTGAGTGCTGTCAGGTGTGACCCAGAAACCAAAAAATAAAAGAAAAAGAAGAAACAGATATAGATATGGCAAAGCTTATAAGATTCACAGCAGATCTGGGTCTGGTGCGATTGCACAGCAATAAGGAGTTTGCCTTGCATGCTGCCAATACAGGATGGACCCGGTTTGAATCCAGGCATCCCATATGGTCCCCTGAGCCTGCCAGGAGTGACTTTTGAGTGCAGAATCAGGAGTAACCCTGAGTGATGATGGATGTGACCCCAAAAACCAAAAAAAAAAAAAAAAAGAAAAGAAAACGATTCACAGCAGATCTATTAAATGGAACCCTCTGAGCCTGAAGAGAATAAAGAGATATAGTTTAAAAATTCAAAGGCATGAACACCTTATCAGGAATACTCTAGCTAGATTAACTTTCAGATTTGAAGGAATGATACAGAGCTTCAGGGACAGGCAGCAGCTTAGGGAATTCATAGCCTTGAAACCAGTCTTGCAAGATAAATTACAGGAGCTTCCTCGAAGGACAACATGCTGCATATTATTGCCCACTACTATGTTAAGGAAGGTTTTTACTTTTATTTACTCTTCTACTAAGGGGCTATCTATTTGCAATAAATGAAATGAACTAATATTTCATTTAAATTGAACATTACCTTTGATCAGAGTTTTTTTTGTGTTTTTTTTTTGTTTTTGTTTTTTTACATTTATATAGTTTATGATGTTGTTTTGTTGGAGCCACATCCAGCGGCGCCATCACTTCTGCCCCTGCTCATCTATTTTGGATATGGATTGTTTCCAGATTTTGGCTACTGTGACTACTGCTTCAAGGAACATAGGGGTGCAAGTATCTTTTTTCTGTTTTGTTTTGGGGCTGCTGGGTGTGACCCCCACCCCTCCAAAAATGAGAACAAAACCTAGATAAGATGCTTGCATAGGTGCCGCTTAATTGTAAAGATTACCTTGAGATCAGGCCGGGCGGTGGCGCTAAAGGTAAGGTGCCTGCCTTGCCTGCGCTAGCCTTGGACGGACCGAGGTTCGATCCCCGGTGTCCCATATGGTCCCCCAAGCCAGGAGCAACTTCTGAGTGCATAGCCATGAGTAACCCCTGAGCGTTACTGGGTGTGGCCCAAAAACCAAAACCAAAACCAAAAAAAAAAAAAAAAAAAAAAAAGATTACCTTGAGATCAGGTCCATGCCCATACTACAACAGGGGACCCGTATGTAGAGCTGGGGACTGAATCTGGTTCAGCAACATGCCTACCTTCAGTGCTATTGTTCCGGGCCGTTACTTTCTTTTTGTTTTTTGGGCTTACTTCTGACTCTACACCAGGGGTCTCAAACTCAATTTACCTGTGGGCCGCAGGAGGCAAAGTCGGGGTGATCCTTGAGTGTAAAGTCAGTAGTAAGCCTTGAACATTGGGGGATGTGACCCAAACGACTAAAACAAAACAAAACAAAAAAAGATTTCTCTAGGGCAGGGCCACAAACTGTTGTGCCGAGGGCCGCAAACGGCTCGCGGGCCACGAGTTTGAAACCCCTGCTCTACACTCAGGAATCAATGCTGACAGACTTGGGGGACTATATGGAGTGCTGGGAATGAAACCCACATGCAAGGTAAGCAATCTGTTCTATTGGCTATATTATTGTTCCAGCTCCTGTTAAGGAAATTTTAAAGTGTGTGTGTGGGTGTCTGAAATGACCTATAGACGTTAAAGTGTGGGGCCGAAGCGAAAGCACAGCAGTAGAGCATTTGCCTTGCACGAGGCCAACACAGGATGGACCTCAGTTCAATTCCCAGCATCCCATGTGGTCCCCTAAGCCTGCCAGGAGCAATTTCTTTTTTTTTTTTTTTTTTTTTTTTGGTTTTTGGGCCACACCCAGTAACGCTCAGGGGTTACTCCTGGCTATGTGCTCAGAAGTTGCTCCTGGCTTGGGGGACCATATGGGACACCGGGGGGATCGAACCGCGGTCCGTCCAAGGCTAGCACATGCAAGGCAGGCACCTTACCTTTAGCGCCACCGCCTGGCCCCCAGGAGCAATTTCTGACCACAGAGCAGGAGTAACTCCTGAATGCTGCCAGATATAACCGAAAAACAAAAGCAAGTGTGTTTTATTCGAAGAAAGGGAATATTGTCTTTTATCTTAGAGAATATTAAGTTTTATAGATACTGCATAAGTGTCTGCATTGATAAGGAGTCTAATAAAAAATGTACATGGAGGGGCCAGAGCAATAGCACATCAGTAGGGCATTTGCCTTGCATGCAACCAACCTGGGTTCAATTCCCAGTATCCCAAATGGTACCCCAAGTCTGCCAAGAGCAATTTCTGAGTGCAGAACCAGGAGTAATCCCTGAGCGCCTTTTGTTTTGAGCCATTGGAAATATTGGTTAATATGGAAGCTCAATTCCTAGATTTTAAAAGGAATGTCCATATTGTTTTCCAGAAAGGCTGGACCAGTTTACATTCCTACCAGCAGTGAATGAGAGTCACTCGCTCCCCAGAACCCCACCATTACTGTTTGTTCTTGTTCATCTTGATGTGGGCCTTTTTGGAACTCTTATGAGATGAAGGTTTCACTAGGGCTGAGCCCAGCTGGTTCACATTCACATCACTTATCTGTACTGAACTAAATTGGAAGCTATATGGTCATCATACAGAGGCAGAAACAATTTTTCACAAAATCTGACATTCTTAGCAAAGTGGAAAAAGAGATTTTCTTTTTTTCCACCTTAAGAATCATATATATGGGGCCGGGCAGTGGCGCTGGAGGTAAGGTGCCTGCCTTGCCTGCGCTAGCCTAGGACGGACCGCGGTTCGATCCCCCGGCGTCCCATATGGTCCCCCAAGAAGCCAGGAGCAACTTCTGAGCGCATAGCCAGGAGTAACCCCTGAGCGTCACAGGGTGTGGCCCAAAAACCAAAAAAAAAAAAAAAAAAAAAAGAATCATATATATATAAGCACAGTTATTTTACTACTGAAACATATTCAGGACCAAGATGACTTTTTTGTTTTTATGGGACACACCTGACATTACTTCCTGGCTCCAAACTCAGAAATCACTCCTGGCAATGCTCAGCAACTATAGGGAATGCTGGAGATCAAACCCAGGTCATCGGTGTGTAAAGCCATACCTGCTCTACTATTTCTCTATAGGAGACTTTCTTAATTTTTTTTGAGTGGGGGACTACAAAGCTCAGGCTCTATGATCAGGGGGTTGCTCCTGGAAGCACTGGGGAGATCATAGAGTTCTGGGGGATCAAACCTAGGCTTTTTATATGCAAGGTATATGTGAACTAGCCCCCCTTTTTGTTTGCTTGTTTTGGGGGCCCAAACCTGGTGGTGCTCTGGATTACCCGTCTGTTTACTCAGGAAACACTTTTGGTGAATTCAGGAAACTGAAATGGATGCCAAGGATCAAACCTAGGTCAGTCGCATGCAGGACAAATGCCTTATTCTCCATACTATTTGTCCAGCTCCCTCTTTGGGAAATTTTTTTGTTTTTGTTTTTGTTTTTTGGGTCACACCTGGCAGAGCTCAGGGGTTACTCCTGGCTTTGTGCTCAGAAGTCACTCCTAGCAGGATCAGGGGACCATATGGAATGCCGGGATTTGAACAACCGTCCTTCTGCATGCAAGGCAAATGCTCCACCTCCATGCTATCTCTCCGGCCCCCCTGGTTGGGAATTTCAAGATAATGTTGAAGAGGTAAGATCGGAAATTTTTGCCAAATTTCTGATCTTAGAAGCTGGAGCTCCACCAGGAGTAATCTTTGAGTATAGAGCCAGGAATAAACCCTGACTGGGCACCACCAATGGTGACCCAAAACCATAAAAAGCAATAAAAAAAAAGTACAAAATTGGGTCAGAAAGGTCAAAGAGTATCAGCGTAAGGTGCTTGCCTTACGCAAGCCTGTTTAAGGTTAGTTCCTGAGCACTGGGCCCTGAGCACCAAAGGGTGTGATTCCTTTTTTGGAGGGGCACACAACAGCTTTCAGGGGTTACTCCTAGCTCTGCACTCAGAAATCACTCCTGGCAGGGTTTTTTTTTTTTTTTTTTTTGGGTCACACCCGGCGGTGCTCAGGGGTTACTCCTGGCTACTTGCTCAGAAATAACTCCTGGCAGGCACGGGGGACCATATGGGACACCGGGATTTGAACCAACCACCTTTGGTTCTGGATTGGCTGCTTGCAAGGCAAACGCCGCTGTGCTATCTCTCTGGGCCCTCCTGGCAGGTTTAAGGGACCATTATAGGATGCTAGGAATTGAACCTAGGTTCATCTCAGGATGGCCAAGTGCAAGGCAAATGCCCTATTGCTGAGCTATTATTGCTCCGACCCCACAGGGTGTGATTCTAAAGCAAAAAGAAAATGAACAAAGGGGCCGGGCGGTGGCGCTGGAGGTAAGGTGCCTGCCTTGCCTGCACTAGCCTAGGACGGACCGCGGTTCGATCCCCCGGCGTCCCATATGGTCCCCCAAGAAGCCAGGAGCAACTTCTGAGCACATAGCCAGGAGTAACCCCTGAGCGTCACAGGGTGTGGCCCAAAAAACCAAAAAAAAAAAAAAAAAAAGAAAATGAACAAAGTTGGAGAATTACATGACGTAGACGTAGCTTCAAATCGTAGTATGAAGTCATGTAATAAAGACAGTATAGAATTGGCATACAAAGATGTACATAGGGCCAAAGAGAAGTTCAGCGATAATCACTTGCTTTGCATGTAGCTGGACCAGGCTCTCTATGTGGCACCACATGTTCACCACCACATTCTTGCTAGTAGTCAGCCCTGATCACAGCTGAGTGTTGTCAGCTGCACATATACCAAATCTGCACATAGACCCAGAATAAAAGAAAAGAAAGAAACAACATACAGATCAATAGAAGAAAATGGAGAGGTCTGAAATAGACCCATAGTTAAAAACTCAGTTTCCCATCAAGGCTTCAATGAATGATGTAAGAATACCAGATACGGGCCGGGTGGTGGCGCTGGAGGTAAGGTGCCTGCCTTGCCTGCGCTAGCCTAGGATGGACCGCGGTTCGATCCCCCGGCGTCCCATATGGTCCCCCAAGAAGCCAGGAGCAACTTCTGAGCGCATAGCCAGGAGTAACCCCTGAGCGTCACAGGGTGTGGCCCAAAAACCAAAAAAAAAAAAAAAAAAAAGAATACCAGATACTCGGGGCCGGGAAGGTGGCACTAGAGGTAAGGTGTCTGTCTGCCTAGCAAGCGCTAGCATAGGATGGACCTTGGTTTGATCCCCTGGCGTCCCATATGGTCCCCCCAAGCCAGGGACAATTTTTTTTTTTTTTTGGTTTTTGGGCCACACCCTGTGACGCTCAGGGGTTACTCCTGGCTATGCGCTCAGAAGTCGCTCCTGGCTTGGGGGACCATATGGGATGCCGGGGGATCGAACCACGGTCCGTCCTAGGCTAGCGCAGGTAAGGCAGGCACCTTACCTTTAGCGCCACCGCCCGGCCCCATTCCAGGGACAATTTTTGAGCACAGAGCCAGGAGTAACCCCTGAGCGTCAAACGGGTGTGGCCCAAAAACCAAAAAAAAAAAAAAAAAAATAAGAATGCCAGATACTCATAACACATATGAAGTAAGGGCACACATTTAAGATTCAAAGTTTAATAAATGTTTATCTTGTTTTTTGGGGGGGGCACATCCAGTGACACTCAGAGGTTACTCCTGGCTCTATTCTCAGAAATGGTTCATGACAGGCTCCAAGGACCATACAGGATGTTAGGGATTGAACCCAGATTGGTCCCAGGTCAGCTTTGTACAAAGCAAACACTCTGTCTACTGTGCTATCACACTGGCCCCTTAACGTGTTTGTTTATTTGTTTTTGTTTTTTATTAATTACATATATTCTTAGGGAGGACCTTCAAGAGATTCTCAGGCTACCCCTTCTGGCAATTTTTGGCTCTGTGCTTGGAGGCCTCCAGGGCTTACCTGGCAATATTTAGGGGAACCATAAGTTGTCAGTGATTGGGGTTGGCCTCATGTAAAGCACATCTTTATGAACTTCTCTATGCCCTCAACAGTGTGTGTGTGTGTGTGTGTGTGCACGTGTGTATATGTATACACATATATTTAATTAATTCATTTGGGGAGTAGGCCACACCCAGCTATACTCAGGCTTCTCCTGGCCCAGTGCTCATGAGTGACCGGTGGTGCTCAGGAGACCATCTGTGGTGCCATAATGTTGAGTAATTGTTACAACAATTACTCAACACCATAATTCAAACAAAGGTCCGTGAAATGCAAGACAAGCACATTAACCCCTGTACTACCTATGTGGCTCCCTCAAGTATATTCTTATTCTTGGGAAGAGAATTTGGGTCACACTAAGCAGTGCTTAGGACTTACTTCCGACTCTGCTCAGGGACCATTCCTGGTGGAACTGGGGGTACTCTATGGGGTGCCAGGGCTGATCACATGGTAGGCAAACAGCTTACCCACTGTACTATGTTTTCTCTGATCCCCCCTCAAAGGCATCTCCCATGTGATAAGGGGGATATGACTATCAGTACAGTTGGTACTAATGTCTTGATTCCTACTAGTCGCCAGTAGTTTTGCACTCTGTGCCAACTTGTCAACACTGCAAAAGAAGTGCTATTTCAGTATGGTTGCAAGAACAGTTTTAATCTTGCAGCACTCATAAAATGATTTGCAGTACACTCTCTGGGAGCAATTAGCTTGAGAGGTAAAAAGAGAACAGTACAGAATCTTTTCTATGTTTTAAAATTTATTTAATCTGGGGCCGGAGAGATAGCATGGAGGTAAGGTGTTTGCCTTTCATGTAGAAGGTCAGTGGTTCGAATTCTGGTATCCCATATGGTCTCCCGTTCCTGCCAGGGGCGATTTTTGAGCGCAGAGCCAGGAGTAACCCCTGAGCACTGCCGGATGTGACCCAAAAACCAAAACCAAAACAAAAATTTATTTAATTTAATTCAGTTATTTATTTTTGGTCATATCTGGCTTACTTAGGGCTTACTCCTGACTCTGCATCCAGAGTTAACTCCTAGCAGGGATAAGGGAACCACACGGGGTGTGCCAAGGATCAAATTCAGATTGGCCACAAACAAGGCAAGTACCCTATTTACTCACCCTATTTATTTTTTTGGAGGGTAGGGATTTGGGTACAGCCTCTGGAGGTGATTGGGCTCACTTTTGGCAATGCTCAGGGGACCATGTGATGGTGACAATGAATGCCAGTGATCCCACACACAGATCATGTGCTCCAGCCCTTTAAGCCAGCTCCCTAACTCCCAACTGTTTGTTTTGTTTTGTTCTATGCTGTTTTGGTTTTGTTTAGGGCCTTCTCCGTCATGCTGGTTGCTTGATGTGAGGCCACTACCTGTGCTTAGGAGGTCATGAAGAGCTTGGGTCAAAGCCACGGTCTGTGAATGCCTAGCATGTGCTACAGTTCTTTAATGTCTGGGTTAGACATTGTTTTAAACTTTTGTTTCCTTCTATTTCTTTTAACAGTGACTCATAGATTTTGATGTACAAAGTGTTTTTACTGCCTTTGTTGTTTGTCCTAGGTGCTTAATTCTTTTTGATATGATTGTAAATGGGATTCAAAGTTTTATTTTTCTGCTAGCATTTTGTTTTGATAGAGAAATGATTATCTGATGCTTTGCTGTATTGATTTCTTTTTTTTTTTTTGGTTTTTGGGTTGCACCCAGTGGGGCTTGGAGGTTACTCCTGGCTCTGTGCTCAGACATCCTCCTGGCAGACTCAGTGGACCATATGGGATGCTGGGGATTGAAACCGAGTCTGTCCCAGGACAGCCGCATGCAAGACAAACACCCTACAGCGGTGCTATCTCTTCATCCCCAGGTATTGATTTATTTCTAATAGTTTTCCCCCCTTCTGTTTTGGGGCAATATCCAATGATACTAAGGACTTAGCTCAGGGATCACTCCTGGTGGTATCTGGGGGGACTATATGAGATGCCAAGGTTTGAATCTGGGTCATCTGCGTGCAAGAATTAACTATATGCAGTTAATATTTAACTGCTGTACTATTTCTTTGACCTCTAATTCTATTAGTATTTTAGTGGAATATTTTAAGTTTTCGATGTACAATATGGTATCTGTAGATAGTGACAGTTTTTCTTCTCTTACAATTTGAATGTCTTTTTTGGGTCACATCTGGCAGCGCTCAGTGGTTACTCCTGGCTTTGCACTCAGAAGTCGCTCCTGGCAGACTCAGGGAACCATATGGGATGCCGGGATTTGAACCACCGTCCTCCTGCATGCAAGGCAAATGATTTACCTCCATGTTATCTCTCCGGCCCCACAATTTGAATATCTTTTATTTTCTTTTCCTGCCAATTGCTCTAAGACTTCCAGTTTTGTGAAGTAATAGTGATGGATTGGTATTGAAACATTTAATACATGAAACTGTATTATGAATAACTTGGTAAATCATGATGTTATAATACATTTTGTTATTTTGTTTTTTGGGTCATACTCGGCGACGGTGCTCAGGGATTATTCCTGGCTCTGTGCTCAGAAATCACCCCTGGCAGGCTCTAGGTTCCATCCTGTGTTAGCTTCGTGCAAGGCAAACACCCTACTGCTGTACTATCTCTCCAGCCACTATACAAAATTTTTTAAAAACATTATAGTGGTGAGAGAGGACAACATTGTCTTGTACTTGTTCTTAGAGAAGATGCATTCAGTTTTTCACCAATGAATGAGTTGTAAGCTATGAACTTGTTGTATGTGCTCTTTCCCATTTTGGGGGACCACACGTGGCAGTGGTCAGAGGACTGTCATACAGGGATCAAATCTGGCCCTCTTCATGCAAAGCATGTGGTGAGTCCATTGACTTATCTCTTGATTCTAAGTTGTAAGACTCTAAGAATTTGTACATTTTTTTCTATAAATTTCAACCTAGAGACATAAAGTTGTTCTTAATATGCTTTTATAATCCTTGGTACAACTTTGGTTTCTGTTTTAACATTTCCTCTTTAACTTATGATACTATTTATTAGGTTTTAATATTTGGGAGGGGCATACCAGACAGCACTTAAGGGTTACTCCTAACTCTGTGCTCAGAAATATTACTCCTGGAAGGCTCAAGGGACCATTTGGAATGCCAGGGATTGAACCTGAGTCTGTTCCAGGTTGGCCACATGCAAGGCAAACACCCTACTGCTGTGCTATCACGCCTCTGGCCTTATGATTTTTACTATTTTAAGAGTAAGGTTGGGGAGGAATTGGCTACTCACTCAAGGCTGAATCTTGGTTCTGTGCTTAGGGTCATTCCTAGAAATGCTCAGGGGACCAGATATGGTACTGGGGATTAGAATCTGGGTCATGCAAGGTAAGAGTCTTATCCATTGTACTAATTAATTCTCTGGCCTTTCTTTTTATTTTTTCTTTTCTTTTTTCTCTTTAGAGCACACCTGGGAATGCTCAGGTTTTACTCCTGACTCTGTGTTCAGGGTTACTCCTGACAATGCTCAGAGGGTCAGGAGGTTCCTGGTCTGGGTCTCCTGTGTATCAGATGTGAAAGATCTCTTTCCATCTCTCCCTCACTTTCCCCATCTTTTTGTTTTGTTTTGTTTTTGTTTTTGGGCCACACTGATGGTGCTCAGGGGTTACTCCTGGCTGTCTGCTCAGAAATAGTTCCTGGCAGGCACGGGGGACCATATGGGATACCAGGATTCGAACCAATCACCTTAGGTCCTGGATCCGGCTGCTTGCAAGGCAAACACTGCTGTGCTATCTCTCCAGGCCCACCCCATCTTTTTTTCTTAGTGGTCCTCACTGAGGGTTTTTTTGTTTTGTTTTACTGAGCGGTTCTTAACTTCAGTTTTCCTTTCAAGGAAGCAGCTCTAGATTTTAGTGAGAAGGAAGGCTCAATGAAGCCTTGTAGAACCCGGTATCTAATGGCCCAACTGGCAAATAAATGTCAAAGGAAAGCCAGAAGCATTCAAAGGCCAGGAAGGATAAGACCTGGTGTGCTTCCTAGTTTGCTTTCTGGTGTGCTCTCCAAGGAGTGGGTGGAGAACTTGGAATGTGAGTAAGTAAATAGGAGAGATTAAAAGAGCCCATGGGTTTAATGGCATTTGTGTTACCATCCCTGAGAGTGATCAGGTCTGCAGACCCATGGCTGGTATAGAGAGGAGAGGAAATAAATCTGGTGAAGAGAGACAGATCATCAGAGAAATGTGTGAAGAAGAAAGAAGAGACAAGGAGTAGCTGAAGGGAGGCACAGTGATTGATCATATATTATCAGAGAATAACTGAATGACAGTGATTCACTGGCAGTGGAGGAGGAAGCACAAGAAAATGCCATGGGTGACCTTGAGGTGCCAGGGATGCTTGCACATACAAGCATCAGCCCATCAGCTCTCTGCTCTGCTCCAGAACTTTCTTTACTTGTCTTTTCTTTTCTTTTTCTTTCTTTTCTTCCTTCCTTCCTTCCTTCCTTCCTTCCTTCCTTCCTTCCTTCCTTTCCTCCTTCCTTCCTTCTTTCTTTCTCCTCCTCCTTTCCTCCCTCCCTCCTTCTTTCTTTCCTTCCTTCCTTTTTTCTTTTTTTCCTTCCTTTCTTTTTCTTTCTTGGTATGGACAAATCTGGTGGTGCTCAGGAATTTCTCCAGGCTCTATGCTCAAGGATCACTCCTGGCAGGATTCTGGGGACCATATGGGATGCCAGAGATCAAACTCAAGTCACCCATGTGTGAGGCAAACACCCCACCCTCCATACTGCTCCAGCACTGGATTTTCTTTACTTTTCTGTTTTGTTTTGTATTTGGTGGGGGGGCAGAGCCAGTGTTCAGGAGTTACTCTTGGCTCTGTGATCAGAAATCACTCCTGGCAGGATCAGGGAACCATATGGGATGCTGGGGATTGAACTGGGTCAGCTTTGTACAAGGCAAATGCCCTATCCACTGTGCTATAGCTCCATCCCTAGCACTAGATTTTCTTTTCTGAGGAAACTGATTTTTTCCATTTCCATCAAAGCATCTTCCTACCTCAAAGCCTGCCTACAGCTTCTGTTGATAACATTGAGAGTTTCAAGGTCTGAGTTAACACTCATACTTTTGTCACATCTTTGAGTTAAATTCATTCTAAAGGACAGATGCATGACACTATTTACTGTAGAACTTAGCACTCTAGGATATGGAATCAAGCTAGGTCCAACAACAGATTAGTTGATAATGAAGCTCTGGTATACAGACACACTGGAATACTATGCAACTGCAAGATGAAATTAGTGCAAATTAAATGGAACTGGAAGATATGTTGAGCGAAGTCAACCAAAAGTAAGATAAGGGACTGGAAAGATAGTACTGTGGATAAGATGTTTGCCTTGCACATGGCAACATAGGCTCAATCTCCGACATCCCATATGATTTCTGAGTACCTTCAGGGGTGCAGAGCCAGGAGGAAGTCCTGAGCATGGCTGGTTGTGGCCCAAAAGAAAAAAGGAGTAGGCCAGAAGAAAAAAAGATAGATGGATTCACTTATCTGTGGTACACAGAATAATAGGGTAAGGAAAAACGAGCCATCAAGGGGAAATAGCTAGATTAGCAGGGAACCTGAGTTGTAGAAGGCTGGGGAAGGAAAGAAACTGAATGGGGGAAGTAAGAGCAGATGGAGGGAAGCAGAGGCAGGGGCCCTGGTGGTGAAAAGGTGTTAGGTAGCTATCAACCTGAACCATAGACAAACAACACTGTAAGCATGAGATCCAAACTATAATAAGAAAAGGTACAAATGTGCTGTTGAGGTAGGCGGGTGGGTGGGGGGTAAAGATGGAGGGTAAATGGTGATATGGATAGGGGGAAAATTACATTGATGATAGGATTGGTGTTGAAACATTGTATGCTTTCTTTTGTTTTTGTTTTTGGGTCACACCCAGCAGCGCTCAGGGGTTACTCCTGCTGTATGCTCAGAAATTGCTCCTGGCAGATTAGGAGGACAATATGGGATGCTGGGATTTGAATCACCATCCTTCTGCATGCAAGGCAAACACCTTACCTCCATGCTATCTCTCCGGCCCCAAATTGAATACTTTTTATTATTATTATTATTATTATTATTATTTTAAAGACATTGTATACCTTTTTTTTTGTTGTTGTTTTTTTTGGACCACACCCGTTTGATGCTCAGCGGTTACTCCTGGCTAAGCTCTCAGAAATTGCCCCTGGCTTGGGGGAACCATATGGGACGCCGGGGGATCAAACTGCGGTCCTTCCTTGGCTAGCACTTGCAAGGCAGACACCTTACCTCTAGCGCCACCTCACCGGCTCCAACATTGTATACTTTCAACTCCACTCAATAGATTTGTAAATCATGCTGCCTAAATAAGAGAATTAAAAATAAAGCAGAAAAGGAGCCGGAGAGATAGCACAGTGGTAGGGTGTTTGCCTTACAAGCGGCCAACCAAGGACCAAAGGTGGTTCGAATCCTGGCATCCCATATGGTCCCCGAGCCTGCCAGGAACAATTTCTGAGCATAGAGCCAGGAGTAACCCCTGAGCGCTGCCGGGTGTGACCCAAAAACCAAAAAGAAAAAAAAAGCAGAAAAAGAAGAGTTCACTTTAGTTGGCTGGGAATAAAACTCTATGATACATCACATGGGCGAGGCCATGAATTTGATCCCCGGGACCATATAGACATTTTTTGTTTACTATCTGAAATATATATATGTATATATTTTATACTAAAATTTATCATAGTTTACCCTAATAAAATGTATATCTTCTATTTAAACTATTTTGGTAATCAATTGAGATTTTCTTATTTTAATGAGCAGAATTAATTTGAATTATCTTTTCTCTGCATAGTGAGAAATTATATGCAGTTTCTACTATCTGCTTAAGTGTATTTTTATCCTCCTAAATCTTTTTTTTTTTTTTTTTGGTTTTTGGGCCACACCCGTTTGATGCTCAGGGGTTAGTCCTGGCTATGTGCTCAGAAATCGCCCCTGGCTTGGGGGAACCATATGGGACGCCGGGGGATCGAACTGCTGGCTGTCCGTTCCTTGGCTAGCGCTTGTAAGGCAGGCACCTTACCTCCAGCGCCACCGCCCGGCCCCTATCCTCCTAAATCTTACATAGGAGTTCTAATGATGAGAACACAGTTGCCCTAGATTTGGTCATTTTCAGCAATGTCTGCCTGCCAATGAGAAGAACACTCTTTTTGAATAAAGGACCCACTTCAATTATTTGCATTTAATAAGTAAGGAAAATGGAAAAACATGATTCAACAATCATTTGTAGGAACATATTTTCTTGTGTTTATTTCACAAGCTATTCATGTAAAATAGGAAGAAATGAAATTGGGAGGGGTTTCGGGGGACACGCCCGGTGATGCTCAGGTGTTACTCTTGGCTCAGCACTCAGAAGTCGCCCCTGGCTCAGAGGACCATTTGGGATGCTGGGGGAATCTAACCACGGTCCATCCTAGGTCAGCCGCGTGCAAGGCAAACACACCCTACCACTGTGCCACCGCTCTGGCCCCAAGAAATGAAATTTTTGAATGAGGGCCGGAGAGATAGCAAAGCGGTAGGGCATTTATCTTGCATGTGGCGAGCTGGGACGAACCCGGATTTGATCCCCACAATCCTATATGGTCCCCTGAGCCTGCCAGGAGTGTTTTCTGAGCACAGAGCCAGGAGTAACCCTTAAGCGCTGCTGGGTGTGACCCAAAAACCAAAATAAAAAAAATTGAATGAATGATATTAAAGAATGATGGGTTGGGGGCACACAGTGGTGCTCAGGACTTAGTCCTACCTAGCTTTGCATTCAGTTACCACTCCTGGCAGACTTAGAAGATAACATTGATTGCCAGGATTCAAACTTGGGTTAGTTGCATGCAAGGTAGTATCCTGCCTACTATACTATCTAGCGAGCCCCAAATAATATGTGTGTGTGTGTGTGTGTGTGTGTGTGTGTTTTAAGGTCATCAAAAATAAGTCATCTGGGGCCAGAGCAGCGGCGCTAGAGGTAAGGCATCTGCCTTGCTAGCTCTAGCCTAGGACAGACCGTGGTTCTATCCTCCAGCGTCCCATATGGTCCCCAAGCCAGGAGCGATTTCTGAGCACATATCCAGGAGTAACCTCTGAGTGTCACCATGTGTGGCCTCCAAAAAATAAAACAAAACAAAAAGTCATTCATTTGTATTTATTATTTTAAGGACACCAAGATTACTGCTTTAAACTTGCAGTGCTACTACAATTTCCCCACCAGAATGGCAGAGTCTTAACCCTCAACTACAGGTCATCAAAAATAAACTGGGGAGCCAGAGGTAGGTACAGCAGATAGGGTGTTTGCCTTGCACACAGATGACCTCCAGCACCTTGTATGTTCCTCCAAACATCACAGGAGTAATTCTTAAATGCAGAGCCAGAAGTAAACCCCGATCATATCCCCCAAACCCTAAATAAATAAACAAACAAATAAATAAATAAGTGACAATTTAAAACATCAGGGGTTGCAGGGGGCAGTTGGACCATACTAAGCCGTACTCTGAGACTGTTCCTGACTCTGTGACATGCAATGAGAGAGATTTGAAACAGGGTGGCAGAGCCTAAAAGCCAAGAAGAGCCTTACTGAGGCCGGAGAGATAGCATGGAGGTAGGGTATTTGCCTTGCATACAGAAGGACGGTGGTTTGAATCCCAGCATCCCATATGGTCCCCCGAGCCTGCCAGGAGTGATTTCTGAGCGTAGAGCCAGGAGGAACCTCTGAGCGCTGCTGTGTGTGACCCAAAAACAAAAAACAAAACAAAACAAAAAAGAGTCTTACCTCCGTACCCTCTTGGTTTTCAAGCCACAATATTTTTAATTACAGTGAACAGAATAGGTACAGAACTTAACTTCACAAAACTGTTGGATAAATAATGCCTTATTTTTTTATCTAGATTAATACACTAGAATGTTTTATTTCCATGTGGGAGTCTGGGTTTGATTCCTGACACCACATTGACTTGCTGAGCACAGAGCTGGGAGTATTCCTGAGCACCATTGGTGTGTCTCCAAAAAAGGAAAAGGGTAAAGAAGACACAACTGACATATCAACTCACTGTTTTCTAAAATCTGAAAAGTTATCCTGACAAATTGCATAAGATAATTTTAAGCCTGATGAAAGACAAGGAAGCTTTCACCTCCCTTACTCACTTTCACCTGAATTATGAGGTAAAATAAGTTCTAAAAGTTTTAGAAGATGACATTATTTTTGCTCTTGTTAGAGGGCATATTTCCTTTCATTGTCTTAAAGTTATGTTTAGGGGTCAGAGAGGTAGTATAGTAGATAAAGCTTTTGCAAGTAATCCCTGAGCTTAGAGCTAGGAGTAAACTCTGAGCACCATTGGGTGTGGCGAAACAATACAAAATAAAGAAAAGAAAAGAAAAACAAGGGCCAAAGCGGTGGCACAAGCTGTAAGGCATCTGCCTTGTCTGAGCTAGCCTAGGACGGACAGCAGTTCGATTCCCTGGCATCCCATATGGTTCCCCAAGCTAGGAGCAATTTCTTTTTATTATTATTATTATTATTATTATTATTATTATTATTATTGTTGTTGTTGTTATTGGTTTTTGGGTCACACCAGCAATGCTCAGGTGTTACTCCTGACTCTACACTCAGAAATCGCTCCGAGCAGGCTCAGGGAACCAAATTGGATCCTGAGATTCGAACCACTGTCTTTCTGAATGCAAGGCAAATGCCCTACCTCCATGCTATCTTTTCGGCCCCGAGGAGCAATTTCTGAGCACATAGCCAGGAGTAACCCCTGAGCGTCATTTTCACAATTTTAACAAATGTGAAAATTATTACTACTGTACTTTTTTTTTTTATGGGGGCCGGAGAGATAGCATGGAGGTAAGGCATTTGCCTTTCAGGCAGGAAGGTGGTGGTTCAAATCCCGGCATCCCATATGGTCCCCGAGCCTGCCAGAAGCAATTTCTGAGTGTAGAGCCAGGAGTAACCCCTGAGCACTGCCAGGTGTGACCCAAAAACCAAAAAAAAAAATTCTATTTTAACTTTCTTCCTTTTATATCTTTTCCTTTTTCCAAATTTTGTATTTAAGCACCATGATTACAAACATGATTATAGTTGGTTTTCAGTCACATACAGAACACCCCCCTTCACCAGTGCAACATTCCCACCTCCAACTCCCCTCCTCCCTCCTTCCCATCCCCTGCCTGTATTTAAGACAGGCATTCTACTACAGTTATTATTATTGTTATTATTATTATTATTATTGTTATTATTATTATTATTTGGTTTTTGGGTCACAACGGCAGCACTCAGGGGTTACTCCTGGCTCTATGCTCAGAAATCACTCCTGGCAGGCGCAGGGGACCATATGGGATGCCGGGATTTGAACCACTGACCTTCTGCATGAAAGGCAAATGCCTTACTTCCATGCTATCTCTCCGGCCCCCAACAGTTATTATTATTTTTTTTTGTTCAGTAAGCTGTTCTTTTTTTTCTTTCTTTAAGGATAAGTGTTAAAAAAAAAAATACAGGGGCCGGGTAGGTGGCGCTGGAGGTAAGGTGCCTGCCTTGCAAGCGCTAGCCAAGGAAGGACCGCGGTTCGATCCCCCGGCGTCCCATATGGTCCCCCCAAGCCAGGGGCGATTTCTGAGCACATAGCCAGGAGTAACCCCTGAGCATCAAACGGGTGTGGCCCAAAAACCAAAAAAAAAAAAAAAAATACAGTAGTTGGGGCCGGCAAGGTGGCGCTAGAGGTAAGGTGTCTGCCTTGCAAGCGCTAGCCAAGGATCAGGACCGCGGTTCGATCCCCCGGCCTCCCATATGGTCCCCCCAAACCAGGGGCAATTTCTGAGCGCTTAGCCAGGAGTAACCCCTGAGCATCAAACGGGTGTGGGCCGTAAAGCCAAAAAAAAAAATAATAATAATACAGTAGTAAAGGTGTGAAAGTGGCAATCGCCGTTGTTTGCATAGGCCCAGCAAAATATGGGGAAAATGAGAAAAAAAAAATCCTTGACCTGATTACAAGAAGGCCTCACCCCAGAAATTTGTTGGCATAAGACCAACTCTGGGCTCCAGGCATACCAGTCTGTCCAACCCCTGAGTCATTCTCCATGATCCCGTTGAAACTTTTTTGTACTTTAGCTGTTGTTGGTGTCAGGTTTCTGTATTTAAAGATTCTGGATTCTGTGCATTTTCTTTGTCAAATTCAGGCTGATGTGGAGCATCCTCTAGTTTCACCTCACCATTAGATGCAGAGAGACCTGCCCTGCAAACAGGTTGTTGCTAAGTCATCTGGGTGTTGAGAGCACTCTTTGGAGTAAGTCAATGCCAAAGAAGCAGTAGGGTCTTCCCTGGTAGAAGTTTGCTTCCTGGTAATATTACAGACAATTGTGATTGTTTCCATAGATGGTATCCATTGTTCAGAGGTGTATGGGCAATGCCCATTCTGAGGGCTAAGCCAAATCATTATGCCAATGTTTAGGGTATAAGGTCTAACTGCATTACAAAATTTATGTTCCCATCTCTATTAGATAAGAACTTGTTTGCATAAGAGAAACAATGCCACAAGGTATTATTGGTGCATCTGGGGGCCGAGGGAGCAAGTCCAACATTTTCTGTAACTTGGTTCTAACATGATTTCTATACAGAGATACTCTTTTTTTTTTTTTTTTTGGTTTTTCGGGCCACACCCGTTAGATGCTCAGGGGTTACTCCTGGCTACCGGCTCAGAAATTGCCCCTGGCTTGGGGGGACCATATGGGACGCCGGGGGATCGAACCGTGGTCCTTTCCTTGGCTAGCACTTGCAAGGCAGACACCTTACCTCTAGCGCCACCTTGCCGGCCCCAGAGATACTCTTCTACCAGCTACTCTTCTATCTTATTGAACAGATCTCAAAGGGGAAAAAGCAAGCAAACAAACAAAAAAACAGTGGGAAAAATTGTCATTATAGAAGAGGATAGTCAAAAAGAGTTATAGATGTTAAAGGAATACATCTAAGATATACAAAGGAAATGCACATGTCCCTTTTATGTTTTAGAAATAGGGGAAGAGGGTGTTGTTTCGGGGACACCACTTTGGTCTATGATTTGGCCACCTGGAATCTGTAAACAGCTCCCAGTGCTCCTGTATCAGGAAATGTCTTTGATTGGGGGTGTCTTGGAAACTGATTATGGTAGCAAGCACAGTGAAGGGAGTTGGAGGAGGAGTTCATAGATAATAAAATTGATAGGAACAGAGTTTTGGTTTCTTCTCAGGCTGAGAGTCTATTTTTTCATTTTGGGAGCTGGCTGGCAATTAGCTTGAGAGAGGATATTAATCCACTTAAGGAGCGAAGACCTGAGGGTAAAAATGGGTACATGTGGGGAAATAGATAGTGGGGGTGAGAGTAAAGAACTAGAAATGAGCCTGTAGGTGGTGAGCCAATTGGGGAAGGGAATAATACAACATAGATGTTCTGTATATTGTAAACATAGATGAACACCTATGATATCCTATTTAACTATACTTCGATGGCAAACCTATGGCATGTGTGCCAGCAGTGGCAAGTGAAGGCCTTGTAGCTGGCATGCAGGAAGGTCTGCAATTAAGATATGTGGCGAGGCAGCGGGATGTTAATGTGCCGATGTCTGCATTGCAGCTCACCTGACAACAGGGCCAGACTAGTCGGCCATTGAGAGGACTGGGCATTCATTGTGCGGCAGTTTGGGCACTCGGGCTCAAAGAGGTTAGCCATCACTGATCTATACTGTATAACACAAACTGGATTAAACTATATGATAGCCTATAGATCTATATAAATTTTACGCATGGGGGCAATAGCAGTTTGAGAATGGGGATTAATGGGAAGGGAAGTTCACCAGCCCCCAACCCCAATACACACCTCTGGTGCAGGGTAGGGGAAGGGGGAGGCCTGGGGTCCCCTTTAAACTGCTCGCCAGGACCCATCTTGCTGGCACCCTCAGCAGATGGCCCGGGGTAACCCTGGAGTCTGGCAGGAAGGAGAGAGAAGGCTGTGGGGGGCAGCTGGAGGCCACATTTTCCCCTAATCTTGGCCAAAAAGCTTACAGCATGGAGCCATGTCGTCCCCATGTTGTCTGCTGAAGCTTCTGGATCCCAGAGAGGAGTTTGGATCCTTTTTTTGTTTTTGTTTTGTTTTTGGGCCACACCGGGCGGCGCTCAGGGGTTACTCCTGGCTGTCTGCTCAGAAATAGCTCCTGGCAGGCACGGGGGACCATATGGGATGCCGGGATTCAAACCAATGACCTTCTGCATGAAAGACAAACAGCTTACCTCCATGCTATCTCTCCAGCCTCTATTTTTCTATATTTTTAAATAAATTTGCCTTCACTTATCTGGAAACAAATGTATTACGATCAACTATGTCAACTATGTGGTGTGTTTTTTAAAAATAAATTAAAAAATATGGGCCCGGAGAACTAGCACAGCGGCGTTTGCCTTGCAAGCAGCTAATCCAGGACCCAAGGTGTTGGTTCGAATCCCGGTGTCCCATACGGTCCCCCGTGCCTGCCAGGAGCTATTTCTGAGGAGACAGCCAGGAGTAACCCCTGAGCACCGCCGGGTGTGGCCCAAAAACTAAAATAAATAAATAAATAAAATAAAAAATAACTTTAAAAATAAAAAAAAGTTAGGTTTAGTAAAACAACTAATACTCATACTAGTAAAAAAAGAAATGAGAACAGGGGCCAGAGAGATAGCATGGAGGTAGGGTGTTTGCCTTGCATGCTGAAGGACAGTGGTTCAAATTCCAGCATTCCATATGGTCCCCCAAGCCTGCCAGGAGCGATTTCTGAGTGTAGAGCCAGGAGTAATCCCTATGCACAGCTGGGTGTGACCCCCCCTTCCCCCAGAAAATGAGAACAATGCCAGAAGAGAGTCCATAGCAGCTTTTCAGAAATTCCTTTTACATTAAAAAGCACATACGTGCTTTTTTTTTTTTTTTTTTTTTTTTTGTGGTTTTTGGGTCACACCTGGCAGTGCTCAGGGGTTATTCCTGGCTCCATGCTCAGAAATTGCTCCTGGTAGGCACGGGGGACCACATGGGATGATGCTTTTATTTTATTTTATTTTTTTTTTGGTTTTTGGGCCACACCCGGCGCTGCTCAGGGGTTACTCCTGGCTGTCTGCTCAGAAATAGCTCCTGGCAGGCACGGGGGACCATATGGGACACCGGGATTCGAACCAACCACCTTTGGTCCTGGATCGGCTGCTTGCAAGGCAAACACCGCTGTGCTATCTCTCCGGGCCCTGATGCTTTTATATTTCTTTTAGCTCCCCCATTCTCTTTAGTGCAGAATTCCCCATAAGGGTTGGGATTACAATCGAATTTCTTTTGGAGTAAGGCAAGTAAAGAGTGGAGACAAGGGCCAGAGCTGTGGTGCAGCAAGAGGGGTTTGCCTTGTACACAACTGACCCAGGACGGTCCACGGTTCAATCCCCTAGCTTCCCATATGGTCCCCCAAGACAGGAGCTATTTCTGAGCTCATAGCCAAGAGTAACCCCTGAGTGTCATCAGCCAAAAAACAAAAACAAAAACAAAAACAAAGTGGAAACAACTCTGCCAGGTAGTTTGGCTTGTCTCCTAACTCTCATCTTTACTGTACTTACTTGGTCAAATGGCTTCATTTCTGTACCACTAGTTTCTCAGCTGAAAAAGGGGAAACAGTGCCAATAGTTGCTTTCCTTTTGTTGTTATTGTTTGTCTGTTTTGGGGTTCTACTTGGTGGTACTCAAGGTTTACTCCTGGCTCTGTGCTCAGGAGTCATTCTCGGTAAACTCTAGGAACCATATGGGATGCTGGGGTTCAAACCCAGGTCAGCCACATACAAGGCAAACACCCTCCCCACTGTGGTATTGTTCCGACCCCAGTTGCTTTACTTTTTCTTTTTTTGGGGGGATGGTTTGGATTTTTGGTTCACACCCAGCAGCACTCAGGGGTTACTCTTGGCCCTATGCTCAGAATTCGCTCCTGGCAGGCTTGGAGGACCATATAGGATGCCAGGATTTGAACCACCATCCTTCTGCATGCAAGGCAAATACCCTACCTCCATGCTATCTTTCTGGCCCTGCTTTACTTTTTCTTTTTTTTTTTTTTTTTTTTTTTTTTTTTTTTGGTTTTTGGGCCACACCCGGCGGTGCTCAGGGGTTACTCCTGGCTGTCTGCTCAGAAATAGCTCCTGGCAGGCACGGGGGACCATATGGGACACCGGGATTCGAACCAACCACCTTTGGTCCTGGATCGGCTGCTTGCAAGGCAAACGCCGCTGTGCTATCTCTCCGGGCCCCCTGCTTTACTTTTTCTTACTCACTTTCCTTTGTTGTGGTGATGGAGGGTCAGCCACTGGGAAGAGTTCTAACACCCTGTGCTTCCAGGCAAGGGGTCCCAGCAGCAGGGCAGCCTGGCCCACACTTGACCTGTGGGAAGGTGCCAGGAATGGAACTTTGAGTATCAAGCCTGCAGGTAGCAGTGCACAGAGCTGTTCCAGTCCTTGATATTTGCCATTTTATCAGTACATGGTTGAGTGTTCAGTGAGTTAATATTTGTTGAGTACAGAACTGTGCCTAATACCTACTAATGCTGTCCAAATATCTTTCATACATACAGATGATGGCTGCTTTGTAACCAGTCTTGTGCTACTATAGATATCACTACATGGAATGTTTTGGTATTTGTACACACAGAGAGGCACAAGAAGCTAGATCTTGATTATTTATTTATGAGACTGGGGGTTTAAACCACATTTGGCAGTGCTCAAGGCTCACTCCTGATTTTGTGCTCAAGGATCACTCTCAGCATGACCGTATGAAGTGTCAGAATTCTGATCAGTTGGCCACACCCAACTATCTCTCTGGTTGCTTCTTGATTTCTTTTTTTAGTTATTTTTTATTACTTTTTAAATGTTTATCACTATAGAATACAGCATTATTTATGATTACAAACCTTAGAGTGTTTGACCACTATCCCTTCACCAGTTTTCACTTCCCTTCACCAATGCCTGTTCCCCTCCAAGTCCCCCCACCAACCGACCTCTATAGCAGTTTCTTTTTTTTTTTTTTCAAATATAAGTTTTTTGGAGGGTTGGGGCCACACCCAGTAATGCTCAGAAGTCACTCCTGGCTTTGTGCTCAAGTATCACTCCCAGAAAGTTAAGGGGACAATATGAGATGCTGGGGATTGATTGAACCTGGCAGGCTCAGGGGACCATATGGGATGCTGGGATTCAAACCACCTTCAATCTACATTTAGGGCAAATGCCCAACCTCCATGCTATCTCTCCAGCCCTATCATCTTGATTTTTAAAGTGAATTTTTGTTTATGTTTTTGGGCCATATTCAATGGCCAGGATACCCAGTGGCCCCTAATCAGGATTTATCCCTGGGTCTATACTCAGGAATGCCTTCTAGTGGATTTGAGGGACCATATAGGGTACCTGTGATAGAACCTAGATAAGCTATGTGCAAGGCAAGGGCTCTACACACCTTACTATCACTCTGGTCCCTAATATTTTGTTGACTCAATTAAAAAATATTTGGGGGGGGCAGAGAGATATCATGGAGGTAGGGTGTTTGATTTGCATGATGAAGGACTATGGTTTGAATCCCTGCATCCCATATGGTCCCCTGAGCCTGCCAGGAGCGATTTCTGAGCCTACAGCCAGGAGTAACCCCTGAGTGCTGCTGGGTGTGACACACACACACACACACACACACACACAAAATTGTCTTTTAAGAGATGATAAGGGGCCCGGAGAGATAGCACAGCAGCGTTTGCCTTGCAAGCAGCCGATTCAGGACCAAAGGTGGTTGGTTCAAATCCCGGTGTCCCATATGGTCCCCCGTGCCTGCCAGGAGCTATTTCTGAGCAGACAGCCAGGAGTAACCCCTGAGCACCGCCGGGTGTGGCCCAAAAACCAAAAACCAAAAACCAAAAAAAAAAAAAAAAAAAGAGATGATAAGGATGGAAGTAATTAATTAAATTTGCAAAGAGTTTTGAGCTTGGTAGCTATTTCTAGGTCTGTCTGTGCTAGAAGTAGAGTTGGGGGGTCATACACTGTGGTGTTCTTTTTTTTTTTTTGGTTTTTGGGCCACACCCGGCAGTGCTCAGGGCTTACTCCTGGCGGTCTGCTCAGAAATAGCTCCTGGCAGGCACGGGGGACCATATGGGACACCGGGATTCGAACCAACCACTTTAGGTCCTGGATCGGCTGCTTGCAAGGCAAACACCGCTGTGCTATCTCTCCGGGCCCACACTGTGGTGTTCTATGGACCTTGTGGTGTCAAACAGGGGTTGGCTGTGTGTAAGACAAGTTCCTTGACCTTGTAATGTACTTGACCTCAAATATTAGATTTGAATTACGAAAGGGGAAGAAAAATTGTTAAAAAATATGTATAGCAGGTGCTGGAGCAATAGTACAGATGGCAGGGTACTTAAATATATATGTATTTCAGATAGAAACAGTCCAGCTCCACAATTAAGCTAAAAAAGAAAAAGAATATGATGTCACCTAAATTTATCAGTTTGGTCTGTGCTGAAAACTTGGGGCTTTCTCAGTATGTGAGCAGATTCCCCTTTCTGCCTGAAGGCACAGCAGCCCACAGCCACATCCAATACTCTCTAACACAGAAACAGACCAGCTCTTCAGTTTCATCAAGATGCCAAGCCATTAAGTCATCTCAGCTCTACAGCTCCTGGACCACGTGGCCACAACACCTCCAAGATTTCATTGTCCTGTCAACTCCATTAGGATCACAGCAAATCTGATGGGAAAGTTGCAAAAGAAACACCAAGTTCAATGAACAAAAACCATAACACAGAGGCCTAACTAGCACCAACCAGCCCAGTAAATCCTCAGACAATGATGTCAGTAACAACATTGTTAGATATAACAATGACCACAAATTAACTTTTACTGATCTATTTTATGATAATTCTATTTGCTTTTGTATTGTAACAAACAATATGAAGTATATTTGTTTGTGTCTGTTAAGGGAGTAGGTTGGGGGCCCGGAGAGATAGCACAGCAGCGTTTGCCTTGCAAGCAGCTGATCCAGGACCAAAGGTGGTTGGTTCAAATCCTGGTGTCCCATATGTTCCCCCGTGCCTGCCAGGAGCTATTTCTGAGCAGACAGCCAGGAGTAACCCCTGAGCACCGCCGGGTGTGGCCCAAAAACCAAAAAAAAAAAGGGAGTAGGTTGGGTTAGTGGGTAAAAAACTGGGGACACTGGTGTTAGAATTGGTTTTGGAACATTGTCTGAAATAACTATATTATGAACAACCTTGTAAATCATAGCAATTATATATATGTTGCAGGCTCTGAATCAAAGGTTTGATCTTACTACGGCCAGAAGTGACCCCTGAGAATTAAGCATTTTATGTGGATCCTTTATCAAAGGCCTCCTCACACCCCATCACTTCAATAGCATGACCTGTACACACCATATCCTTTTACTTAGTTTTATTTTTCCTCTTCAATATGTATCATCTTTACATATTCACAATTATTTTCAATATTATATTTTCAATTCTATAACTTGGCTTAGTGGCTTCTCTTTCCACAAGAAAGAAAAATACAGCCAGAAACCAGAGAACCTGCCTGTGTTTTAAACTTTTAATTACTTTTTGTTTGTTTGTTTGTTTTTGAGCCACACCCGGTGATGCTCAGGGGTTACTCCTGTCTATGCGCTCAGAAATTGCTCCTGGCTTGGGGGACCATATGGGACTCTGAGAGATTGAACCGTGGTTTGTCCTAGGTTAGCGTATGCATGACAAATGCCCTACCACTTGCACCACCGCTATGGCCCCTTTTATTTACTGGTTTGTTGGTTTTTTTTGTTTTGGTTTGGTTTGGTTTTTTGGGTCACACCGGAAGTGCTCAGGAGTTACTCCTGGCTCCAGCTCAGAAATCACTCCTGGCAGGCACGGGAAACCATATGGGATGCTGGGATTTGAACCAATGACCTTCTGCATGAAAGGCAAATGCCTTACGTCCATGCTATCTCTGGCCCCTTTTATTTACTTTGTGTGTGTGTGTGTGTGTGTGTGTGTGTGTGTGTGTGTGTGTGGTTTTTGGGTCACACCCAGCAGTGCTCAGGGGTTATTCCTGGCTCCAAGCTCAGAAATTGCTCCTGGCAGGCACGGGGGACCATATGGGACACCGGGATTTGAACCGATGACCTCCTACATGAAAGGCAAACGCCTTACCTCCATGCTATCTCCCTGGCTCCTTATTTACTTTTTTTGTTTGTTTTCGGTCCACACCTGATTGTGCTCAGGTCTTACTCTGTGCTCACGGATTACTGCTGAGGGTCTTAAGGGTTCATATGTAGTACCAGGGATTGAACCCAGGTCCATTGTGAAAAAAGCAAGTGTCCTACTCATTGTACTATCTCTGGTCCCTAGACCTTTTTCTTGCTTGAAATAAAACTTCAGGGAGTAAAATAAATCTCATAAATTAAAACTGGGCAAGTGAAACCATATGGTTCTGAATTCTCTGCTGCTGGTTAGTGGGTAAACTAACCAGGCCACTGATCTTTTCTGCCAAGGAGAGGTCAGGAGGCAGTGAGGAGCCCTGTGAGCAGTGGAGAAAACAGGAGAGAAGAGGCGTTGGCCGTTTCAGGAAAAGTAGTGTGGGCTGTCCCAGGCATGCACTAGCCGGACTGCCAAGTATCAACCTTACCTTTTTGCCTCAGCACCATCTAAAAGAATCTGTTAGAACAGGGGCCCGGAGAGATAGCACAGCGGTGTTTGCCTTGCAAGCAGCCGATCCAGGACCAAAGGTGGTTGGTTCGAATCCCGGTGTCCCATATGGTCCCCCGTGCCTGCCAGGAGCTATTTCTGAGCAGACAGCCAGGAGTAACCCCTGAGCACCGTCGGGTGTGGCCCAAAACCCCCCCCACAAAAAAAAAGAAAAAAGAATCTGTTAGAACAAATAAGCCATAAGAATGCCAGTAAAAACAAATAAAAAGGCTCTGAGATCTTCTTTGACCCCTGATGGCAGGTTTGAAGTGAAGGAATAGACAAAATACAATAACAGGAAAGGAATTTAATATCTCACATTCATCAACAAATACAGCATCCCAACAGAAAATCAATAAGGAAACAATGCTCTTAACAGACATCTACAGAACTCTCCATCCAAATATATTAGAGGGTCCAGGGGGGATAGTTCAGTGGCAAAAGGGCCTGTAATGCAGGTCAGGGGTCATGCATTCAATCCTTGGTGCCAGCCATGTGTCCTGAGCCTGATCACCAGAACTCTATAGTTTGGAGCCTCGAGTCCCACGTTGGAGTGTATTGTTTCTGGAGCTCACCTGTGTGTAAGGGGTGGGACACCACCACCACTGAAAGATTTATGAGCACAGGAACCTGGAATTGGAGCCCAGTAACCTCTAAGTCAGAGACACAGTGACCACCAGCAATGACTGTGGTCAAAGAATGTTAGCTGCTGTGCCAAACAAAGGTGCACGCTGCAGCCAGAAGTGAGCGGCCCCAGGTGAGCTCCGAAACCAGGTGACCCTTGCGACTGGAGCAATAAGAAGAAGGGACAGGAAGCAGGAGTTACCCTCTTCTTAGGAGCACATGAGACACTCTCCAGGAGAGATTTTTATGTCAAGTCACAGAAAGAAGCATTAATACATTTAAGAATATTGGCATTATATTAAGAGTCTTTTCCAACCATAATGAAATGAAAATAGATAATAGGAAAGGTCAATGAAAGTAAGAGCTGGGTTGGTTTTCTTTTGGGGGGGTAGATATCAGGTCACACCCGACAGTGCTCTGTGCTCACTCCTGGCAGCGCTCAGGGAACCATCCGTGCCAGAGATTGAATGAGGGCTGGCACTTGCTCTGCCTGGACAATATCCAAATGCTATCAGGGTACCGTACAGTTTCCAAAGCACTGCTGGGAGTGACTCCTAGGCACTGAGCCAGGATTAGCTTCTGAGTCCTACTAGGAGCACCCAAACTTCAATTATATCATCATCTCAGGTTTTTAATTTTTTTGGAGGGAGGGACCTCATTTGACAGTGCTCAGGAATTAGTATTGACGGACTCAGGGGACCATATGAGATGATGGGGAATGAACCTGGGTTAGCCACATGTAAGGAAAGTGCCTTACCCACTGTATCACTCTAGCTCCTAGAGCTCCTAGCTCTCCCACCCTTTTTGGGGGGGCCACATTGGCAGTGCTCAGGGGTTACTCCTGGCTCTGCATTCAGAAATCTCTCCAGGCAGGCTCGGGAGACCATATGGGATGCCAGGGATCAAACCTGGTTCGTCTTAGGTTGGCTGTGTGCAAGGCAAATGCCCTACCACTGTGCTATCACTCCGGCCCTTCCTAGATAACTTTAACAGGAAAAAAAAGACATAAAATAAAAGTTTTATGGGGGCCGGCGAGGTGGTGCTAGAGGTAAGTTGTCTGCCTTGCAAGCGCTAGCCAAGGAAGGACCGCAGTTTGATCCCCCGGCGTCCCATATGGTCCCCCCAAGCCAGGGGCAATTTCTGAGCGCTTAGCCAGGAGTAACCCCTGAGCATCAAATGGGTGTGGCCCGAAAAAAATTAAAGTTTTATTATAAAAATCCTCAAGAAAAAAAGTGTAAAGGGACTAGAGAGATAGTATAGTGGGTAGGGCATTTGTCTTGCATGCTGCCATGTTGGGTTTGATTTCTGGCTTCCCAGATAGTCTCTTGAGCACTGCCAAGTCCCCAAGTAATTCCTGAGTACAAAGCCAGAAGTAACTCATGAACAGCACCAGAGATAGCCCCAAAACAAAATAAAAAACAAGCAACAAAAATACAGATATATATGTGTATGTATATGTATATATAATACTATACAAGCTCAGAAATATCATACCTAATGGTAATGGTGAAAGCTGAAAGCTTTTTCTCTTAGATAAGAAACCAAGACAGGGATGCCCACTCTCACTTTTATTTAACAAATTGAACATTCTAGCTAAAGCAATTAGGCAAGAGAAATAAAAGTCATTCAATCTGAAGAGAAAGAAAGAAAACTTTCATCATGGGGCCGGAGAGATAGCATGGAGGTAAGGTGTTTGCCTTGCATGAGAAGGACGGTGGTTCGAATCCCAGTATCCCATATGGTCTCCCGAGTCTGCCAGGAGCAATTTCTGAGCATAGAGCCAGGAGTAACCCCTGACCGCTGCCGGGTGTGACCCAATAAAAACAAAAGAAACAAACAAAAAAACTTTCATTATTAGCAGATGACATATGTTATAAATAGACAAAATTCTAAAGACTCCACTAAAATCTGTTAAAGCAAAAGAACCCAGTAAAATGGCAGGATACAGATTTGATATTTCAGGTCTGAGGAGAAAGCACAGAAGCTAGGACACTTATTTGTCTTATTTGTGGGCAGCCTCAGTGCCATATATTCCTCAGCATTGACAGGAACCCCAAACAGAGCCAGGAGTATCACCACAAATCAATATATAAAATTAGTTGTATTTATTTATTGTAACCACACCCCCCATTTCCTCCAGTGTAATCTTACCTGCTAATAGATCCCCCCATTTCTGGGAGGGGTCTTGGAAGATTAGAAAAGGTTTTGCCTGAGGGGCTAAGAGGGATTTGCCTGGATGCAGAATGGAAGAGGAAGCAGGAGAAGAGATGGGTGACAAAAGTTAAGTCGCGGGGCCGGGCGGTGGCGCTAAAGGTAAGGTGCCTGCCTTGCCTGCGCTAGCCTTGGACGGACCGCGGTTCGATCCCCCGGTGTCCCATATGGTCCCCCAAGCCAGGAGCGACTTCTGAGCACATAGCCAGAGCTATGAGCGTTACCGGGTGTGGCCCCCCCAAAAAAAAACCAAAAAAAAAAAAAAAAGTTAAGTCGCAGGGCAAGCTGAGGATAGCATGCGTAAATGGTTATGATAGGCCACACGTGTGGTGGCCAGGGCATAAACAAAGATGATAGTTATCTCCTGAAGAAATCTGACTGCCTGTGAGTCTTATACCTGCCGCTCTCTTGAATCCAGATATCCGCTGGTTGGAAGGAGGTGCAGCCACGTGGTCCTGAGCTGGAGGGAAAAGGCCTCCATCACCATTCACCTCCATCCAAGCCCATCCAAAGGGCTCTGATGCTACAATTTATTTTTTCCTCGCCCCAGTTGTATTTATTTTTTTGTTGTTGAAAGCAACACTATCAGCAGTGCTCAGGGCTGTAGTCTACCCTACCCACATAGCAATATACAAAATCAATTTGTTTTATTTTGTTTTGTTTTGTTTTTGGACCACACCTGGTGATTCTCAGGAGTTACTCCTGGCTCTGCAATCAGAAATTGCTCCTGGAAGGCTCGGGGGACCATATGAGATTCCGGGGATTGAATCCAGGTTTGTTCTGGGTCAGCACCATGCCAGGCAAACTCCCTACCACTGTCCTATCACTCCTACCCCAAAATCAATTTTGCTTGATTTTTGCTGGGGAGAGGGGACACTCAGTGGTATTCAGGGCTTAGTTGTGACTCTGACCTCAGGAATAACCCCTAGAAGTACTCAGGGAACCTGTGGTGTTAAGAACTAACCAGAGGTCAGCTTCATTTAAGAAAAGAAACTTATCTGCTATACTATCCCTCCAGCCTTAAAATCAGAGCATTTCTTTTTTTTTTTTGGGGGGGGGGGCATACCAGGCAGCACTCAGGGGTTACTCCTGGCTCTGTACTCAGTCAGACTCGGGGAGCCATATAGGATGCTGGGAATCAAACTCAGGTTCATCCTGGGTAGGCTGCATGCAAGGCAAATGCCCTACCAACTGTGCTATCTTTATGGCCCCCCAAATCAGTGCATTTCTCTTTCTCTTTCTTCCGTTCTTTCATTCTTCCTTCCTTCCTTCCTTCCTTCCTTCCTTCCTTCCTTCCTTCTTCCTTCCTTCCTTCCTCCTTCCTTCCTTCCTTCCTTCCTTCCTTCCTTCCTTCCGTCCTTCCTTCCTTCCTTCCTTCCTTCCTTCCGTCCGTCCTTCCTTCCTTTCTTCCTTCCTTCCTTTTGTTGTTGTTTTTTAGGCCACACCCGATGACACTCGGGTTACTTCTGGCTATGTGCTCAGAAATCACTACTGGCTTGGGGGGACCATATGGGATGCTGGGGGATTGAACCACGGTCCATCCTAGGCTAGCGCTTGCAAGGCAGACAGACACCATACCTGGAGCGCCACCACTCTGGCCCCAAAATGAGTGCATTTCTATACATTAACAATAAAAATTTTGGACCACATCTGGTGATGCTCAGGGGTTGTGACTGACCCTCCTGGACTCAGGAATTACTCCTCATGGTGTTTGAGGCACCATATGGGATACAATGATTCAACCGAGGTCAGCCACATAAATGCAAATACCCTAAGTACTGTGCTATGGCTTAAGTTCCTCAGGAAAAAAATGTAAATGATCTCATTGGATGAACAGTACCATACATAGTACACTGGGTAGAGTGCTTGCTTTGTACTCAAAAAACCTGGATCCCAATTTGGGACATTGGTGATGGGAATGTTGCACTGGTGATGGGTGGTGTTCTTTACATGACTGAAACCCAAACACAATCATGTATGTAATCAAGGTGTTTAAAAAAAAAAAACCTGGATCCAATTCTGAATGCCCCATGCCCACCAGGAGAGATCCGTAAGTGCAGAGACAGGACTAAATTCTGAGAGTCACCAGGTATGGCTCAAAAACAAACAAAAATTGAATTGGGCTGGAGAGAGCTTGATGGGCTGAAGTCTGGCACTTACAGGGCCTTGGTCTGGTCTCAGCAATGACTCTTTGGCCCCAATACCACTGGGGAAGCCCCCCAATAAAATCATCTCATTTAGAATTGCTTCAAAAGGTAAAAAATATTCATTAATCAATTTAATCAAGGAGGTGAAGTCCAGTCCACTAAAATTTAGAAAACATTTGTGGGGGGAATTAAAGAAAATACAGATAGGTGATAGAGCAATAGCACAGTGGGTAGGCATTTTCCTTGCAGGCGGCCAACTTGCTTTATCATCAACAACCCATATGGTCCCCTGAGCCTTCCAGGAGTGATTTCTTTTTGTTTGTTTTTGTTTTGGGGTCACACCTGGCAGCGTTCAGGGGTTACTCCTGGGTCTGCACTCAGAAGTCAATTTTGCAGGCTCAGGCGACCATATGGGATGTCAGGATTCAAACTGGGGTCCATTTTGGTTGGCTGCATGCAAGGCAAACACCTTAGCACTGTGCTATTGCTCTGGCCCCCCAGGAGTGATTTCTGAGGGCAGAGCCAGGAGTAACCCCTGAGCATTGCCAGGTGTGACCTAAAGACTAAAACTGAAGGGCCCGGAGAGATAGCACAGTGGCGTTTGCCTTGCAAGCAGCCGATCCAGGACCAAAGGTGGTTGGTTCGAATCCCGGTGTCCCATAGGGTCCCCCGTGCCTGCCAGGAGCTATTTCTGAGCAGACAGCCAGAGCACCGCCGGGTGTGGCCCAAAAACCAAAAAAAAAAAAAAAAAGTTTTGGGTCATAATCTTGTACTCATTTATTGCTGTGTTTACACTTAGAAATTACTCCTCGGGGCCGGGCGGTGGCGCTAAAGGTAAGGTGCCTGCCTTGCCTGCGCTAGCCTTGGACGGACCGCGGTTCGATCCCTCGGTGTCCCATATGGTCCCCCAAGCCAGGAGCTACTTCTGAGCACATAGCCAGGAGTAACCCCTGAGCGTTACCGGGTGTGGCCCAAAAACCAAAAAAAAAAAAAAAAAAAAAAAAGAAATTACTCCTCAAGGTGCTCAGGGAACCATATGGGATTCCAGGTATTGAACCCAGGTCTGTCCCGGGTATGCCACATGCAAGGTAAATGCCCTACCTATGTGCTATTCTCAGGGGTCATTCCTGGCCCATATGGGCTGCTAGAAATAGAACCCAGGTCAACTACTTGCAAGGCAAATGCTCTACCTACCATCCTATCACTCTAGCCTCTAGGATTATATTTATAATAGCAAAGATTATGTGAATTTAACTGCAAAAGAACCCTCATAGGGTAAGTTACAGTAGAATAGAACCTCATGGTTGAATTCTGCATGAAGATCCTTAAAGGGAGGAAAATACTTTTACATGTAGAAAAACTGAGACATCGCTGTGATCCAGTGAAATGAAAGTTATAAAACAAAACGCACGGGGCCGGGCGGTGGCGCTGGAGGTAAGGTGCCTGCCTTACCTGCGCTAACCTTGGACAGACCGCGGTTCGATCCCCCGGCGTCCCATATGGTCCCCCAAGCCAGGAGCGACTTCTGAGCGCATAGCCAGGAGTAACCTCTGAGTGTCACCGGGTGTGGCCCAAAAACAAAAACAAAAACAAAAAAAAACAAAAAAAACAAAACGCACATCTTAGGCTGGAGAGAGAAAGCTCAGTGGGCTGAGTGCTAGCAGGAGGATTCCAGCACCACAGCTTTCCTCCAAAACACCACAGGAACCCAGAGAAGTATTATTGGGGTGAAGAATCTGCCTTGCATGCAGATGTGCATTGTATTTTGTGTTTGTCTCTCTTAAGAGACAGTATGTTCTACTGTGGCAGGGTCCACTTTTTTTTTTGGTTTTTGGGCCACACCCATTTGATGCTCAGGGATTACTCCTGGCTAAGCACTCAGAAATTGCCCCTGGCTTGGGGAGACCATATGGGATGCCGGGGGATTGAACTGTGGTCCTTCCTTGGCTAGCGCTTGCAAGGCGACACATTACCTCTAGCGTCACCTCACGGGCCCCAGGGTCCACATCTTATGCTTTACTCACACCCCAATGACCTTTCTTAAGAGCCCAATAATTATTTTATTTATTTATTTATTTATTTATTTATTTATTTATTTATTTATTTATTTTGGTTTTGGAGTCACACCTGGCAGCGATCAGGGGCTACTCCTGGCTCTACACCCAGAAATCACCCCCAGCAGGCTCGGGGGACCATATTGGATGCCGGAATTCGAACCACTGTCCTTCTGCATGCAAGGCAAATGCCTTGCCGTTGTGTTATCTCTCTGGCCCCCTAATTATTTTATTTAAGTTGTGTTTTCCCTTCCTCTTTCCTTCCCCCTCCCTTTCTTTCTCTTTGTCTTTTTTTTTGGGGGGGGTCACACCTGGCAGTGCTCAGAGTTTACTCCTGGCTCTGTGCTCAAAAGTTGCTCCTAGCAGGCTTGGGGGACCATATGGGATGCCAGAATTCAAACCAGGGTCTGTCCTGTGTTGGCCACACAGAAGGCAAATGCCCCGCTGTGCTGTTGCTCTGCCTCTTTCTTTCTGTTTGTCTTTCTTTTTCTTTTTTCTTTTTTTTTTTTTTTGGTTTTTGGGCTACACCCTTTTGACGCTCAGGGGTTACTCCTGGCTATGTGCTCAGAAATCGCCCCTGGCTTGGGGGGACCATATGGGACGCCGGGGGATCGAACCGCGGTCCTTCCTTGGCTAGCGCTTGCAAGGCAGACACCTTACCTCCAGCGCCACCTACCCGGCCCCTCTCTTTTTCTTCTTTTTCTTTCATTCTCTCATTTTTTTTCTGTCTTTCTCATTTTCGCTTTCTCCTACCTTCCTTTCTTTTTCTTCCTATCTCTCTTCCTTTCTTCCTTCTTCCCTTTCTCCCTTTCTCCCTCATTCTCTTCCTGCCTTCCTCCCTCCCTCCCTTCTGCGTAAATATACCATTCAAACTTTTGTAGATGTACAAAAGCAGTTTTTGTAGTTCAGAGACATTAAGGGCGTTTACAGTGTTATGAAACCATTACCACCATCTCTGCAGAGAAGAGTTTCAATTTCCCCAACTGGAACTTTGTATCCATTAAACATTAACTACCCATCTCCTAACACTTGGGAGCAATTATTTTACTTTATGTTTCTGGATTTGAACTTCGTGTAAGCTGAATCATAGAGTATCGATTTTTTGTTTGTTTTGTTTGTGGACCCATCTGGCTATGCTCAAGGATTTTTTTTCTGGTTCTGTGGTCAGGAATCACTCCTAGTGAGCTCGGGGGACTGTTTAGGGTGCTGGGGAGAGGATCAGAGTAGGCTGTGAGCAAGGCAAACACTACAATCACTCAAGATTGCTTGTTTTGTGTCTGTTTATTTTATGTGGCAAATTTATCAGTGATTCTTCATTTTGTTTTTTGTTTGTTTGGGGCCACACAAGCAAAACGAAGTCATCAGATCTTATTCCTGCTTTGTGCTTAGGGATCACTCCTGGCAGGGCCCAGGAAAACATAGGTGGTGTTGGGGGTCAAACCCAGTGCAAAGCAAGGTCCCTCTGCTCTGCACTATTGCTCTAGCCGCTACTTGCATGGCTTTGAGACATTCTATTTCCCTCAGTACTACAGTTCCAAGATCACTGGAGTGTTGTTGTATACATATAGATAATAGGATTTTTGCTGGGGGGAAGCCAGGATTGGTCCCTAACGCCACATGCTTCTCCAACCGCTGCCAATACCAAGCTAGAAGTGGTAACAGTACCACTAGAAATAACCCAAAACCTAAAACTAAACCAAAACAAAAATTCACCAAAAGCAAACACATGGTTAAGAGGGCTAAGGTTACTGTCACTACCAATCCCAAATTGCTGCTTTGTGTGTGTGTGTGTGTGTGTGTGTGTGTGGTTTTTGGGTCACACCCAGCAGTGCTCAGGGGTTATTCCTGGCTCCAGGCTCAGAAATTGCTCCTGGCAGGCACGGGGGACCATATGGGACGCCGGGATTCAAACCGATGACCTCCTGCATGAAAGGCAAATGCCTTACCTCCATGCTATCTCTCCGGCCCACCAAATTGCTGCTTTGAGAAAATTAGATTCATCATCAAAGAGAGACAGTACTAAAAGTTTTCAAGATCCTGTGTTACAGTCTCCTTTATGTCAGAGAATGAAAATCTTATTTATTTTTTGGTGAGGGTGCTAAAAGCAGTGGTGCTCGGGGCTTATTCCTGACTCTGTGCTCAGTGGTCACTCAGGGGTAACTAGGTCTTTGCTCAGAAATCACTCCTGGAAAACTTGGGGGACCATATAAGATACCAGGAAATGAACAGAGGTTGGCTAAATGAAAAATAAGCGTCTTAGTCTCTGAACTACTTTTCTGCCCCTAATTACATTTTTGGGGATTTTTTTATGTACACACACATATATATATATATGTACATATATATGTATATATTTTATGTACATATATATATTTCTTTAAATTTTATTTTATTGAAACTATTGTGGTCTACAAAGGCCTTAATAGTTGAATTTCAGGGGCTGGAGAGATAGCACAGCAGTAAAGCATTTGCCTTGCATGTAGCAGACTCTGAACGGACCTGGTTCGATTCCCGGCATCCCATATGGTCCCCCAAGTTTTCCAGGAGTGATTTCTGAGCAAAGAGCTAGTTACCCCTGAGCATTCAGGGTGGGCCCCCAAAACCAATTAATAAATAAACTGCTTTAAAAAAATGCTGAATTTCAGATACACAGTGAGTCAAGGCTATTCCTAGCACCAGTGTTGACCTTCCTCCACCAATGATCCCAGAGTGGATTGTTTTTTGTTTGGAGGTACATCTAAGAGTGCTCAGAGGTTACCCCTTACTCTATTCTCAGGGATCACTCCTGGTGGTCTCAGAGGACTATATGTAGTTCAAGGGATCAAACCTGGGTCGGCCATATTCTAGATAAGCACTGTACTATCATTCTGGCACCCAAATTACATTTTTTTTTTTGTTGTTTTTTTGGGACACACCTGTTGGTGCTCAGGGGTTACTCCTGGCTCTGAGCTCAGAAATCGCTCCTGGCAGGCTCGGGGGACCATATGAGATGCTGGGAATTGAGCCCAGGTCCGTCCTGGGTTTGCTGTATACAAAGAAAATGCTCTACTGCTGTGCTATCTCTCCACACACACCCATTACATTTAAAAAATACTTTTTATTGGGAGGGCTGGAGCAATAGGACAGTGGGTAAGGCATTTTTGCCTTGCATGTGGTCAACAAGGTTTCAATCCCTGGCATCTAGTATGGTCCCCAGAGCCCACCAGGAATGTTCCCTGAGTGCAGAGTCTGGAATAACCCTTTTGAACCACTAACCACTAGATAGATGTAGCTGCCCAACGAACCAACTAGGCAAACAAACTTTTGGGGGGGCTTGAGCCACACAAATAGGCACTCAGGGGCTTTTTAAATCTCTGTGCTCAGGAGTGAATCCTGGTAGTGTTCCAGGGATAATATGTAGTAAAATAGATAGAACCAGGGTCAGCCGTAAGAGGTTTCATGCAAGATAAGAGCCTTAACCCTATTTTTCTTTCTTTCTTTTTTTTTTTTTGGTTTTACGGGCCACACCCTTTTGATGCTCAGAGGTTACTCCTGGCTAAGTGCTCAGAAATTGCCCCTGGCTTGGGGAAACCATATGGGACGCCGGGGGATAGAACCTCGGTCCTGATCCTTGGCTAGCGCTTGTAAGGCAGACACCTTACCTCTAGCGCCACCTCGCCGGCCCCTAACCCTATTTTTCTTTTCTTTTCTTTTTTTTTTTTTTTTTGGTTTTGGGTTTTGGGTTTTGGGTCATACTCAGCAGTGCTCAGGAGTTACTCCTGGCTCTGAGCTCAGAAATCACTCCTGGCAGGCACAGGGGATCATCTGGAATGCCGGGATTCGAATCACCGTCTGTCTTGGATCGGCTGTGTGCAAGGCAAACACCATACCACGCTGTGTTCCTTTACTCTTCTATTAACTCTCTAGTCATATACTTAAATACTTTAGCAAGTAACATTTAGACTGTAGAATATGCTTGGCAACCAGGAGGTACAGATTCAATCTTTGACACTGCTGCTGTGACTTCAAAACTAATAGACACACTAAGAAATTAAATATACAACTACCATATGATATTGAGAATTCATTTCCATCTCGTGAGCCAAAAGACCTGAAAACAGATTTTCAAATAAAACTGTGCCTGAGGGGCCAAAGAAACAGCACAGCGGTAGGGTGTTTACCTTGCATACAGCCAACTTGGGATGGACCGGGTTCAATTCTCAGCATCCCATAAGGTCCCCAAGCCTGCCAGGAGTGATATCTGAGTGAAGAGTAAGGAGTAACCCCTGAGTGCCACTGGGTGTTACCCAAAAACCAAAAATACCCCAAAAAACTGTGCCTGAGTTTATAGCATTCATTGTTCACAATAGTAAAAAAAAAATGTAGACACACCAAAATGATGACTGAAACTCATTGTATATCATAAAATGTAATTTAATCACAAAACAAAATTAAGTATAAATCT
This sequence comes from Suncus etruscus, assembly GCF_024139225.1. NCBI lineage: Eukaryota > Metazoa > Chordata > Mammalia > Eulipotyphla > Soricidae > Suncus > Suncus etruscus. Next base: position 43,994,877 of record NC_064861.1, read on the forward strand.
ATTCTAAACATGGATGAACAAGGCCCGGTGAGATAGCCCAGCAGTAGGGTGTTTGACTTGCAGACTTGGAAAGGACCCTAGTTTGATATCCAACATCCCATATGGTCCCCCAAGACTGCCAGGAGTAATCCCTGAGCACTTCTGGGTGTGCTCCCCCCAAAAAAGATGAACTAAAAGACCACAGAATATATTATTTATTTTGAAAAACGTTTTTTATAAGCCACCATATTTACAATGTGGTCAATAATACTTTCAGGCATACAATATTCGAATTCCGAATCCACCACCTGTGTCAGTGATGCTCCACCAGTGTTCTGGGGTTCCTACCCGCCCATTTCACCTCCATGCCTATACACTTCATTTTATGTGAAAAATCTAAATCGGCAAGTCCAGAGAGACATGGAGCTCATCAGTGTTTGCCAGGGGCCCAGGGAGGAGATATCAGGGAGATGAACTGCTTATTTGGGGTGAGGAAATGATTTGGAACTAGATAAAGGTGCAAAATTGCATAACAGCATAAACAAACTAAGCTCTGCTGGATTCTACACTGCTTAGGGTTAAAATGGTGAATATTTTCTCTATGTGAACTTTACCTCAATTAAAAAATAGTAAATTAGGCCAGGAATGTGGCTCAGGGGTACAGTACTTGCTACACATGTATGAGACACTCGTATGGCATGGTGCCCTGAGCACTGCTGAGAGTGAAATGAAAGTTACAGAAAATCAAGTGCACAATTCAGGCCCCCCTCAACCACTCAGGGGACCATATGAGATGCTGAGCATTGAATTTGCATTGGCTGTGTACAAGGCAAGTACCTTTTTTACCCACTGTACTATTTCTCTCACCCCACAAAAGCAACTTTATACGTTGGTATTTAAAGAACTTTGTGGAGGGCAGAGTGGCTTACACAGCAGGTAAGGTGCTTGCCTTGCATATGCTCAACCCAAATTTGATATCTGTATCCCCAAGCCACGAATGATCACTGAGCAAAGCCAGGAGTAAGTTCTGAACATTGCCAGGTGTAGCCCCCAAACGAACAAACAAATAAATAAAAGATCTTTGTGGGAATTAGAAAGATAGTGCAAAGGGCTATTAACATGTTTTGCATGCAGGAGTCCAGGGTTTAGGGGAGTGCAAGTGGAGTGATTCCTGAACATAGCACCAGGAATAGCACCTGAGCATTGATTGATGGGTGTGGCCCCCAATAAAACCCATGAAAAAGAGTGGTAGGATGTTTGCCTTGCATGCAGTTGACCCAGGTTAATTCCTGGTATCCCAGAAGGTCCCTGAGCACCAACTGGAGTGATTCCTGAGTGCAGAGCAGAGAGTAATCTCTGAGCACTGCCAGGTATGGCTCAAAACAAAACAAACAAAAACAAGTCAATATCTATATCTTTTGGGGCTCACTCCTGGATGAGACTGTGCAGCCCAGCTTCACATGTGGAAGCCCTGCCTCCCCGTTTGACTGAATTTGTAGTTAGAACATTCAAGGGCACATTTAGGCTTAATAAAATCAGAAGAGGAGTTGCTAATTCAATAGAACAGGCATCCTTTTTAGAAAGAGACAGAACTGGGTAGGTGACTCGAGAAATTTAGAAATATTTTTTGCATGTGGAACCTAGGGTTTGATCCCCAGGAACACATAATGCCCTAGCACTGTTGGGAGTGACCCCAAACAAAGGTGTTCCCCCAACTTCCTCTTTTCTTAAACCTCTTCCTGGGGCCGGAGAGATAGCATGGAGATAAGGCGTTTGCCTTGCATGCTGAAGGACGGTGGTTCGAATCCTGGCATCCCACAATGGTCCCCCAAGCCTGCCAGGAGCAATTTCTGAGCATAGAGCCAGGAGTAACCCCTGAGCACAACCAGGTGTGACCCCAAAAACCAAAAACTAAAACAAAAAACCAAACCTCTTCCTTTGATATGTAAAAGCCCAGTGTATAGATACATTTGTCTCACTCTTGTCCTTTCTCTTTTGGTGGATGGGTATTGGTATAATAAAGAAGATTGAGTTTGGGCTTGGTGCTCAGAGATATCACCAGGCACAGATCTCTGGTGTCCCAGACCTCTGCACCCCATTGGAGACTATATGCAGTATGGGATTTTCAAGAGCAGAGCTGTCAGCCACGAGAACTGCAGGTTTGCTCAGTGCATGCAAGGGGCACTGGGCATCAAACTCATAGCCTTCAGTTTTCGGGGCAAGCACAGTAGCAATTGAGCCTGCCTCTGGCCTCTGTTAGTCCTTTGTAATCAGTTTTCTTTTTTATTTGTCCCTGTTTGGAAGATCAAAGATGTACCACCAGAACACCTGTTTGGGGGGCCGGGCGGTGGTGCTGGAGGTAAGGTGCCTGCCTTGCCTTCGCTAGCCTAGGACGGACCGCGGTTCGATCCTCCGGCGTCCCATATGGTCCCCCAAGAAGCCAGGAGCAACATCTGAGCGCATAGCCAGGAGTAACCCCTGAGCGTCACAGGGTGTGGCCCAAAAACCAAAAAAAAAAAAAAGAACACCTGTTTGGGGGCTTCACATGTCCTACTGGGGCTGTGCATTCCTTGTACCTGTACTCCAGGTGTGTGAGAGCCAATCTACTGAAAAAGTGTAAAGACATGGAGACCTGGGGCTGAAGCAATAGCACAGAGATAGGGCATTTGCCTTGCATGCAGCCAACCCAGGACAGATCCCAGTTCAATTCTTGGCATCCCATATAATCCCTCAAGCCTACCAAGAGCAATTTCTGAGCCCAGAGCCAGGAGTAACCCCTGAGCACCACTGGGTGTGACCCAAAAACCAAAATCTAACCAAAACAAGAAAAGACAGAGACTAGAAAACAGACCCTCAGACCACTGGACACAAGCAAGGCCCCAGTCTTAGCAACTTTATATCCCAGGGTAACTGTTGGTGAAATGTATCCACATATAAATGAATGGCAAAACATCAATAAGTTAATCATCACCCAAATGTTTTTATGAAGTATGCTATTTGAGTCAGCAGACTGATTACAGTTTTTTTTTTTTTCCTTCAGTGAAGCAAGCTAGTTTTTATTGAACAAAACTTACTTAGAAAGGTGAAAGGAGGGCCGGAGAGATAGCATGGAGGTAAGGCGTTTGCCTCTCATGCAGGAGGTCATCGGTTCGAATCCCGGCGTCCCATATATGGTCCTCCCGTGCCTGCCAGGAGCAATTTCTGAGCCTGGAGCCAGGAATAACCCCTGAGCACTGCCGGGTGTGACCCAAAAACCACAAAAAAAAAAAAAAAAAAAAAAAAAAAAAAAGAAAGGTGAAAGGAGAGAAAGAGAGAAAATTTATTTTCAAGAAAGAACATAGGCTTTTTTAGAGTGGCAAAATCTGCAATAAAGAGACAAGCAAATGGGATTCATGTATTGTGGGATTAAGTAGAATGCCATACCACTCAATATATGCCTTCTTACTCATTGTTGGAAACATCTTTGAATGTAATACCTTGGATTGGTGTTTAGACCCCTTAATCTCCACATCTGGATGTGGTCTTATTTTTCCTAATAAATACCCCGTCTCAGGAAAATGCTATCTCTGTCTCTGTCTCTGTCTCTCTGTCTCTGTCTCTCTGTCTCTGTCTCTCTGTCTCTGTCTGTCTGTCTGTCTGTCTCTTCTCTCTCTCTACCCCATCTCAGGAAAATGCTCTCTCTGTCTCTCTCTCTGTCTCTCTCTGTCACTCTCTCTGTCTCTGTCTCTCTGTCTCTCTCTGTCTCTCTCTGTCTCTCTCTCTGTCTCTCTCTCTCGCTCTCTCTGTCTCTCTCTGTCTCTCTCTGTCTCTCTCTCTGTCTCTCTCTCTGTCTCTGTCTCTCTCTCTGTGTCTCTGTCTCTGTCTCTGTCTCTCTGTCTCTGTCTCTCTCTCTGTGTCTCTGTCTCTGTCTCTCTGTCTCTGTCTCTCTGTCTCTCTCTGTCTCTCTCTGTCTCTCTGTCTCTCTGTCTCTCTCTGTCTCTCTCTGTCTCTCTCTGTCTCTGTCTCTCTCTGTCTCTCTGTCTCTCTGTCTCTCTCTCTCTCTCTCTCTCTCTCTCTCTCTCTCTCTCTCTCTCTCTCTCATCATACCCAATGGTACTTAGGGATTACTTCTGGCTCTTCACTCAGAGGTCGCTCCTGGCAGGCAACTATATAGGTTGCCCAGGAAAAGGCTCTCTTGAATTTCTGATTTTTTTTTTTCCGCGGGGAACCCAACTCTGGTTTACTAGAAAAGGAGAGAACAGAGATGCACCCACAGCCCCGTCTTCAGGCGCCCTGTGGCAGGGCTGCTCCCCACCCGGCTCCCTGATTGGTTTATTGCACTTAAGAAAAAAATCTCTGATCTTCTTCCCAGACCCACCCCCCCCCCACCTGCGCCCAGGGCGCCACCACCACCCTACTGTCCGGCCGGCCGTGCAGGCACATCCCATCAACAGCCGGGGCACTGCTCCCCGCCCCCCCCCCCCCCCCCCGCAGCAGGGCAGCCGGGACTCCTATCCCCAGAGTTCCTGCAGGCAAGGTGCTGCCTCATGGCCAAGGTCCTCTGACGCCTCTCTGTGGCCCCCAGGTCCCCCACACACCAGACGCACACACACAGTAGTGGTCAGGTGGAGTGGTGGGGCCAGAATTTCTGGATTTCTCACTGAGCTGCCTGCTTCTTAGGAGCAGAAAGCTTGCACGCTGGAACTCCTGAATCCGTTTCACGCTCTTTAGTGTGTGTGGATTATTTCCTGCATCGACATTTGCTTCCAGACCCGCATCTCTCCAGTGTCCTGGCTTTGGAGCTCGAGGTCTGATTTTACAGCATATAAGAGAGAACGTGAGCTTGAATAAGCAGATCAACACTGATTAAAATTGATGATGTTCTGTGCGGATTCCCGCTGTGCTCATGTATCCCTGATCTTCTGGCAAATGTGTGAGTCTGACAGTTAGAGCTTGGGAACTGGCAGTGCAGTGCTGTTTAATCCCATTGGTTTGGGTTCATCAGAGCCACCAGTTAGTGCTTGGAGCCACCAAAGCTATGCCTCTAAGTGTTGGGGTTCAACCAGGGTTGCACCTGGTGGTGCCCAGATGGCAGAGTGATGTTGGGAATTAAACTCATGATGTAGCACTTGCAGGGCATCACTCCAATATTGTGAGCTATCTCCAGCCTTCAGTTGTGATATTAGGAGGATTCAAAGTCAAGACCATGTATAAGTCATGCTAACTATAAGTTGAGAGTAGAGAGATAGTACAGGAAGGTAGGAGGCTTGCTTGCATACGGCTGACCCCAGTTAGATCCCCCCAGACCTATATTTATATATGTCTTCCAATTACAAAGAGAAGAGTTAGCTTTGGCAGCTATTGGTTTGGGCCCCTAAATCCAATGCCCCAGTCAAAAGTTGTTGAACAGGGCTAGAGTGTGAATGTAGTGGGTAGTGCTTCTGTCTTTCAAGTGACAGCCTGAATTTGCCCCCTAGCATCCCATATGGTCCCCTATGCACTGCCAGGAGTAATTCCTGAGTGTAGAGCCAGAATAACCCCTGAGCATCCATGGGTGTGGCCCCCCCAAACAAACAAAACAACAACAAAAAAAGCTGTTGAACAGATTGAGTTAACAAACTGATAAGGTATTGATATTACCTATGAGAAATTATACTGTTGTATACACATAGATACCTAATTGTTAGACAAGGATTGGATACAGTGAATAGGACACTTGTATTTGGGTTTGGTCCCCAGCAGCCCATATGGTACCCTGAGCACCATCAAGAGTATTCCTGAGCTTATAGCCAGGAGTAAGCCCTGACTACTGCCGAGTGTGGCCCCAAACCAGAAACCAAAACAAACAAGGAAAGAAGTTATACAGAGATGATATGTTTCACTATATTTTAGCTACCCTGTTCACAGGCACTGTTAAATCATTAAACCTTGACTAAGGTTGTGTTTTCAGAACTTTGTACGAGGTCAATAATTTTGTTGCTGAGATCATAGTCCTTCACTGATCACAGAGTGAGAATTTTGATGTCAAATGTTCTCTGGAATCCTAGAGAATTGATTCTCAGTGTTTTATTTTATTTGGGTCCTGGGTAGAGGGAAATATCTTAGGTCTTACCTAATGATGCTCAGGGGCTATTTCTGTCTCTGTGCTTAGGATCACTCCCGCTGATGTTTGGGAAATTATATACACTACAGGATTGGACCAGGATTGGCTGTATTAGCCTGTGACCCTTCCAGTTTCTCCTGAATCTCTTAAGCTAGTTTCAAATAGATTGGGGCTACAAGATTGAAGCTATTCTATTAAATGGTGCCAAAGGCTTTTCCCAGATTGGCACCTTGGCCATGAGGTTTGTGGTTTACCAGAATTCTATGCAGCTCTCTCTGACTTAGTTTTCCTGGCTACATAATGGGATTTGGCTCTTTGGCCTCAGCCAGCAAATTTGAATTTTTTCCTTACCTCTTTCAAATAAACAAATTACCCACTATTAGTTGGTCACATTTTCTTTTCTTCACTTTTTCCCTTTTCTTCTCTTTTTTTTTTTTTCCTTTGGCAGGTGTGGCTCAAAAAACAAAACCCTCAAAACATACAAATAACATTCCCTCAGTTTCCTGACCCACATGACTGTAACAGTACAAAGATGGGACAGCAGGAAGTGAAGTTCTGGGGTCCTAATCCTACAGCCCATCTACTTTGTAAACCAAGTCCCTGTAGTCTTTGACCTTATGATAGGGAAAGTCAGGTCAGTGAGGATTAAATCAGTGTTGAGTGCTATAGGGAAGTGCTAGAGCAGAACATGAGCCTTGGCTGAGGGGTGAAAAGTGCAGGAAGTGAGGCAGAGCGGGATAGGCTGAAGAGACATGAAGTGGCTCCAAGGAGGAGCTGTGCATCCTGGGCTGGGCGAATGTGATATGCAGTCACACGTCACACCTGAAGGATTTCGGGCAGATTGTGGGGCAGGGTAGCAGGAGAAACAGGCAGATGGAGGGAAGGGTTTCTGGGCCACATGCAGTGGGACAAGGGAACAATGCTGGGGAGCACCTTTGCTCAGCCTGGCTCTTTCTAGCCTGGAAGAAGCCTGTGGCAGCTTTGACGTGGGCTCCCTTGGCTGTCACCACAGTAGCAGCAACAAGTGGGAGTGGCTCTGGGTCTCTTGAAAAGCGGACAGTGAGCCACAGGCAGACAGGGACCTGGGTTTCGATGGGAAGAAAGAGAAACATGAAGGAGTGAGAGAAGGATTTGGGCCTCCATCTCTGGGATAAAGGTGTACCTGCTAACCGAGGGGCGCAAGATGACAGACACTTCTGCTCTTTTTCTTGTGGGAGCATCTTCTGATGATAATGAGGCAAATAGGCCAGGTAGTTCAGTGGCAGGGCCTAAGCTCAAGTGTTTTTTTTTTTAATTTATTGATTGATTAATTGATTGATTGGTTGTTGGGCCACACCCAGCGGTGCTCAGGGGTTACTCTTGGCTCTGTATTCAGAAATCACCTCTGGCAGGCTGAAGGATCATAAGGGTGTTGGGAATCGAACCGGGACCCTCCTGGGTCAGCCACATGCAAGGCAAATGCCCTACTACTGTGCTATCTCTTCAGCCAACTCAGGTGTTTTTTTTTGTTTTGTTTTGTTTTTTTGTGGTTTTTGGGTCACACTCGGCAGTGCTCAGGGATTATTCCTGGCTCCAGGCTCAGAAATTGTTCCTGGCAGGCACGGGGGACCATATGGGACGCCGGGATTCGAACCGATGACCTCCTGCATGAAAGGCAAACGCCTTACCTCCATGCTATCTCTCCGGCCCCAACTCAGGTGGTTTTATTTATTTATTTATTTATTTTTGTTTTTTGGGCCACACCCAGCGGTGCTCAGGGGTTACTCCTGGCTGTTTGCTCAGAAATAGCTCCTGGCAGGCACAGGGCACCATATGGGACACCGGGATTCGAACCAACCACCTTAGGTCTTGCATCAGCTGCTTGCAAGGCAAACACGCTGTGCTATCTCTCCGGGCCCAGTGTGGTGGTTTTATTTCTAAGGGTCTTAGGGTCTTGAGGTCTAAAAGTCAGAAATTTGGGTTCCAGCAAGGATTGTTGTACTCAGAAACCTTTCCCAGGAGGCAGACTACCAACTCCACTATAGCCACCTATGAGAGACAGAGAGAACCAGGTATGCTGTATGTAGACATATGGCATACATACATAGAACTATATATACATACTTGTATGTATATATAGACATGCCTAGAAGTATGTCTGTATGTTGTTATGAGTCTAACCCATGTCATGTGCATAATAAAAGGGCACACACTTTGCCACTGAGGGATATCCGTGCACTCCTAGGAGTATAATGACACCCCTGGACTTCATCTAATCCTCACCACAGACCCACTTTCTTAGTTGTTTTATACAGAAAACATTGAAGGCTCAGAGCATATGGTTTGTGTAAGGAACCTTGTCTTTGACCCCTGGCACTGCATGTTCCCTACATGTAAAATAAAAATCCACCCCACAAGCATGTTTCTAACCCCTGAGGTGGACCGGTCTGATGAAGCAGGGTACCAGTAGAGAAATTATACACCAAGAAGTGAGGAAAAGGGAGTGGAGAGATAGCATGGAGGTAAGGCATTTGCCTTGCATGCAGAAAGTCAGTGGTTCAAATCCTGGCATCCCATATGGTCCCTCAAGCCTGCCAGGAGTGATTTCTGAGCATAGAGCCAGGAGTAACCCCTGAGTGCTGCCAGTGTGACCCAAAAACAAAAACACAAACAAACAATAACAGAAGTGAGGAAAAGATTAATCTGAGTCAGTCTGCTTTTTTTGCCTCATGGCCTCTCTCTGCCATGTGCTCTCTCTGCCAAGCCCCAAGCCAGAACTGCTCTCTCTTTATTATCCTGAACCAAATCCACCAGGGTGGGGAAAGTCCTGTAATTTAGGTGGGCTTTTACATATCAAAGGAAGAGGTTACCCAGAAGAGGAAGTTGGGGGAAACTCATTTGTTTAGGGTTTTAGTTAGGCTTACCTTACACCCACACTGCCAGAAATGATCACAAAACACTCACTGAATCAGGAATGGCCACTGAGCACCAAAGGGTGTTGCTTAAAAATAAACTAAATGGGGACACTAAGTCCCTAACATTCTTCCTGGCTCCCCAAAGTCATTCTTTCATGCAAATACAAAACTTCACTCTTGGTCTCCAAAGTCTTGACTCATCCCAGCATCAACTCTAAGTCCAAACTCCCATCTCTTCTCTATTTTTTTTTTTTTTTTTTTTTTGTGGTTTTTGGGTCACACCCAGCAGTGCTCAGGGGTTTTTCCTGGCTCCCTGCTCAGAAATTGCTCCTGGCAGGCACGGGGGACCATATGGGACACCGGGATTCAAACTGATGACCTTCTGCATGAAAGGTAAACGCCTTACCTCCATGCTATCTCTCCGGCTCCTCTTCTCTATTTCAGGTGTGAGTGAAATTCCAGGTACAACTCTTGAGGGGAATGTAGAAGAAAGAAGGGATGAGAGGTCCCAAGTAAGTCCAAAGCATAGCAAATGCCATGAATTTTGAAAGCAATTTCTTGGGTTTTCTCATGGTGCCTTCTGGACCCACTGGGCCAGTAATTTCACTGTCTGCATATTTTGGGTCAGGGCTGTTCTTGAAGCTCTTCTGGATAGGGTTCAGCCACACACACACACACAAACACACACACACACACACACACTCTACACACACCCTCTATCCCCCACTCCAGCTCTGCCAGGAAATCCTGGGCCTATGCTGGGGTTACCCTGCCACTTCAGGAAGACTGCCAGGCCTGTTGAAAACAAGGGAATAAAATTTTTCTGAAACTAAGGAGGCAGTTTTGAAACAGAAGAAATTGCTTTTGTGGTGGCATTTTCCCCCTTGCTTTGAAGAATAGCCAACATCAGAGGCAAGCAGTGCTTTGGTCCCATCCTGTAAAATCCAAAGAGCCTAAAATGACCTTCATTCATTTCATTCTAGTCTCTTGACCTTTTAGTTCCAACCAGAAATTTCTCACTGGGATGGCTGATTAACTCTATGAGTGAAAGGCTAATTTTGCTATTAACTGGTCAGTTGCTCATACCCTTAGTGTTTTAATTTTTTTTTTTTTGCAATATGGAGAGATTAACAGTTTTCAAAAATCTATATATAAAAAAAGAGTTTTTAAAAATTTTGCTGTCCTACTTCCTTTTTCCTTAACAAGTCTATCTTTAGATAATTTCTCTTTCTCGTCTCCAATCTTACTTTTAGCTGTCAGGAGGAGTCAAATTAGACCTTCCACTCAGAGCCTTATATGCAAAAGCATGGACAGCAGGGAGGACATTTGCCTTACTTAGATACAGTCAGCCTAGCTGTGGCTCAGCCTCTCAGTGAAACAAACAAATAAACAACTCTAGCCTCTACCACTACCAATTCTAAGGCCTAATCCACACTCCCAGGCGTTTATCACAGCAGTCTCCACTCTTCTAGGTACAAGAGAAGTACTTTTTTCTGGTATTAGTATCAGTCTGGGTTCTCATGATAAAAAGGATGCGGAAGTTATGCATATCTATATACATGCACATCTATATATAAGTATTTAATCAGACTTATTCTCTATATGTTGATTTTTATGCACAATTGGCACATGGAATTTGGAGGCTGTGTCCATGATCTGAAACCCTGGGAAAGCAATTTAATCTGAGACTCTAGAGAGCCTGGAGGGTTAGTGGTATAAATTTCAAACAAGAGGACGAAAGAAGATGCATGGCTTGCTCAGCAAGGTAGGAAAAGGGGCAAATTCCTTTGTTTCTCTGCTTTTTGTTCTACTCAGATCTCTGGAGAAAACAATAGATTTTAGTGAATTTATGAATTCAAATGCTGATTCTTTTTTTTTTTTTTTTTTGGTTTTTGGTTTTTGGGCCACACCCGGTGGTGCTCAGGGGTTACTCCTGGCTGTCTGCTCAGAAATAGCTCCTGGCAGGCACGGGGGACCATATGGGACACCGGGATTTGAACCAACCACCTTTGGTCCTGGATCGGCTGCTTGCAAGGCAAACACCGCTGTGCTATCTCTCCGGGCCCTCAAATGCTGTTTCTAAGGAGTTTGCCCCTTGTACTGGTATGTGGTGGACACTGGGCTGGACAGCTAGCCAAAGAACCCCCCGGACTGCCAGTTAGTCTGGGGGGCCAGATTCCCCCACGCCAGAATGGTCTTCATGGCCATATCTGGTAACCTGGGCCTTGGGGGATGGGATGGGATGGAGGAAAACTCCTCCCCTTTCTATTCATTCACAAGCTACAGAGGCGAGAGCTGGGCTTGGAGACCACACATGCCAGGAGTTTGCCCCTTGCACTGGTATGTGGTGGGCACTGGGCTGGACAAGTAGCCAAAGAACCCCCCGGACTGCCAGTTAGTCTGGGGGGCCAGATTCCCCCACGCCAGAATGGTCTTCATGGCCACATCTGGTAACCTGGGCCTTGGGGGATAGGATGGGGTGGAAGAAAACTCCTCCCCTCTGCATTCATTCACAAGCTGCAGAGACAAGAGCTGGGCTTGGAGACCACACATGCCAGGACAGCTAGCCAAAGCAGATTTATCTCAACCATAGCAGCCCCTCTGCAGGGGTGTCCTTTTTTTTTTTTTTTTTTTTTTTTTACCGATAACCATTTTCAAAAGCATTTGCACCTGCGAGACATATACCCTCTTTAACATCGTTCAAAAATATTCTAATTCTTGACTATTTATAGGAAAGGAATTGGAATATCCTATATATGGAGGATAGCACTCAAATTTATCTCTGAAGTTAGTGTCTAAGTGAACATTACTTTCTCTACAGTTGTCCTCTCTGACTGCCGAGCCTTATCCTTAAATATTTCATCTATACAATGTATATAGCCCCTCTTCTATATTGCTTTTCCACACTCAGAGACCTTTCTACTTCCCCCATATCCCAACCCGAATTTGTTATCTTTCCCTTATTTAACCCTCTTTACCCTCAGTTTTTAACCTGTTAGGCACCAAGACCGACCTCCTTCCCAACAGACCACCATCCAGCTCCTCAATGAAAGACACCCTCTCGATCCCTCATCTCAGCAAGAAACCACAACCCTCCTGACTCAAGCTTGTAACCCCTCTCACCCCCATCAAATCGTGGACGGTTGCATGATACCGGATTCAGCTGCAGCAAAACCCCCCAATTCAAGGACACTACAGGACTCTGAAATGCCGCAAATCATATCTTAAACTCTAGACCAAAGTCTGTGATATGAAAAAGTACCTTGGCTTTCACTCCTCACAAGAATATCTCAGAAGACCTAATTGGGAGGCCTATGTTGCCTACATAAGCTTAATACCTTTATAATAATGTATCTTAAGATATGTATTCCTAAACATACAGATAGCCTCCCCCATTACTTTCTTCAAATACCCTTTTTTCCTTAACTTTTTCTCAATTTCCTTTCTTTTTTTTATATCTCAATTTCATCTACATATTCTATTTTTATATATATATATACATATTTTCTCTACCCTCACCAGTTTTGGTGCTGCTTAGTATAAAATCTAAGAAAACATCTTGCCTGGGATAAAAGCTCAGACCATACCACAGATATTGTACATGTAGCCTGTCATCCTTACCCGGAATAGCACCAGCAATACAAAAGGACACCATATGTTTTTTGTATAGGCACAGTAAATAAGGGGAAATCATGGACTCAGACACAAGATCTTATCTTCTAAGGATAAGAACTCACACTTTTTATACAAGGGTGCCTCCCGTCCTGGACATATGTCATGTGGATACAACTCAGTCTCCACGAGATTGGACAGTGTTAGTTCATTCTCAAATCCCAGGTCCCAGACGTAGAACTGAAACAACCCCCCGCAACAACACCAGGAACTAAGCTGTGTTGGGAGATATACTTGTGCCAGTGTTAATATGACAAGGAGGACAGCGAGGAAATGATAACTTGACGTAAGGCCAGGAGGTCCTATCACATCACCTAACACTAAGTGCAAATCAGAAGATGTATCGTCCTTTGAACTATGAAAAATAAGAGTGCTAACTACAGAAAACTGACTTTGACAATCGTGACTGGGCAGGACGTACCTTGAGACCATTAAGGAAAACCTTACCCTAGCCCTAGCCCAGGTCTTCTACAAAAATCAAGATTTCTTAGTGCAGAGGCCCAATTCTGACAACAGAGACTGAGCAGAACCTTTGGAACCATAATTTCCTAGACTTTGGCTTAGGGAATGAGCAAATGAAGCACATGATACAAAAACTGAACACACCAACAATGTTGGAACAGTACCTCTAGAACCTTAAAGACTCTATCCTAGGCCTTGTCCTAGGACCTGTGCAAATACCAAGATTGCTTGCTACAGTGGCCTTATTTTGTCATCCACAACTGAGAGGAAAGGTTCTTGACACCACAAAAAAAAAAAAAACCTGGGATATGGCAATGAGAAGGTATGGAGCCAGTGGTTGTTCCCATGACAATATGCTTCAAGAGTGAAGAAACCCTGAATCTCTTAGGCCACGGGAATTTCCTTCCTTCCCTAACACTTACTGTGCCTATACCAAAAAAAAAAAAAAAATTGGTGGGGTAATACCAACCCCTGCCACTGCACCACTTTTGTTTTGCTTTATTTTTTTGTTTGTTTTTTGATATTATTTCACTTCTCTTTTTTTCTTCCACTTTTTTCTTTCTTTTTCACTTTTGTGAATATTATTCGGTGATTTTTTTTTCTTTCTATTTTAGCAGTTGATACCAAGTTTTTTCTTCTCTTTTCCTTAACCTTTTTATCTCCAACAGAATAGCATAACTTGAATCATTCAGCCTCATAAATTGAGGAGGGAAAGAATGATACCAGGACCAGTCATATGAACATGTAGTGTAAATAAAAAATGACCAGACTGGAACACCAAAGAGAATAGATACCCAACCTATAACAAGCTGTAAGGTGGAGACCAGTTACACTAGGATTCTGGGGGGTAAATGAGGGATATGAGGGAGACAAGCTGGGAACAGGAGTGGAGAGAGGATAACATTGGTGGTGGGAAAGCCCTTCATTGATTGTCACTATGTACTGTAAATAATTCTGTGTAATGAACTTCAGTCACAATAAAAAAAAAAAAAGTAAAAAAATAAAAATAAATTCCCAAAGAATTCCCTCCCCCCGCCCAAAAAATGCTGATTCTACTTCACAGACTCAGAGAACACCAGGTCAGTCTGTCAAGTTGCTCATTCAATTAACTGCCACACTGCACCACTCCTTCCAGAAGGTTGGCTGCATTTGTTATGTGATGTCTCTCAAGATACTATTCTTTGTGAGAATTATGTTTGGCAGGCACCTTTGTGGTGTTTTTGTGGGGGGTGGCACACTGATCTAATGGTAGGGATCTAACCAAATTGGGGCTACCGTACTTGTGTACATTAAGCTATCTCAAAAGACCACAAAAGCCTATTATGTAAGCATGTATATATGTATGTATGTATTTTTCTTTTGGGTCACACCTGGTGGTGCTCAGGAATTAATCCTGATTCTGTGCTCAGGAATCACTACTGGTGGAGCTCAGGGGACCACATAGGGTACTGGGGATCTAAACTAGGTTGACCTCATTCAAGGCAGGCAAATGCTTTGCCCATTGGACTGTTGTTATTGTTTTTGGCACTGGTATTATTGTTATTTGTATTGTTTGGGAAACAGAAGTTTGGGCCATACCCATTGGTTCTCTGGGTTTCCTCTGGGTTTCCTCTGGGCTTACTCCTTTATTTTGTGCTCAGGTATCACTCCTAGCTGTGTTCTGGGAGCCATATGTGTGCTGGTGATCATCCTGAGGTTAGCTCCATACAAGGCAAGAGCCTTAAACCCTTACTAACTCTTACAATTTTTTGGAGGTGGGGCCCACAACTGGCTTTACTCTAGTCTTACACCTGTCTCTGCACCTAGGGATCACTCTGGGTGGGCTCTGGAGACCATATGTGGTGTGGGAGATCGAACATGGGTCAGCTCTGTGCAAGGCGCTGTACTATCCTTTTGCCAGCCCAGAGAGATAATTAGAAATGAAATTTCTGGGGCTGGAGAGATAGCACAGAGGTAAGGCGTTTGCCTTGAATGCAGAAGGATGGTGGTTCGAATCCCAGCATCCCATATGGTCCCTCGAGCCTGCCAGGAGCGATTTCTGAGCCTAGAGCCAGGAGTAACCCCTGAGCATTGCTGGGTGTGACCCAAAAACCAAAAACCAACCAAACAAACAAACAAATAAAAACTAAATATTTATTGGGGCTGGAGTGAGAGCACAGCAGGTGTTTGCCTTGCATGCAGCCAACCATGGACGAACCCTGGTTCGATTCCCAGCACTTCATATGGTCACCAAAACCTACCAAGAGCGGTTTCTGAGCACAGGGCCAGTAGAAACCCCTGAGCACTGCTGGATGTGACCCCAATACTCCCCAAATTTATTTATTTTTTAAGATGGTGAATTTAATAGTATAACTTATATCTCAGTAAACTCTTTTTTTTCCCCTCTGTAAACTCTTTTTTTTTTGTGTGTGTGGTTTTTGGGTCACACCCGGCAGTGCTCAGGGGTTATTCCTGGCTCCAGGCTCAGAAATTGCTCCTGGCAGGCACGGGGGGCCATATGGGATGCTGGGATTTGAACCGATGACCTCCTGCATGAAAGGCAAACGCCTTACCTCCATGCTATCTCTCCAGCCCCCTCAGTAAACTCTTATGCAGACACATGCACACATCCAGACTCAAAAAGTCCCAGAATGGCATATACAACTTAGCATTTTGTTCCTTGAAAAAACTGAATGGGAGACTGGAGAGATAGCACAGTGGTAAGCCATTTGCGTTGCACGCAGCCAACCCAGGACGGATAGTGGTTCGAATCCCAGCATCCCATATGGTTCCTCCGAACCTGCCAGGAGTGATTTCTGAGTACAGAGCTAGGAGTAACCCCTGAGCACTGCTGGGTGTGATCCAAAAATCCCCCCCAAAAAAATAGAAAAAAGAAAAGAAAAAACTGAATAGATGATATTTGATAGTCTAGAATAACATACAAACTCCCATATTGCCAACGAGAATTTCATTTGGAAATACTGGAGTTCTTTTTTTTTTTAAATATAAATGACTTTATTTAAGATCATGTATTACATAATTGGCATAGTTGATAATACATTTGTTTCCAGGTAAGTGGGAGTGAAATTATTAAAAATAAGGCGGGGGGGGAGGAACTGGAGCGATAGCACAACAGTAGGGCATTTGCCTTGCACGTGGCTGACCCAGGACAGACCTTGGTTTGATCCCTTGCGTTTCATAGGTCTATTATTGTATTGTGCAATTTGATACTTAAGTCATTGTCAGAGGTTTAGTAAGCTCTTGTTGCTAGTCGATCATTCTGTTACTTCTTTTGTTTCTGAACATTAGGTTGCTTAAGATACACATTGGTGTCTAAATTGGTGTGTTCGGGCCGGAGAGATAGCATGAAGGTAAGGCATTTGCCTTGCATGCAGAAGGTCAGTGGTTCAAATTCCGGCATCCCAGGATGCCTGAGCCTGCCAGAGCGATTTCTGAGCCGAGAGCCAGGAGTAACCCCTGAGCGCTGCTGGGTGTGACAGAAAAAACAAACAAACAATAAATAAATAAATAAATTGGTGTGTTCCTACTGGGATAACAGTAAAAAAAAAAATTGGAGTTGTTTAGGAATTTGAAACACTATTATTGAGACTTTTGCCCAGGGTGTGAGCACCACAATTTGATATGTGTGTTTCCTGCGAGAATACAACCCTGTCATCACTATAACAACACAAGTAAGACTGGGAGGGATAAAATGAAGAAGTATACCTAAGAGCTGGAGAGATGATGCAAAGGGCTCAGCGTGTGCTGGGTGTTCAGGAGCCATGGGTTCAACCCACAACACCAATGCAGGGTCCCAACATCTATGGGAGGGATCCCTGAACAACTTGCTGAGATTAAGTAGCCCCTGGAGCATCATCAGGTATGGCCCTCGAACCAAAATAAAACAAAAATTCAAACCCCAACACACTCCAGGGTCATGCCACAAATGCCACTCTAGGGGATGTGCCACAAATATAGATCGAGACACATTCATTACATGAGCAAGGCCCTAGATTCAAACCCCTGTAGTGCATGCCCTCCCCACCCCATCATTGATGGTTCCTGATACTGTATTGTATGGATCCAAACCATAAAAGAAAAAAAAAGGAGGCTGGAGAGATAGTACAGTGGGTTGGGAACTTGTCTTCCATGTAGCTAATACAGGTTTGATTCTTTTTTTAAAAGTTTTTTGGGGGTCACACCTGGTAGTGCTCAGGGGTTACTCCTGGCTCTACACTCAGAAATTGCTCCTGGCAGGCTCAGGGGACCATATGGGATGCTGGGATTCAAACCACCATCCCTCTGCATGCAAGGCAAATGCCTTACCTCCATGCTATTCTCTGGCCCCCCAGGTTTGATTCTTGGTAACACTATGGTCCTCTGAATCCTTCCAGGATTGACCCCTAAATGCAAAGCCAGGAGTAAGCACACAGCAGGTGTGCTAACCTCTCCAAAATAAATAAATAAATAAATAAATAAATAAATAAATAAATAAATAAATAAATAAATCAGGACTGCAGAGAAAATGTGGAGGTTAGGGCATTTGCTTTATATAATATATAAACCTTTGCTTTATATGTGGCTGTGACCAGGCCAATGGTTTGAATCCAGCACTCTGAGCATAGAGCCAAAAGTGGTCCCTGAGCACAGCAAAATATACCTTCTCAAATAAATAAAATAAAATTTAAGTTAAAAAACTATCATGGGGGTCCGGCGTGATAACACAATGGTAAGGTGTTTGCCTTGCATGCGGTTGACCCAGGATGAACCTAGGTTCGATCCCTAGAGTCCCATATGATCCCCCAAGCCAGGAGCGATTTCTGAGCGCATAGCCAGGAGTATCCCTGAGCATCACAGAGTGTGGCCCAAACCAAAAAAACAAAAACAAAAACAAAAACTGTCATGGTACTATAGAGACAATAGAGATGAGGGCTGGAAGGACTGGCCCACAAGATGAAGTTTACCATAAAGAGTGGTGAGTACATGGGCCCAGAGAGATAGCACAGCGCGTTTGCCTTGCAAGCAGCCGATCCAGGACCAAAGGTGGTTGGTTCGAATCCCGGTGTCCCATATGGCCCCCTGTGCCTGCCAGGAGCTATTTCTGAGCAGACAGCCAGGAGTAACCCCTGAGCATCGCCGGGTGTGGCCCAAAAACCAAAAAAAAAAAAAAAAAAAAAAAAAGTGGTGAGTACATTTAGAGAAATAACTACACTGACAACTACCATGACAATGGTAGTGAGTGAGAAATAGATCGCTTGTCTCCAATATAGGCAGGGGGTGGGGGAGAAGGGATATAGTGAGTGAGAGAAATAGATCGCTTGTCTCCAATATAGGCAGGGGGTGTGGGAGAAGGAATATAGGGCCATTGGTGAAGGAATGTTGCACTGGTGAACTGAAACCCAACTACAAATATGAATGTAATCATAATGCTTAAATAAAGGCATTAAAAAAATGTTCTCATGGTACAATGATATATGTTGTATGCTTCCCTCCTCCCCCCAAAAGGGAACGTTAGTAAAGGAGGCCCCAAAGCCCAAGATTATTAATATCTAGAGAAAATGCTTCATAGTCTAGTGAAGATAATGAGCTAACTATTCATGATTTTTGTTAACTCTGTAGTAATTTAATCACTTTCTGTCAGACTTAATTATAACAAAACCTTGATACTATCACAAGGTAGTATATATTTGCAATCCTCCTTTTAAAATTTAGTTTAATAAATCATTAAGATATTTTTAATCTGGGCCCGGAGAGATAGCATGGAGGTAAGGCGTTTGCCTTTCATGCAGAAGGTCATCAGTTCAAATCCCAGCGTCCCATATGGTTCCCACGTGCCTGCCAGGCGCAATTTCTGAGCATGGAGCCAGGAATAACCCCTGAGCACTGCCGGGTGTGACCCAAAAACCACACACACACACAAAAGATATTTTAATCTGGGGCCGGAGAGATAGCATGGAGGTAAGGTGTTTACCTTACATGCAGAAGGTTGGTGGTTCAAATCCCGGCATCCCATATGGTCCCCCGAGCCTGCCAGGAGTGATTTCTGAGCATAAAGCCAGGAGTAACCCTTGAGTGCTGCCAGGTGTGACCCAAAAATCAAAAACAAACAAAAAAAAAAGATATTTTAATCTGGGCCAGAGTGATAGCACAGCAGTAGGGCATTTACACTGCCCCAACACAGGACGGACCCTGGTTCCATTCCTGACATCCCATATGGTTCCCTGAGCCTGCTAAGAGTGATTTCTGAGTGCAGAGCCAGGAATAACCCCTAAGAATCACCCTGTGTGACCCCCCCCAAAATAAAACCCCAAAATATTTTAATTTGCCTGGCTCTTCGGAACTTACCTTCTCAGTTCTCTGCTCAATTTTCTGGGAGGTCACACTTACTGATACTCAGGAGTGTGATAGTCCTATCTCTACACTCAGGAATTATTCATGTCAGTGCTTGGAGGACCATATGGGATGCTGGGGATCAAACCTGGGTCAGGCATATAAAGCCTTACCCACTACATAATTTCTCCAGCCCTTCTCTGCTCAATTTTTTTTGTTTTTGTTTTTGGGCCACATTCAGCTGTGCTCAGGGGTTACTCCTAGTTCTGTGCTCAGAAATCGCTCCTGGCAAGCTTGGGGGACCATATGGGATGCTGAGAATCTATCCCAGGCACATCCTGAATCGACTGTGTGCAAGGTTAATGCCCTACTGCTGTGCTATCGCTCCGGCCCTGCTCAATTTTTACTTGAGAAAATATTGGTGTTTATTTTTTGTTTTGTTTTGGGGGGCACATCTGGTGACACTGAGGGGTTACTTCTGGTTCTGCACTCAGATGTTGCTTCTGGCAGAATTGGGACATCATATTTATTGCTGGGGATTGGACCCGGATTGTCTGCGTGCAAGGCAAATACCCTACCTGCTATGCTATCACTTTGGCCCTGATTCTTGTTGTTTCTTGTAAATTGAGACCATCCATTCAACAATCTTCCTCTCAAAAACAAGAACACCCAGATTGAAAATGTTATTATAGAAGAATATATCTGAGTTTGTATAGGCTGTGTTCTTTGCCAATCAATTTAATGCAAATGGTTTTGTAGAATGTTATAAATGTCCTTTCTTTTAAATAGCCTAATGAGGAGATTAAATAACCAAAATTTGGTTATTAAAATCAATATTAGTCTTACCCTTTAAGTTAAGATACAGTAACTGGGGCCGGAGCGGTGGTGCTAGAGGTAAGGCGTCTACTTGCAAGCTAGCCTAGGATGGACGGCATCCCGTACATTTCCCCAAGCCAGGAGCGATTGCTGTACGCATAGCCAGGAGTAACTCCTGAGCATCAACGGGTGTGGCCCAAAAGCAAAACAAAAAAAAAGTTACAGTTACTAAGCACTGCATTTTTGTTCAGGAAAGTGTATACATTCGTTTTGTATGTAAAATTTCCCACAGTTTTAAAGGAAATGATTTTTTTTTGGGGGGTGGGAACTTAGGCCACACTTGGTAGCACTCAGGATATTCTTGATATTGCTCTCAGAAATTACTCCTGGCAGGCTTGGGGGTTATATGGGATGCCTGAGATTGAACCCAGGTCAGCTGTGTGCAAGGCAAAGGCCCTTCTGGATGTGCTATCACTCCAGCCCCTAGACTGAATGGTTTCTTGACCTCTCTTATTGTTCACCTGCTGTCTGACCTTATATGCTTGCCTTACTCACTGGAATGTAAGCTCTAGAGAGGCAGGGCCCTCAATCATTATTCATTGCTCTATCACCAGATTCTGGCACATAATAATTGCTCACGACACGTTTGTTGAATTAATTGGACGGGTAGCAATTTGATTTTAAATATTTGCTTCTTTTTGCCTTCCTACCCAGACAGCAGATTCATGAAAGGCAGCCAAAGGCTCTAGTTGCTTATTTATCTTCTCTGAAGTAATTAGCTCAGTTCTTCATGGATGAGAAGGCATTCCACTAAGATTAACTGAATGAATGCCTTGAAACATGAATGCTTTACAGGACTAACCAGTCAGCATATCCTGCAGGTAAACAAGAGTGGTAAAGTCTTGCCTTTCAGCCCAGGCTTCACAAAGCATTTGTATGTATAAATGTCATTTGATCATTTTCCTCCAAATTTCTTTGAGTTTGCCTAAAGAAATGAGCAGAGACAGAACAAGTGATGATTTCTGGTATGTACTAATAACTAAATGTTGAGTATATATGTGTATATATATATATATACTCAATATATATATAAAATTTTGAGTATATATATGTATATATACTCAATATATATATGTATATATATAATTTTGAGTATTATATATGTTTTGAGGCCACATCTGGTTGCGCTCAAACCACCAGGTTACTCCTGCTCTGTTCTCAAAAAGCACTCCTGGCAGACTTGGAGAACCATATGGTATAATGGGGATTGAATCCTGGTCAGCCGCGTGCAAGGCGAACGTCCTACTCTCTGTGCTAACTCTCTGGTTCTTGAGTACTTTTTTTTTTTTTTTTATTTTTGGTGGCGGGGAATCACACCCGGTGATGCTCAGGGGTTACTTCTGGCTATGAACTCAGAAATCACTCTTGGCTTGGGGGACCATATAAGAAGCCAGGGGATCGAATCACAGTCTGTCCTAGAATAGCACTTGCAAGGCAGACACCTTACCTCTAGTGCCACCGCTCCGGCCCCTTGAGTACTTTTTTTGACCTTAAAATCTTTTTTTTTTTTCTTTTTTCTTTTTCTTTTTTTTTTTTTTTTTGTAGTTTTTGGGTTACACCCGGCAGTGCTCAGGGGTTATTCCTGGCTCCAGGCTCAGAAATTGCTCCTGGCAGGCACGGGGGACCATATGGGACGCTGGGATTTGAACCGATTATCTCCTGCATGAAAGGCAAACACCTTACCTCCATGCTATCTCTCCGGCCCCTTAAAATCTTTTTAAATTTTTTATTTTTAATTATGAGAACAATGATGCAAAGAGGAGAAGGTAAAGTTACAGTGGAAGGACAATCGCCCATAAACAGAGGTCTCAAAAGAAATCCCCTTGCTGACTCCTAAATATTGAACTTACAGTCAAAGAACATTAAGAAAAATAAGGCAGAACCCATGTACAATTACTTTGTCCACAAGTCCCCCGATTGTAGTACATTATAACATTTCTTAGCAGTACACATAGCAATCTAAAGCCATGAGATTTATGTGACTCCTTAAACATTGAAGGCATAGTATTTTTTTTATATTTTCATGCACATGCATCTTTTTTTTTTTAATCGCGAACACTGCGATATTTATTTATTTATTTATTTATTTATTTATTTATTTATTTATTTATTTATTTATTTTGGTTTTTGGGCCACACCCTGTGACGCTCAGGGGTTACTCCTGGCTATGCGCTCAGAAGTTGCTCCTGGCTTCTTGGGGGACCATATGGGATGCCGGGGGATCGAACCGCGGTCCGTCCTAGGCTAGCGCAGGCAAGGCAGGCACCTTACCTCCAGCGCCACCGCCTGGCCCCGCACATGCATCTTAGTTGAAGTTAACATCAAAAGTTTAAGGTTTTTTTTTTTAAGGGTTAGAGTCAAAAGAACACAGTAAAAACGGTGTTAGAGTGGCAAATATTGTTTGCATAGGCCCACCAAAATATGGGGGACATGGAAAGGAAAAGTCTTGGTCTAAATATAAGGAGACTCTGGCATAAGACCAATTCTAGGCTCCAGGTAAACTAGTTTATTCAATCCAAGTCATTGTCTGTAGTGCCAATACAGTTTTATTTTTCACGCAGTCTCTATTGTTGGCATCAGGTTTCTGTATTAAAGATCCTGGAATCTGCACATTCTACATTGAAGTCAGGCTGGTGTGGAGTATCCTCTAGTTTCACCTCACAATTAAGGGGCAATACAGAAAGACCTGTCCTGTAAGCAGGTCATTGTTGTTGTCAAGTCTTCTCAGTGTTAAGGGAAGTCTCTTTTGAGTAGATTGATGTCAGAGCAGCAGTAGGGTCTTCCCTGGTAGAGGATTGCCTCCAGGTGATGTTATAGACAACCTTGGATGTTTTGTAGATATCTTCCCTAGATCAGGGGTGGATGGAGAATGCACATTATTTTGAGGCCTGTGCCAGGTCTTTATGTCAATGTTCAGGGTGTAAGGTTCCATTGCACTACAAGATTTGTGTGTTCCCATCTCTATTAGATAGGAACTTATTTGTATGTATAGTATTTTCCCATTTTAATGTACCTATGCAAACAAGAAATAAAGCCACGTGGCATATCAGAGTATATAGGGGCATAAGAACACGCCCAACAATACCCATGACTTGGTTCAAACATAAGCATTAGGGGCCGGGCGGTGGCGCTGGAGGTAAGGTGCCTGCCTTGCCTGCGCTAGCCTAGGACGGACCGCGGTTCGATCCCCCGGCGTCCCATATGGTCCCCCAAGAAGCCAGGAGCAACTTCTGAGCGCATAGCCAGGAGTAACCCCTGAGCGTCACAGGGTGTGGCCCAAAAACCAAAAAAAAAAAAAAAAAAAAAAAAAAAAAAAAAAAACATAAGCATTAAATTGAGGGACTCTTTCACCAATTTCCCTATTGAACAGTTCACAAAGAGAAGAAAAGATAAAAAGGGGGGGGAATCATCACTGTATAAGAAAATATTCAGCAAGAGTTATAGCCGTCAAAGAAAACACACATAAAATGCTGAAAAGACATACGTGTCCTTTTTATACCTTTTGGAATAGTTGGGGGGGGTGTTAAATCCAGAGCACCACTAGGTCTGTGACTTAGAACTCTACAGTACTTAAGTTAAAAAGGGTAAATGTGGAGTAATGATGATAGGGGGTGAGAGAGTTAAAGAGAAAAATTATTTTTGTAGGTATGTGCGAAAGGACAGACTACAAAAAGGACATTCTGCATACATAAAAACATAATTCAATGATAGTGAGTACTATTAATGGATCTTGAAAATGGTTTTGAAAATATAGGCTGGTAAGAGATTATCAGTGACTGCTTCAG
The DNA here is from genome assembly GCF_024139225.1 of Suncus etruscus. NCBI lineage: Eukaryota > Metazoa > Chordata > Mammalia > Eulipotyphla > Soricidae > Suncus > Suncus etruscus. The sequence continues at coordinate 44,018,936 of NC_064861.1, forward strand.
AACCTGAGAGTCCAGAAGTTCAGGGCCTCCACCCAGCCCCTCCCTAAGGAGCCGAGTGGGGAATGAGAGAAAGCCTAGGGTACCTTCAAGCTCTGCCAAAGGACCCACCTCGCTGGCATACCCAGGCATGTGGCCCTGGAAAGCCCTGGAGATCTGGAGCAAGGCAGTAGAGGAGTGCTGGGGTCACCCAAGTCCCGCACCCACCCCTAGGCCTGGGACCTTAAAATTTTATTGTTGCTGTTGCTTCCTTCAGGCAGCGCTGGGCTGCAGGTTTGAGTACTGGCTCCTCCTCATTCAGGGGTCCCTGTACTGCAGGTGTATCTAGGAGGCACTTCTGCAAAGCATGCTTTTAGCTAAAGCCTTTTGAGCTACTTCCCTGAGCATTCAATGAAATTTTGGGCCACACCTGGCAGCACTCAGGAGTTACTCCTGGCTATGAGCTCAGAGATTGCTCCTGGCAGGCTCGGGAACCATATGGGACGCTGGGAATTGAACCTGGGTTCGTTCCAGGTCTGTAGCATGCCAGGCAAATGCCCTACCTGCCATGCTATCATTCTGACCCCTCAGTGGTTTTTGTTTGTTTGTTTTTGTTTTGGGGCCACACCCAGTGATGCTCAGGGGTTACTCCTGGCTATGTGCTCAGAAATCATTCCTGGCTTTGGGGTACCATATGGGATGCTGGTAATCAAATCCAGGTTCGTCTGAGTCAGCCGTGTGCAAGGCAAATACCTTACCGCTGCACTATTGCTCCCTCACTGTAATTTTGAACACAGAAAAAAAAATTTTTTTTTTGTTTCTGGGTTACACCTGGTGTAACCTGGGGAAAGAGGGGACATTCCTGTTTCTGTGTTTGGGAGTTGCTCCTAGTGGTGCTTAGGTTTGAATATATGGTGCCAGGGATCAAAGCTACATGCAACACAAGCAACTTAACCCTTGTACCATCAGTCTCCTTAGCCCTGGAAAAATATTTTAAAAGACTGAGATTTAAAATAATTAAAATTCTAAATAAAAGTTTCAAGTCTCCCTTTCTCCTTCCAGTACTGGGGATGGAATTCAGGTTTAAGACAGGCCAACCATGCTGCATGTTGCTTTGCCTCTAAGGCCATAACCAGAGACTAAAATGTTACATATTTGCATATGGAGAGATTTTTGGAAGAATATGTAACAGTATCAATGTTGGCTATTTTATTTCCTCGCCCCCCCTGCCCCCCCCCCCCCCCGTAACCCGTGATGCTCAGTGGTTGATGGGGCTTAGGATCATATGTGGTACAAGAGATTCAATCCAGTTTGGGCAATTACAAGGTAATCATTTTACCTCTGTACAATATCAGGTCAATTTTCTGATTATTCTTTGCAGTGTTTACATTTAGATATGGCCTTCCATCCCTCTTGTTTTATATTTATTAGTTTTTGGCTCTGGGGCCATACCTATGGGCTTACTCAGGATTTACTCCTGGAACTGTGCTCAGGTACTTCTGGCAGTACCCAAGAGACTCCTATGAGGCTCCAGGGATCAAACCCAGGTTAGGCACATACTGTAGCCACTTTACATCACACATGCTTTTGTCTGCTTTCTTTTTTTTTCTTTATCCTTTTTAATTTTTGAACTACATCTTGCCACGTACAGGGCTTGTTCTGGGGATATTGATATGGGGTGCTAGGGATCCATCTTTGGATCTGACATATGCAACTTGTCTTACCACTGAAATATTTCCATTCGAATTTTTGTTTGTTTGTTTTTGGGTCACACCCTACGGTGCTCAGGGGTTACTCCTGGCTGTGAGCTCAGAAATCGTTCCTGGCAGGCTCAGTGGACCATATGGGATGCTGGAATTCGAACTACCATCCGTCCTGGAACAGCTGCTTGCAAGGCAAACGCCCCGCCGCTATACTATCTCTCCAGCCTCACATTGGAAATTTATTTTGGTTTTTGGGTCACACCTGGCAGTGCTCAGGAGTTCCTCCTGGCTCTTTGTCAAAATTCACTTCTGGCAGGCTTGGGGGACCATATGGGACGCCGGGATTAAAATCACCGACCTTCTGCATGCAAGGCAAACACCTTACCTCCTTGCTATCTCTTTGGCCTCAAATTGGTAATTTTTTTTTTTTTTTTTTTTTTTTTGGTTTTTGGGCCACACCCGGTGGTGCTCAGGGGTTACTCCTGGTTGTCTGCTCAGAAATAGCTCCTGGCAGGCACAGGGACACCAGGATTCGAACCAACCACCCTTGGTCCTGGATCGACTGCTTGCAAGGCAAACGCCACTGTGCTATTTCTCCGGGCCCAAATTGGTAATTTTTAAGTCTTCAAAATAAACCTGTTTCTAGGGGCTGGAGAGAGAGTATAGTGGGTAGAGCACAGGAACACTATGGGTTTGATTCTTGAAAACCCTGAAAAGTTCCCTGAGTCTATCAGGAGTAATTGAGTGTAGAGTGAAGAGTAAGTTCAGAGCATCACTGCGTGTGGCCCAAAAAACTCAAAAACAAGGAACAAAAAAATATTTCTATATAATCTTATTTTTGTCATAGTGAATAAAAATGCCAGTAATACCAGTATTCACTTTTCTGGCTCATTCTCAGCATACAGCTACATTCACTCTGTGTGTGTGTGTGTGTGTGTGTGTGTGTGTGTGTGTGTGTGTGTGTGTGTGTGAATTAAAAACTTTTTTTTTTAACTTTTTTTTTTGGGTTTTGGGCTATACAGCTACATTCACTGTGTGTGTGTGTGTGTGTGTGTGTGTGTGTGTTGTGTGTGTGTGAATTAATTAAAAACTTTTTTTTTTTAAACTTTTTTTTTTTTTGGTTTTTGGGCCACACCCGGCAGTGCTCAGGGGTTACTCCTGGCTGTCTGCTCAGAAAAAGCTCCTGGCAGGCACGGGGGACCATATGGGACACCGGGATTCGAACCAACCACCTTTGGTCCTAGATCGGCTGCTTGCAAGGCAAACGCCACTGTGCTATCTCTCCGGGCCCGAATTAAAAACTTTTGACAGGACAATATTTTATTTTTGTTGTAAAAATGTCATTTTTGGTCATGTGAACTCCCATCCATGTTATCTGAGCTCCACTCATCAGTCCTTGGGGTCCTTCTCAGTCCAGGTCTCTTGCACGCAAAAGCATGTGCTCAGCTCCTTATGCTGTCTCTGTCTGGCCCAGAGGGGGAAAAAATCTAATAGTGATCTGTAGTAAAGCAAAGAAACAGAGTGATTTGTGTGCTTTCCATATTTAGATCATGTTTTTACTCAGCAAGAAAAAGAAATTATTTGATAAACAGTACTATAATTTGCAGATTATTAAACTCCCGAGAAGGGTCAAAATCCGGGGTCCGGGGCCGGGCGGTGGCGCTAAAGGTAAGGTGCCTGCCTTGCCTGCGCTAGCCTTGGACGGACCGCGGTTCGATCCCCCGGTGTCCCATATGGTCCCCCGAGCCAGGAGCAACTTCTGAGCACATAGCCAGGAGTAACCCCTGAGTGTTACTGGGTGTGGCCCAAAAACCAAAAAAAAAAAAAAAAAAGAAAAAAAAGAAATACTTTGGCCCCAGAGATATTTGTCTTTGGGGCCGGGCGGTGGCGCTAAAGGTAAGGTGCCTGCCTTACCTGCGCTAGCCTAGGACGGACCGCGGTTCGATCCCCCGGCATCCCATATGGTCCCCCAAGCCAGGAGCGACTTCTGAGCGCATAGCCAGGAGTAACCCCTGAGCGTCACTGGGTGTGGCCCAAAAACCAAAAAAAAAAAAAAAAAAAAAAAAAATCCGGGGTCCGAGACTTATTACTTTCCACCAATCTGAATGTTTGGCATGCAACATTCTTCACTTTTCTTTCCAATCTGAATGTTTGGCATGCAACATTCTTCACTTTTCTTTTGATGATTAAAAATGCTGTCTTTTAGTCTTTTATTTATTTTATTTTTTGGAGGGGGCCACACCCAGAGACTCAGGGGCTACTCAGAAATCACTCCTGTAGGCTTGGGGGACCATATGGGATGTCGGGGATAGAACCCCAGTAGGACGAGTTATCCACTACTGCCCAGTCATTTTTTTTTTTAAAATCAGAGATTGCTGAGATTTCCCAATGTCCATCTTGCAGAAAATCTCTACAGATACTCCAAATATGCTCCTTAACACAGGCTCAAAAATGGTTGCTGTTGCAAATCTTAGGGTAAAAAGTTGTATTTTTTTTTTTTTTGGTTGTTATTTTGGGCCTCACCCGGCTGGGTCAGTACTAGGGATCTCTGCAAGCAGAAGCGAGCCCATGCATGCAGTGCAGGGCCCGGCTTCCTGCATGTAAAGCTTGAGCTCAGCCCCTTGAATTATATATAATATTGCTCAGCCCAAGAATTTCTTTCTTTTCACGCTCAACAGTGTGGGCGCCTGTCTCCGTATCTGGGCATCGATGCTTGTTTGGGTGCAAACTGTCTCGCAAAGCGTTTTCGGAGTGGGGGGAGGGTGGTTCTGAGCCCCAGGAAGAAAGAAGATGCATTTCTCCAGCGTGGAGATGGGGTCGGGAGGGAATCCTCCAGGGGAGCCAGCATACTCTGCGAGCCAGGCCAGGGCTTGCAAGAAGCAAGAGAGAAAGCGTGTGGGCAAGATCCAGGTCACCGGCTGGAGCGGGGAGGGGAGCCGGAGGGAAGCTTTCCTAAGGCTCTGGGGAGACCCACAAAGATTGAGGCTGGGAGAGCAGGTAGGGTGTCTGTCTGCAAGGCACGCGGCTGTTCCTGGAGCGGCGGGGCGGGGCGGGGCAGGAAGCAGTGGGCGGGGCCAGACGAGGATATGGGCGTGGCTAGTCGGGAGGCCCCGCCCTCCATCCACTCCCAAAGGAGAAGCTGAGGACGTACGTACGTCCGAGCACCACCGGGCTAGGCCACGGCGTGGGAGACCCCAAGAACGGGCGTATCCGCGTGAGCGAGCGAGCGAGCGCGCGCGCGTCCCTTACGCCGGGTCCACGGACGCTCAGGTACGTGCGGCTGCTCCCTGCCTCGCCGGCGCGGGGACGGTTGGGAGGGGCGGTTGCGGGCCAGGCCCTCAGGACGCCCGGCACGGCACGGCGCGGCGCGGCTCGGCGCGGCCTTCGGATTGAGGCGACGCACGCGACGCGGAGGGGGGGCGTGACTCTCAGAGTGGGCGTGGCTTCCGAGCGAGTGGGCGTGCTCGCCTAGGGGCGGAGCCAAAGCAGGCCCCGCCCCGGCCGAGGAGCGAGACGCTACGGAGCAGGCGCGTCCTGCCGCCGCCGCCGCCGCCGCCGCTGCCACCGCCGCCGCCGCCGCCGCTGCTCGCCCTTCCTAGAGCCGCCGCTGCCGCCGCCGCCGCCATTTGCACGGGGACCCTGGTGACAGGGACTCGGCGGAGGGGTGGAGGGAGGGGGGAGGCGGCAGAGCCCCCGAAGGCGGGCGGGAGGGAGGGAGCGACGACGCGGGCGCCGGCCGGGCTGTCTCGGGATCGTCCGCGGCGGCGGCAGCAGCAGCAGCAGCAGCAGCCGCGGGAGGAGCAGCAGGAGCAGCAGCAGCAGCAGCAGCAGCAGCCGCCGAGGCCGGCCGGGCGTGCGCCTGAGGCTTGGCGGCGGCGGCGGCGGCCCGCGGGGCTTCGGGCGGGGCGGGGGCAGCGGCCGCCGCCGTTTGATGGATCCGAGGATCGCCTGGTTCCAGCCAGAGCAGCTCGGACCGTCCAACAGTCTGTGGATGCAGATCTGGGAGACGACCCAGGGCCTGAGGAACCTCTACTTCAACCACCACTGTCACAGCAGCGGCGGCGGCGGCGGCGGGGGCGGCGGGAGCGGCGGCAGCGGCAGCAGCGGCTCGGCCAGCGGCGGGAGCGGGAGCGGGAGCAGCACCGGCCCCGGCAGCGCCACCCCGGCCTCGGCCCCGGCCCCGGCTCCAGCCCCGGCCCCGGCAGGCATGCACCGCTCCGGGGAGCGCCACGCGCAACCGGCGGCCGAGCAGCAGCAGCAGCAGCAGCAGCTGCAGCGGGACTTCCTGCCCCTGGAGACGACCAACAACAACAACAACCACCACCATCACCATCACCACCAGCAGCACCAGCAGCAGCAGCAGCAGCAGCAGACACCCGCGGCCTGGGCCCGCCGGGCAGCCACCGCCGCCGCCGCCGCCGCAGGCCCCTCGGCTTCTTCCCCTTCTCCCTCGATCGCCTCGTCCCCGCACCCCTCGGCCGCTGCCGCCGAGCCTGCCGACCCCGCCTCGGGCAGCAGCAACAAGAGGAAGCGCGACAACAAGGCCAGCACCTACGGACTCAACTACAGCCTGCTGCAACCCGGCGCAGGGCGGGCCGCGGGGGGCGGCCGGGCCGACGGCAGCGGCGGGGGCGTGTACAGCGGGACCCCGTGGAAGCGGAGGAACTACAACCAAGGAGTCGTGGGGTGAGTGAGTTGGTGCTGATCGAGGTGGGTGGGGAGTCCCCCACCACCGTCACCCCCGCTCCACTGGCCTTGCTGGCCACACGCGCAGCCAGCCGGCCAGACACTCATGCCCCCGGCTGCAAGCAAGCAGGGCAGGGGCGCTGCTGCAAGGAGCAAACAGGCAGCAGCCGGGCGAGGTCACCCCACCCAGGGGTCCCTCCCAGCATCCACAGGCTCTCAGACCTCCCCAGGGTCCTCTCTCTCTCTCTCTCTCTCTCTCTCTCTCTCTCTCTCTCTCTCTCTCTCTCTCTCTCGAGCTCTCTCTCTCTCTCTCTCTCTCTCTCCCCCCCCCCCCATTCCCCTTCTCTCGCACCCCAGCCCGCACATTTTTTCCCCCAGCACTCTTCCTTCCCCCCACATCCCCAGGCCCTCTGCATTCTCCCCGCTGCTCCTGAGTCATCCACACCCTCTCTTTCCCGTCCACTGCTCCTCGGATCCCCCTCTCCCATCCCCTCACTCTCCTCACCCAAGTTCCACCTCGTTTGCCCACCGGCTCTCGCCCCTCCGATCTCCCCATCATCGCACCCTAAGAGGAGGAGGAGGTCGCGCCGCTCTGGCAAATCTTTCATTTCCCCGGGAACATTTTCGTGTTAGTGCCTTTTTGATGGTCCAGGACCAGGAGGTGCTTTCCTTGCCAAGAATAGAAACATCCAGAAAGCTCCTCCCCCCCCCCCCCCAATAGGGAGCAGGAATATTCTGAGCCCTGGAAAGTCTTGCCTGCCTGCCTTTCCCTTTGGCCCATCTTTTAATTTTTTTTTTTTCTTTCACGTTACAAAATTTTCCTGGATTAGCACTGCCTTGTCTGTGTGGAAGGAAGACTAAGGTGACGGGCTAAATGGGGCTGGTGGAGAAAGCAAGCAGGCAGGCTCTTCTTCCGAGGCCCTGGTGGAACTTTCTAGGAGTTCACGGTCCTTGGCAGCAGCTTCTCGCTGTCGACTTGTCACCCTGGCGGAGACAGCCAGTGCTTTTCATTCTGGGGGGTAGCTTTATGCTAATGAGTGAATGTTGCACCACCAGTGACTTTCAGTTTAAAGTTCAGCTGTTACAAAATGGAATCTTACCTGACCCCTAGTGAATTATGTACATAGACAGGGAATGTTTCCAGTTAGATCTCCCTTCTGGAATAGGTTACTGAGCCTGTCCTTTTGTAAAATAATGTGGGGTGTGTGTGTGTGTGTGTGTGTGTGTGTGTGTGTGTGTGTGTGTGTGTGTGTTACTGAGCCTGTCCTTTTGTAAAATAAGGTGTTGTGTGTGTGTGTGTGTGTGTGTGTGTGTGTGTGTTACTGAGCCTGTCCTTTTGTAAAATAAGGTCTGTGTCCCCATCCGTCTCCATCTCTGTCTGTATAGTGTGGATATGGAGAATGAGCTTTCAAATTGCTTTTAGTTTCAAAGTGCCTACTCTACACTGGGAAGGGGGCTTTAGTAAGAAAATGAAACCATTAATAATAATCCCTTGGGAAACCTTTTCTTAGATATTTACCCAGTCAGATCTTCCCTGCTTTAGCAAGCGGGTACAATTGTGTGTACCTTTGGAAGGTCTGGGTAAAATGAGTTGGTGGGTCCCATCTCCTGCTGGTTGGGTTGGGGTCTGTTATAGGCAATTTCTCACCTTTTGTGAAAAATGGAGCTAAACGTTTTATGTCTGGCGCTGGGATACAGATCAAAAGCCCTCACTTTCCAAAGGGAAACCTTTTAGGGTCCAAACCTCTTTCACTTCAAGGGCGCTCTCCATGGTCATCATGTTATAAAAGACTCCTGGTTCCACCCTGTTAGCATTTCACAGACTAAGCGTAACCTGTGGTTTTTGTGACAAGCAAATCGATTTTGAGGGGTTCTAGTAGCTTTGTGTCACAGGAATGTGTTTAGTGCCCTCATGTGCTTTAAAACCTTGTACATTCTTGGTTTCCTTTTACTGGAGCTTCTTTGCATATGTAACTAGCCAACAAAAGTCTGAAATGCAGATTTCTGCCTGCTTCTCCCCTTTGGTAGATTAGAAGACATCTTCTCTACCTGAGATTTTGATGTTGAGGATAAGGGTTCATATTGAAATTATATCAAAGCAAGCTGTTCTTGTTCCTGATTCAAATATTATATTGCCCTCAAAGGGATTAGGAGAGGAATTTTCAATTCCCAGAGAGATTACTGTTTAAAACGGATTGTAAACCTGTTTAAAAGCAGCCTATCATTTCATCAGACTTTCCGTTGTTTTCTCTTCTTTAGAGGATGTCAGCAACTAAAAACCATATTTTATTAAATTCCTGAGTGTTTTTACCAGATACAGATTTCTTTTTCTTTCTTTCTTTCTCTTTCTTTCTTTCTTTCTTTCTTTCTTTCTTTCTTTCTTTCTTTCTTTCTTTCTTTCTTTCTTTCTTTCTTTCTTTCTTTCTTTCTTTCTCTCTCTCTCTCTCTCTCTCTCTCTCTCTCTCTCTCTCTCTTTCTTTCTTTCTTTCTTTCTTTCTTTCTTTCTTTCTTTCTTTCTTTCTTTCTTTCTTTCTTTCTTTCTTTCTTTCTTTTCCCTTTCCTTTCCTTTCCTTTCCTTTCCTTTCCTTTCCTTTCCTTTCCTTTCCTTTCCTTTCCTTTCCTTTCCTTTTTCCTTTCCTTTTTCCTTTCCTTTCCTTTCCTTTTTCCTTTCCTTTTTCCTTTCCTTTTTCCTTTCCTTTTTCCTTTCCTTTCCTTTTTCCTTTCCTTTCTGCCACACCTGGCAGTGCTTGGGAGCAACTTGTGCTTCAGTTGCTCATGAGCTTGCTCCTGGAGGGAGTGGGGGGGATCAGACAGTGCTGGGGAGCTAGTTCTCTGACCTGAAGAGAGTAATTTTTTTAAGTGTTTTGAGTGTTTAAAACATTCTTGGATTTTGAATCCATATTTCTTGACATTTATGTGAGTTTTGTTGTTTTATATACAGGTATTTAAAATATGAATTTAGAAAATACCTTCATACTATACTCTGAAATTCTAGTAAAACTGTTACTAACATTTTCTGAGAGCTTTTTTGTGGTGGTCTGACCTCTGAACTGATGGTTGATATAAAGGTGTAAAAGCACATATACATAGACTAGAACTATGGACAGATGTGTGACATACTCTTTATTTTCCCTCTCTGTATTCTCAAGTGTCAGCAAACTCTGATTTACTCCCTAAACTCCGACATACAGTTAAAAATCCTGAAATCTGTGGTCCAGCTTCTTGAATTTTTTCTTTTTTGGTTACTCCTCTGAACTTTGAAGTATGTGCTTCATGCTCTGATAACTGTCTCACTTATGTTTAATTTCCTCTTATGTATGTGTTTTACCTACTAGATTACTCATTAAGATGGGAATTTTTCAAATATAGAGTAGGATATTTGCATTTTACCCTGAAGTCATCATAGTCCTCTTTCAAAATTTAGCTTGTCTGGACTCAATTTCAGTCAGCCTTCTCTATATGACCACAGGCTTAGGTCATTTATTTGATTTCCTTTTCTTATTTATTCAAAACAGTAGTTTTTCTTAAAAACATCTTTCCAAATAAAAAGTCCTCCTGTTGTACCTGAGGCCACTATGTCCCCCTGGGTCATTCCAATGTCCCCAGTTGGGGGATAGTATCACCCACTTGGGGAAACACTGACTCCATTCACATAATAAGTGGACAGAGGAGAACAGGAGTCTAATTTCCAAGTGCTAGTGAACTATCTCCCAGTGTCGCTGGGTGACCACCTCCTTTGGAAGCCTGAGATCTGCCTAAGGTCAGGGACACTTACACTGTTTCTATCCATCTGGCACCTCTGCATGTGCTGAATGTCACCAGCCCCCTGTTCTATAGCCACTTGTTTGCTGTCACTCTGCTCATTTTCTGAGCAGAAAATGAGCAGAGTGACATGTTCCTAGTGGAGTGTGGGCCATACCTTAGATTGCTTAGGAGTTACTCCTGGTTCTGCACTCATAAATCACTCCTGGTAATTCTCGGGGGACCAAATAGGATGCTGGGGATCGAACTCAGGTTGTAGCATGCAGGCAAACAAACACCTTACTTGTTATACTCTGGTCTCTCTTTGTGTGTGTATTTACTTATTGTTCATTTTATTTGGGCGGGGGGAGTTATATCCAATGGTGCTCAGAAGTTATGGTTCTGTACTCAGGAATTACTCCATGTAGGGCTTGGTGGACCGTTTTGGATGTTGGGGATTGAACCCAGGTCAGCTGCGTGCAAGGCAAGCGCACCACTTTCTGTACTATCACTCCAGCCCCATCTTATGTATTTTTTTTTTTTGTTTGTTTTTGGGCCACACCCGGCAGTACTCAGGAGTTACTCCTGGCTGTCTGCTAAGAAATAGCTTCTGGCAGGCACAGGAGACCATATGGGACACCAGGATTCGAACCAACCACCTTTGGCCCTGGATCGGCTGCTTGCAAGGCAAACGCCGCTGTGCTATCTCTCAGGGCCCCATCTTATGTATTCTTAAAAGCTGCTTCCACTTCTGCTTCTTGGAATTTCTTCTTCTCCAAGACTGGCTGTGGTGTAGGATGCTGTCCACCTGCTCCTTCTAGAGGTTCATGAAAATGAGCCAGCCGCCCTTTTCATTTCCAAAGTTTAATTGGTGATCACCACGGAGAACAAGAAAATAAGGAAAAGTAGCAAACTCCTTCAGAAACTTCAGGGGAGATTTGGAGTTCTTGGTCCAGAGTCCATGTGTTCAGAAACTTCTTTAGCAGATTGAACTCAGAAGCATTACTAGGTGTCAGCTGCCACTGTCAGATATGTACATGTTTTTTCAAGACTTGAGTGACTTTGTTCAGAATTATATCCTGGACGAGATAGAACCTTGATGGTAGGACATGGCGAAGACTTTGCTTGAAAACTTTGGTTTAAGAAATAATTGCTTGGGACTGGGGAGGGAGCATGCTTCAAAACTGCCCACATCCTGTTTGAATCCTGCCACTTGCCCCTATCCCGCTCCTCTATTCCACTTTGGTCCCTTTCTGCTCCTCTTCGTTTCTGGAACCAGGAAAAAACCAGGGTGATGGGAATGAGAACTGTGGGGCTCAGGGGAGGAAAGGGGCTGGTGAAGGGAAGAAAGCTACTCAGGGTAAGGATGGAAAGAAAGAATTCTGATTTCTTTAGTGAATTTAGTAATCACATCACAGCTTTAAACTTGAATGAACGGGAATGTTGTTGTAAGAGATTTGATGGTGTGGAGCATAACTTCCTAGCAGGGAAGGGAGTTAAAATGTTTCATTTTTGTGTTTTGGCCATAGCCAGCAATACTGAAGACTTACTCCTGGCTCTGAGCTCTGAGCTTACTTCTGGCGGGTCTTAGGGACCATATGGGGAGGGTCCTGGGGGGGTGGGGTGAACCTGCATCAGCTATGTGCAGTCTTCCTGCTCTGGGAGTTAAAATTCAGGAGCTGAGGGGCCGGGCGGTGGCGCTGGAGGTAAGGTGCCTGCCTTGCCTGCGCTAACCTAGGACGGACCGCGGTTCGATCCCCCGGCGTCCCATATGGTCCCCCAAGAAGCCAGGAGCAACTTCTGAGCGCATAGCCAGGAGTAACCCCTGAGCGTCACAGGGTGTGGCCCAAAAAAACAAAAAAAAAAAAAAAAAAAAAAAAAAAAAAAAATTCAGGAGCTGAGATGTAGGTGTCTTCCTTATGTCCATTCTGTGCTGTGGCACAATCAGACCGAGCTGCTAATTCTTTTCTTCAGCACTGCCAGTCTGTTTTTTTTTCTGCTTAATTTAGGTTATTGTTGGGCTCCTAAGTCATCAAGCAGATGAACTTGGGTTGAGTAAAAAGCATTAGAAGCCCCATTCAAAGGCTTGCTGTCTGTTTAACTTCTGTGCATTTGATCACAGCTAATTCTTCAGTGACTCTGGGACCTTCAGGTTTATCGGATTTTCTCATTTGGGTATTGGGGAATGTGCTTCCAAGAAGATACCAGAGTTCCTATTGTGCAGATCATATACTGTGATTCGTATTTGAGAATTCCCAAATCTAGTATCTTTTTTTTTTTTCTTTTTGGTTTTTGGGCCACACCCAGCGGTGCTCAGGGGTTACTCCTGGCTGTCTGCTCAGAAATAGCTCCTGGCAGGCACGGGGGACCATATGGGACACCGGGATTCGAACCAACCACCTTTTGGTCCTGGATTGGCTGCTTGCAAGGCAAATGCCCCTGTGCTATCTCTCCGGGCCCTAGTATCTTTTTTGTAGCCTTTTATTTGCCCACACTCGGCAGCACTCAAGGGGTTACTCCTGGCTCTGCACTCAGAAATTGCTTCTGGTTGGGTTGGGGGACTATATGGGATGCCAGGAATCAAACCCAGGTCTGTCCCGGGTCAGTTGCATGCAAGACAAATGCCCTACTGCTGTGCTGTTGCTCTGCCCCCCTTTTTTGGGGCCACACCTGGTAATGCTCAGGGGTTACTCCTGGCTATGTGCTCAGAAATCACTCCTGGCTAGGTGGACCATATGGGACTCCAGGAATCGAACCCATGTCCGTCCTGGATCAGCCATGTTCAAGGCAAACACAGTACTACTGCGCTATTTCTCCGGCCCCTCTTTTTTGTTTTGTTTGGTTTTGGTTTTAGTTTTTGGGTCACACCTGCCAGCGCTTAGGGGTTGCTCCTGGCTCCACACTCAGAAATTGCTCCTGGCAGGCTCGGGGACCATATGGGATGCTGGGATTTGAACCACCAACCTTCTGCACGCAAGGCAGATACCTTACCTCCATGCTATCTCTCTGGCCCTCCTTTTTGTTTTTTTTTTAATGCTACTGTTCATCTTCTATCCATACAATGAACATACCACTGTTCTTAATCATTAGCAGACTAGAGTGTGGATTCTTTTTAAATCCCATAAATGTTTTCGCTATTGAAAGAGAGAAGGACAAGACTTGTTTTGGAGTGTCCCCTGCATTCACACCGAAGTTTCAGGAAAGGATGAGAAAGGCCTGGGAACAGAGCTTTCCGTCCCTACTTCTTCCATGGGACTCCCACCATTAAGTTCTCAGGTTAGGAGTTAGAAGGATCCACAGGAAGAAAAGTGAAAAACTTTCCTTGCTGACATTAGACAGGTGAAGATTGTGATCATATATACAGATACCTGCTGAGAGAGACAGAAACATTTAAGTCCCTTACACTTTTTATCGAAGAAGTATAAAAGCAAACTGCTGTTGAACCACTCAATTTTGTTTTCTCCCTTTTGACAATCTCCCCTGGAGAATTTGTGTTACTTTAAACACACTGGTACAGAATAACACTTCGTTTTTGTCTTAAAATAAGTACCACACTTTGCCCCATCTTTGTTCCCTCAGCCACAGCCATAGCTGGGGCCTCACAGGATTCAGAGGTTTAGCACTGTTCCCTGAGACACTTAAGGTGTGGGACCAGCTCAGCAGTGGAAGAGGAACTGGGCAGTGCCCTGGGCAGAGTTCAGGGCCTTACGTGTATCATATCCTACTCCAGCAAAGAGGGGAGATCTAAATGGGGTTGGTTAGAGAATTAGGGTCCTGTTTCCAGGCAGTTGTCTGTACTTTTCTGGTAGAGCTGGATGGATAATGCAGACTGCTAATAGAATGTACTTTTGGGGCCGGGCGGTGGCGCTCGAGGTAAGGTGCCTGCCTTACCTGCACTAGCCTAGGAGACGGACCGCGGTTCGATCCCCCGGCGTCCCATATGGTCCCCCAAGCCAGGAGCGACTTCTGAGCGCATAGCCAGGAGTAACCCCTGAGCGTCACCGGGTGTGGCCCAAAAACCAAAAAAAAAAAAAAAAAAAGAATGTACTTTTTACTTCTCAATATGTTAGAGAATGCCTTAAAGGCTTCAAATTCTCTTTTTTTGGGGGGATGTGGGGAGACCCTCATCCAGCGACACTCAGGCTACTCCTGGCTCTGTGCTCAGAAATTACTCCTGGCAGGCTTGAGGGATCATATGGGATGACGGGGATCTATGGGTTGGCTGCATGCAGGGCAAATACCCTGCCTGCTGTGCTATCGCTCCGGCCCCTTAATTTATTTTTACTTTAAAGAACTCATGTTTAAAGATGACATGAAGTGACTTTCTTTTATTCCTTAATAATAATTATTGAACTTGAAGATGGCCTTGAACTGTTCTTTTGATTAATTTGGACACAAACAACAAGAGATAATGCGTTTTCCATTCTCTGAGTGAACTGTTGGGAAGAGACTTTGGAATATATGTAAAATCGAATTGATGATTTATTGGGGGGACAAAAGTTAATGTGCAATCACTTGTCACCTTATTCAATTAAACAGTTTTAATTCTGAATTAAATTATACCCGATGCATAAGAAATTTTTTTTTTTGTAGGATTTGGTAACTGACCCCTGGAGTTCTAACTCATATTAGAACATGAACATGTTATTCTGCTCAAGTAATTTGAGTAGTGTGCAGAAACTTGTGTTTTCAAATTAGTTTAGCACTTTCATTGAAAAAGCTCAGTAATGGGGCTGGAGAGATTGCACAGTGGTTGAGCGTTTGCCTTGCACACAGCCAATCCAGGATGGACGGTGGTTCGAATCCCAGCATTTCATGTAGTCCCTTGAGCCTGCCAGGAGTGATTGATTGCTGAGTGCAGAGCCAGGAGTAACCCCTGAGAGCTACTGGGTGTGACCCCAAAACAAGCAAACAGAAAAAAATGGAAAAAGCTCAGTAATGACCGAGCAGTAGTACCGTGGGGTAAGGTGTGTGCTTTGCATGTGGCTTACCCCCCTGGCATTCCATATGGTCCCCTAATCATTGCTAGGAATGATTTCTGAGTGTGGCCAGAAATAACCCTGATCATTGCCTGTGTGGGGCCTCCCCTCCCAAAACAACAAAAACCCAAAACAAAAAGACATTGCTCAATAAAATAAAGCATTCAAGCAGCTTTTTAAATCGTCATCCATTATGTTATGTTGTCTTTTCTGTCTGTGTTATTAGCCTTTCTGCCTTTTTTTTTTTTTACTTATTTTGAAATATGGATTCACAGAAAGTTGAAAAAATAAAACAGAACAACAGTACAGTGAGATTCCATGTTCCCTTCACCTAGTTTGGCGCAATGAAAGCATCTTACATAACGATGGTTTAATATCAAAACTAGGAAGTCGGCATTGTTACAATCCATGCCTTACTCAGATTTCTCCAGTTTGCTTTCTCATGTTTAGCATGAACATGTATTTCTGCTTTCTTTTATTATGTGTGATTTGTGTAATGACCGTCACAGTCAAGCTATAGAACGATACCATTACTTTAGTTATTCCCCATATACATACATCCTTATCTATAATCTTCATCAACTGCTAATCTTTTTTTAAAATTTTTTGGGGGTTTGGCTTTTGGGTCACACCCGGCAGTGCTCAGATTTTACTCCTGGCTCTGTGTTCAGAAATCACTCCTGGCAGGCTTGGGAAACCATATGGGATGCCAGGATTTGAACTAGCGACCTTCTGCATGCAAGGCAAACGCCCTATCTCCATGCTATCTCTCCTGCCCCATGTTTGTTTCTTTGTGTGTCTATAATTTTTGTCTTTTTGAGAATGTTAATATATGGAATATATTAATATAACTTTGGCCTTTTCCCTTCTGCCATAACTCCTTTAATATTTTTCCAAAATTGGGGCCTGAGAGATAGCAAAGTGGTAGGGCATTTGCCTTGCATGCAGCCAACCCAGGACGAATGGTGTTTGAATTCCGGCATCCCACGTGTCCCCTGTACCTGCCAGGAGTGATTTCTGAGCACAGAGCCAGGAGTAACCCCTGAGCATCGCTGGGTATGACCCAAAAACCAAAAATTAAAAAAAAAGATTTTTTCAAATTGTTGCATATGTTAATAGTTCATTTCTTTTTACATGTTGAGTAATATTCCATAGTGTAGCTACCTAAGAGTTAGTTGGTTTAGGTTTTGGCTATTATAAATAATTTTATTAAAATCTTTTTATTTTTTTTAATGTTTTGGATTTTGGGCTACACCCACTGGTGCTCAGTGTGGTGCATTCTACACCTGGCTTTGTACTCAGGAATCACTCCTGGCCATGTTTGGGGGACCATATGGGATGCTGGGAACCAACATGCAGGTTGGCTGCATGCAAGGCAAATAAATACTTCTGTATTTTAGTTCCAGTTCCCTAAATAAAGCTTTTATAAAAATTTATGTACACTTTAAGAACAAAACAAAACTAAGTCATTTATTGAAAGCTATTCAACCAGTGAGTTATATACCCATTGAAATCAGTTTGGTTTTATTTATTTTTTACTTTGGGCCACACCTAGCGGTGCTCAGGGATTACTTCTGGCTCTGCACTTAGAAATTACTCCTGATAGGCTTGTAGGACCATGTGGAGTGTTGGTGATTGAACCTGGGTCAGCCATGTGCAAGTCAGATGCTCACTGACAATACAAATTTGCTATTGCTCCAACCTCTAAAATAAGTGTTTGGTAGGCAGCACACCCAGTGCTGTCACTATTCTGGTGGGTTTGAAGGACTGTGTTTGGTGCCAGGGATCATGAAATGCAAAAGACCATAATCCTTTTATAGCCCCTTTGGGATTGAATCTAAGGCCTCACATATGAAGGCATATATTCTACCACAAAGTTACATCCTTGGCATTGTATATACATTTTATAGGACAGTGAATTTTCTCTGTTTGAGGGAGACACAAATGTTGGAAAGTGCTGGATTCAACGGTTGGGAACAGATTTTGTTATCTCTATTACTGTGGTAGTGACTTAGTTGATAGTGGGTTGGTGCTCAGAACCAAGTCATGTGGTGTTGGGGTACAAACTCAGTGCCTGGAACGTGCATGCATGTGCTCTGCTGCTCAGGAGCATCCCTGGGACTTGTATATATTTTTATTTTATTTTAATTTATTTAATTAATTAATTTATTTGGCCACACCCGGTGACACTCAGGAGTCACTCCTGGCTACGTGCTCAGAAATCGCTCCTGGATTTGGGGGCCTTATGGGACGCCAGGAGATTGAACCACAGTTTGTTCTGGGTCAGCCGTGTGCAAGGCCAAACGCCCTACTGCTGAGCCACCGCTCTGTGCCCTTTATTTTTGTTTTTTAACTTTTTGGTTTTGGGACCACACTGGTGATGCTCAATGGTTATTCCTGGAATATTCAAGGGATCATATGGGGATGCTGTAGATCAAACCCAAGCCAGCTGCATGCAAACCAAGGACCTTACCTGCCGTACTCTCTCTAGTCCCTGTACTTTGTTATTAAAGAAACTGCTGGCTAACCTGGCTTTGATTCCCTCAGCCTTGCCAGGAATGATTCCTGAGCACAGAGCCAGCAGGAAGCCCTGAGCATTGTCATCTGATACAAAAACAACAACAACAACAAAAACCTCCAAAAAATAAAAAAAACAATAAATCAAACCAAACCAAACCAAAAAACCCTAAAAACTAAAAATCTCTATGGAATCAGAAACAAACCAAACCAAACCAAAAAATCCAAAAACTCAAGGCACTGGGGAGATCCTCAGGTGACAAAGCATGTGCATTAATTTACTTGAGGCTGGAGTTTGATCCTATTCCTGTTGAGAATGGCCCTTATTAAAAAAGAAAAAAGATTCCAGGAGTCTTTCAAAAATCTGTTAAATAGTAATATTTTTTTTTTTTCAGAACAGGCAATGCTCAGGGATTGTTCCTGGCTCTGTGCTTAGGAGTCACTCTTGGTGGGGTTAGGGGACCGTAGTGGGTTCCAGGGAATTAAACCTGGTTAGCCTACATGTGAGGCAAGGGCCCTAACCTCTGCACTATTGTTGTAGTGAACAGTAACAAATGTATCTTTCCAAATGTTTTAATCTTTTTTTTTTTTTTTTTATCTTTGTAGTGTTTTCTTTGTATTGCCTTTTCTTGGAAACTAGTTAGAAAATAGTATCGGCCCGGAGAGATAGCACAGTGGTGTTTGCCTTGCAAGCAGCCGATCCAGGACCAAAGGTGGTTGGTTCAAATCCCGGTGTCCCATATGGTCCCCCGTGCCTGCCAGGAGCTATTTCTGAGCAGACAGCCAGGAGTAAACCCTGAGCATCGCCGGGTGTGACCCAAAACCAAAAAAAAAAAAAAAAAAAAAGAAAATAGTATCAAGTCGACTTTTATTTTATTTTATTTTATTTTATTTTGTCATAGCAGCAGCAAACTTCAGAAGTTGCTCTTGGCTCTATACTCAGAAATCACTCCTGGCAGGCTCGGGGGACTATATGGGATGCCGGGATTCGAACCATCGCCCTTCTGCATGCAAGGCAAACGCCCTACTTCCATGCTATTTCTTTGGCCCCAAGTTGACCTTTATTTTAATTTTTATTTGTTTTGGGGGGTCATGCCTGGTGCATTCTAAGTGATCAGTCTTGGTGGTGCCAAGGGGGCCAAATGGGATGCTCCGGATCAAACTTGGGTTTGCTGCATGTTAGGCAAGCCCATTAATGCTATAGCTCTAGTCTTTTGCTCCCTTCATTCAAATTTAAAAAAAAATTTTTTGGTCTTTTTTTTTTTTTTAAACCCCCCCTAGTTTTTGGGTCTTTGGACCACAGCCAGTGACGCTCAGGGTTTACTACTGGTTGTGAGCTCAACAATCACTCCTGGTGGGCTGGGGGAACCCTATGGGGTGCCAGGGAATTGAACTTGGGTTGGCCATGTGCCTTATCCTCTGTACTATTGCTACAGTCTTCAAAGCCCCCTTTATTTTAATTTATAAAATAAATAAAAAGACTGTTGCAGACCAAACTGAAATGATGATTAAAGAATTTCTTAAAAGTATAGCTGCGGGGCCCGGAGAGATAGCACTGTGGCGTTTGCCTTGCAAGCAGCCAATCCTGGACCAAAGGTGGTTGGTTCGAATCCCGGTGTCCATATGGTCCCCCGTGTCTGCCAGGAGCTATTTCTGAGCAGACAGCCAGGAGTAACCCCTGAGCACCGCCGCCGGGTGTGGCCAGAGAGATAGCATGGTGGTAGGGCGTTTGCCTTACATGCAGCAGGATGGTGATTTGAATCTCAGCATCCCATATGGTCCCCTGAGCCTGCCAGAAGTGATTTCTGAGTGTAGAGCCAGGACTGTCCCCTGAGCACTGCCGGGTGTGACCCAAAAGCCAAAAACCCAAAACAAACAACAACAAAAAAAGTATAGCTGCAAAGCTGATTTAAAAATTGAGAGTGATGGGGCTGGAGCGGTGGTGCAAGCTGTAGGGTGTTTGCCTTGCGCTTGCTAACCTAGGACAGATAGATTTGATTCCCCTGGTCCCATATGGTCCTAGGAATAACCCCTGAGTATCACTGGTTGTGGCCCAAAAAGAAAAAAAAAAAAAAAAAAGACTTGAGAGTGCTGAGGATTGAAGTGATAATACCTCAATATTCAAAATTTAATATTCAAGATTGCCTTGATTGTGGTCAACCGAGTTCCATCTCTGACTGACACCTCAGGTGGTCTCCCAGCATCACCAGGAGTAAGCCTTGAGCATTACAGAATGTGGCCAAAAACAAAACAAAACAAAACAAAAATAAATGCAAAGTTCTGTTTTTCATATGTTATGAATAAACTTTATTTTCTGTTGACTGTCTTTTGGTAGTAAAATGTGCTTAGTGGTGTTATTTTCTTGGTGTAGTAGTTTTGTTGTTGTTGTTGTTTATTTTTTTGTGCCAAACCTGGCTATTCTTTGAGCTCACTTCTGGCTTGGAGATCATAACTGGATGGTGTTTGAGGTACTGGGAAGAGAATCATATATGGTGCTGGAGATTGATCAAGGGTCAGCTGCATGCAAGGCAAGCACTATTTTTGTGTGTGTGGGGGCACATCTGGTGGCGCTCAGGGGTTACTCCTGGCCCATCTCTCAGAAATTACTCCCAGCAGGCTCAGGGGACCGGAAGGGATGTTGGGAATCGAACCAGGGTCCATCTGGGGTTGACCACATGCAAGGCAAACACCTTGCTGCTGTGCTGTGCTATTGCTCCGGCCTCACTTTTTAGTATTTTGAACTTACTGTTAGATCTGGAATTTCAATGCTATTATTTCTTGAAGTTAACTTTTTACCATTTTTTTTTGTGGGGGGGTGGGAGGCCACATTTCATTGCCAGCTCAGTGCTTATGGTCCTGGTAGTGCTCCACGGACCACATGTGGTGAGGATGGTTGAACTTGAACACCCTGCATTTAGAACATACACTCCAGCTCTTTAAAACTGCATCTTTTGGTTTTGGGGGTCACACCCAGCAGTGCTCAGGGTTTACTCCTGTCTCTCTTTTCAGGGATCACTCCTGGAGGTGCTTTGAGGGGACCTCAGCTGTATAGTGCCAGGGACCGAACTTCAGCAAGCACCTTAGTTGATATTATTATCTCTTTGGTCCCCTTGAGTTTGTTTTTGTATGTGATATGCAGTAGTGGTATGGCTTTATTATCTCTTCTGCGGATATCATTTGTTATGCTAGTCTCTTTTGTTTTAACTTTTATTTTTTTTTAACTTACAGTACCATTACTAATGGTTTTTCATGGACATAATTCTACCACCACACCATACACCAATGTATCCCCATCTTCCTCCCCTAATGATTCCACCTTCTTTTCTCTTAATTGTGTGGGTTAGTTCTCTCTTCATGTTGTCCCATTTTGTTTCTTTTTTTTTTTTTTGGTTTCTGGGCCACACCCAGCTGTGCTCAGGGGTTACTCCTGGCTCTGCACTCAGAAATTGCTCCTGACAGATTCAGGGAGACTATATAGGATCCTGGGCATCGAACCTGTGTCCATCCCGGGTTGGCCGCATGCAAGGCACATGCCTTGCTGCTGTGCTATGGCTCCTTTTGTTTCTGTCTTGCTATTCATAGTCCTACATAGGAGAGATCATTCTATATCTGTTGTTATCATTCTTAACAGACTTCACTCAGCATGAGATCTGTGTTGCTGCAACTGGCATTGCCTGTTTTTCTTACAGCTTGCATAGTATTCCATCTATGCATACATGCATGTATGTGTGCACATACATACACCACAACAACAACTACTCCTCTTCCTCTCCCCCCACTGTATTATCACTGTGGCCCTAATAAACAACAAAATGTCCTTCTTCCCTCCCTCCCTCCCTCCCTCCCACTCAGGGGTTACTCCTGGCTTTAGACTCAGGAATCACTCCTACCAATACTCAGGGGACCATATGATGCCTCAGATTAAATCCAGGTTTGCTGTGTGTGACTGTGTGTACAAGGCAAATATCCTACCTGTTGAGCTATTGCTCTGGCCCACGTATTTCTTCTCTTCTCTTTTCTTTTTTTCTTTTCTCCTTCCTTCCTTCCTTCCTTCCTTCCTTCCTT
The DNA here is from genome assembly GCF_024139225.1 of Suncus etruscus. Taxonomy (NCBI): domain Eukaryota; kingdom Metazoa; phylum Chordata; class Mammalia; order Eulipotyphla; family Soricidae; genus Suncus; species Suncus etruscus. Next base: position 44,040,603 of record NC_064861.1, read on the forward strand.
CCTTCCTTCCTTCCTTCCTTCCTTCCTTCCTTCCTTCCTTCCTTCCTTCCTTCCTTCCTTCCTTCCTTCCTTCCCTCCCTCCCTCCCTCCCTCCCTCCCTCCCTCCCTCCCTCCCTCCCTCCCTCCCTTCCACTTTCCCCCTCCCTCCCCCTTCCTTTTCTTGTAGTGCTGGGGATCAGTGTCCCAGGATTTCATAGTTTGGTTTGGCTTCATTTTTTGGTTTGCTTTTGGGCCACTCATGGCTGTGTTCAAGACTTACTTCTGATTCTGTGCTTAGGAATGACTCCTGAGTAGGGCTTGGAACCATATTTGGTGCTAGGGATCAAACCCAGGTTGGCTGTGTGCAAAGCAAGTCTTACAGGGCCGAAAAGATAGCATGGAGGTAGGGCATTTTTCTTGCATGCAGAAGGACAGTGGTTCAAATCCCAGCATCCCATATGGTCCCCCGAGTGCCAGGAGCAATTTCTTTTTCTTTTTTTGGTTTTTGGGTCACACCCGGCAGTACTCAGGCATTACTCCTGGGTCTATGCTCAGAAATAGGTCCTGGCAGGCTTGGGGGACCATATGGGATGCCAGGATTCGAACTACGTTCCTTCTGCATGCAAGGCAATTGTTCTACCTCCATTCTATCTCTCCAGCCCCCAGGAGCAATTTCTGAGCATAGAGCTAGGAATAACCCTGAGCGCTGCCGGGTGTGACCCAAAAACCAAAAAAATCAAAAGAATCTTACTCAGTTGGTTATTTTGTTAAACAAACAAACAAAAAAAACTTTTTGCCAAACCCAGCTATAGTTCAGGATTTACTTCTGACTCTGCACTCAGGTATCACTCCTGGCAGTACTTGGGGTCCATATGCTAAGCAAACATCCTACCGGTATCCTGTTTTCTGTTTTTTTTTTTTTTTTTTTTTTTTTTTTTAGTTTTCGGGTCACACCCGGCAGTGCTCAGGGGTTACTCCTGGCTGTCTGCTCAGAAATAGCTCCTGGCAGGCACGGGGGACCATATGGGACACCGGGATTCTAACCAACCACCTTTGGTCCTGGATCGGCTGCTTGCAAGGCAAACGCCGCTGTGCTATCTCTCCGGGCCCGGTATCCTGTTTTCTGGTCCTTACAGTACTTATATGTCTTTGAACTTCTATTATTAGCATTATATCACTAATTGTTTTTATTTGTTTGGTCCATATCCAGTGGTGCTTAGCACTTACTCTACACTCAGGGATCACTACTGGCATTGCTTGTGAGGGGAACTATCAGGGGCTGCTGGTGGCTCAACATAGTGCAAGATAAGTGACCTGCCTGCTGTATTCTTTCTGGTCCTGCTAGAACTCTGAGCAGGCCAGAACAATTCCACATGATTTTTGGTTGGCTAATTTACTGCTAGGTGTAAAACCTCTGCTAGGTTTTTTTTTTTTTTTGGTTTTTCGGCCACACCCGTTTGATGCTCAGGGGTTACTCCTGGCTAAGGGCTCAGAAATTGCCCCTGGCTTCGGGGGACCATATGGGACGCTGGGGGATCAAACCGAGGTCCTTCCTTGGCTAGCGCTTGCAAGACAGACACCTTACCTCTAGCGCCACCTCTCCGGCCCCTCTGCTAGGTTTTCTTTTTTTTTTTTTTTTTGTTTGTTTTTTTTTGGTTTTTTTGGGCCACACCCGGTAACGCTCAGGGGTTACTCCTGGCTATGTGCTCAGAAGTTGCTCCTGGCTTGGGGGACCATATGGGACACCGGGGGATCGAACCGCAGTCCATCCAAGGCTAGCGCAGGCAAGGCAGGCACCTTACCTTTAGCGCCACCGCCCGGCCCTCTGCTAGGTTTTCTATGGAAAGTAAAGACAGAAAAACATTTTTTGGCTCCTAGGAAATTATGTTCTGGTTATGTAACAACACATAAGGTAGAGTGATTACTTTTGACCAGTGATTTGAGGGAAAACTTTGAGAAGAGTAAAAGCTCTTTTGAAAGATTTATAATCTCTGGACGATTGGAATATAGGAAGAGTTGAAGAGACAGGTTGAAGAGATCGTATTTAGCTCAATTTGATTATTTAAAACAAGCTCTCTATGATGATAGGTCTCTCTTAAAGGAATTTTACGATTTGAACACTTTTATTATCTTTTCATTAAAATCACAATCAAGGAACTAGAGTAGATGGATGACACTTCTATTCACACCTCATAGTATTTTGAAGTAATTGCCAGATGTCACATCATTTTGTATGACTATTTCTGTATGTTTCTCTGAATAAAGACTTGAAAATAAACCATAATCACAATGTTATTTTACACCTAAACAAAGTAAGAATATATCTTAAATGTTCAATATATATTAAGTGTTCAGTGTTCACATTTTTCCATTTGTCCCTTAGTTAATTTTTTGACAGTCTGTTCAAATCAGAATCTATATGATCTTAGATTGCAATTGGTTGAGGAGCTCTTACATTTTTGAAATTTTTACTCTGCAGCTATGTCCCCTTCTATCCTGTTTGCTTGTTTATGAAGCCAGGTTCTTTTTCCTATTTGCTTTTGTATCTTTGAGTTTTGCTGATTGTATTTCTTTTTTTGTTTTGTTTTGTTTTTTTTTGTTTTGTTTTTGGGCCACACCCGGCGGTGCTCAGGGGTTACTCCTGGCTGTCTGCTCAGAAATAGCTCCTGGCAGGCACGTGGGACCATATGGGACACCAGGATTCGAACCAACCATCTTTGGTCCTGGATCGGCTTGCAAGGCAAACACCGCTATGCTATCTCTCTGTGCTCTGCTGATTGTATTTCTAAAGTGTCAGTTGATTTAATATATTTCTTTTTGTTTGGTTTTGTTTTGAGGTCACACTTGCGGTACTCAGAGGTTACTTCTGGCTCTGTTCAACGCTTTCTCCTGGCTGCTCTCAGTGGACCATATGAAGTTTGGGATTGAACTCGGGCCCCTCTGGTCCTTATATTTATTTTCTTTTTGGTTTTTGGGTCACATTCTGTGGCACTCGGGTTACTCTTGGTTCTGCGGTCAGAAATCTTTCCTGGCAGAATCGGGACTATATGGGATGTCTGGGATTGAAGCTGGGTTGGCCATGTGCAAGGTAAACACCCTACCAACTGTGCTATTGCTCCAGGACCCCCTCCTATGGTCCTTAATATATTTCTCTGGCCGCCTGTGTTAACAGCTTTGAGTGGGTAGTTTAATGCTAGGGATGGAACTCACAAATTACATATTAGGTATCGTATGTCTTTCTTTTCTCCTTCTTCCCTCCTTCTCTCATTTGGTGCTGGTGATTGAACCCATGTGCAATCCTCCATCGTGTGTGTGTGTGTGTGTGTGTGTGTGTGTGTGTGTGTGTGTGTGAATCAATTTTAGGATTATAAATTTATAACATTCTTAACTCTTGTATAAGAATATTCCTTTATCAGTTATTAGCAGAACACTTCTAAAGGTGAAACTTTGCCTTTCTGCCTTTTGAGTTATCTGGGTTTTGCTGATTTGTTTTGGGTTTTGGGCCATACCTGACAGTCCTTCTTTCTGAGTACGGGGAAGGTGGGGGGTGGGAGACAGGACACTCCTGACTTTTGTACTATATTGCTAGCCCAGAAGATAAGCTTTTCCTCCAAGAAGATAGAGTAAGAGTGAGCAAAGGTCTGGAGAGACTGTACAGCAAAGGCACTGACCCAGGTTTGATCCCCGGCATCCATATTGTCAGAGCATTGACAGAAGTGATCCTTGAGTGCAGAGCCATATGTAAGCCCTCAGCATTGCTGAGTGTGACCCTACACCAAAAACAAAACACAAAAATGAACGAGTAAGACAGGAAGACTGTTAAAGTCATCCCTTGACACAGACAAATAATGAAGTTTTTGAAGTGGGCTTTGGGTGTGAGTGGCTGAGAGTACGTTAAGGCTCTTCAGTTCCCCTGTAGTGACTTGCATTGGTCAGTGAGTGGGGCAGCTGTACCCACCATGAGCTCTTCAGAAGACAGAGCTCACCCGGGCCTACAACAGCACTTTAATATTGCCTTGGAATTAAGCTTGGATTATATTTTTTCATCTTGTGCTAGTACGTTTTAACCTTAGTATGAATCGTTCCTTCCCTCAGGCTAATGTAATCCAGAGGGTGTTACGGCAGCTCTTTTGCTAGGAGTAAAGCTGACAAGTGATTCTCCGTCTTTTCCTCCAGTCAGATATTTATTTTATTTTTTTACTCTAGGATACTATCAGAGGTGCTGGGAGACTGCTCCTGACAGTGCCAAAGAGACCTGGCAGTGTTGGGTCAGCATGCAAAGCATTAGCTCTAACTCTTTGTTCTATCTCTCTGACCCCAAATATTTATTTTAAAAGTCACTATTTACATATAAAAACCAGGTAGTCAGCTAGGCAGCAGCTGTGCAAAGAAAGGGCATTATGGCCTCTCTAAAGGAAAGTTCAAGAAGATGATCCCAACTGAACATCTATTTATTTAACTTCTCCAGCCCCCCCCACCCCCTGAACCTTATTTTTATTTATTTTATTTTTTATTTTTGGCTATATCCAGCGGTGCTCAGGGCTCTACAAAATCAGAGATTTGACTTTGCCAGGTTTGGGGGCTCTTTGTATTGCTGAGGATCAAACCTGAGCTGGTTGCTTGCAAGGCTAGTGCCCTAGTCTCTATTCAATGGTCCTCAAACTACGGCCCTCGGGCCACATATTGTATTTATTCCCATTTTGTTTCTTCACTTCCAAATAAGATATATGCAGTGTGCATATAAATTTGTTCATAATTTTTGTTTTTACTATGATCTGGCCCTCCAACAGTCTGAAGGACAGTGAACTGGCCTCCTGTTTAAAAAGTTTGAGGATCCCTGCTCTCCAGCCCCTCAACTGAGCTTCTTTTTTTTTTTTTTTTTTTTTTTTTTTGGTTTTTGGGCCACACCCGGTAACGCTCAGGGGTTACTCCTGGCTATAAGCTCAGAAGTTGCTCCTGGCTTGGGGGACCATATAGGACACGGGGGGATCGAACCGCAGTCCGTCCAAGGCTAGCGCAGGCAAGGCAGGCACCTTACCTTTAGCGCCACCGCCCGGCCCCTCAACTGAGCTTCTTATTCGGTTTTGTTTTGTTTTGGTTTTGGGCCACACCTGTCTGTGCTCAGGGGTTACTCTTGGCTCTGCACTCAGGAATTACTCCCGGCAGGTTTAGGGGACCAAACAGAATGTCAGAGATTGACCTGGGTTGACCTCATGCAAGGCAAGCACTCTCCCTGCTGTGCTGTATTATTGTTCCTGAGCCCCTTAACTGAACTTTGAAGTCTTATTTGCTACTAGCTCTCCTGCCTGAGCTTTGTGTGTGTGTGTGTGTGTGTGTGTGTGTGTGTGTGTGTGTGTGTGTGTGTATGTGTGTGTGTGTGTGTGTGTGTGTGTGTGTAAACTTGACTGAGACCTTGGACTTTCTGTTTTGTAGTGGTTGTTTCTCTAGTTTTTTTCTTCTCAGGCATGTGTATTTTAATAGTATGTTTGGTTTTATTTTTGGTCCACACTGGCTGTGTTCAAGGATCACACCTGGTGGTGCTGGAGGGACAATCTGTGATGCTGGAGATTGAACCCGGGTTGATTATGTCAGTTTTACCTACTGTACTATCATTGTAGTTCCAAATTACTTTTTTTTTGGGGGGGGGTCACACCCAGCAGTGCTCAAGGGTTTTTCCTGGCTCTGCATTCAATAGTCGTTCCTGGCAGGCTCTGGGGGATCATATGGGATGCTGGCAATCGAACTGGGATCTGTCTTGTGTTGGCTGCAATCAAGGCAAACTCCTTACCTCTGTGCTATTGCTCTGGCTCCTGAATTATTTTTTTTTAATTTTTTTTAATTTTTTTTAGTTTTTCGGGCTACACCCGTTTGATGCTCAGGGGTTACTCCTGGCTAAGCGCTCAGAAATTGCCCCTGGCTTGGGGGGACCATATGGGACGCCGGGGTATGGAACCGAGGTCCTTCCTTGGCTAGCTCTTGCAAGGCAGACACCTTACCTCTAGCGCCACCTCGCAGGCCCCCTGAATTACTTTTGTTCTTTTTGTTTTGTTTTTGTTTTTGTTTTGGGGCCATACCTGTCTGTGCTAAGGGGTTACTCCTGGCTCTGTACTCAGGAATCACTCCTGGAAGGCATGGGGGACCATATGAGATGCCAGGATTTGAACCACCATCCGTTCTGGGTTGGTTGTGTGCAAGGCATATGCCCTCCCACTGTGCTACTCTCTGGCCCCCGAATTATTTTTCTAACTGACTTTTCTTTTCTTTTCCTTTCTTTTCCTTTCTTTTCCTTTCTTTTCTTTTCTTTTCTTTTCTTTTCTTTTCTTTTCTTTTCTTTTCTTTTCTTTTCTTTTCTTTTTCTTTTTTGGTTTTTGGGCCACACCCGGTGACACTTAGGTTACTCCTGGCTATGCAGTCAAAAATCACTCCTGGCTTGGGGGACCATATGGGATGCTGGGGCATCAAACCACCATCTGTCCTAGGTTAGCCATATACAAGGCAAATGCCCTACCGCTGCATCACCACTCCTGCCCCCACTAATTACTTTTCTTTTTTTTTTTTTTTTTGGTTTTTCAGGTCACACCCATTTGATGCTCAGGGGTTACTCCTGGCTAAGCGCTCAGAAATTGACCCTGGCTTGGGGGAACCATATGGGACGCCGGGGTATCGAACCACGGTCCTTCCTTGGCGCTAGCGCTTGCATGGCAGACATCTTACCTCTAGCGCCACCTCGCCTGCCCCACTAATTACTTTTCTTGAGCAGTTTTACCTTTATTGAAAATCTGAGCAGAGGGAACAGAATTCTACCTCATCCTCCTCCACCTCAGTCTCAATTTCTTAACATCTTGCATTGGTTACAGTTGATGAACCAAAGACAATGCATTACACTCTTCCTGTAGATTTTATGAGTTTTAGTACATGTATCTATGGTTATGGTAGTATCCAGAATAATTTCTCTGCTCTGAAATTCCTTGTTCCATCCTTCTATCCCTCTGTCCCTGGAGCTCCTGGCAAACACCAGTCTTTATACCATCCTCATAGTTATGCCTTTTTCTGAATGTTTATAGTGGTGATCAAACATTCCCGAGGCCATTCCAGAGTGGCGGTTCCTTTCACTTAGAAATGGACCTATATATTTATAACTCCTCTGTATTGTTTCCTGAACAATTGTTTCTCAACTACAAAGGCTCAGGGCTTTACTCCTGGTTCTATGATTACGTATTGCTCCTGGCAGTGTTTGGCGTGCTGAGGACCAAACCAGGTTTGGTTACATGCAAGTCAAGCACCTGCCTCACTAGCTGTTCTTCTAGCCCCACCTTTATTGTTTGTTTGTTTGATTTTTGGGCCACATCTGGCTGTTTTCAGGGGTCACTTCTGGTTCTGTGCTCGGGGTCATTCCTAGCTATACTCTATGCACCATGCTGGATGCAGGAGATGAACCTGGTTCTTCTGCAAGGCAAGTTCCCTACCTGGTGTACTATCACTCTGGCCCCCTTACCTTTGTTTTTTAATTGCTGAATATGTTATGGAGGTTTACCAGTTTATCTGTTGGCGTACATCTTGATTGTTCCACATTTTGGCATTAATAAAAATCAAGCTGCTTGGAAGTCTCTGTGCACATTTTCATGTGGATAGGAGCTTTTGGCTCCTTTGGGTAGTTGCTGAGGGCTCTTGCTGGTAAGAAGATGTCTTGTTATGTAAACTTTCAAGCAGTCTTCCAAAGTGGTTGTGCTATTTTGCATTCTTAATAGCAGTAGAGGAGGTATTTCTGTTGATGCACATTTTCACCAGCTTTTGGTGTTTTGTTTCGGTTTTTTAAGAATTTGAGTATAGGCCATTCTCATAGGTGTGTAGTGGTATTTCACCTTTACAGTTTGCAGCCTCCACTGATTTATGGTGATAAGTACCTTTTTTGTACTATTTGGAGTGGTGGAGTGGGTCACCCCAAGCTGTGCTCAGGGCTTACTCCTGAATTTGAGCTCAGAGATCACTCCTTGAGGAGACTGGGGAACCATTTGTGATGATTTGGATTGAACCTTGGGACAGCTATGTGCAAGGCCTGTACTTTCTCTTCTGCCCACCAAGTATCTTTTTATTTATTTGTTACAATTTTTTTTTATTTTGGTTTATTTAAAGCCAAAAAAATTCTTTTGGTTTTGGGGCCACACCTGGCAATGCTCAGGCATTAACTTCTGGTTCTGCACTCAGAAATCACTCCTGGCAGGCTTGGGGATTATATGGGTTGTTGGGGATTGAACCCAGGTTGGCAGCGCTCAGGGGCCACTCCTGGCTCTATGCTTAGAAATCACTCTTGGCAGGCTCGGGGGACCATGTGGGATGCTGGGATTCGAACCACCGACCTTCTGTATAAAAGGCAAATGCCCTACCTCCATGCTATCGCTCCGGCCCCTTCAAATATCTCTTTATATGTCAATTTATTATCAATATTTTCTCTTCTTTTTTCTCTTTGTCTTCCTCCTTCCTTCCTTCCTTTTCCCCATATTTTTGTGCTGCTGTGGTGGATCAAACCCATGATCCAGGTATGCAAGGCATGTGCTGTACCTACCTAGCACTAGCCACATCTCTGACCACCAATATTTTCTAGGTGAGGTCTTTTTGGGCCACATCTGATAGCACTCAGGCATCACTCCTGGCAGGCTGACTGTAGGGATTCCTGGTGTTTTGTTTTTTTTTCTTCCACACTTGGTGGCCCTCAGAGGTTACTCCTTGCTCTGCATTTAGAAGTTACTCCTGGGGCCGGAGAGACAGCATGGAGGTAAGGCGTTTACCTTTCATGCAGAAGGTCATTGGTTCGAATCCCGGCGTCCCATATGGTCCCCTGTGCTGGCCAGGAGCAATTTCTGAGCAAGGAGCCAGGAAAAAACCTTGAGCACTGCCTGGTGTGACCCAAAAAACCACACACCAAAAAAAAAGAAGTTACTCTTGGCAGGCTCAGGCTCATATGGGATGCTGAGGTTTGAACCTAGGTCGGTCACATGCAATGTGCACGCGAGTCCTACCCACCATGCTATTGCTCTGGTCTGGGGTTTTCTTATTTTTGAGTTTTTTTTCTTTTGTTTGTTTTTTTCAGCCACACCTGTTGATGCTCAGGGGTTACTCTTGGCTATGCGCTCAGAAATCACTCCTGGCTTAGGGGGACCATATGGGACGCTGAGGGATCAAACTGTGGTTCATCCTAGGCTAGCACGGGCAAGGCAGATGCCTTATGGTTTGCGCCATCTCTCTACCCCTTATTGAGTCTTTAAAGTTATTTGTATAGTTTGGATACCAGTTCATTATCAGATATGTATTTTGTAGAATATTTCCCCAAGTTTATGACTTATCTTTTCATAATAGTGTCTCTGGCAGAGCAGAAGTAATTTTTTTTTAGTTTTTATTTTGGGGCCATCCTCAGCAGTGTTCAGGGCTTACCCTTGACAGTGCTCAAGGTTTCTTATACAGTGCCCACTTGAGTCAGTTGTGTGCCGGGCAAGTGCCTTAACCCCTAAACTATCTCTCTGGTCTCAGAAACTTATGCTTTTAGTGAAACCCGTTCTGCACTCTATATTCAAGGACTGTGCTTTTGGTATTTTGTTGAAAAAGCAATTGTTAAACTCAAGGCTGCCTAGATATTTTCTTTGTAATTTTTCTAGACTTTAAATTTCTGTAGTTTATATTTAGCTCTATGATTTATTTTGAGTTAGCTTTTATGGAAATTGTAAGCTATTTGCCTTTTTATTATTTTGCACTAGTATATCTATTTGTTCAATAACTTTTACTATAATTTCTGTATTTAATTGTCTGTCTGTTAGAAATAAATTCCCTATATTTTATATAAGTCTATTTCTAGGCTTTCTATTTCTGCTCCATTAATTTATTTGTATTTTTTGCTAGTTCTTTGGTAAGTTGTTTTCTTTTTTTGTGGAGATCACACCTGGTGGTGCTCAGGGGTTGATTACTCGTCGATCTGTGCTCAGAAATCACTCCTGGTAGGCTCGGGGACCATATGGATTGCTGGGAATTGAACTGGGGGTCGGTCCAGAGTTGACGTGTGAACAGCGAACACCCTACCGCTGTTCTATTGATCCGGCCCCCATAATAAATTTTAAAATGAGATAGTGTCAGTTTTTTGGCTTTGTGTTCTTTCTGTGTTTATATCTTGTCATTGCATATAAAGGCAGTAATCAGTATGTTGATATCTACAGAATGTTTTGCTGGAATTTAGATGGGATTTTTTTTTTTCTTTTTTTTTTTTTTTTTTGTGGTTTTTGGGTCACACCCGGCAGTGCTCAGGGGTTATTCCTGGCTCCATGCTCAGAAATTGCTCCTGGCAGGCACGGGGGACCATATGGGACGCCGGGATTCGAACCGATGACCTTCTGCATGAAAGGCAAACGCCTTACCTCCATGCTATCTCTCCGGCCCTAGATGGGATTTTATTGGCTTGCTAAATAAAGTTGGGAAGAAATGATAATGACCTGTTGCAAATTGAACATTTATATTTATGTACCTGTAATAGCTCTCTGTTTAGATCTTCTCTGATTTCTTTCATTAATGTTGTGTAATTTTCCTCAAATAGATTTTATATATACATTGCTAGAATTAATACCTTTTTCAGGGATCCTTTTTTTTTTTGATTTTTGGTTTTTGGGTTACACCCAGCAGTACTCAGGGGTCCTCCTAGCTCTACGCTCAGAAATCGCTCCTGGCAGGCTCGGGGGACCATGTAATGCCGGGATTCGAACCATCATCCTTCTGCATGCAAGGCAAAATGCCCTACCTCCATGCTATCTCTCCAGCCCCAACTATTGACATTTTATTAACCTTTTCCTTGTATGCTTGCCACACTTAGTTTTAGGAATTTTATTTTTATTGTTATATAGTCAAGATTTTTCCACACAAATAACCGTAGTACCAGCAAAGGCAGTTTTTTTTTTCTTTTTTTTTTTTTTTGGGCCACACCCAGCTGTGCTCAGGAGTTATTCCTGGCTGTCTGCTCAGAAATAGCTCCTGGCAGGCACGGGGGACCATATGGAACACCGGGATTTGAACCAACCACCTTTGGTCCTGGATTGTCTGCTTGCAAGGCAAACGCCGCTGTGCTATCTCTCTGGGCCCCAGCAAAGGCAGTTTTATTTTTTCCTTCTCAGTGTACATTTTTATTTTATTTCATTTAAATTTTTTGGTTTTTGGGTCACACTCAGCAGTGCTTAGGGGTTACTCCTGGCTCTACGCTCAGAAATCACCTCTGGCAGTCTCGGGGGACCATATGGGATGCCGGGATTCGAACCACTGTCCTTCTGCATGCAAGGCAATCGCCTTACAGCTGTGCTGTCTCTCCGGCCCCCCAGTGTATATTTTTCATTTCTTTGTCTTACTGCATTGGTACTTTAATCATGTTGAATAGAAGTGGTGTTAGGTGATTGCTCTTTTGGGGAGTGTGACACACCCAATAGTGCTCTGGAGAGAGCTTGAACTCCCTGCCTACAGTTTACATAGGAGCTTTTTGTGTTATCTCCCCGAGAATTTATTTATTTATTTATTTATTTTGGGCCAAACCCAGTGTTGCTCTGGGCTTACTCCTGGCTCTGATCTCAAGAATCATTACTCTTGGCTGGGCTTGGGGGACCATCTGGGGTGCCAGGAATTGAACTATGCTGGGATTGGCTGTGTGCAAAGCAACGACCTACCTCCTGTACTATCATTCTAGCTCCAAGGAATTTTTTTTAACATGTTGCTGTAATTAGATACAATATTTTCTTATTTTTTCCCTTTTTTTTTTTGTTTGTTTGTTTGTTTTGGGGCCACACCCGTTGACACTAAGGGGTTACTCTTGGCTATGTGCTCAGAAATTGCTCCTGGCTTGGGGGACCATATGGGACGCCCGGGGATCGAACCACAGCCCATCCTAGGCTAGCACCGGCAAGGCAGATGCCTTACTGCTCTGCGTCACTGCTCTAGCCCCTTCCTTCAACTTTTTTTGTGGTGCCTTCTAAGCAGTTTTTAGGACTTCTGGTCAGTAATACTCTCACTGGGGCTGGAGGATTCATTGCTTGGTCCCAGCTGGGGACTGGAGGTGCTCAGGGTAAGTAAATTTTTATTGTTTTTTTTTGTCACACCTGCCAGTGCTGAGGGGTTACTCTTGCCTCTGTGCTTAGAGGTTGTTTTATTTTATTTTATTTATTTTTTGGTTGTTTCTGGTTTTGGGGCCATTCATTTGACAAACTCAGGGCTTACTCATGGCTTTGCACTTAGGGTCATACTGGTAGGCTTGGGGACCATATAGGGTGCCAAGAATTGAATCTGGATTGACTTTGCCAGGCAAATACATTTCCCACTGTATTATTTCTCTAGCCCTCATGTAAAATATTTAATCTTAATTGTATTTTCAATATATGTGTATTGTATTTGGGATCCTTCAGTTAATTTTGTTATTGATATCTAGTTTGGTTCCATTTTGTTTAAGAGTATGCATTGTATGTATCTACTGTCTTTAATCTGTTAAGTGTGTTTATGGTCCAGAATGTGGTCTGCTTTAGTTGATTTCATTTCTTTGCAGTGCCAGCCATTAAACCAGAGCCACGCATATTTGAGGCCATTGTTGAGCAACCTACATAATCCCGTTTCTTTTGTTTATTTTGGTTCTCTGTTGTGCTGGGCCATGTGATGTGTCCAGGGTCCTGTGCATTCCATCCTTGTACCACAATCCTCTTAGCTACCTCATAGGCCCTAAAGAAGTGTGACATAGGAGCTTCAATTGATAGGCTAGGGATCAGTCTACTTGGGTTCAATCCCTGGCATTCCATGTGGTCCTCTGATTCCTGCCTGTTCAAGTGATCCTTGAACACAGAAACAGGAGTAAACCCTGAGCACTGCTGGGTGTGGCCCAAAAGCTGGGGGAAAAATAGAGAAAGATATGCTGAAGGAGGATTGGAGAGAAATCACTGAATTGAGTACATATTCTGCATGCAGAATGCCTGGGTTTTGATCTCTGAAAGTTCATGGTTCCTTGAGCATCCCCAGGAACAGACTTCAAGCAGCAAACCATGAGTGACCACTGAACATATTCGAGTGTGATTCCAAAATCCAAATCAAACCAAATGAGAAATGTTGAGGGGAGTTGAAATAAGTACAGGGGTCAGAACTCATGTCTTACATTTACCTGTCTGTGGTTGGTTCTGCACCCTGTGGTTTCTTGAGGACTACTGAGTGTAAGTAACCCTGGAGGTCCCATGAGTGTGGTCTTGCTGATCTCTAACACCATAAGGCCCTTCCAGTACTGCATTCTCAGGCACTGGGACCAAAGTGTCTTGATTACTAGGCGTGACTCTCAGGTCCCCTGAGCACTACTTGGTAGCACCCCCATGGCACTCTGAGACCTGTGGAGCTAGCTTCTTCAACTTTTTTTGTTTGACCCCTTTTGTCTAAGAATGCAATATGGGGGGCCGGAAAAATAGCACAGTGGCGTTTGCCTTGCAAGCAGCCGATCCAGGACCTAAGATGGTTGGTTCAAATCCCGGTGTCCCATATGGTCCCCCGTGCCTGCCAGGAGCTATAGCCAGGAGTAACCCCTGAGCACTGCTGGGTGTGGCCCAAAAACCAAAAAAAGAAAGAAAAAAAAAAAGAATGCAACATGGGCTAGTACTGCCAGAAACATCTCAGATTCATTACATCGTTGACTTGTAGTTAATTTTTTGTTGTGCATTTACCCCTTCCCTCCCACATCCATATCTAGTGAAACTAGGCTATAGAGGAATTGCTTATTGGAGAGGAAGATGAGGTGCTGGAAGGCGCTCTAAGAGAGAATAGTCTTGCCTCCCCATTACATTTTCTGTAATTTTCTATTAAACCAGACCAGGAAAACAAAACAACTTCAAAACGGTTCTGTGGGCAGTAGACATCATCTTAACAAAGTAAAATTTGGCTCAGTCCATGTACCTCACTGCATAATTTATGCATATTTTCTCATATTTTATGTCTCCTTTTTTTTTTCATAAAAATATGTGAAATCTTTGGGGGAAATAAAAAGAGCTAGAGTTACATAAACAGCTGGGTGGGGTGTTTATGCAGTGGCGACATTAGTCGGTGAAATATGGTAATGCTTGTGTTTTGGATTAAAGTAAAAAATGTTGAGGCCAGAGATTTGAGTTGGGTGCTGGCCTTGTACATGGCTGACCTGGGTTCCATCATTGGTTCCCCCAAGTTTGCCAGTAAGCCCTGAGCATTGGCGGGTTTGGCACCCTTCCCCTGCAAAATAAAAACATTTTTATTTCAGAACTTGAGATGATGTGTAAGAAATTGGTCTTCCTTTTGATGTGCCTTTCTTTTTGTTTAGTTAATATTGTTGAAGAGGCACAGAAGAGGGCGGTGTCCTCCATGGTCTCTGACAATTAGGTGCAAACCACGTGCTGGTTCATGTAGTTTTGAACTTCCATAATGGAAATCACATTTATGTGATTTATGGTGTGCAGATGTTTCTTCAAATGTACTCAAGTAAGGCATGAATTCTCCTTGTTAAAAATTAGAATATTCCGGGCCGGAGAGATAGCATGGAGGTAAGGCGTTTGCCTCTCATGCAGGAGGTCATCGGTTCGAATCCCGGCGTCCCATATATGGTCCTCCCGTGCCTGCCAGGAGCAATTTCTGAGCCTGGAGCCAGGAATAACCCCTGAGCACTGCCGGGTGTGACCCAAAAACCACAAAAAAAAAAAAAAAAAAAAAAAAATTAGAATATTCCAAAGAATGCCTTTGACCACCACCCAGGCCAGTCTCTTTCTCTAAGAGGATGGTTGCTTCCTGTGCCAAGAAACCCCCCCCCCCAGATTTTTATCTACCAAGTAAATTATCTGAAGAATATACAAGAATATACAAGTTATTTTGTAATGTTTGCTTTTTGCACAGAGATTAGAGAGTTTTTTCCTTCTCATATTTTACAATGCTGTGCAGAATTCATTTGTATAGCTGTGTTCTAATCTTCAAAGCCATTTTCCCAGTGAATGCAAAGGTGGTTGCCAGTAGTTCCTGTTGCTGTGCTGCAGTACTTGCCTCTGAGTACACTTGGACTGTGGTTTGTTCCTGGCACAGGGGAAGGGAACTCTGTCGTGTGCTGACTAGATGCTGTGGAATTGTCCCCAACCCAGTGCTTTACAAGTGAAGAGGTTGAGTAGGGGACTCTGAGGATCTGAGCTTCACTGAATTTGTATATATTTGAGTAAAGACACAAAATAGCAAAGCATGAGTCAGGATTTTTTTTTTTGTTTTTGTATTTTGTAGCTTCCATAAACATGGGTCTGGGAGTTTGCCGGTTGGATCTCCGGTGTCCCATATGGTCTCCAGAGCACCTCTTGGAGTAATTCCTGAGTGCAGAGCGAGGGTAACCCCTGAACATTGTTGATGTGGCCCTATCCCTCCCCCCCCCCAAAAAAAAAGCTAAATCAGGTGAGTGATGTGATGTTGATAAGTAATTGTGTTAAAACATCTACATTTTTATTTAAGTCTCCCAACACACTGAGACTCTCCGGATCTCAACAGTTTCCATCCCAGACCCCCGAAGAAGGGGAGAGCTTAGGGAGTCCTCTCTTGTCACATACCATCAAAAACACAAAGGCAAAAAATCAAAGACTCCCCAGCTTCTTTCTCCTTTACCTTTCATTAGTTTTTTTTTTTATCACTTTCCTACTATTATTATTTTTTAATTTTAATTTATTGAAACCATTGTGACTTACAAAGTCCTTCATAGTTGGGTTTCAAACATACAATGAATCAGGGCCACCTGCTTCCACCAAAGTTCATCATCCAGTGTCACCATCACCATCCACCATCACCAGTGTCCACCTGCTTCCACCAAAGTTCCTCAAGTGCATCCTATACCACCTCCCGTCCCCCCAGCCTGCCAGTATAACAGGCTCATGTTTAGATTATTAAAGATTGGGTTTTTTTATTACATTGTTGTTGCCTTTGGCTTGGATATTAATTTCGTCCTCTTTTTTTGGGGGTAGGGGGTGGTCGCACCCGGTGGTGCTCAGGGGTTACTCCTAGATCTGTGCTCAGAAATCACCCCTGGCAGGCTCAGGGGACCATATGGGATGCTGGGAATCAAAGAACTGTCAGTCCTGGGTCAGCTACATGCAAGGCAAATGCCCTACCACTGTGTTATCTCTCTGGCTCCATAGTTCCACCCATTTATTTTTCAGGGGAGAGCGCGAGCACAGTCCCCCATTTTTTAACACTACCAATGCACCTGAGACTTCTTGGCCCCTGACCCCCATCCTTTCATATTTGTATTTCTCCTCTTGCACTCAGTTTCTTTCCTTCTCACTATACTCTGGGGCCAAGGATGTTCGAGACAGCTCCCATTTAGACCATTGCATTTCTTCATGGTATTTATTCTAAATACCACATATAAATGACATTATTCTGTATTTCTTCTTCTTACTGTATATTGCATGATTGTATCATTCCTCATAGCTATGTAGTATTCCATTGTATATATTACCACATTTTCATGATCCACTCAACTGTTGTTGGACATCTAGGTTGTTTCCAAGTCTTGTCTATTGTACTGAGTACTGCAATGAATAGTGGTGTACATACATCCTTTTGGATGAATATTTTTTTGTCCTGGGGATAGATACCCAAAAGGGGGATTGCTGGGTCATATGGCAGCTCAAGTTTGAGTTTACTGAGAACCTTCTGTACAGTTTCCATAGGGGTTGGAGCAGACAGCATTCCCACCAGCAGTGGATGAGAGTTCCTTTCTTACCACATCCCCCGCCAACAGAGATTGTTCCCAGTATTTTTGATATGTGCCATCCTCAGTGGTGTTAGATGATATCTCATTGTTGTCTTAAGATTTCCCTAATGAGGGGCCGGAGAGATAGCATGGAGGTAGGGCATTTGCCTTGCATGCAGAAGGATGGTGATTTGAATCCTGGCATTCCATATGGTCCCTGAGCCTGCCAGAGTGATTTCTGAACCTACAACCCCTGAGCGCTGCCGGGTGTGACCCAAAAACCAAAAACCAAAAAAAAAAAAAAAAAAAGATTTCCCTAATGATAATCATTTTACTTTTTTTTTTTTGGTTTTTTGGGCCACACCTGTTTGATGCTCAGGAGTTATTCCTGACTATGCGCTCAGAAATTGCCCCTGGATTGGGGGGACCATATGGGATGCTGGGGGATCAAACCATGGTCCTTTCCTTGGCTAGCGCTTGCAAGGCAAACACCTTACCTCTAGTGCTACCTCGCCGGCCCCGTTTTACTATTATTTATTTATTTATTTATTTATTTATTTATTTATTTATTTATTTATTTATTTATTTATTTATTTGTGGTTTTTGGGTCACACCCGGCAGTGCTCAGGGATTATTCCTGGCTCCAGGCTCAGAAATTGCTCCTCGCAGGCACGGGAGACCATATGGGATGCCGGGATTCGAACCGATGACCTCCTGCATGAAAGGCAAATGCCTTACCTCCATGCTATCTCTCCGGCCCCTATTTATTTTTTTTTAATTTTATTTAAACACCTTGATTACATACATGATTGTGTATTTTACTATTATTATTATTATTATTATTATTATTTATTTATTTTTGTTTTTGGGCCACACCCTGCGTTGCTCAGGGGTTATTCCTGGCTGTCTGCTCAGAAATAGCTCCTGGCAGGCACAGGGGACCATATGGGACACCGGGATTTGAACCAACCACCTTAGGTCCTGGATGGGCTGCTTGCAAGGCAAACACCGCTGTGCTATCTCTCCGGGCCCTTTACTATTATTTTTAAGGCGGTTGTTTAAGGCTTATTCCTGTCAGGGATAACTTCTGGCAAGGTTTGGGGGACCACATGTGAGGAATGAAACTCAAGTTGGATGTGTATAAGACAAGCACTTTATCTGCTTTTCTATCTACCCAGGCACAGGGGACCATATGGGACACCGGGATTTGAACCAACCACCTTAGGTCCTGGATGGGCTGCTTGCAAGGCAAACACCGCTGTGCTATCTCTCCGGGCCCTTTACTATTATTTTTAAGGCGGTTGTTTAAGGCTTATTCCTGTCAGGGATAACTTCTGGCAAGGTTTGGGGGACCACATGTGAGGAATGAAACTCAAGTTGGATGTGTATAAGACAAGCACTTTATCTGCTTTTCTATCTACCCAGCTCCAGTTTACTTATTTTTTATCTTGGACTACTAGTGGTTGTGACATTTCTTTTTTCTTTTCTTTTCTTTCTTTTTTTTTTTTTTTTTTTGGTGTGGTTTTTGGGTCACACCTGGCAGTGCTCAGGGGTTACACTCCTGGCTCCATGCTCAGAAATTGCTCCTGGCAGGTACGGGGGACCATATGGGATGCCGGGATTCGAACCGATGACCTTCTGCATGAAAGGCAAACGCCTTACCTTTATGCTATCACTCCGGCCCCGGCATTTCTTCTTTTTTATTTATTTATTTTTTTCGTTGTGACATTAATGATTCAAGCTTGTATTTTGTGATATGTGTATGTATGTTGTACTGTATTCTACTCTGGAATTTTTTTTTCTACTCTGGAATTTTATTAGTGCTTTAGTGTTTACCTTTTCTCATCCTTATCACCTTCTGATCTGAAAGTGAAGTAATAGTGGACTTGGCACTGCTGAATTAGAACATTGGCAGTTTGTCCTTGACTGAAAGGTCACATGCCCGGAACTTGGTAAAGTGAGGCCTGCAATTTCAGAAAGGGGTGCTTGTGTCTTCTGGAATCAGAATCTGCCAAAGAATTCTTTAGACCTGTGTAACTTTACAAATGAGAAGGGCTTCCTGAGTAACAGTATATTTTAGGATATGAATTTGCTAAGGGAATAAGCAATGGAAAAGATGATCTTGCGTTAGTTTTGAGATACTGGGGATTGAACCTTTTTCTCATTCATGCAAGACATGTCCTTTACTAGTGAATTCCATAATGGCATTTTTGTTCTTTTGATTTTCTGTGGATGTGTCAAGCTTTTCCTGTGAGACTTGCAGGCCCAGCGAGGAGCTCAGATGAGCAGGTCTAGATTCGTGGACCCTGGAGTCATGTGAAGAAATGATTGAGTATCAGAGTGGTTACATCAAGACTGCTAATAAGAACCTGTGGTCCCTCCATGTCTTGTGTGCTCTGTTCTAGTTGGGATCTGCAAGTGTTCTCAGTATTCAGAAGGGACCAGTTTGCCTGTTACCCTGTGCCCCTGCTAGCAGAAATGCAATGCTATTTACTTTAGTGCTTGTGTAATCATGCATTACTCAGATGTACAGGTCATTTTCTTCTGATTTATAGTCTCTTGTTTTATTAGTTTAAGCACAGGTTTTGTTTGTTTATTTATTTTTTTTTTGTGGATGCAATGGCAGTCCACATTCTCTACATTATCATTAAAATATAATCTACATCGTCTAATTCACCCAATTAATTAAAGCATTTAATTATTTTTTTTTTATTTTTTGTTTTTGGGTCACACCCATTGATGCTTAAAGTTTACTCCTGGCTATGAGCTCAGAAATCACTTCTGGCTTCGGGGGACCATATGGGACGCCAGGGGATCAAACCATGGTCCGACTGAGGCTAGATCTTGCAAGGTAGATGCTTTACATCTAGCGCCGCTGCTCCAGCCCCATAATTATTTTTATTTTGGATTGGAGAGATAATGCAATGGGTAAGGCGCTTGCCTTGAATGTGACTAAACTGGGTTTGATTCCCAATATTCCATCTGGTCCCCTGAGCACTGCCAGGAGTGATTCCTAAGTGCAGAGCTAGGAGTAATCCCTGTGCTCAAAAATGAAACAAATTTATTTTATTTCATTTACTTTTTTGGATTACTACTGAGAAATTTGTTGGTTTATTTTAGTTGTAGTTTTGGAGGGAAACAAAAGTTAGAGAATCATTTGTGGTTTCAGTGTAGTGATTGTTGATCGACAGCTGCCACCTCCTGTTCCGGGAGAGAGAGGAGGACAAGTGAAGCTGCCTTCATGGTAATTGCCTGTGCCAGGGTGCTAGTCAGTTATCGTGTGGAAGAGGTTTTGTGTAAACCTTTGACTTTCATATTTTTATCACTGTTTCAAACATGTAGGGGTGATATAGAGTAACATAATGGCCCTCTATGTGTTTACCTCATGGCTCGATCATGTTAGACTTAATTTTTGCTCCTTTCCCTTCTCTTTTTTGAATTTAAGGATGACATTTTTTCTTTTCGTTGTCATTTTTTTTTTTGCTTTTTGTTTTTTTTTTTTTTTTTTTTTTTTTTTTTTTTGTTTTTTTGTTTTTTTGTTTTTTTGTTTTTGGGCCACACCCGTTTGACGCTCAAGGGTTACTCCTGGCTATGTGCTCAGAAATCGCCCCTGGCTTGGGGGAACCATATGGGACGCCGGGGGATCGAACCGCGGTCCTTCCTCGGCTAGCGCTTGCAAGGCAGACACCTTACCTCCAGCGCCACCTACCCGGCCCCTGCTTTTTGTTTTTGAGCCACATCTGGTGAAGCTCAGTGGTTACTCCTGACTCTATGCTTGGTTATCACTCCTTGCAGTGCTCAGGGGACCTTATTGGATGCTGGAGATCAAATCCAGGTTGGCCATGTGCAAGGCAAGCACCCTACCCACTGTGCTATCGCTTTTCCATATATTTGAATTCCTACTGATGCCTGCCCTTTACCTTCCTTCTTTTTCAAATAATATTCTAGGGCAGATAAAACTTTGTCCTTTCCATTCATGTTTTTATTATTTATTTATTTTTTGTTTTGTTTTCTGTTTTTTCAGGTCATACCCGTTTGAGGCTCAGGGGTTTACTCCTGGCTAAGTGCTCAGAAATTGCCCCTGGCTTGGGGGGACCATATGGGACGCCAGGTGATCGAACCGTGGTCCTTCCTTGGCTAGCGCTTGCAAGGCAGACATCTTACCTCTAGCGCCACCTCATCGGCCCCTCATTCATGTTTTTATGAGTCTTATTTCACATAGCAATATGTGAAATTGGTGTCTGTATTTTTAATTTATTATTTATTTGGGGGCCATCCCTGACAGTGCTTGGGACAGTGGTATTGTACGTGCTCAGACCATGTGGTATTGAGAATCAAACCCTGAACTCTTTTTTTTTTTTTTTTGGTTTTTGGGCCACACCCTGTGACGCTCAGGGGTTCTCCTGGCTATGCGCTCAGAAGTTGCTCCTGGCTTCTTGGGGGACCATATGGGGCGCCGGGGGATCGAACCGCGGTCCGTCCTAAGCTAGCGCAGGCAAGGCAGGCACCTTATCTCCAGCGCCACCGCCCGGCCCCAAACCCTGAACTCTTACAGGCAAAAAAACCTAAGCTCCACTTCTTTGAATCATCTCCCTGGCTCCATCTGCATATTTCAAGTCTTACCTATGTGTTTGTTTGCTTGTTTATTTATCTGTTAAGTTTTTTCGGGTCACATCTGTCTGTGTTTAGGACTTACTCTTTGCTCTGTGGTCATTCTGCTCAGGGGTCACTCTTGACTGAGTTCAGACTAGGCAAATACCTTACCTCCTGTTCTTACACTCCAACCCCTACCTAAATGGTTTAATTTTTTAAATTCTGACTCTAGTAGTGTTTCTCAGGCTTCAGAAAAAGTTTTTGACAGCTAACCAGTGTAAACAAAGTTTTTCTTATGAGGGTAAATATATATATATATTTTTTTTGGTTTTTTTGGGCCACACCCTGTGACGCTCAGGGGTTACTCCTGGCTATGCGCTCAGAAGTTGCTCCTGGCTTCTTGGGGGACCATATGGGACGCTGGGGGATCGAACCGCGGTCCATCCTAGGCTAGCGCAGGCAAGGCAGACACCTTACCTCCAGCGCCACCGCCCGGCCCCGTAAATATATATTTAATGTCAAATACTCTATTGGGGACTGGAGAGATAGTACAGAGGTTACGGCACTTGCTTCACATTTAGCTATGGCTGTGACAGTGGTTAGAGTCCGAGCACTGACCTCTGAGCATAAAGCTAGTAGTGCCCTACTTAGCACCAGTGGGTGCAGCTGCCCTAAAAAAAGCAGTGTTTTTTGGGGCCGGGCGGTGGCGCTAGAGGTAAGGTGTCTGCCTTGCCAGCGCTAGCCTAGGACGGACAGCGATTCGATCCCCCGGTGTCCCATATGGTCTCCCAAGCCAGGAGCGACTTCTGAGCGCATAGCCAGGAGTAACCCCTGAGCGTCAAACGGGTGTGGCCCCCAAAATAAAACCAAAAAAAAAAAAAAAAAAAAAGCAGTGCTTTTTAAATGTATATTTTTGCTTACTTTTAGCTTTTCCCTTTGTCATCTATTTCTTCCCCCATAGTTTCAGTCAATTAATCCTTATTTTGCTTTTTATGTGAATCTTCCAATTATTGATAACTTAAGTGGAATTTTACATTTGTCCTTCTGTGTTAGACTTTTTTTTTTTTTTTTTTTTTTTTTTTGGTTTTTGGGCCACACCCGGCGATGCTCAGAGGTTACTCCTGGCTGTCTGCTCAGAAATAGCTCCTGGCAGGCACGGGGGACCATATGGGACACTGGGATTCGAACCAACCACCTTTGGTCCTGGATGGGCTGCTTGCAAGGCAAACGCCGCTGTGCTATTTCTCCGGGCCCTGTGTTTGATTATTTTTTTTTATCTTATCCTAATGTCTTTTCTTGGAGGGGTGTTGTACCACCCAAGTGATAGCGCTCAAGGCTTACTCCTGAGCTCTGTGCTCAGGAATCACTCCTTGATGGACTTGGGGGGGGGTCTGTATGGAATAATAGGAGAGAGAGGAGAGGGATCAAACTTGGGTTGGCTGCATGCAAGGGCAAGTGCCCTATCTCTGTCTCCCTAACCTATTGCTCTAAGGTTTATATATGTTGTGGCATACAAATAAAAAATTCATAATTTTCTTTTTAGGGCTAATTTTCCATATTATGGTTATGCTGTTTTTTTTTTTGGGGGGGGGGGCCACACCCGGCAGTGCTCAGGGGTTACTCCTGGCTGTCTGCTCAGAACTAGCTCCTGGCAGGCACGGGGGACCATATGGGACACCGGGATTCGAACCAACCACCTTTGGTCCTGGATCGGCTGCTTGCAAGGCAAACACCGCTGTGCTATCTCTCCGGGCCCTATACTGTATTTTTTTATTCATTAAATAGACACTTGGGTTGTTTCCACCTACTGACTATTATGAATAATGCTTATAAAGAATATTGGCATATAAGTATCTGAGATTCTGCTTTCAGTTCTTTTGGGTATGTCCAAAAGAATAGAATGGGGGCCCGGAGAGATAGCACAGTGGCGTTTGCGTTGCAAGCAGCCGATCCAGGACCAAAGGTGGTTGGTTCGAATCCCGGTGTCCCATATGGTCCCCCATGCCTGCCAGGAGTTATTTCTGAGCAGATAGCCAGGAGTAACCCCTGAGCACCGCCGGGTGTGACCCAAAAACCAAAAAAAAAAAAAAAAAAAAAAAAAGAATAGAATGGCTGGATCAGTCTTTTACCAGTGGACATTCTGTTTTTATTTTTGAGGCTACACCTATCAGTACTCTGGGCATACTCCTGACTTCGCACTTAGAGATCACTTCTGGCAGGCTCAGGGGGCCATATGAGGTGCCAGGGATCAAACCTGGATAGCCATATATAAGGTTGGTCATATTTTCTTTTTTTCTTTTCTTTTTTGTTTTGGTTTTTGAGTCACACCCAGCAGCACTCAACGGTTACTAACCCCTGGCTCTAGGCTCAGAAATTGCTCCTGGCAGGCTCGGGGGACCATATGGGATGCCGGGATTTGAATCACCGTCTTTCTGCATGCAAGGCAAACGCCCTTCCTCTATGCTATCTCTTCGGCCCCTCTTTTCTTCCTTTTTTATTTTTGGCCACAACCACAATGCTTTCGACTTAACTCCTGGCTTTGTGTCAGGGATCATTCCTGGCAGTCCCAGGATCCCATATGGGGTGTTGTAGATTGAATCTAGGCCAGTTATGCGCACGGCAATTGCCCTACTCACTGCCCAACTCTTTGGCCCAAAATGTTTTCATATGGAATTGTATGAACTTGGAGATCCAGTGCCCAGCATGGACTTCAATGTTTTGATGACATTGTCCCCCAGTCCTACTGTGCTAAGGATCAAACCCAGGTCTCCTGCAGGCAAATTGTGTCCTTTTCTTTGAGCCACACACTTCCACCCCACAGTGCCTTCTTTTTTTTGGAACTGCTTAGGGGCTACTCCTGGCTCTGCACTAAGAAATCACTCCTCGCATGCTCAGGGGACCATATGGGATACTAGGGATCGAACCCGGGTCAGTCCTGGGTCGGCCACATGCAAGGCAGATGCCCTACCCACTGTGCTATCTCTCCGGCTCCAGTGCCTTATTTTCTATGCCGCTTATAAATTCTATTTTTTTGGGCCTTAAGTTGAAACAACTAAAATGAAGTGCTGACATTCACACTTGGCAGGGGAGCTTGCTGTGCCCCCCCTTACCTGCCTTTCCCTTTTCAAGACCAACTTTTCTTAGGATGGCTCACTTTCGTCTGAATTCTGCCTAGCCTCTGTTCTCTGTAGATGATGACAAAAAGAATTCTTTACTTTTAGCTGGTGGTCCATCTCTTTTTTTTCTTAATTACAATGTAATCTCAGTTTATCTTAGTGCTTATTCCTTAATGCATTTCTCCTGTAATACAGCTATGATTAAAAGACATCATTATTTTTTTCCTCTGGGGGATTAAACCGATGGCCTCATGCATTTGAAACACAGCCTCTATCACTGAGCTTGCATCGGGAGCTGAAAGCCTGTGTTGTAATTCTGAAATTTTGATGTATGTGTTTAAAAGTAATTCTACTGCCAACAATCTGTCTGGTGGCTACATTTGTTGCTACATTAGTTGTTTCTTATGGTTTACCTGACACAAATGCCATGTCCTCTCACTCTAATAATATATGTCCTACTGAGTTGTCTTTATTTCAAGTATGAGATGACTATTGAAATGTTGGAAATGAGGTCTAGTGAGAGAAAAGGGATAGAAGAGATGCCTTTGATATTTGTTTGTAAGGAAGATTGTGTTATAGCTGTTTTGAGGAGAGACCTCCCTTCTTTATTTGAGTCAGGGGGCTGGAGCCATGGTTGGCCTCCATCAGGAAGCTCTCCCACCAGTGGCCCCATGCTATTCTTATTTTTTTCCCCCATGCTATTCTTAGTAATAGGAACTTCTGTTTATGTAATGTAGGTTGTTTTTTTTTGGGGGGGGGAGCACACCTGGTGACATGCCAGGGGATCGAACCGTGGTTCGTCCTAGGTTAGCACGTGCAAGGCAAACGCCCTACGGCTTGCGCCACCGCTCTGGCCCCTTATGTAAGTTCTTAATTCAGTCTTTCTCCTTCAATGTATTTTTCGGAAATCACGCCTTCATCTGATTCCAGGACGTAGGGAAATGTTTCTGAGGCTGGAGAGATATTAAGAGAGGTTTAGGCATTTGCCTTACATCCTCTGCTTCAATCCCTAGCATCTCATATGATCTGCTGAGCTCTGTCAGGAGTGAGTCACAGAGTCAGGATTAAGCATTGAACACTGCTCAAAAACCAAAAGTAAAAGAAAACAAATTTAATAATTAATGATTTTTAAAATGTATGTCAAGAGGATCATATTTGTTAAGAAAATGCCTTCCTAGACCTAGAGTGTAGCTCAGTGGTGGAACGTTTGCCTTGCATTTATGAATATCTGGCACTGAAAAGAAAAAAAGATCTGCCATTTTTACTCAGCTGATATCATTAATGTGAGATTAATCACTGTGATTTATACTATGAATAGTATTATTGCTGTGATTAGTAGTGTGACTAGGCTTAGTTGCTCAGTTACATGCTTATTGATCAGCTATGTAATATCTAAGTGAGGAGGGTAGAGAGAATATAGTGGGCAGGCTGCTTACCTTGCACACAAAATCTAATTTAATTTCTTCCCTTTCTCTTACCCGGGTTTAATTCCCACTACCCTGTATGTTCTTCTGAGTCCCACCAAGAGTGATCCTTAAGCTCAAAGCCAAACAAACAAAACAAAAAACAAACCAAAACAAAGCTGTGGTAATGGGACAGGAATGTGACTCATTGCTAAGGTGCATGTCTTGTCTGCATGAGATTTGGTTTGATCTCTGGTAATAGGGGAGGCAAACATTTTAAAAATAGTTTACCATTTAAACATTTTTTTAATGTTTAATGCACATCTTCTGCATTGAGCTATGTTAGTGGTTCCCCATTTAAATTTTGTTGTGTTTTTGGGCCACATACAGTGATGCTCAGGGCATACTCTGAGCACTACACTCAAGGTTCACTCATGGTTCAGGGGTCATGCAGGGTGCTAGGGATTGAACCTGGGTCTGCTGTTTTCAAGGCAAGCACCTGACCCATTGTACTAGCTCTCCAGCCCCCATGCCACTGTATGCATATTTAAGAACATTTTATTCCGAACCCCTTGCTCATTAAGAAGTTATCCCTAGGGCCCGGAGAGATAGCACAGTGGTATTTGCCTTGCAAGCAGCCGATCCAGGACCAAAGGTAGTTGGTTCGAATCCCGGTGTCCTTTATGGTCCCCGTGCCTGCCAGGAGCTATTTCTGAGCAGACAGCCAGGAGTAACCCCTGAGCACCGCTGGGTGTGACCCCAAAAACTAAAAAAAAATAAAAGGAGTTCTCCCTAGCCTTGTCCCTCAGTTCCTGGTAGCCAAAGATCTGCTTTCTATCTGAATTTATCTCTTCCTTAGGGCTTATGTTAACGTAGTTAGTTATTCAGTATGTGATTTGCTGTGACTGGCCTCCCTCCTGCTCCTCCTTTTTCTCCTCCTCCTCCTTGTGGTGTGCTCACTTCATTCTGGCAGTGATATCTGGAATCATTACAGTGCTACACAGGAGCTCACATTTTGCTGCTTGCAACATTCATTTGGGGTCACACTGCTTCAGTATGGTGCATGAACACTTTTGGGTAGTGCTTGCCTGGGGCTCTTTTATGTCTTCTGAGCCACAGTGCTCAAGTTTTCTTTTGGAGAATTGGGGCACACCCAGGTACACGAGCTCCTTCTGGTTCTCTACCAACAAAGTGCTGGTACTTGACCCTGTGCTTCACGCCTAAAAAACATGTATTGGCCCTCAAGCTGTCTTTCTTGCTCTCACTCTGCTTTTTTCAGTTGCTGTGTCCTGGGCCTCACACTTCTTCCGCCCTTTGTTTTTGGGTCACACTTGGTGGTGTTCAGGCTTACTCTTGGCTCTTTATTCAGAAATCACTCCTGTTGGTCCTGGAGAACCATTTGGGGTGATCAAAACTGGGTTGTCCACATGCAGGGAAAGTGCCTTCCCCACTGTCCTACTGCTCTGGCCATGCTTTGCACCCCTTGGTTGCAGTGTTTGAACACTCCTGGGCATGGTGAGCTGGAATTGTTTGTGGCACTGGGATCACAGACATCAGAACTGCCAGAACCCCATTCTTTACATTCTTTACATGGAGATACTGAGGCAGTATCTCCCAGCTCTATACCAGTCTGTCCTGTCATCTGCTCATGCGCATTTGGGCAGTCCATGTGTGACTAATGCTGCTATTTGACGTACTATTTCCATTCCCTTCAGATAAAAGTCTAGGCGTGAAGGATTGCTGTGTCATACAGAATTTTCATTTTCATTCAAAAATAGTATTTGGAGGAGAAAGGATGATCACACCTTGTGGTTTGTGGGGCCTGTCTCCACCCAGGATTTGGGAGCTACTCATGATGTAAGACCTGCAGTGTTGGAGCCTGCATGACTGCACCCAGTATGTCCACATGCAAAGCCTGAGCCCCAACCTTATCACCTGTTTCCCTAGTTTCTTTCTTTTTTTGGGGGGGGGGGGTTGGGCCACACCCAATGATGCTCAGGGCTAACTCGTGGCTATGCACTCAGAAATCGCTCCTGGCTTGGGGGACCATATGGGACACCGGGGATTCGAACCACAGTCCATCCTAGGTTAGTGCATACAAGGCAGATGCCCTACTGCCTGCGCCACTACTCTGGCCCCCAGATAGTTTCTATTTTATTAAAAAAATATCAGTAGTAAGTTTTATCTTCACTGACATTTTGCTACCCATCAGGATTGGAGTGTGGAAGATGTTGAAGAAACAGTTGTTACTATAATGTTCAGGGCCTCCTTCCTCTGTGCTGAGCTTGTATTCCCACTAAGCTACATCCTTGCCAGTAACCCTATCTGTTTACTCTTGGAAACATGGGACCTACCTCTGGAGCAGGATTCAGCACACCTTGCCTGTAAAGAGAACTCTGTGAAATTGAAAATCTGTCTCAATTGTTCAAATTTGCTGTTACAACGTGTACACATGCTTGGGCGCACATACAGAAAATGAAATGGGTGTGGTCTAGCAAAACTAGGTATGTTCACTATAATTTGAATTGCAGGTAATTTACTCCTATCCCAGAATTTTTTACTTTTTAAATAAATAGCCATTAAAAATGTGAAAACAGGTGGAGAAGTGGGCTGGAAGTAACATAAGGACATTGGTGGAAAGATGTGGGCAGTTCTGGTGGTAGTGAGAGCATTTATACATCACATCTTAAAGTGGTTTTGTTATTGTTTTGCAGGGCTACTACTAATATCTCTACCATAACTATAAATGTTACCACAATTACACACATGTTGCCTAAACTACAACTTAAAAGAGTATAATATAGAAACTAATTTTTTTTTTTTTTTTTTTTTTTATGTAGCACACTAAAAAATAGGAAGCGGACTTGTGTGGCTTTTGGAAGTGGTGTGTGATCTGTTGATATTTGAGTTGTTTGTTGAAATGACTTGGAGTTAGCCTCTTGGTTAACCTTTGGCAGGGAGATCCAGGCTAGTTATTAACTTTCGAAAGTTCAATCAGTTCAAGTCTGAACCAGGAATTTGAAAATATTTTTTATTGTGGTCCCAATGGTTACCATGTTCAAGTGAGATCAGGTCCTCAGGTCTGGTTCTGCTTTGGGTTTTGTGGCACTGAAGTGGGAACTTGATCCTTGGGAGAACCCATAGGCTCTAAGTGAGTTTCCTTGCCTTTTGATGGGTGTATTAGGAGGAATCGAGGTTTCAGAGGGCTAGTTTGTGTGTTTGCATGTTGGAGTCCCTGGTTTGATCTCTAGCACTGCATGGTCCCATGAGCATTGCCAGGAAGTGACCTTTGAATTGGGAGTAACCTTTGAGTATTTCTCGAGGAATGCAGGGGAAATGATTTATTAGGACTGACTTTGCTTCTGTTTTTTGGGCCACACCTGATGGAGCTCAGGGTTTACTCTTCACTCTGCAGTCAGAGTTCACTCACTTCTAGCAGTCCTCAGGCACTTACTTCTAGCAGTCCTCAGGGAGTATAGGGTGCTAGGGATTGAACCTGAGTCAGCCTTCCCTGCTGTACTATCTCGCCAGCTACCAGGATTATAGCTTTTTGTATGACTTTCCCCTCTTTGGGTTTTGGGCCATATCCAGTAGTGCTCAGGACTTACTTACTTCTGGCATACTCAGGGGACCGACCATATGGGGTACCAGGGACCAAACCAGGATTGCTGCATGCAAGGCAAACACCCTACCTGCTGTACTAGCTCTCTGGACCTGTGACCTTAAAGTTCTTGTTAGTATAGTTTTTGAGTTTTGGTTTGTGTTTTTGTTTTCCCCACTCACCCGGAGATGCTCAGGATTTTCTTCTGGCTTTGGGTTCAGGGATTATTCCTGGCAGTCTCAGGGGACCATTTGGGATGCCAGGAATCAAATCCGGGTCAGTTATGTACAAGGTAAGTGCCATATCCACTGTACTATCACTTTGGCCCATTGTTACAATTTTTTTGCGGGGGGGAGCCACAGCCGGCAGTGCTCAGGGGTTACTCCTATCTGTCTGCTCAGAAATAGCTCCTGGCAGGCACAGGGGACCATATATGACACCGGGATTCGAACCAACCACCTTTGGTCCTGGATCGGCTGCTTGCAAGGCAAACGCTACTGTGCTATCTCTCCGGGCCCCCATTATTATAATTTAAGTGAATTTTTGTTTGGTGGTTATTTTTTTTGGGGGGGGGTCACACCTGGCAGCACTCGGAGGGGTTCCTCTTGACATTACGTTCAGAAATCACTCCTGGGCTTGGGGGACCATATGGGATGCCGGGATTTGAATCACCGTCCTTCTGCACGCAAGGCAAACACCCTACCTCCATGCTATCTCTCCAGCCCCAATATTGTTAGTTTTTTTTGGCCACACTCAGCAGTGCTCAGAGGTTACTCCTGGCTCTGTGTTCAGAAATTACTATTGAGCAGGTTTTGTGGACCTTATAGGATGCTGGGGATCGAACCCTGGTCAGCTGCATGCAACGCAAAGCCCTTTCGGGCTGTGCTATTGCTCCGTCCCCTAAAAGGCTTGATGAAAATGTTTTTAGAGGGAAGCCACACTCCTTGAGTTGTACTTTTTTATTTTATACTTTTTTTTCTCCCTGATGCATGTATCTGTTGATGTGATCACACTGACCAGAGGTTCATACACATGCTTTTGTTTGTGATATCAGCTGCACTGATATTCAGGGGTTACACTCTTGAGTTGGGGAGCTCTCCCATGTTCTGATTGTAATGTATGATAGGGGGCACACATTTGATTCCACAATTAGAAGGTTCACTTAGAAGGTTGTGTGGGGCTGGGCGAAGGTGCATTTTTACCTGTGGTGCTGGCGCATTGTTTTAGCTGTGCCCGCACACCAAGTCCCTTGTGTGACGAATTACTTGCGGCTTTGGGGGTCATAGCAGAGCTGAGGGTCAAAATAACAACCTCATGCTTGCCTGCTTTAGTCACTGACTTCTCTCCCTGTAGCTTTTATTTTATTTACTTATTTTGCCACATCCAGTAGCTCTTAGGGCTTGCTCTTAGGGCTTGCTTCTGGTTGTGTCCTCAGAGATCACCACTCTGAAGGCTCGGGAAACCATAAACAGTGTTAAGGATCAAATTGGGGTTGGCCACATGCAAAGCAAGCACAAAAACTATGAAATCAGTTTAGTACATTTAGCCCCTGTACCATTTTTATGGCCAGAAACTTTTATATATATTGTTTTTACTGGGGACCATATCCTCCGTGTGCTCCGTTGTTATTCCCAGTTATGTTCTGAATAGAACTTGGGGCTTCTGCAAGCCACCCCACTGAGCTCTTTCCCTCAGCGATAGCTTTTTTTGCACCACACTCAGAGATGTTTAGGGGTAACTCCTGGCTCTGTACTCAGGGATTACTCTTGGTGGTACTCGGGATCACATGGGATGCCCAGGATTGAACCCAAGATGGCTAAGTACAAGGCAAGTTCCCTATTGCTTGCTATCATGTCAGCCGCTCACCTATATCTTTTATTTTTCAATTGTCATAGTCATTGACATCATTTCTGACATTAAAGGAAAAAGCAACCACATCACTTTATTCTTGCAAAAATATGTAATAGATTTTTTTTGGGGGGTATTTGGGCCACACCCAGTGATGCTTGGGTTACTCCTGGCTATATGCTCTGAAATCGGCCCTGGCTAGGGGAACCATATAGACACCAGGGAATCGAACCTCGATCCATCCTAAGCTAGCACGTGCAAGGCTGACAGACGCTTTACGCCCTGTGATACTGCTTCAGCACCTGTAATAGATGTTTAATATAAAAAATGTTATTGAGCACCATGACTTACAAAGCTATTCATGATTGAGTTTCAAGCATACAGTGTTCCAACACAAGTCCCTTCATCATTGGACACTTCCCTCCATCAGTGTCCTTAGTTTCCCCTCCCACATATCGGCCTCCCTCTGTGATAGGCACTTAAAATTTAAAATAAATTTTTAGGCATGGCGATTTTACAATGCTCTTTTTTTTTGGGGGGGGGGGGTTGGGTGTTTGGGTTGTACCCAGCGGCACTCAGAGGTTACTCCTGGCTCTGTGCTCAGAAATTTCTGCTGGCAGGCACAGGGGACCATGTGGGATGCCTGGATTCGAACCACTGTTCGTCCTGTGTTGGTCATGTGCAAGGCAAACATGTTACCGCTGTGCTGTCTATCGCTCTGATCCCGATTTTACAATACTCTTTAACTGATAGTATTTCATGCATAACACTACCTCCTTTCAGCACTACTTCCTCCAGAGGACCACTTCCCTTGCCATTGTAATAGATGTTTGTTGAAATTAACTTTGAGGGGGCCAGAGAGATAGCACAGCGAAAAGGCATTTATCTTGCACACAGCTGATTCAGAATGAATGGTGGTTCGAATCCCGGCATCCATATGGTCCCTCATGCCTGCCAGGAGAGATTTCTGAGTGCAGAGCCAGGACTAACTGTGCTACCAGTGTGACCCCAAAACCAAAAAAATAAAAAAAATAAAAAAAAAATAAAAAAAGAAAAAGAAAAAAATAAGTAGCTCTGAGGAAAATCTTTAATGAAATGTATTTATTGGATAGCACAATTTTAATAAACTAGGATATACATATATTCATATATGCAATTCCATAACCTGATAAAGAATGGTACTTTCAAACCAGTATACAGCACTGGAAATGCTTCCTATAAAGCCAAGAATAAGACAATGGGTAACTGTTCCTACTTGCATTATTTCACCATATCTTGGTAATTTTACCTTAGGAAATAGGGCTAGAAATCAGTTGGTTATAAAATAAACATGCAAAAAGTAATTAGAGAGGCTTGAGATAGTCCAGTGGGTAAGACACTTTCCTTGCACACAGCCTACCTATGTTTGATCCCAGCATCCATATGATCCCCCAAGCACTGGCAGAAGTAATTCCTGAGGACAGTCAGTAGTAAACCCTGAGCATTACTGGATATATCTCCCAAAAGCTAAACCAAAACAAAACAATTAAAAGAGAAGTGATATGCTTTTCTGTGTAACACAAAACGAAAGAAATATTAGGATACAGAGATTGCACAACAGGCTCAACATGGGTTTTGCATACTGGAGGCTGTTTGATCCCTGATACCACATTGTCCGTCAAGTATAGCAGGAGTGTTCACAGAGCATGAGCCATGTGTGGCCTGTAAAAGAAAATGAGAAAATGGGTGGGGCACTTGCCCTGCTAAGCAGCCAATTTCAATTCCTGCATGCTATATTGTCCCCCAAGCATCACAAGGAGTGATCCCTGAGCACTACTGGTTGTGAACCAAAACCCTGAACACACACACACACACACACACACACACACACACACACACACACACACACACACCACAAGGAGTGATCCCTGAGCACTACTGGTTGTGAACCAAAACCCTGAACACACACACACACACACACACACACACACACACACACACACACACAAAGATAAAACATGCCAGAAATGTTTAAAAACAAACACAACAAAACCCCAAACTCATGAATGTTATAAGTGGTGACATACACGATTTGATGATGTCAAATCAACTGATTGATCTGGTCAACCAATGTGATAAAATAAAGATGCATTTTATATCTTTTGGGAGGGGGAGAGTGACTTGTTAAAATGTTTATAAAGAGTTTGTAGAGGAATAAACAGAAAAGAACATTTTGAAATGAAAGCTCTTTGAGGGAGAGTTTGGTTTTGTACTATCATCTATTTATAGTTACAAAGAATATAAAAGGGTAATCCGAATCCTAGAACAGACAGAAATATCAGTAGATCTGAAAAGAAAACCTAAATCTCACCCAACTGTGTGCAAGAATTTAATACATGAGATTACAGGGCTAGTGCTTGTGCATTGCAAGCCAAAGGTTTGGGGTCCATCCCTTACACTGCCTAGCACTGTGCTGTGGATGTCTTGGGAGCATGCAGTGTGACCCCCAGACAACATAAAAAGTGAATTTGACATAATCAAAGATTTTGTATGTTAATCAGGATTTATTTTTATGTGCAAAGAAAATCACCTTGGTGTATAAGTAGATACTAAACAAAGGCATTAATCTTGTCAGGTACCTGGGGGGAAGGCTACCCTTGGACTAATTTTTGTTTCTGTGACTCCAGAGGAGGCTTAAATGCCTGGGCTCCCCTGACCTTGCTCTTTGCTATGTTGCTGATGGATTTTCTTTTTGCAGCTAGAGGAAGAGGATGTGTGGGTGTTGATATTCTATTTTTCTGATGGCCATCAGAGAGGAAAGTGACTTTCCTAAGTGACAGAAAATGTCCTAAGGAGGGACTCCCAGCCATGGGCTGTGCAGTCACAGGGTTGCCACATGCCACACTGCCTAGTGCTGTCCACTGCGCCCAGTCACCTACCATAGCAGCAGCAGGAATTGTTCCCTAAGGGAAGGTGGTGGAGTGGTGAGAGGAATGGGATTGACTTACTGGATAGATCAGGTAGCATAACACAACACAACAGCCTTTGAGAAAAGGGTGAAATATTCAGTGAAGGAAGCTAGAGACTTGGGGAAAAATGTTCTACTGTTCACATTTGGTTCCATGAATAAGGGATAGTTAAATAGTAATAAAAAATAAAAAATATAGTCTGATTTTTTTTTTTTTTGGTTTTGTTTTGTTTTGGGGCTACACCCAGCATTGCTCAAGGCTTATTGGCTCTGCTCTTAGAAATTATTTCTTGGAACCGGAGAGATAGCATGGAGGTTTGCCTTTCATGCAGAAGGTCATCAGTTCGAATCCGGCTTCCCATATGGTCCCCTATGCCTGCCAGGACCAATTTCTGAGCATGGAGCCAGGAGTTTCCCCTGAGCACTGCCGGGTGTGACCCAAAAACCATGCACACACACACACACACACACACACACACAAAAGAAATTATTTCTTTGGGAGGGGGGTTGTTTGAGTTTTGGGGTCATCCCCAGCAGTGCTCAGGGGTTACTCCTGGCTCAGCTCTCAGAGATAGTTAGTACCTGGGAGACTTGGGGGACCATATGGGATACCCAGAATCAATTTGGTCAGCTGCATGCAAGATAAGCACCTTACTATCTCTCCAGTCCCCTGGTCTTGATTTTTTAAAATACCCTTTTTTTAGGGGAGATTTGTTTAGGTTCACGGCAGAATTGAACATGAAATGCAGAGTATGTTTTCCCAGCACATTTGTTATAATCTGTATAGATATACCACAACGTTGTTTTTGGTCATACCTGGTAGTACTCAGGGGTTATACTTGGCTCTGCACTCAGGAATTATTCCTATTGGTGCTAGGGGGACCATATAGGATGCTGAGGATCGAACCTGGGTTGACTACATACAAGGCAAACATCCTCCCCACTGTGCTATTGCTCCAGTCCCCTCTTTTTTTTTCCTTTTAACTATTTTCATAATTTTATCTTTTTCAGAATATTAGTTAGTACATAGCCTTTTCAAATTGGCATTTTTTCATTTAGTACTATTGGTTCAGAGATTCTTCATGTATTTTTTTTTTCTTGACTTTGGTATATCTTCTTTTTTTTCTACATGAAAAATGAGTTTTCTCACTCATTCCAGTGAGTATACTGGAGGTAGCAGTGATCCAATTACCTGCTGGAGAAAGGTTTCTTGGCTACTTCTGGTTATTTGCCAATTATGAATCAAGCTGATATAACTTCTGTGCACAGGTTTTTTTTTATATGGGCACAAGTCTCTAAAGCCAGTTTTAAAGAGTAATTATTTAGCGTACTGTACTAATAGCTATGGTTTGACTTCTAGATCATATAGTATACTTCCTTTAGTAAGACATTGCAAACTGGATTCCAAGCTTGCCAGGTCATTTGTGCTTTTGGTCGATCCATTAGAGTTCCTTTTGTGCCACATCCTAGGCAGCATTTGGTACTGTCACTGATTTGAACTGTGGCCATTCTTGATAGGTGTGTCCTGACATCTCACTGTTGTTTTCATCTGCAATTCTCTGATGATGCAATGACAAGCATGTTTTCCTGTTCTTATTTCCCATCTATATTTGGTATGTTGCCATTTTTGATCTTTAGCTGATTTTTTAATTGCATTGTTTGTTTTCTTATAGTTGAATTTTAAGAGTTCCTGTTATATTTTGGATACCAGTTTATTAGATCATGTGTTTTTACAAATATGTTTTCCTGGT
Source organism: Suncus etruscus (assembly GCF_024139225.1). NCBI lineage: Eukaryota > Metazoa > Chordata > Mammalia > Eulipotyphla > Soricidae > Suncus > Suncus etruscus. The sequence goes on from NC_064861.1 coordinate 44,076,570, forward strand.
CTATAATTCATCTTTTCATTCTCTTTACTTAAAACTCAAAAGCAGTTTTTGGAATTTGTGGGTTTACAGCAGAGCCGGTTATACTTAGGAACTATTCCTAAGCACACTTGCTCTGTGCTTAAGGGTTGTTTTTGATGGTGTTTGGGGTCCATGAGATTCCAGAAATTGAACTAGGGTTGACTACATACAGGGCCTGTGCATTGTAATTTGTTAATTCTCAGACCCCCTCATTTTGATTATAATCAGATGTTTTCCTAATCTGGTATATGCATCTTTAGAAACATTTAGAAAAGGATAAACCACCCACAAATAAATACATAATAAGAAACATTTAGAAAAGGAAGTTGCGGCCAGAGAATGGTTCATTGGGTCTGGGTTTAATTACTGGCAATACATGCTAGTGTACATGCACAGACAAGCTCACACACATGCACACAAACACAACATATTACATACACACACACACACACACACAAGAGAGAGATTGCAGAATGATGGCACTGTGATTGGGTCAGACTGGCATGTGTGTTCTGATCTGTTGATTTTGGGATCTTACCTGGTCAGGCAGTACCAGAGCTCTTGATCCCTTAGCACGAAGTCAAGCACCAATGGATATGGCCCTAAATAAGAATAAAAACAAAACACAGCATTTGCTTCAGCCCTGTGAATACTTCCCAGCCTACTTGCATTGCTTTATTTAGTTGATCTTTTGAAGATTGTGTCTGATTTTAAGATAAAAATTTTACTTACAAGTTTGAATTTTTGGGGACTGGAGCAGTGGTGTAAGTGGTAGGGTATTTGCCTTGCACTTGCTGACCTAGGACAGACAGCAGTTTGATCCCCCGGCATCCCATATGGTCCCTCCAGCCAGGAGTGATTTCTGAGCGCATAGCCAGGAGTAATCCCTGAGTGTCACCGGGTGTGGCCCAAAAGGCAAAAAAAAAAAAAAGGAGATTCTGTCAGTACTGGGTTCATGTCCCTGCATGGGACAGCACCTGGCTTGTGCTGGGCAGCTTGTTACTCCTTTAGAGGGGACTCCGGCTTTCCAGGCACCACTCTCCACCCCTCATGAATCCTTAATGCATTGGCCATGTACATGAGTTGTCCTGTTTTGTTAGTTACATTTCACTTTAGCTATTTTTTGTCTTTTTCACTCTTTTTAATGAACTTTTAAAATTGAATAACCATTAGCACTTTCTTTGAGATTCATTGGTGTAAGTTATATGTACAGGGGCTGGAGAGATAGCTTGGAGGTAGGGCATTTGCCTTGCATGCAGAAGGAAGGTGGTTCGAATCCCGGCATTCCATATGGTCCCAAGCCTGTCAGGAATGATTTCTGAGCATAGAGCCAGGAGTAACCCCTGAGCGCTGCCGGGTGTGAACCAAAAGGTCTGTACATATTGATAAAACTTAACAGATGAGGGCCCGGAGAGATAGCACAGCGGCGCTTGACTTGCAAGCAGCCCATCCAGGACCAAAGGTGGTTGGTTCGAATCCCGGTGTCCCATATGGTCCCCCGTGCCTGCCAGGAGCTATTTCTGAGCAGACAGCCAGGAGTAACCCCTGAGCATCGCCGGGTGTGGCCCAAAAACAAACAAACAAACAAACAAAAAAACACTTAACAGATGAGGCTTGAGAGATAGGATCTGTCTTGCACTCAGCCAATCAAGGTCCCATCTCTGCACCTCATGTTATTCCCCAAGTCCCACCTGCAGTGATTTCTGAGTACAGAGCCAGAAGCAAGCCCTAATTTACACTGGGCATGGGAAAATTTGGCCATTTTCCTTATGTCCAAAGTCGTAAGTCAAAAAAAGACAAAACAAAATGGCAAGACTAATTGGAAATAATATTTGTTGTCTTTGGCAAAAGGTTGATAGTCTTGATATGTAAAGAATTCTAATGATAACTAAGAAAAGAAGAAAAACACAGAAAGTAATAAATAATTTAAAAGCTAATCTCCATATTGTCTTTGGACATCACAGTCCAAATCATATCATGGCCCTTGTTCCTCTGGCTCAGTGTAGCGACTTGGTGCCATGTCCAGTGCCTTGTGTTTAGTAAGTATTGGTTCATAATGATAGCTGCTATTTATTGAGGGCTTACTACCTGCTAAATAAACAGCAAGCCTAATGCAAGCACTTTCCACACTCTTGTTGAATCTTTCCAGAACTTCTCTCGATAGTCACTGTGGACCTCCTTCGCCATGGGGAATGGGTGGTCATTGATGCCTGATGCAGTCAAACAACTGGGGTGGGCCACTGGTAGAGATGGGCTTCCTGCCAGAGTACTTGGAATGTCAGCAACCATACCATCATGTCACTTTTTTTTTTTTTTTGGTTTTTGGGTCACACCCGGTGGTGCTCAGGGGTTACTCCTGGCTCTCTGCTCAGAAATAGCTCCTGGCAGGCACGGGGGACCATATGGGACACCGGGATTCGAACCAACCACCTTTGGTCCTGGATCGGCTGCTTGCAAGGCAAACACCGCTGTGCTATCTCTCCGGGCCCTCCTGTCACTTTCTTAATGAGCCAGAAAGGAATAGTAGAGAGAGGATGCCTTCCTTGCATGTGGCCAACATAGGTTTCATCACTGATGTGCCATACATATGGTCTCCCAAACCTTACCAGGAATGATTCCTGAATATTGAGCCAGAAATAAGCCCTGAGCACTGCAAGGGTGTTCCCTCCAAAAAATAAATAAATAAATAAATAAAAAGAAGCAAAGAAGGGAGGAAATGAGAAAGTGAGGAAAAAAAGAAAGAAGGTAGGAAGGAAGGAGGGAGGGAGGGAGAGAAATAAATGTGGATTTGGATGTCTATCAGATAAGGCACTTGCCTTGCCTTGCCTTGCATGTATCTGACCCAGAGATACCTCATGTGGTCCCTAATGCCCTGCCAGGAATGATCTCTGGATGCTGAGCGAAGAATGAGCCCTGAGCACTGCCGGAAAGAAAATGTTCAGTGAATACAGGGAAAACACTATTCTTAACTGAGTCACGGACAAGAGTAAAATGCTCTCCACTGGCATGGAGGTGAAAGGCCCTTGTGTAATTCTGTGAGAGAAGGTGCTTACACACATGTTGATGGAGGGCAGTTTGGAAATATTTCAAAACCTGAACTTGTTAGTACATACTTACCCAGGAATTACACTTGTAGGTATTTATTCTAAAGAAAAACCAGATCTGATGATGGGTCATGTCAAGTGGAGCATTATGTTAATCATAGCAGGGACAAACTGGAAGTGCCACATGCTCAACAATAAGGGACTGGTAGACTATACAAGGTGGAGTCATATGCTTCAGTGATGTGCAGTCATGCAAAGGTCATTTTAGAGTGTCAGTAACATGTCAGTAACAGATAGTTAGTTCATCTTTGCCCATAGTTGATTGGATGGTTTCCTCCTTTACAAAAATATAGGCTCATAGCATCATCTCCCACCCAGATCCCTGGAAAAGTACCTTTTTTTTTTTTTGGTTTTGGGGTCACACTTGGCAGCGCTTAGGGGTTACTCCTGACTCTATGCTCAGAAATTGCTCCTGGCAGGCTCAGGGGACCATATGGGATGCCAGGATTCGAACCAACGACCTTCTGCATGAAAGGCAAACGCCTTACCTCCATGCTATCTCTCCGGCCCCGGAAAAGTACCTTTTTAAGGGGAAAACACCAAGAGTGCCTCTATTGCACCTGAGGCTGCTATTGCTCCCCTCTTGTTCCTGCCTTGCCTCCTCCTGGGAGCCCTGAAGTGCCCGCCCACTGTTTACTGACTCTCAGGTGTTGGGTAAAGCACTTTGCTGCAGGGTTCTGCTAAGTGTGTATTAGGCACCTCGTTACCTTTGTCCAGGTTGGCTGCTTTTCATGATGGGTGTCAAGACATGGTAATTAAATTCTTTTTAAACTTTATTTAATACTTTGAACACCCTGATTTACAAAGTGATCCATAATACAGTTTTAGGCATTTAGTGTTCTAACACCAATCCCACCATCAGTGTAACGTTCCCTCCACTGTTGCCCCCGGTTTCCCACCCACTCCCCAAGCCTGCCTCTCTGGCTGGCACAAGATATTTTATTTTATATTACTTGTTAAAATGGTGAATGAAATATCAAAAATAGTTCAGTAAAAAAAATTTATGAAAATAGTTTTTTGCGTCTAAAGATTTGCTGAGCAGTTTGTTGTTAGTTGAACTACATTACTGTTTTTTTGCTTATTGAACTTAGGGGACTTTTTGTAGAGGGTGGTTGGGCCATACCTAACTGTGTACAGAGGTAACTCCTGGCTCTGCACTCAGGAATTAGTCCTGGCAGACTTGAGGGGGACCATATGGGATGCTGGGGATCGAACCTGGGTTAGCGGCTTACAAGGCAAATGCTCTACCTGCTGTGCTATGACTCCAGCCCTTTCCCATTGGATTTGCTATGTTCCTACTGGGCTGTTAATATGTCAGCAGCTATGGAGTGTTGGATGGGGCTGCTAGGTCTCAGCAGAGTGGGGACTTGGCCTGCACCCTTCCTGGGATTACCTCTGGGCTGGAAGAGCTGTGTACCCATGAATTTTAGCAGCTTGACTTGTATCTGTTCCAGTATTTGTGAGGTTGTGAGGTTGATCTGATGAGTTGATATGGAAGCTGTGAGATAGACATAGGTAATTTTTGTGTTTTTATTTTGGGGCCACACTTTTCAGTGCTATTAGCTCTGCACTCAGGAATAACTCTTGGTGGTGCTCAGGCGACCATGTAGGATGCCAGGGATTAAATCTAGGTTGACTGTGTTTATGGTAATTGCCTTCTCTGAATTCTCTCTCCAGCCCCATACACAGGTAATTTTCATTTTTTTTCTCCTGTGTGTTCTTCCAAACGGCTGTAACTCTGCATATTCAGGGTTAATTTTTTTTTTTTTTTTTTTTTAGTGCAAGAAATGAAACCCAAGGACTTACAAATGAAAGGTCAAGTGCTCTGCCCCTGAGCCTCATCTTAGGCCTGGTATTAATTATAGGACTTGGGTTGAAGATACAGTACAGGAGGTAAAGCACTTGGCTTTGCCTTTCAGTTCTGAGCACTGCCACAGGTTACGCCTGAGCACAGAGCCAGGAATAGCTCCTGGGGCACCACTGGATATGGTCCAGAAACACCCCCAAAGTCAGAACCAAAGAATAGGACCTCACAAACTCAACTTACATTTTTGTGCACTATGTTTCTTGGTATAGGTGTAAATGAATTATTTTATTAACCAGGGCTTTTGCATCTTTCACATAAGCTTTCAGCTCCAAGTGTAGCACTTGTGCAGCATGTGCAAGGCCTCGTTTTTTAGCCTGGCACTGAATGGTGTCCCAAGCACTGCCAGGTGTAGCCCTGGAGAGTGCCAGTGTTATATATGGAGCCTTTATCTCCATATATAACACACCAGCACTTTCAGGGTGGCCTGGGTATCTCCACAGCTGTGGGACCCAAGCACTGTCACATCTTGGACCCTTGCATTGAACTGACAGCTGGGTTGGCTGAGAATTGCCAATGGGATCTCTCCAGCCCTTCTGCCCTTCCCAAAGTAAATAAAAGATGAATCTGTCTTGTTATCATTGAATAAAACATCTTTAGGTAAAGCATACCACAGTTAGTATGCTTTCTGCTTTTTTTTCCTTCCACGTTCAAAGTGCTGAGAATTCATTCCAGGCCTCACATAGACGAGGCATACTCTGTCTTGCTCAGTCCCAGTTCCAGCCCAGAATGAGCATGGGTTGGTGATGGCATCTGGTCTTACTCCCAGGAAGATACTGCCTTATTTATTTATTTATTTATTTATTTATTTATTTATTTATTTATTTATTTATTTATTTATTTATTTATTTATCTTTTTTAGCTCAGCAAATATTTGAGGGCTGCTTATTTGAGGAATAGATTTGTTTCAAATTCTCCCTTTGTTGTTGTTATGATGGCTGGGACCACATACATGCTCAGTTGCAGTACCTGAGTATATTTGTCCTCACAAGGGGGGGAGGATGGAGCACACTCACGGTCGATCAGGGGTAATTCCTGGCTCTGCACTCAGAAATCTCTCCTGGCAGGCTCGAGGACCATATGGGATACCGGGGATTGAAGATGGGTCTGTCCCAGGTCGGCTGCATGCAAGTCAAATGCCCTACCCCTGTCTATCGTTCTGGCCTCACAAGTAACTGCTGTTTGCAAAGCCATCCCCTTGGCTCTGGTGCTCACATGGGTTCACTTGTGTGAGCAGGGAAACACAATGTTCTTATGCTCATGTATGTTCAGATCACACAACCTGCAGTGTGCAGGGGGTTGTGGTTGTGTTTACTGCTGCCCCTTCTGCACTGGGTTCCTTTTCAGCATTGCTGCTCGTCCTTGCATGATGCATCTGGGATCCTACTCATGGCCTCACACTTGAAAGGCAGGCACTCTGCCCCTGAGCCAGAGTATATTTAGCCCCCAGAGTATACTTCAGCTATGTTTTTGTCAAGAGATTTGGTCTTAGTCCAGGAATGTTATAAACTATTCTTTGAGCTTCCTAATTTTATCCAAATTTGGTTACGTTGACTCAGAGTGGTGAAGGGTGGGGTTCACAACTTTTACTGAAGAGAAAAGAATTAATGACTAGAATTATATTAAAGCAACTCTTTAGTAACCATTTCTTTCCTTTTCTTCCCCCCCCCACCCCCCCAGTTATCCTGAAAATACGCAAGTACTGACAATGTTTGGGGATGGGGCAAAAACAAGAGGCTTGGGGGAGAAACCCATAGGGATTTATAATTTCTTGATAATAAAGGCGGAAGGGAAGAGAAGGAAGTAAGATGAAATAGCCAAGTTCCTGAAACAGTGGCCTAATAAAGCTCTGGTCCAGGAACCCAGTAGCAGAAAGTGGCATTTAAAAGGAATGTTGTAGGGGCCAGCCAGATGGCTCAAAGGGCTGGAGAGCTGGTATGTTGCCCAGCAAGCACTACTTGGTTTCCTCAGCACCATCGACCGTGCCCTCCCTTGAGCACCCCAGTGTAAAAAGGCTTGCTTTTAATTTCTAAGAAATCAGGTTTAGAACAGAAATGAAAGCTTGATACATACTGATAGGTTTGTGTCCTATATTATCTGCACTTTTTTTTAACTCACACATCCTAACTGAGGAGAGCCTGACATGGCAAATCCCACATTCCTTTAATGTGACTAACAAGTATAAAACTGGAGAGATAGTAATGGGGAGGAAAGGCCTTAGCTTTGCATGTGGTGCACCTTGTTCCCATTCACAACACCATATGGTCCCTGGAGCCTCATCCTGTGATTGGCCTTGGACACTGCTTGGTACTTAAGTACATTTGAGAAAAATCAGACAGGATAAAGAGTAGAAATACTCAGACCACAGACCACAGTTCCACTTCCCACAGGAAACAATGCCAGCAGTGTTAGGCATTGTTGCTGAAATTTGCCATGCATGTATGCATTTATCTGAGTGTCATCTTTGTAAGGGTGAATCATGGGGCTGGAGAAATAGCACAGCAGTGGGGCATTTACCTTGCATGTGGCTGACCTGGGAAGGGGCCTGGTTTGATTCCCGACATCCATATGGTCCCCCTGCCTGCCAGGGGCGATTTCTGAGTGTAGAGCCAGCAGTGGCCCAAAGACCAATCAGTCAGTCATCAATCAATAAATAAAATAAAAGTTTTTTTTTTTAAATAAAAAGAAAGGATAAATCAGACACCAACAGAAACTGGCTCTTCAGTGGCATTGGTACTTGTCCACATACATGCTGTATGTTCTGTGTGTCTGAATTTGGGGCCCTTTTGTCCACTGGCTGCCACTGCTCTGATGAACTACTTTGGGTGTATGATCTTTTTTCCCTGCAAGTCTGGATTTTAGATTTTTAGAGATATTATAGTTGATACCTTTTAAGTTTTTATTATATATATATATATAGGTTTTGGGTTATATTCCGTGGTTCTTGTGGCTACTCCTCACTCTATAGATGTTGCTCCCTGCTCTACTCAAAGGACCATGTGCTGGGGTAACCCAGGTCTCCTGCTGGCAAAGCCTATCTTTAACCTGTTGAGTTATCATTCAGCACTTAAAGGCAATTGTTTTAGGGCCACACCAGGCTTACATATTCAAGGCTTACTCCTGATTCTGCACTCAGGTATACTCGTGTCAGTGCTCATGGTACCATATGGGATATTGGGGATTGAACCCAGGTAGGCTGCATACAAGCAAATAAGTGCTCTAGCTGCTATAATCTGTACAGTCTCCTAGTTTTTTGTGTTTTTGTTTGTTTGTTTTTGCTGTTGGGCCACACCCAGCAGTATTCGTGGGTTACTTTTGTCTCTATACTCAGAAATTACTCCTGGCAAGCTTGGGGACCATATGCCAGGGATCAAACCCAGATTGGTCACATGCAAGGCAAATAAATGTCTACCTGCTGTGCTATCACTTTGCTCTGAGAAGCTTTGTTTGCTTTTGGTCCACTCTCGGGACTCTGTACTTTCTCCTGACACTCATAGGTCACTCCTAGCGGGATTGGGGGACCATATGTGAGTTGGATATTGCAGTGCAAATGGCCTACCAGTATACCATTGCTCTAGCCCTACTTTTAATTAAAAAAAAAAAAATGTTGGGGCCGGGCGGTGGCGCTAGAGGTAAGGTGCCTGCCTTGCCTGCGCTAGCCTAGGACAGACCGCGGTTCGATCCCCCGGCGTCCCATATGGTCCCCCAAGCCAGGAGCGACTTCTGAGCACATAGCCAGGAGTAACCCCTGAGCGTCACCAGGTGTGGCCCAAAAACCAAAAAAAAAAAAAATTGTTGTTGTTGCTTGTTTATGGGTTATACCTGGTGGTGCTCAAAGGTTACTTACTTCTAGCTCTGCACTGGGATTCACCCCTTGGGAACCATATGGGACGCTGGGAATCAAACCTGGATTGACCACAAGCAAAGCAAATATCCTACCAGCTCTGCTATTGCTTCAATCCCTCTTTGTTTTTAATTTTTAATTTTTAAAAATATTTTTTGGGGGTGGGGGAGGTCACACCCGGCAGCGCTCAGGGGTTACTCCTGGCTCTACGTTCAGAAATCGCCCCTGGCAGGCTCAGGGGACCATATGGGATGCTTGGATTCGAACCACCGACCTTCTGCATGCAAGGCAAATGCCTTACCTCCATGCTATCTCTCCGGCCCCTAATTTTTTAAAATCTAATACAGGTTCCTACATACAAGGCAGATGCTGTTCTACTGAGACATAACTCCAGCCTTATATACATTTTTGAAGGTAAAATGCACTAGGCTAAAAGATACATACTATAGTACACAGAAGTTACTTGCCTTGCATGAAGCCAGCTCTGGTAAGGTAAGGTCCCCTTGAGATCTGCTCCAAACCATGTCCTTCCCCCAAAGTATTTCACATAGATGCCTCAGATTTAACCACCATAAACAGCATGGTGTGGGCCCGGAGAGATAGCACAGTGGCATTTGCCTTGCAAGCAGCCGATCTAGGACGAAAGGTGGTTGGTTCGAATCCCGATGTCCCATATGGTCCCCCGTGCCTGCCAGGAGCTATTTCTGAGCAGACAGCCAGAAGTAACCCCTGAGCACCATCGGGTGTGGTCCCAAAACCAAAACCAAAACCAAAACCAAAACCAAACAAAAAAACAGCATGGTGTGTAGACGCTGTCTTTAAGGGGTGGAAGTGAGAGAATGTACATTAATGTACATATACACCCCCCACTTCACATAGAAATAGAAAAAAGATAAAAAAGATGATTAATGGCTTATAATCTCTCTGAAGATAACACTTCCCAATAGATTAATTCACATTGATCATTATTATATATTTATGAGACTTGAGTTTGACTTCCAGTATCTCTCCCCAAAATATTATAGTTCAGTAAGATGTGAAATAAAACAGCTTTCTTTACCCTCTCCCTGAGGTAATCATTATAAATAGTTCTTCCAAAATATGTAATCCAAAATAGAAACACATGCTTACAAATGAAATGAATCCTGCTTAATACAATTTTTTCCTTTTATACTTAACAAATCTTAGATTTTTATTACACTTCTAGCTCTGCTGCTTTTCTTCCTCCCCCCCCCCTCGGTTTTTGGGCCACACCTGGTGCCGCTTAGGGGTTACTCCTGGCTATGCGCTCAGAAATCGCTCCTAGCTTGGGGGAACCATATGGAACACTGGGGGATTGAACCTTGGTCTGTCCTAGGTCAGCCATGCCTTACCACTTGGGCCACCACTCTGGCCCCTCGTTATTACTTTTTTTTTTTTTTTTGGTTTTTGGTTTTTGGGCCACACCCGGCAGTGCTCAGGGGTTACTCCTGGCTAACTGCTCAGAAATAGCTCCTGGCAGACACAGGGGACCATATGGGACACCGGGATCCGAACCAACCACCTTTGGTCCTGGATCGGCTGCTTGCAAGGCAAACGCTGCTATGCTATCTCTCCGGGCCCCTCATTATTACTTTTTTTTTTTTTTTTTTTTGGTTTTTGGGCCACACCCATTTGACGCTCAGGGGTTACTCCTGGCTATGTGCTCAGAAATCGCCCCTGGCTTGGGGGGACCATATGGGACGCTGGGGGATCGAACCGCGGTCCTTCCTTGGCTAGCGCTTGCAAGGCAGACACCTTACCTCCAGCGCCACCTACCCGGCCCCTCATTATTACTTTTTTAAAGTATATTTTGTGATGCTGGGATTGAACTCAGGTCTCATGCACATTACCGTTGAGAAACATCCCTGACCTCACTGCATTCATATTCACAGAGTTTTAATGCATAACAATGTTGTAGTATTAACAATGTTGCTAGCTAGCTTCAGGTAGATATATAGTCGAGATCTCTGGAACTGCTTCCTCCTGCTAGCTGCAGTTTCCTTCTCTGCTATCCAGCCTCTCTGACCTTGAGTTATTACTGAATTTTTCCTCAAGTGGAAGAATCGTCCTTCTTTGATTGACTTGTAACTTATCAGAATGGCTTTAGGTTATCTACCTTCTAAATGGTAAGATTTCCTTTAGGATGGGCCCGGAGAGATAGCACAGCGGTGTTTGCCTTGCAAACAGCCCGATCCAGGACCAAAGGTGGTTGGTTCGAATCCCGGTGTCCCATATGGTCCCCCGTGCCTGCCAGGAGCTATTTCTGAGCAGACAGCCAGGAGTAACCCCTGAGCAAACACTGGGTGTGGCCCAAAAACCAAAAACCAAAAAAAAAAAAAAAAAAAGATTTCCTTTAGGAACAAATTACTTTTTTGGTGGGAGGAGTACTTGAGAGTCCAGGAGCCAGTCCCAAAGATGTTTGATGTGACATGCTAGGCTTTGCTGGGTCGGTGTATGTGTCTAGTGATGCTGTGCTGTGTTGGCTGGTAGTGCAGGGGGTCACCTGGGCCACACCCAGTGGGTCGGGGTAGGGGCTTGGGAGGATGTAGTGCTGGGAATTGGACTTGGACCTCACATATGCAGTCCATGAACTCCAGTCCCTTGAGCTATCTCTCCCACTGCAAGATTTCCTTTTTTTAAAGTGTGTGTATGTATATATTTTTTAACTTTGTGATGCTCAGAGGTACCTCCTGACTATATTTAGGAACTGCTCCTGGTAGTGCTCAAGGGACCATAAGGGATGCCAAGGATTGAACTTGGGTTGGCCCACTTGCAAGGCAAATGCCTTACCTATGCTGTACTGTTGTTCTAGCCCCTACCTTATATTTTTTCCAAGGCTAGATAATGTATGGTTGCAGGTATATAAAACATTTTATCTGTTTATCTGTTGATAAACATTTGAGTTGTTTCCATATCTTGGCTGTGGTAAGAATCATGGGAGTACATATAGTGTTTCAAGACCAAATTTAGGGGCCAGGTGGTGGCGCTAGAGGTAAGGTGCCTGCCTTGCCTGCGCTAGCCTAGGACAGACCGCGGTTCGATAGCCCGGCGTCCCATATGTCCCCCAAGCCAGGAGCAACTTCTGAGTGCAGGAGTAACCCCTGAGCGTCACTGGGTGTGGCCCCCCCCCCAAAAAAAGACCAAATTTAATGAAAGAAGGGGGGATTAATTAACAATAGTTAACATAACAACCTCTATTATAGGAAGGGAAGTATCTTTTGTGGTTGTCCTTTTTTTCTTTCTTTTTTTGGTTTTTCGAGCCACACCCGTTTGATGCTCAGGGGTTACTCCTGGCTAAGCACTCAGAAATTGTCCCTGTCTTGGAGGAACCATATGGGACCCCGGGGGATCGAACCACCATCCTTCCTTGGCTAGTGCTTGCAAGGCGGACACCTTACCTCTAGCGCCACCTCACCGTCCCCTGGTTGTCTTTTTCTTTTTTTTCTTTTTTTTTTTTTTTTTGGTTTTTGGGCTACACCCGGTGGTGCTCAGGGGTTACTCCTGGCTGGCTGCTCAGAAATAGCTCCTGGCAGGCACGGGGGACCATATGGGACACCGGGATTCGAACCAACCACCTTTGGTCCTGGATCGGCTGCTTGCAAGGCAAACGCCGCTGTGCTATCTCTCCAGGCCCAGTTGTCTTTTTCTTAAAGAAGAAGTAGTGATAGTTCTTGGGAGAGCTCAGCAAGCTGAAATGGATGCAAAGTATGCAGGAGGCATGGGTTTTGACCCTGAACCACATAGTACCCTGAGCGCCACAGCACAGAGATCAACCCTCAGACACAGAGGCAGGAGGAGTAAACCAACACTACTGTATGCCTTTTGGTCTGGTCCCAAACCAACAACAAAAAAGACTTTCTGTTGGTTTCTCTTCCTGGGAACATTACATTTTTGGGTTCACATTAATTCTTAATGTTACTTTAAATTTTTTCCTAATAAACTAAGATGTTATTTTCATTTATGGTAGGATGTTCATCTTTTTTTTTCAGTTATATAATGACATACCAACATAGTTCTTTTTGTTTGGAGATGTGCTCAGCAATCACTCCTTACAGCACTCTGTGGTGCTGGAAATCAAGCCAGGTTGACTGGTTGTCCTATCTGACCCCACCCCCATCAATGTTGGTTTTATATTAAATGTTTTTCTAAACAGAGTGGTGCGCTTTCTTGCTCAATTCTTTAAATAAAAAAACATTGGGGCTGAAGAGATAGCTAGTGCACTAAAATACACTTTTGTATATAGAAATTCCCAGCCCTGGGCCCGGAGAGATAGCACAGCAGTGTTTGCCTTGCAAGCAGCCGGTCCAGGACCTATGGTGGTTGGTTCTAATCCCAGTGTCCCATATGGTCCCCCGTGCTTGCCAGGAGCTATTTCTGAGCAGACAGCCAGGAGTAACCCCTGAGCACCGCCGGATGTGGCCCAAAAACAAACAAAAAAAAAAAATCCCCAGCCCTACATGTGCATGTTCCCCCCGAAGTAGAGAGCCAGGAGCAGTTCTGAACACCTCCAAGTTTGGCCTCCAAGTGAAAACTTAAATAAATGTTGAGCTAGTAAGATACTTGCCTTGCCTGTGGATAACCCAGGTTCAATCCTCAGTACTCATTTTGGGCCACACCCGGCGGTGCTCAGGGGTTACTCCTGGCTGTCTGCTCAGAAATAGCTCCTGGCAGGCACGGGGAACCATATGGGACACTGGGATTCGAACCAACCACCTTTGGTCCTGGATCGGCTGCTTGCAAGGCAAACACTGCTGTGCTATCTCTCCGGGCCCCAGAAGTGATTACTTAATGGAGAGCCTAGAGTAAGCCCTGAGCACTGCCAGGTGTGGCCCAAAAACCAAAATAACAAAAGTAAAATAAATGAAAACACATATCAAATGGAAGCATTGTCAGTATATTTTACTCACTTCTGGGTTCAGATAGGAGGAGAATTGTGTTTTAAACATTATGATTAGAACACTTCAGGGCGACGGTGGAGGGAAGTGGGCGCTAATGAAGGGGTTGGTGTTGGAACATTTGTATATCTGAAACTCAGTCATGAGTAACTTTGTAATTCATGTTGACTCAATAAAAAATTTTTTTGGGGGGGTCACACTTGGCAGAGCTCAGGGGTTATTCCTGGCTCTATGCTCAGAAATTGCCCCTGGAAGGCACAGGGGACCATATGGGATGCTGGGGTTTGAACCACCATCCTTCTGCATGAAAAGCAAGTGCCTTACCTCCATGTTATCTCTCCAGCCCCTCAATTAAATTTTTTTTATAACGATTAAATCTGGATATCTGACCTTCAGTTGTATTTGCTTACTCATTTGAGTTTTGAATCAAATGCAATGCAGGCAGTTGGCTTTTTCTCTAGGTGGTTTCAGAAACATCAAGTCACATTAATTGGTGAATGCAAGCTTACAGAGTTCTTGGGTTTGTAGAACTTGATGTCACTTTCAGCCATCATGTCACTCGGGAGTGTTCTGGGCATGTAGTGGGCTCTCTAGAGACAGACTTCTTTTCTTCCAGGTTGTTCTAGCAGGGGCACACATGGCGCAGTGCAGCAAACGTATACTGTCCCCAGGAATAGAGCCACTCAAATTTACTGTTATATCTGTCTAGGACGTTAAATGTAATAAGATGTTTTAGTTCTTTAAAAATGTAGTTAGTTAAGTGCAGCCAAGATAAAAATAGTGATTGTGTTTGTGGACCACTGGTGGACCGACATGTTGTTTTTGGGCGTATCTATGTGCGTATCTACATGAGTGTATGTGTGTGCACATGCCTCCCTGGTTCTCCAGTTGGTGTTTTTCAGTGAAGTATATTGATGTCATTTGTTTGAGTTGTTGAAAAATACGAAGTGCACAGACACTACAAAACAAATTAAACCCAACTCATGAATCACCATGTGCATCACTAATATGGGTTCTTTATTTTGACTATTGAAGCCTGTTTTTGTTTTGATAGTTTTCTCCTTCCTTCTTACCTCCTTCCAATGTAGCAGATCCCCAAGAGAAACAGGATGAGCTGTACAACCATTTTTTTCCCTAACTAGGTGGATGATCCCATGGAAGAGTAACATTTTATTTGTGTATTTATTTATTTGGTTTTGGTTTGGGGGAGGGGACACACCCATCAGTGCCCCAGTACTAGTCCTGGCTCTCCATGCAGTAATCACTCCTAGTAATGACTGGGGGGAATGTAGGGGAGATGCCGGGATGGAACCCTGGTTGGTCAGTGCCCTTGTCCATTATTGTACTATATCACTTCGGCCCCCAAGAGTCACATATTTTTCTTTATAATTTTAAAAGTTACACTATTTAATAAGGGTTTTAATTGATTTACTGAAACAACCAGTTAAGTTACCAAGAGTCACATTTTAAGAGTTTATCTCATAAGCCTCCTAAAGTGTCTTCAAATCAGTCTGCTGTTTAGAAACATAGGGACCCTGTGGTGAATGGAAATTTAGACTCCACCATTCAGTAGGCCTCCACCTCCACCCCCGGTAGTGATGGGACATTGCTCCCCGTTTCCGCAGCCTGGCTCTGTGGGAAGAGCCTACCAAGTGCTGGTGACTGGCACAGCACACACACGATGCACCTCGTAATGATCTTGTGTGAGGCCTTTCCCCTGGGCCAGGTGTGGATTACCCAGGACTTGATGCTGTTTCCTGCAAGTCATGTTGGACGAGCTCTTTTCCTTCTAGTGCCGCAAACACAGGTGCTCAGACATGTTTAGAGAATGAATTATTGGTTGTTATTGCTCTCTCATTTTTTTTTTTTTTGGGTGGGCCATACTTGGTGATGTTCAGGGGCTGTTCCCAGCTGGGTGCTGAGAGGTCATTCCAGGCACTGCTCTAGAGAACCATACTGGAACCGGGGATCTAAACCATGCTTCCTGCATGTAGATCACATGCTCCACTGTTCTTTGCTTCTTTCCAGCCTTTCTCCATTTTAAAATCTGGTTTTTCTGCAGTAAATTGTTCCTTATCACACGGCCTGTGTTAGAAGATGGGGAGGCCACAAAGTGCCAGCTACTTGCCAAAAGGACACAGCTGCCCTTGGAGCTGGAGCTGGCCATGGTCCAAAGCTAGACCATGTCAGAGGCAGACACTATTGGTTCCGCCACAGTTAGTGTTTCTAGCGGTCCATGTAGAAGCAGCTCCAACCAGTGACTCTCGGATTCTGCACTTTTCGCCCCTTTCCTCAAAGCCACTCTGTGTCTCCTGTAGCCCATTGCTCTGGCCCACATACCTGAAGGCACAGCGGCTCTACCACAAGCTCCCCTCTGCCCTCAGGCTCCCTGGTTCTAGGGACCTGTTGCTGAGTGCCAGGCTTTGGGCCCCCTGTCTTAGTTGTTGCTGGGGGACCAAGACCCTCCTTTTAGAACCCCTCAGTGCTAGCGGCATTCAGCACAGGCTGTGAAAGCTTCCTACCCTCTTTCTTAGTGGTCCAGGTACCTTCAGCTAGGGTTTTCCTCCATCATTCCTACCTCAGTTTCTATCTTTAATGCCTACATTGTGTGTGTGTGTGTGTGTGTGTGTGTGAGAGAGAGAGAGAGAGAGAGAGAGAGAGAGAGAGAGAGAGAGAGAGAGAGAGAGAGAGAGAGAGAGAGAGAGAGAGAGAGAGAGAGAGAGAGACAGGAGAGAGACAGGAGAGAGACAGGAGAGAGACAGGAGAGAGACAGACAGAGATGGGGAGGAGTGGTGGGAGATCAGGAGAAGCGGAGAGGGTATCTGATGTTTTTAGGAAAGCCATTTTTTTCCCTGCCACCATCCTCAAGGCCTCTTCTAGTTTGGCCTTTGTCATCATTTGTGAACTGTTCTCTCTGTGTCTTGTCTTTGCCAGTTTGTTTGCAAAGTTGCCAGATAAATCTTAAAAAGCTGCATTTTTAAAATCAGTCTTTAGACCCTCTCAGAAACATGTAAAGAATTCCTTCTGCCTCGGGAAATCTGAACTCAATCACTTATTATTCTGGCCTCCTGTTCTCTCTGCCTTCCTCTCTCCCTGTGCTTCCCCCTCCCCCCCCTACACATCCTCCAGGCTACAGCCTGTGTGGCCTGCTCAGAGCTTCCCTGGATGCTGATATAGCTCTGTCTCAGAAGATGCCTTCCTTTTCTGCCAGAAACACTTTAGCTGATGTTGTCTGGCTGACTAGTTCGTTTGACTCATACTTCACTCAGAAAGCTGCCTGCAAAGCTTGCTGTTTTGCCACTTTGAGAAATGAATAGCAGAGAGTATAAGCTGTGGGTGGCCTGGCCAGGAAGGCTTCCTTGTCGCCTCTATTCTATGTCTTGTCTGTGGGGAGAGCAGGACTTCCACTTAAAGTGCTTTGAAATCACTACCCCTTGCACATGTACTGTGAGAGATTAAGTGTGGAAAGATGCTAGCTTGCTTTTTTGTTTTTAGAGATTTCCCCAAGGCCATACCTGGTGGTACTAGTGATCAAACTCAGGAACTTGCAGTTAGGCCTAGGCTCTGCCACTTGAGTAATCTTAGCACCCCTGCTAGTATACTTTAGTCAAGACTTAATGGAATTTTTTTCTATGGCGAATTCATCCCCCTCTTTAAATTTAATTTAAAATTTTCCATTAAATTTTGTATGTAGCCATTTATCTTAGCATGAGTTATATAATATTTAAAATTAAGGTATACATCTGAATATAGTCAGCTGAATTATGAGCCTTCCTTACATAAGAGTATTTAAAGACCATGACCTCCATTTGGTCGGCACTGCATTTATTATTTTTTTATGCTTTCTTCCCCCCCTCTAGTCTGCATGAAGAAATAAGCGATTTTTATGAATATATGTCTCCAAGACCTGAGGAGGAGAAGATGCGGATGGAGGTGGTGAACAGGATCGAGAGTGTGATCAAGGAGCTGTGGCCCAGTGCTGATGTGAGTGCCTGGGATAGAGGTTACATACTGGCTAAGCCCCCCATTGGCCTTTGGGGAGTTAAATCTGCCCTTTCAGTTTGCACATTTCCTGACCAGGAAGTTGGAGCCTAATTACATTTTTTAAGAATATTGGGTCTCGGGCCCGGAGAGATAGCACAGCGGTGCTTGCCTTGCAAGCAGCCGATCCAGAACCTAAGGTGGTTGGTTGGAATCCTGGTGTCCCATATGGTCCCCCGTGCCTGCCAGGAGCTATTTCTGAGCAGACAGCCAGGAGTAACCCCTGAGCACCGCCGGGTGTGGCCCAAAAACCCAAAAACCCAAAAAAAAAAAAAAAAAAAAAAAAAGAATATTGGGTCTCTGGGTCTGGAGTGATTGTAATGCAGGTAGGATACTTTCCTTGCATGCTGCTAATCCAAGTATGGTTCCCGGGCACTGCCAGATGTGATTCCTGAGCTCAGCTAGGAATAACCCCTGATCACTGCCAGGTATGAGCCAAAAACAGAAATTAAAAAAAAAAAAAAAAAAAAAAAGGAAGAATTTTGAGTTTCCTAATTACTAGATTCATATATGAATCTGGTGGCTTCAGACTAGATTGTTGGTGGTTTTTTTTTTTTAATGTAGGGCTAGATAGCAACTAGTTGGTAGAGGAGATTTAGGAATGGTTAGTGGAAAGAGAAGAAGGCCCAAGCAACCCTCATTGTATTCATAGGTTCTTGAAAGTGAACAAAACCTCATTTTATTTTGTTTCAAACTGCCAGTATAAGCATTGTATAATTGTTTGTAGCATACTAGAAGTGTCAAGTAGGAATTTCTGATGCCATTTGAAGTTCTTTTACTTTAGTAAATCCCCTTATTATACTTATTTTCTGAAACAGTGTTTTTTTCTTTCTGATTGCTAGTGAACAAAGCTTTCGGCCAGCTTTTCCTCATTGCTCTTCTTGTCAGAATACTCCACTTCTTAAGGCCCCTTTGACAGTCTGTTCTGCAATTTTGTACATTGCAAAAGTAGTTTGTTAGAACCTGTTCTTCTTTTTTTCCCCTGTATTTTGGGGTCATACTTCTCAGGCTCAGGGTTTACTCCTGGCTCTAAGCTTAAGGATCACTCCTGGTGGAACTGGTGGGAATCCATTCGGTGTGGGGAATTGAACCTCTGTTGGCAAGGCAAGTGCCTCCCCACTGAACTATCCCTTTAACTCTCTTTCTTTTGTATGGTCTTTGGGCCACACCTGGTGGTGCTCTGGAATCACTCCTGGCGCTGTGCAGTATGTACAGGGGATCATCTGCTATGTTGGAATTCGAATCAGGGTTTTGCAGCTACCACCTGCTACGCAAAGAGCCTTAACCCTTGTACTCTTTCTCCAGCCCATCTATTATCTTTTTATTTTGTGTATATTTGGGCCACGTCCATGAATACCTACAGACTGTTGTACTCAGAATATCCTGTGTTTGGGGGTAATCAGGACTTTCCCCATCAAAGTTTGTGTTCTAGTCCTTCAAACACTTACTCCAGGTCCTACCTTTTATATAGTTTTTATTTAAACTTTCAGAGCTTATAAAGGAGAAGTTAGGAAGGTTTTTTTTTTGTTTTGTTTTGTTTGTTTGTTTTGCATGTACATTACACAAAACAAATAACACAGGTCTAGAGAGGAGAGGACCTTTTTTTTTTTTTTGAGGGGGGGACCTCACGCCAGCTTTTGCTCTTAGCTCTTTGTCCTAGAGGGCTGGGGGGCCCATATGGGATACAAGGGATCAAATCCAGGTTGTCCGTGTGCAATGCAAGAGACCAAATTGCTGTACAATCACTTGGCCCTGGAGAGAGGGTTTTTTTATTTATTGAGCTGGTTTCTGGTGTCATCTGAGTTATTAGTTCTTTTGCAGTTGTGGAAGAGCTGGGAGTTTGGCTCCAGGAGCATTTGGGAGAGTCCGAAAGGTGCTCCTGAGCCTGTGTATGAACAAAAGCCAAGGGTATTACCAAATTTATATGACACTTTATTTTGATAGCCCCTCACAACAGAGAATAATGCCTCCATTTCAACCTGATTTGATTTCAACCCCGATACATACCTTTTTCCTTGGGCGTTGGGAATTTGAACTTCTTTACAGATGAGAATCAGACCTCTAATTTAGTTCTCAGGCCCGTCCCACACCATAAGCTGAGCTTCCCCTTGATTTTCCCTTATCCTAGTCCCTGCTTAATTCTCCTACTGGGCTCAATGTTCTGTCCTACTGTCCTACAGTGACAGTCTGACCCTATTATTATAGCATGAGAAGCCTGCCAAGAGATAAAAAATTAAGAACTTGGGCCCGGAGAGATAGCACAGCGGTGTTTGCCTTGCAAGCAGCCGATCCAGGACCAAAGGTGGTTGGTTCGAATCCCGGTGTCCCATATGGTCCCCCGTGCCTGCCAGGAGCTATTTCTGAGCAGACAGCCAGGAGTAACCCCTGAGCACCGCCGGGTGTGACCCAAAAACCAAAAAAAAAAAAAAAAAAAAATTAAGAACTTGTGAGGTCATCTCTGAATGATAAGGGAATAATGATGGTTCGAATATTACTTTGGAAGGTTTTATCTTTTAATCTGTTTACTGTGGACCAGGTTTAAACTATATTCCAAATGCTTGCCAATGAGATAGGGGCTCTTCATGTTTAAAAATACTCTTGTAGTACTGAAAAGTTCCAGTAGAGGGAGGCAAAACCTAGCATTTCTCCATACGTTAGTGCCTTGATCTGATACTTGAACAACTTTAAACCCTAATAATAACTTTTTCTATTTTAGGTCCAGATATTTGGAAGTTTTAAAACTGGCCTGTATTTGCCTACTAGGTTAGTACACTTCTTAAACTTTAAAGGGGTTGTTTCCTTAGAGTGTATTCATTTTGGTTGTTAATCTATTAAGATTAGAAACGAGGGGCCGGAGAGATAGCATGGAGGTAAGGCATTTGCTTTTCATGCTGATGGATGGTGGTTTGAATCCTGACATTCCACATGGTCCCCTGTGCCTGCCAGGAGCGATTTCTGAGCATAGAGCCAGGAGTAACCCCTGAGCACCGCCGGGTGTGACCCAAAAACCAAAAAAATAAAAAATAAAAAAATAAAAGAGAGAGTAGAAACAAACCCTTTGTGAAGCCCAGATTCAGTTACATTATTTAAACCTTGCCATAAAAAAAAGTCTTTAGATGATCTTTCCAAATTGAGATGATTGCTCTCAGTTAAGGAGTACTCTTTGGAGGGGCTATGAAAAGACTTTCCCAGAGGACTGAATACCTCACCTTTCAATTGAAATGCTTTGGTGTTGTTTGTTTTTTTTTTTTTTTTGCATAGGTCAGGGTCCTTGGGGGCAAGTGACAGGGCTCAAATGAAGGTTCTTGCTTGCCTGTGGAGCTCTGTAGCCCATGAAAAGCTGTATTCTTAGCTAAGGACAGACATTCTATCATGAATTTTGTTTTGTTTTTGTGGAGCTAGGGATCAAGCCTGGGGCCCCTTCACATATGCAAGCCTTACTGCCGAGCCACATTCTTGCCTGATTCTGCCAAGTTTTATTTTATTGGGATCATAGCATTTAGCTTAAGACCTACAATGATGACAAATTTGTAAGCACACAGTGCTGAACATCTCTCATAAATATATGGTGATTGGGGGTAGAGTTTGGGCTACCGGTAATGCACAGAATCGAACTCAAGGCTCCACACATGCAAACCATTTGCTCTGCCACTTAAGCCATATGTCCCACAATGTCTTCCTTTAAAAATTTTTAATAAGGGCCCGGAGAGATAGCACAGCGGCGTTTGCCTTGCAAGCAGCCGATCCAGGACCAAAGGTGGTTGGTTCGAATCCCAGTGTCCCATATGGTCCCCCGTGCCTGCCAGGAGCTATTTCTGAGCAGACAGCCAGGAGTAACCCCTGAGCACCGCTGGGTGTGGCCCAAAAACCAAAAACCAAAAAAAAAAAAAAAAAAAGAATTTTTTTAATAAAAGTTTACGCTTCAATATCAGAGTTTGGATTTGATGAAGGGATGGAAAATTCATCACAGTGGAAAGTCTGCTTTGCCCCCAGGGCCACTGCCTTCCCTGCAGGAGCCATGAAGATATTTTCTATTTCTTTCCCAAGCCATCTCTGCCTGCCAGAGGACATACATGTGCACGCGGGTTTTCTTCCCTTTTTACACAGGATCTAGTGTACCAGCTTTGTCACTGTGCCTTTTGCTATGAACATAACCAGAGTTCATCAGTTAATCTTGTTTGCATAGGTCTTCTAAGTACCAGAGACCATGAAAGGTCGTGAGGTTTGTTCTTTCAGTGCTACTCGGTTTCCTGAAGCCTGACAGGCAGAGGACTGGACCCTGTTTTCCCCTCCAGGCCTCTCCCTAATAGTCTTCACTATGCAGGGCTGGAAAACAGCTGGGATGCTCATAAGTGTAAATTTAAGCTCAAACAAGTGTTTTCTGATGGCTTCAGCCTTTGTTATTTCTTTTGTGTGTTCAGTGACATTGATCTTGTGGTGTTTGGGAAGTGGGAGAATCTTCCCCTCTGGACCTTAGAAGAAGCTCTTCGGAAGCACAAAGTCGCAGATGAGGACTCAGTGAAAGTTCTGGACAAAGCCACCGTAAGTTCTTAAGCATTTCATCTTAAAATCTCTAGTTATTTGTGCATGAAATTCATCAAATTTTCCTTATTTTTGGTGAACACAGTTGGATTGTAAACGAATTATTCCTTTTGTTTGTGAAACAGATGGGCTTGTTTTACTTATACTTTATTGGGGTGGGGGCACATCTGGCAGGTCAGGGGCCACTCCCTGCATGGTGTGGGTGATCCTATCTGAGCCTCTTGCACACAGCATGTGTTCCAGCCCTTTGCACCACTTCCCCAGTCCTATGCATTTATTTTAAAAAAGAAATAGTACTCATTGTTTTCATATATAATATAGAGGTTATTTTTTTTTATTTTAACACATGGTTACAAGGTTGTTCATAATACATTTTTATTCCACATTGTTCATACTTTTTCCGCATTGTTCAAGTTGTTTCATGATAAAGTTATAGTCATACAATGTACAACAACTTCACCAGTGCACATTTCCCACCACCAATGCCCCCGGTTTCCCTTACTCTTCCCAAAGGTCTTTGCCGTTCCAGTCTCTGGGGCATATGTTTTTTTCTCTCCCTATCTCTCTTTCATTCTCTTTCTTCTTCTTCTTTTTTTCCCCCCCTTTTAGACACTTCGGCTTGCAGTACAGTGAACATTTCCCACCACCAATGTCTCCAATTACCCTTCCCCCATCCTCCCCCACTTGCCTCTATGGCAGGCCTTTTACTTATTTCTCTCTTGCTCTCACTCTCTCCTTTCTTTTGTGATACTGTGGTTTGTACTATTGCTAATTAAGGGGTACCATGTATATCACTTTATTTCCTTTCAGCACCCAGTTCTTATCCAAAGTGATTAATTCCAACCATCACTGTCACCATGGACCATTCACTACCCTAACTGCATTCACCACTCTTTATGGCAAGCTTCCTTATACAGAGAATTACACACACACACACACAATGTAATATAATATAAATGTGGTTTGGGGGACCATAAGGGTTGTATGTTTGGCCACAATACAAGGCAAGCACTCTACTCTTTTTTTTGTTTTGTTTTGTTTTGTTTTGTTTTGTTTTGTTTTTGGGCCACACCCAGCGTTGCTCAGGGGTTACTCCTGGCTGTCTGCTCAGAAATAGCTCCTGGCAGGCACGGGAGACCATATGGGACACTGGGATTCGAACCAGCCACCTTTGGTCCTGGATCGGCTTCTTGCAAGGCAAACACCGCCGTGCTATCTCTCCGGGCCCAAGCACTCTACTCTTTATACTATAGCCCTGGCCTCCTAATATTCATATTTTTATCTATACTTTCTTTAATTGAATACTTTGAATAGTTTGCAGTTATATTAAAGTTATCACTGGATCTTGTTTTAGATCCTTGAAAAATGTGTATAAATGAAAACTTTTGTAGGTCAAGCCATATTTGAAAGTCTATATGGTACAAGCACTGAAATCTTTAATGAGGGCATGGCTAGCTGAACCCTCTTAGCACTTCCAAGGGATGACAGTAGGAGCTTCAGGTTGGTTTTTGGCACCACATGGTTCCTAAACACTAGTAAGAATGACCCCCCACATACTGAGCTGGGAATAGCTCCCAAACACCACCTGGAATAATCTCTCTTGTCCTCTCTACACCCCCAGAAAGAAAGAACTGTAACTTTCTCACAAGTACATTGCAGAAGTAAATATATTCTTTTGCTTGTTTGAGCTTGGGCTTTGGGCCATGCTGGTAATGTTCAGGGCATATCCTAGCTCTGCCTTTAGTAATTAGTCTTGGTGGGCTCAAGCGACCATATGAGATGCTGGGGACCAAACCTAGGTTGGTTCCATGCAAGGCAAGTGCCCTCCCTACCTGCTATATTACTGCTTTGGCACTAAATATATATTTATGAAGTTTATATTTTGTATATTAGGTTTTCTTAGAGTTAAAAGATTTTCTTGCCTTTTTTTTTTTGTTTGTTTTTTGGGCCACACCCGGCAGTGCTCAGGGGTGACTCCTGGCTGTCTGCTCAGAAATAGCTCCTGGCAGGCACGGGGGACCATGTGGGACACCGGGATTCGAACCAACCACCTTTGGTCCTAGATCGGCTGTTTGCAAGGCAAACGCCGCTGTGCTATCTCTCCGGGCGCGCCTTTTTTTTTTTTTTTTTTGGAGGGGGCTCTTTATATTGTAGTTTTATTTAGTTTTAATTTTAACAAATATCCTGGAGAGAGAGCCTGTAGAAAAAGGTGAAGCCCATGGGGTCAAGACCCCTCTCAGATGCCTGAGGAGGTAGCAAGTCTTCTTTCCTCTGCATCTAAAAGGATTTTGGGAGAGACAGACAGGGTAGGGTGCTAGTCCCCAGTTTGGGAGAATTATCTCTGTATAAAGACTGTGGCACAGGGACCAGACTAGGGATGAATGGGGAAACATCACAAGGACCTTTTTTTGTTTGTTTGCTTTTGGGCCAGCACTCAGGGTTTACTCCTGGCTCTGTGCTCAGAAACTGCTCCCGGCAGGCTCGGGGGACCATATAGGATGCCGGGAACTGAACCTGGGTTCGTCCCAGGTTGGCCACTTGCAAGGCAAATGCCCTGCCACTGTGCTATTGTTCTGGCCCCTATTGCCCAAATCTCTTTGTTGTTGCTGTTTTGATTTACTTTTGGGCCACACTGGATTGTGTTTAGGTCTAACACCTGACACTGCTCTGGAATTATTCCTGGAGGGACTCTGGGGATCATATGGGTGTTAGGGACTGAGGTAAACTGATAGTAAACTGCCATACCCAGTTTATATGGGTATGACTTTCTGACTTCTTTGCCTGAATTTGTCTAATGCATGGTACAAATAGACCTTTTTTTTTTTTTAAAATCCATAGTATCTCATAAAAGTCCTTTAAAGTTTTGTTTTCTGGGCCACATGGGGTACTGAGAGCTACTCCTGTTTCTGTGCTTAGGGATCACTCTTAGGCTTGGGAACAATATAGAGTGCTGAGGATTGAACCCAGGTCAGCCATATGCAAGGCAAGTGCCCTGTCCACTGTATAATTGCTCTAGTTCCAGTCCTAATATTGTTTTATTTGAAGATAACTTACATTTATTGTTTTGGGATCAGTGAAAAACCAGCCAGTAATACTTGTGGGTTATTTTGCATGTGATTTAAGAAGCTGACATTGTTTTACTAGGTGCAGTTCAGTGGTATACATGATAGTCGTAGGAATTGTTCTTTGAAGTACATAAAACATTGTTACCTGATTTAAAAATTCTCTTCTCATTGAGATGACAAATTATTATATGGGGTTAAAAAGCCACATAGATGCCGTCTGTGGGGTCAACTTTGCTTTGGCATTTGGACACCCACCATTTCCATATCCTCGGAGAGGCTCAGGTTGAGCCATTTTACTCCTGATTTTGTTGTTTTATTTGGGTATAATATAAATTTATGTTGGCTTTTTTTCGGGCCACACCTGGCTGTACTTAGGGGTTACTCTTGTTTCCGTGTTCAAAAATTACTCCTGGCAGGCTCAGAAGACCATATGGGATGCCGGATCAAATTTGGGTCAGCTGTGTGCAAGGCAAATGCCCTCCCTGCTGAGCTATTGCTTGGCCCCTGGGTATATTTTAATTGACTCTTTTCTCTTTGTAGGTACCCATTATTAAGTTAACGGATTCTTTCACTGAAGTGAAAGTTGATATCAGCTTTAATGTACAGAATGGCGTGAGAGCGGCTGATCTCATCAAGGATTTTACTAAGGTCAGAGGCTTCCTAATGCTGGTTCAATAAATAATAGCTACTGGATGGTTGGTTGGTTGGGTGATTTGGGAAGGGGAATTCCCCAACAGTGAAGTACTGGGGGCCACCAGGACCATCCTGGTTGCTTTTAGGAGCCATGCTATGCCAGAGATGGAATGTGGTATGGCAATGCTCACAGCTTTTTTCTGGTTCTGTACTCTGGAATCATTCCTGACCAGGCCCAGGGCACTCTATGGGGTACTGGGGATCGAGCTTGGGTCTACTGCATGTAGGGCAAGAGCCCTTTACCCTCTGCACTGCCCTGCAGTTTGTTTGTTTTTTCTTTAACAGATCTGTGAGTTCACTTTTTTTTGGAGGGGGGGCACAACCAGTGACGCTCAGGGATTACTCCTGGCTACATGCTCAGAAATTGCTCCTGGGTTGGGCGTCCATATGGGACATTGGGCATTGAACCCAGATCCATTCTGGGTTAGCTGCCTGCAAGGCAAACGCCCTACTGCTGCGCTATTGCTTTGGCTCCACTTTATTTTATTTCTCTCTTTAATAAGAAAAATTTTTAACTATTTTGAACATGAGAGATAGTATAGAAGATAGGGTGCTTGCCTTGCATGTGGCCAATCTGGTTTCTATCCCTGGAATATCCCATATGGTCTCCTGAGCACTGAAAGGAATGATTCCTGAGTGCAGAGCCAGGAGTAACATCTGAGCACTGCCAGGTATGGCCCAAAATCAAACAAACAAAATAAATTGAGACTAATAGGATAATAGAGAAAAACACTGCCAGTATAAAGTAATGGTGAAGGGTGACTGCCCTTCCCATCCTCTGATTAGTTGTTATCATGGCTGTCCTTGCACATGAGCTGTGGTACTCATGGGGACTTGCACCCTGCTTGGCTCTGGGGTCCTGAGTGCTGGGACCCACCATATTGTGCAGTGGGTAATGCTGGGAATGGAACCCTGTGGCCTCCCATATGCCAGGCAGGTTGAACTTGGTGTTCCCAGGATTCTGAACTTGGTTGCTTCACAGAATACACTCTTTCTTTTTTTGGGGGGGGGTCACTCATGATGACTGCACCTGGTAGTTTTGGGGAGCTCAGGAAGTACTCTGTGGGTCCATAAGGGCCATACCCTACTGTGCCAGGGTTTAAACTCTGACATGCAAGTGTCTTGATTGCTTGAACCATCATTCTCTCTTCCTGAAGAGTAGAGGAGGATGGGGGGAGAGAGAAAGAGAAAGAAGGGGAAGGGAGTGAGAAGTAGAGAGGGAGGGACATTCTCAGAACGAATATCTGAGAGAGAGAGGGAGGGAGAATGCCTGTGTATGAGAGAGAGAGTGAAGAGAAGAGAGGAGAGAGGCCTCCCAAGCAGTCCCTGTGATCCTTGGCCAGCTGGACCAGACAGCCCGGTGTCGGAGTTGGTGCTGTCCTGACCAAGCCGAGCTGGACACTGGCAAGCCCGGAATCCTGACTGTTCTTGCAGCCACCAGGGCTATACCTGCCATGTAATACTATGTAGTACTTAACAGCCCTGCATGTGAGACATATATGCCTGAGTTCTCAAGGGTTATTCCTGGCTCCAGGCTCAGAAATTGCTCCTGGCAGGCACGGGGGGACCCTATGGGGCGCCGGGATTCGAACCAATGACCTCCTGCATGAAAGGCAAACGCCTTACCTCCATGCTTTCTCTCCGGCCCCACCTGAGTTCTCTTTTAGGCGATGGAACTATTGTTTTTGTGGGGGGGTTGGTTGGGGAGCTTGTGGGCCCACATTGATGCCAGCATTCAAAACCAGGATTGCAGCTGCATGCTAGCAAGTGCCTTTGTACAGTCTCTTGACTCTTTGAAATCGTTTTTTCATGAAAAATGGTTTTGTTTGTTTGTTTGTTTTGGGGTCACACTAGGAGATGCTGAGGCTTACTCTTGGCTCCCTGACCCTTGAACAGGGATCACTCCAGGTGGGGCTTGGGGGACTAGATTGAGTGCTGGGAGTCAAACCAGGGTTAGTCTTTTGCATGTTTTAACCCTTGTACTATCTCTCTTGCCCTTGAACTATATATAGTATGTATGTTAATATATATATGTGTGTATATATATATATATATATATATATATATATATATATATATATATATATATATGCAGGTGGCCAAGTGTGATATCCTCTATGGCCTGGCCCAGCACTGCTGAGTGTGTGGCCCTGGAGGTCCCCTTCACAGAGCTCTCTTTCTCCTCTGGGGTGGTCTATATATATATATATATATATACTCCTGACTTCTGTGCTTAGAAATCGTCCTAGCAGGCTTGGGGGACCATATGGAATGCCAGGGATCAAACCAGGTTTATCCCAGGTTGTTTCCATGCAAAGCAAATGCCCTACCACTTTGTTATCGCTCCGGCCCCCTATTTTATTTTGGTTTTGTGCCAGTCCTGGTAGGCTGCTTCTAATAATGCTAGGAGACCTGGGACTCCCTCATGCTCCCTCTTAGACTTAGAGCCTTTGGATCCTTGTATGGGCTCTCCTGTCTGTATGGAAGACAGCGGACAGATCACGGCTGCTCCTGGGCTGTGCTGAGCCATGAGGGAGGGCCCTCATGGGGATTCTTAGACACCACATTGATGTATGCTCGGAGACCTTAGGGCTCCTCTGTGCTGTTTCTGATAGCCGTGTCCAAAGGAATGTAACATGTGTGTGTGTGTGTGTGTGTGTGTGTGTGTGTGT
Organism: Suncus etruscus; assembly: GCF_024139225.1. Taxonomy (NCBI): domain Eukaryota; kingdom Metazoa; phylum Chordata; class Mammalia; order Eulipotyphla; family Soricidae; genus Suncus; species Suncus etruscus. Next base: position 44,105,329 of record NC_064861.1, read on the forward strand.
GTGTGTATGAGACAGTCACCAAACAGAGGGGTGTGTGTGTGTGTGTGTGTGTGTGTGTGACAGTCACCAAACAGAGGGTGTGTGTGTGTGTGTGTAACAGTCTTACCTCTCTCCACCTGTGAGGACCAATGCATGCGTCTGTGAATGCTAGAGCAATTGGCATAGGAATTCACTGGAAATCAATTTGATTTCTTTTTCAGAAATATCCTGTATTACCATATTTGGTTTTAGTATTGAAACAATTCCTGCTACAGAGGGACCTTAATGAAGTATTTACAGGTGGAATTGGCTCTTACAGTCTTTTCTTAATGGCAGTCAGTTTCCTTCAGGTAAGTCACACTGTGTACTAACATTTATTTATTGGTTGGTTTGGGGCCACATCCAGTGGTGCTCAGGGTTTACTCCTAACTCTATGCTCAGGGGTCACTCCTGGTGGGGCTTGTAAGACCATATGGGGTCCCTGAGATTGAACCCAGGTCAATTGCCTGCAAGCCATTTACCCTCCCTGCTATATTATCACTCTGGTCCATGATGCACTAACATTTTAAAAAGTTGATCGATTGGCAAATTATTCTGGAAGAAAATTAAATCAAGTTCTAATTAGAATGTTTCTCTTGATTACATGTGACATTTTGCTTAAACTGGTTGCCTTTTTTTTAATCTATAAATCAGCAAGTAAATTCTTAGGAAAGAATGCTTTTTGTGTTGGATGCTGTGTGTTTTAGTATTTTGAAGACTGCAGATTCTAACAAGCAGAGCTGCAGTGCCAGGTCCATAGTGCAGACAGTTATCACAGATGCCAGTAACAAGAATGATTTCTAAGCTTTTCCTCTGGGAGTTGAGACCAGAGTTCTTTGAATGAGGACTCCTACGTCCTCATTGTGTGTATTGAGTATTGACTGCTCGGGAGTCAGAATGGCTTCCCTGATGTGGCGATGTAGTCAGCCCTGCCAGCTCCAAGGGCATCTGTACAGTTCAGCCTTATAACTATCCCCACTAATTCCACAACCAGAAATTGGTGTTTATACTAGCAGGACTGCCTCTTACTCTTTACCTGTTGACTGATTAACTGTTAAATGTACCAAAAATGATAATAGTATTGTTTGTAGAAGTCAGAAATGTCATTTATTGTCTCCACCTTGATAAATCAGAGAAAATCTAATATAAATTCTTTTCTTTGTTTTTTTCTTTTCTGTCCGTAGTTACATCCTAGGGAAGATGCTTGCATCCCCAATACAAACTATGGTGTTCTCTTAATAGAATTTTTTGAATTGTATGGACGACACTTCAATTATTTAAAGACTGGCATCCGGATAAAGGATGGTGGTTCATATGTGGCCAAAGATGAAGTACAGAAAAATATGCTAGATGGCTATAGGCCATCAATGCTATATATTGAAGATCCTTTACAACCAGGTATTGCAATTAGGTAAATTTGTGGGCATTCAAACAAAGGTCACTTGCTAGTTACTGTTTGTACTTTATCTTTAAATGAAAAACTGTTAGCTTTTAATTATCGTCATTCCTTTTTTTTTTTTTTTTTTGGTTTTTGGTTTTTGGGCCACACCCGGTGATGCTCAGGGGTTACTCCTGGCTGTGCGCTCAGAAGTCGCTCCTGACTTGGGGGACCATATGGGACACCGGGGGATCGAACCGCAGTCCATCCAAGGCTAGCGCAGGCAAGGCAGACAGACACCTTACCTCTAGCGCCACCGCCCGGCCCCCGTCATTCCTTTTCATCATAGTATTTTATAAGCCAATATACCGGTAACGACATTCACATCAGAAAACCACACTGTAAACTTCCAAGTTGTAGGATGAAAGAGCATAAGTATAGCTGAAGGATGGTTGGTTATATCTCAATGTAGCAGTTAGTTTTGTTTTTTCCTCATGTCCCCATTGCCCAGGGATTCAATTATTTGCTATGCAGGGCTTTAATAATGGTTTAGAAGTCTTTATACTTAGGGAACATAGTAATATGCTCTGAATGCAAGAGCAAAAGATTCAAGGCAGTTTTTTTTCCCTTTGAGGACACTCTCATCGTTTCGAGCTTACATAGTCTCCTGGTGCCTTTTCCTCAGGTTTTTATGTTTATTTTTGTTTTGGGGCCATATCTGGTAGTGCTCAGGGATTACTCCTGGTAGTGATGGGGGACTGTATGGGATGCTGGGGTCAAACTCCGGTTGGCATGCAAGGCAAACACACTATCCACTGTACTATCACTCTGGCCCTTTTTTTTTGGGGGGGGGGGTTTGGTTTTTGGGTCACACCCGGAGGTGCTCAGGGGTTACTCCTGGCTGTCTGCTCAGAAATAGCTCCTGGCAGGCACGGGGGACCATATGGGACACTGGGATTCGAACCAACCACCTTAGGTCCTGGATTGGCTGCTTGCAAGGCAAACACCACTGTGCTATCTCTCCGCCCCCCCCCCTTTTTTTTAAAGTGAGCAGAAAATTCCTTTTTGCTTTCATGGAATAATATCTGCTTGCTTGTATCCTAGCTTTTTGGGATGCTATTTTTCTATGCGATACTTATAAAATATTTGAATAATACATTATCATTCTTCAGTGGAAATGCTTTTAGTTATTACTTGAATATGTTTGTTATGAAAATGAGCAAGGCAGGGAATTAAGGGATGCAATAGTTGCCAGGAACCATTTATTTATTTATTTATTTATTTATTTATTTATTTATTTATTTATTTATTTATTTATTTATTTATTTAGTGGGGGGGCATACCTGGCGGCGCTCAGGGGTTACTCTTGGCTTTGTGCTTAGAAATTGCCCTTGGTTGGGCCGGGTAGGTGGCGCTGGAGGTAAGGTGTCTGCCTTGCAAGCGCTAGCCAAGGAAGGACCGCGGTTCGATCCCCCGGCGTCCCATATGGTCCCCCCAAGCCAGGGGCGATTTCTGAGCACATAGCCAGGAGTAACCCCTGAGCGTCAAACGGGTGTGGCCCAAAAACAAAAACAAAACAAAAAAAAAGAAATTGCCCTTGGCAGGCTCTGGGGACCATATGGGATGCCGGAAATCAAACTTAGGTCGGCTGCGTGCAAGGCAAATGCCCTACCGCTGTGCTCTTGCTCTGGCCCACTGAGAGCCCTTTAGGCTTGAAAGCCATCTTACACATGTAGAGAGTTTGTGGTCTTGATGCTCTGAGGAGCTACTCATTGAACTCACTCATGTAAAGGACCACAGAGATGTTGCAGCAAGATGTTTCTCCCTCTCCTAGCCTCCCCTTCTTTCCAGGAATTTTCTGATCCCAGAGCCTCGGATGCCCAAAGCATGGGTTAGGTAGTGACTTCCTTAGTTTGCATGACTGTATGAGATAGTCTGCACAGGGCCAGGATATATGTACATAGACAGCTTACATGCCATCATAACACACTTACTGTGTGATCCACCAGATCAGACCAGTACTGTGACCAGTTGTGGGTAGCAGTGACTGACAGCCTGATCCCAGCACTGCTCTTGGGGTACATGCCATCCAGTTTGTATTAGGCAGTGGTGAAGCTTATGTTTCAATAATGGGTTTCTCTTCAAGGTAATGATGTTGGAAGGAGTTCCTATGGGGCTATGCAAGTGAAGCAGGCCTTCGATTATGCCTACGTTGTTTTGAGTCATGCTGTCTCGCCAATAGCCAAGTACTATCCCAACAACGAAACGGAGAGGTAAAAGTTTAACTGGAATCAGCCCATTGCATCTTGACTGGTTGTGACTTCTTTAAATTAATGTGCCCCCTTTTTCATTCTTTTGAACACATGCAGCATATTAGGTAGAATAATTAGAGTAACGGATGAAGTTGCTACGTATAGAGATTGGATATCCAAGCAGTGGGGCTTGCAGAATAGGCCTGAACCTTCATGCAATGGTAAGAGTTTTTCACTGACTGATTGACTGGTGTTAGAGGTTTTTCTATGCTGTGTGTTTAATAGGAAGAAACGTTTTCCAATCTTTTGCGACTCTTTCAGGAAATGGTGTTACCTTGATAGTAGATACTCAGCAGTTAGATAAATGTAATAATAATCTATCTGAAGAAAATGAAGCCCCTGGAAAATGTAGAAGTAAAACTTCGGAATCTCTTAGTAAAAACTCTTCAAACTCTTCATCAGGTCCAGTGTCTTCCTCTTCTGCCACACAGTCCAGCTCAAGTGATGTTGTAAGTATGGAGCCTCAGCTTTTCTCAATCTACACATTGCAGGGACGCTTATATGTCCCCTCAGAGCTCTGGCAGCATGTAGGAGGTGTCCCTGTACCCTCAAAAGCCAGGCAGCTCATTTCTAGTCTAGAAACTCATTCACAGTTTCTAGTCGAGTCCCAGGACACCTTCAGGGCTAGCGCCACTGAGCCCATCTCCATGATGCAATTTCCAGTTCTTGAAGGTTTAAGTCGAAGAAATCATTCCCATAACCTATTGAACATTTTTATTGTTTTTTTTTTTTTTGTTTGGTTGGTTTTGGGCCACAACCAGCAGTGTTTAAGAGGTCACTCCTGGTGGGCTCATGGCACCATCTGGTATGCTGGGGACCGAACCCAGGTCAGCCATGTGCCCTACTACTGTACTGTAGCCTTTCTCCAATTCACCTATTTATTTGTTTTTTTTTGTTTTGTTTTGTTTTGTTTTGGTTTGGTTTTTTTTTGGACCATACCTGGCAGTATTCAGGGGTTACTTACTCCTGGCTCTGCACTAAGGAATCACTCCTAGTGGCCTTAAGGGAACTTATAGAATGCTGGGATGGCAGGGATTGAACTGAGGTTGGCCATTTCGAAAGGCAAGTGCCCTATCAACACTGTACTTACTATCTCTCTGGCAAAAAGTGTGTACACTTTAGTGTTTTTGAATTAGCAGTGATAGGGTTGTACAGCCACTTTCAGTAATTACAGAACTTTGTAGTTGCTCAAAAAAGGGAATCTTTGGGGCCGGAGAGATAGCACAGTGGTAGGGCATTTGCCTTGCAAGCGGCCAACCTAGGGCTGACATTAGTTTGAATCCCAGCATCCCATATGGTCCCTCAAACCTGCCAGGAGTGACTTCTGAGCACAGAGCCAGGAGTAACCCCTGAGTGCCATTGGGTGTGCCCCCCCCCCCCCCAAAAAAAAGGAACCTTTTTGCAGTCTCTTGACAGTTCCTTTTTACCCAGGATCTACTTTCTATCTCCATTCTGATTGAATTTGATTAAATTCTCACTGTCAGTTAGACCGATAGTTACTTTCTTTATCTGGGCTCTTTCTGAGTTTCCTTAGTTAAAATCAAAATTGGCTTGCCCATTATTTGAATTTAGACTTTATTAGGTGTCTGACATAAAGCATAACCTAAATTTGGACAGGACATAATTTTGTGTTGTTGAGGTAACTGTTCAGCATATTACCCTCACATACAGAATCTGCCCATATGCCTTTTAGGTTCCTTGTGCAGAGCTTTTGAGAACAGAATGTTGAACTGGGTCACATATTCTGGGAGCAGAGACTGTCTTGAGCAGGGCACCTTAGAGATTGAGGAGCCATGTGAAGTGTGAGGTCAAGGAAGAGACCCAAGGCACATGGTTTTCTTGGACCAGCAGAATCCTGGTCCCTGGCTCAGAAGCAGATGGGGCCCTACCCACTGTCTCTATGCTCAAAATTCACACATGGAGTCTCTGCTTGTTTACCTTTTTCTTTTCTTTCCTTTTTTTTTTTTTTTTTTTGTGGGAGTGAGGCACATAACCAGGGGTGCTCAGGGCTTCCTCCTGGCACTGCACTCAGGAATCACTCCTTGCGAGGGGGACCATATGGGTCTCTGGGAGTCAGCCCCTTGCAAGGCTGGCACCCTCACCACTGTAATATCTCTCAGATCCCCCCCAAAGACACTCCAAAACTTTCCCTCCCTGCTGTTTTATTGGTTTTATTTTATATTTGGCTGAAGACCTTAAGATGGGAATTGGGATAGAGGTTTCTTGCTCTTTACCATGCTCTTCCCATGGTGCCTTGGTTTATTTTCTACAAGTTAAAATGCAAGTAAACTTCACCCTTCCGTGAGATCTTCAAAGTGGATTAGAAATGCCAGATGTTGGCCTTAGATTTAGCAGCAAACAACTCTCTGGTGAAGTTGGCCACTGTAATTGGGAGAAAACTTCAGCTAGTTTTACAAATTCCTCAGCATGCTTCCTATAACTCCCAGTGCTTAAAATCAGTCCAGAGAGTACTTAGTTGAAAATGTTTTTGTGTTGGGTATCTAAATTCTGAGTATGTCACATCGTGATGCATGTGACTTGTATTAGGATTCTGATGCGACGCCATGCAAAACCCCTAAGCAGCTGCTCTGCCGGCCAGCCACTGGGAACCGAGTGGCAACGCAGGATGTGCCCCTGGAGTGCTCGCAGGCGGTGGGGAAAATACAGAGCACGCAGACCACTACCACAGTGAACAGCACCAACAAATCTCAGGTGGTGTGTGTGTGTGTGTGTGTGTGTGTGTGTGTGTGTGTCTGTGTGTGTGTGCGCGCGCGCGCGCGATAGTGTTTGTTACCAAATTATTTTTCTAAGTGCAAATAATAAGGATGCATGTGCGTATATCTCTGTGTATATTCATATACATAGGCTCTGTTAACTGAGAAAAGCCCATTTTGTTCTAAGAATCTCCTGAGCATGTTAGTGATGGGATGACCTACAGATCTTTATAAAACACCTTTGTAACATAAACATTCGTGAGGATCAGTGACTAGTCCATATAAAATGTCTCAGTCAGCCTACAAGACTCAGCATTGAATAATTGTATTGTTATAAAAAGAGTTCCATTCTTGAAGTAAAGCTCACAGTACATTTTTGCAGATTGTGCATAGGCAGGAATAGCATGTCCCTTATGTTTTAATGTTTAATACCAGTGGCTTGACATTGCAGCGGCCATTCATTCAGCAGCATCTTTGACTTAATAATAGCCAGAGAGAAATGCTCTAGTGTAAGATTTCAGGTTGCTTAAAACTTTGTTAATCATAAGTAATGGATCAAAATGAAAAGTCATTTTATACTAGGCTTTAGCCTTTGGCTGTTTTACCTCTGAGATTTCACAGGGATCTTGGGAAGGCCTCTTGACTTTGGAGATTAACTGTTATGTCCATCCCCTGTGTCTGACTTGACTTGCAAGACTACTTAATTACATAGTCATGACATGTGCTTTGAGCTCAGACTTGTTTGGAAATAGCACTTAAAGTGATAGCAGCCAGCTGTGGCAATCCCTTACCGTGTGTCTAAGAGGTTCTTCTGGTATTGTTAATTATTATTGGCAAGTATTATGTAGCCTGTTGGTTGATAGAACCTTAAGAAAAGTTGCCCATCCCACGACAGGGTATTCTACCTGTGAGACCTAAGTCAGCATATCCCCAGTTGTTTAAAGCTCCTCAAATTATGTCTTAGCGAGTGTTCTGTTGAATCCACAACACTAATGACTTTTTGACTGCTTTCCTTTTCTGCAGCACGGATCAGCAAGGCTCTTTCGTTCTTCCAGCAAAGGCTTCCAAGGTACAACTCAAACAAGCCATGGTTCCTTGATGACAAACAAACAGCATCAAGGCAAATCAAATAATCAGTATTACCATGGCAAAAAGAGGAAACACAAGAGGGACACTCCCCTCTCAGACCTTTGTAGATAGTCGGCGTTGTACGGTGGACCGTCTGCTGTGTGCAATGACCTCATGCTCAGGACAGTTGGATAGGGACTCCTGGGAGACATTCAGGAGCCGTACACTGTTCAGACGTTGATTTAGCAACTACGTTTTTTCCCAGCTCGCCACGGATGGATCATGAAGACTGACAACTGCAAAAATAAAAAAGCAAGCAAAAAAGGGGGAAAAATAAAGGCTGCTCGTTTGATAAGTCATATGCTATAACAGGGTCATTTTAAGATTTAAAGCTTGAATGTAAAATAAATATATTTCTCATTGGCTTTATGCAGAGTTATAGGGAAATAGTATTCAGTGTGGATAGGGTGATAGAAGCAAAAAACCAATTTTAAAGGATGGGGGTGGGGAAGGAAGACAAGAGATATCTTATAGGAAGTCCAGATTCCAAAGGGTAAAGTGATTGGTGCATGTTTGTTTGTTTGTTTTTTTAAAATATTTTTGCATATATTTACCATTTTAATGTGTGTATATATAGAAGACCACATAGGAAATTGATATTTGTAATAGTGGATTTGTTAATACTTTTTACATAACATTACTGTTTAAATTGTAAACAGATTTTTCTCAGGATTAGTTTAAAAAGTAATCTGAATTGTCATCTTAACATCCATATATAGGGAAGTGATTAGTTCTCTGATTCAATTTGTTTTCCTCAGCCTTGAAATGAATTAATAGAACCCTTGTGACCTGCTGCAAAATTTTTTCCTCTAAGAAAAGGTTTATGGTGGCAAATGACGTTAATTTTATTTTGTAACAAAGAAAATGTACTATGTACTTTTGTGTAAACACTGAAAAATCTCTAGTCATCTCTAAGAATTAACTTGCAACTGTTTCTATAGTGATGTCGTCTTGGGCGATGGGCAGTTACATGACTCTGTGTTTGTTTCCTTTGCAGTCTTTTATCTTCCCCTCTTCCTACTAGGGACAAAGGCCCTGGGCCTGGCCCCAGTCCCGCCACAGTGAGCCCCTGAGTCCCACAGGCTTTGCATGCTGGTTCCTCTCGCCCTGTGTGCTGCGTGTGCTTCTTCTCATCTCTTCTTTTTAAAATTCATGCTTAACTACTTACTGTGGGAGAGAATAACTGTAAACAGCTTTAATTAAATCATACTTATAAAAAAACTATTTTCTTATACTCCACTTTATGCTTTTGGTATTGTTGATCTTTAAGAATTAAATGGTCTTTGATAATGGATCCATTTTTGTATTGCCTTATTAAGACCAAATACTTCTTGTCATCCCATTCTTTATCCTCTCCTTTCGTGGAATTATTATCTTTAATTAAAACTTTTTAAACATTGGCTTGTTTCAATCATAGTGTAAATTTTGGTTGTGATCAGCCTTGAGTGCAAATGAGATGTATAATTCTGTTATTCATCACATGTTGAGTTTGAAACTCATTGGAAATATTTAATAGAATGTAAGTGACATTTCTAAAAATGCTTTCTTTCAAGGTGAAAACTGTTATGTTTAGCATCAATGTGTGTGGCTCTTGACTATAGCCATTTCTGAGATGAGATTCATATATATATATATATATATATATTTAGACATATACATATATATAGTACTATTGGCTTTTAGAAATTTCTTTTATATGCATTTATGAAATATTGAAGACCAATCAGACCATTAATGGACACTTAGTGCAACTTTTTATAAAGAAAATAATGCTAAAAAAAAGTAAGACCAAAACTGAAGTCATCACTGAAATCAACAATTTTCAATATGTTCGTATTTTAATTCACTACAACAGAAAAATGTGTTCCAAAACTGGAAACTCATAATATTTGTATAAACCGTGGAAGATTTTCAATGTGATGTTATTTTGACAATGTTTTAAATTTTAGAGTCACCTATTTTACTCTGATCAGAATTTTTATCAAGAATATTGAGCTTCTGTTTTCTTTTTTTTTTAAACTAGTTTGTCATAACATATTGTGCAAAAATCACAGTATTTATTTTCTAGAACTATTGTGAATGTATAGACTTATGTTTACTGCTAAGGGAACAATTATTTATAAAATAATATTAAATCCAGTATTAGCTGCCTATTTTAGACACTTAATACTTGCAGAGATCCATGTTACATTTACCACACTGAAGTTTCGTTTTGTTTTGTTTTCTCAAAAATCACCCTCATTGTTGAAAGTAAATGTACTCTTAGGGTGCAGATATTAGTGTTACAATAAGCATGTGATTATATTAAGGTGGTGGTAGCGGGAAGATAATCTTGATTCCATTGGGAATCTTAGGTTTTCGTAAATTTATTGGGAAAATAGTTTTTCCTGTACTGCTGAAGTTTCTTTTTGGTAAACAGTATCTTTCTAAAAGAAAAAAGCATGAAGGAGAAAACTGAGGTGTGTACATTTCCTCAAATGACCAGCATTGTATTAGTGAATACTGTGTATCTTGCAATGAACAGTGTGGAAGCTGTTCGATTTTCAACCTGAAGTAAAAGACTTTCAAGAACTTTTTAGTTTGCCTGTTCATTTGTTTTGTACATTTCATCTTTGTATCTGACTCCTGTCTGTTTCCTCTTTTGAGTTTTAAAACTTTCCGCAAAGATTTTGAAAATAACTCAGAAATGCGTCATTCAGATATTACAGCTCATCATCCATGTCCATGAATCATAACCTTCCGTGGTCAGTCCTCATAGACTCGACCTTTACTATAACTCAGCCCCCACAAGACGAACTTTTTCTGGTAGTCATATAAGCGTCCCTGGTCGGTGTTGAAGCTCCTGAAGCAGTCGTCATACTCACACACTAGCTTTTAGAGGCACTGCTGGCTTATGGTTTGGTGAAGGAGATGAACACATCCCCTCTCCATTTCTCAAGCGTCTGTGAAGGTACCTGGCTTTCAATGTCTTTGTTTTGTTTGGAGAAAGTTGTTCATGAAGGTTTTCACATCTGGATTTGATCTGTGGGAGCTACTAGTTTTACATGGAGTTGCCCTCTTCAGCAGTTGATCATAATGTATTTTTTTTGTCCTATGTTGAGTGTGTTTTACTTTTTTAACTCGCAGTTTGAGCCTCGTTATTTAGGTTATTTGCTTTGGCTCCAGATGTTCTTGGGGAAAAAAGTCTTGACAGAGCAGAACGCTGGGCGATAGAGTGGATGCATTAATAGTCTTTTTTTTTTCTCTATAATCATATCTCCCTATGTTTTCCTCTCAGTTTCTCTCCCAGGTAATGGTAAGTGTGAGTTGTGTTTGCCTTAACCTCTGGAGCATTGTTGGTGCCTTTCAGAATTACGGGTGGTCAGAAGCAAGGATGACACTGAGGGCCATGGGGCCCCATTGGTGTGATGGGTCCATTGCAGCCACCTCCTAGACTAGGAAGTACTGGGGCTGCTTTGTAGAGATTCCTAAATGCCACATTACTGGGTATATTGATTGCCAGTGTTTTATATTGTTTGTGACTATGTCGCTTTATATTTTAATTTAATATTGATCTACGGTTTGAAATGGATTAAATCCATTTCTAATTACCCCTCCAATTTGGGGGGGCACTTTGTCAAATGCCACTAGATTTTTTTGTTTTGTTTTGTTTTTGGGTCACATCCAGCAGCGCTCAGGGGTTACTCCTGGCTCGTTGCTCAGAAATTGCTCCTGGCAGACCATATGGGATGCCAGGATTCGAACCACTGCCCTACTTCCATGCTATCTCGCTGGCCCCTCATTAAATTTTTTCAAGTTAAATGGTCAGCTAGGAAGATGATGTTGCCCATTTTGTTTGTGATAAATAATTAAATGTGAAAATTATTGTTCAGAACAATACCTTCATCAGTTCTTGCTTTCCTGGCTCATTAAACTGTTTCAAGTAGTAGAAGAGTAACATTTTTATGAAACATGTTATGAGCAAGGTATCCTATAAATGACTGTTAAATTTAATCATGTAGAAAAGTCTTAGCAAATAGATACACTATACATAGTCTAAATGAGTGAAGTACTGAGAAAATGATCTAGCATTAAAATGGGAGCAAAAATAGGTATAAGCGATTCCTTGGAACTGCTTTCTTCACCTGGCCTCTACCTCCAGTTCATGTGTGTATGTGGGGTGTGTGTGTGGGTGGTGGTGGTGGAGGATAGCTAGTGATACTCAGTGGTTACTCCTGGTTATGTGCTAAAGAATTACTTCTTCGGGGCCAGAGCTGTGGCGCGAGTGGTAAGGCGTCTGCCTTGTCCGCACTAGTCTAGAATGGATCGCAGTTCGATCCCCTGGCATTCCATATGGTACCAAGCCAGGAGTGATTTCTGAGCGAATAGCCTGAAGTAACCCCCGAGTGTCACCAGGTGTGGCCCAAAACCAAAAAAAAAAAAAAAAAAAAAAAAAAAATTTACTTCTGCCTTGCTAGGGCCCTAAGGGTTGCTGGGGGTTGAACCTGGGCCACCTTGTGCAAGGCAAGCACCTTACTCTCCTGTCACTCAAGTCTTGAGTTTTGATCAAGGCTCTTACTACTGACCATTTTCTCAAAATGGTTAAAATGAATGTTTTAAGAAGAGATGTTTACTCCATTACTTAGCACTTAATATAATTTTGAGAAAAACCAAGTTTTACCATAGTTGTTTGTAAGGACTCAGGAGCCCTATTCCTGATTATTTCCCTGAGCGCTAGGTTGACTTCATACCCTAAATAAGCACCTTCCCCGCCCCCCATCAATGATAATGACTTAAATATATATGTGCATTGAGTGTTGACAAAGTTATTAAGTAAAAGGATTGCTCATAAGATTTACTGATCTCTTTGATACGCAGAGTTAATAAACCGCTAATATTTGTTTTACAATTAGGTCAGGTTTCCACTTCCTACCACTTCCCAAGTATTTGACCTTCCCATTTTCAGCTTAAGTATGTGCCTTAGTAAGTTTAACCTCATCCAAAGGATACCAGTCTGAAAGAGAACACCTTAGAGACACAGAACGACACCAGCAGTGCATCAGCCCTGGGGAAATGTGTCCTCTTAGTGGCTGTTTATTGGTATTTACACAACTTTAATTTTCCATTTGAATTTAAGGCCCAGTGCTTCCCTCGCTACTTTTGATTGCAACAGTTTCTTCATGGCTTGTTAGAGGATGGAATGTTTGAGGGTGTTGTTTTAGCTGAATGATACTGTATTAACAAGTGAGAGGTGATGAAATAAAACCAGAGGACCATTTCCTGACTGGTGGAAGGGGAGATGAAAGCCCCTCACTCTAGGCACCACATAGTTTATTTAGCTCTTTTCTCCAGGAACTTTATCTTTCTAAGAGACTGAGCTTTGAGGACCAGCCACTTTATTTAAAGTTAAATCTATCTTCACCTTTCAGTTGGGTTCTGTGCATTCAGAACGGTTCTCTAAATCATGATTACTTTAAGTTTGTGGTGGTAAGTTATGTTGTTTTGTCCCCACTTTTCATCTCTGAATTTGGAGATTTCCCCCTTCCCTTTAGAATTTATATGTTGAGTTTCCAGGAATCACTTTTATTGGGGTGGAGGTTGTCTTTGAAAAGTGCTTTAATCTACCCCAAATCCAAAGACTTGTTAAAATTTTTTACATATCACATTCCTGAAACAGCAGTTTTATTCCATGGTATTAAAAGTGAAAAGTTAGGGATCAGAAAATTATAGAGTACAGCAGGTAGGGCCTGGCATGTTCCATCCTCAGCCCTCTATATGGTCCCCTCTGAGCCTGCCAGGAGTAATTCCTAAGTGCAGAACCAGGAGTATCCCCTGAACATTGCCAGTTGTGGCCCATAAGCAAAATAAAAATAAAATAAAAACTGAAGGTAAAACAGTTAACCAGCTTCTTAGTGGGCTATACATATGTTTAAGAGAGTTTGGTGAATTCAGAGCTTTGTTTTTAATAACATTTCTATTTATTTTTTCTCTGATTAGCATTGCCTTCTGTGTTAAGAAATGAGGACTCCTGTGAGGTGCTGGAGGTCTGAATCATCTTGAAAGCTTTCCAAACTTGTCTAGTTACTGCTGCAGAGGCACTAAGGAATTGACCAGAAAAAGATTTGATACAATTAATTTATGAAATTGCAACACTTCCTGAGGTCCTATCCTGGGCACCAGTTATGAATACTATGAATGAATTACCCACCTGGATGTTTTTTTTATTTACCTTTATTTTCTCCCTGCTAACAACTATTTCTTCAAAGATGTCAATTGGTTGAAAATTTTATAAATTACATTTCTACATACATCTGCCCCCAGTGCTTACCATTGGGATTATTATTTATAACCTGCAACTCAATAAAGGCTTTGTGCTGTCATTTATCTTCAGAACCTTTGGTATAAGCCTTCATATAAAACTTGAGTGGCTATTTATAAAAGTGTATGCCTACTTTGTAATTCTTAAAAAAAAAAAAAAAAAAAAAGCCCTGTTTAGGGCTGAAGAAGAGAGTACAAGAATTTAGGTGCTTGCCTTGCATGCTACCAATTCTGGTTTAATCCCTGGCACTGCATTTAGAGATTGCTTTTCTGTGGGTTCAACCCTTTGCTGCCTGCCATGGAAGGAAAGATGCTTTACTTGCTTGTATTCTGCTTAGGTTTTTAGCTCAAAATATCTTTATAGCCTCACTACAGTCACTATCTGTGACTCCCTAGAATTTGGTTATTTGCAAATACAGCCCAGTTTTGTCCCCTGCCTTAAAAGTAAGGGGCTCTGCTTGCTAGACTGAGAAGTTGACCTATGTCACCATAGGTTGGGCAGAGCAGCATTTGCCATGAGCAATTAATGGATATGATGAGACCTCCAAAGAGTAGCCTAGCAGGGCTCATAACACAACTGATACATCTTTAGAAATCTGGTGTTGGGTGGGGGCATGAGGGAGGGAAACCAGACAAAAATAGCTGTCCTTTGGATGCCTGAAACCCAGCTGAGCAGAGATAGAAACATCCTGGATAGTTTCCTCCAAGATTATCACTGACTGATTGCAAGTGGGAAATGGTTTGGCATTTGCCTGACGAGGTGGACCGACCTTCCGGATTCTGCCCATTGTACACACTGACAGGTTCTCTGAAAAGGCACACAAGGAGCTCAGTGAACTGAGCGCTTTGTATACAGGACCCCTGTGTTCAATCCCCAGCACCACATGGTCCTGTGGGCACTGCTGGAAGTGTCGTCCCCCCCCCCCCCATAGTGAAGTCCTTTAAAGTAGCATCCCAGAAGTGTCTTAAATAGTGAATGAGAGTTGAAGGCTGTGGGCAGCATAGCTTTGTCCCCCCCCTTCTAAAATGTGAAATAAGGGCTAGAATGATAATGCAACAGGTGGGGTGTTTGTCTTGCATGCTCCTGACACAGGTTCCAACCCCAGTATCCCATATGGTCCCTCGAGTACTTCCAGAGCCTTGAATAACTTCTAAGCATTGCCGGTGTGGCCCAAAGAGTGAAGTGAGATCTAGTTTACTGAGCTGAAGAGAGAGCATAATTAGTACGGCACTTTCTCTGCATGCAGCTGACCTGGGTTCAATCCCTAGAGGGTCCCCTGAGCCCTGCCAGGAATAAATCCTGAGGCACTGCTGGGTGTGACTTCCAAACAAACCAAAAGTCTAGTTTCTTTTTATCCTCTAGTCCAAGCGCTCCAGACTTAACTTGGCCAACTGCTTCCTTTTCAAAAAATAATTACTCAGCGCCCCCAGGGGAATCAAATTTCTTTAAGCAAACATAGCACCCCTAACTCAAGGCTCTGTGGAACATACCAGCAACCCCTGAAAGAGGTAATAATAGCCTTTGGGAAACTCCTTGCTCTGGGACTCCCCCCACCCCCACCCCCCCCCCACCCCCGTCTCCTTGTGTAATAGAAGTTTTAATACTCTGGTATGTGCGGCAGGAACCAGAGTAAAATGGGTAGGGCACAACCACATGGGCTTTCGGGGGTCAGATGCAGGTGACCCAAATTTTATCCCCAGCACCCCATACAGTCCTCTGAGCTCTACCAGGTCTGATCCCTGATTGCTAAACCCTGATCATTGCTGGTATGGCCCCTCCCAAAATATCTGGGGTGTCTCTAGATTTGTAAAATGCTTTTCATATGCAAACTTGTCTAGGCATCTTCCCCTGGGGACTGTCCCATTTATACTGTAGCATCATTCTCTGTATTCCCAACTCCTTCCTGCTGGGTCTCATCTGGCAGCGCACACATAGGAGTGCCGCCTTCCTTTTTCTAGGACTTTTTCGTTAACTTGATAGTCAAGTGCTCCATGGCTCTTTGTAAACTAAGAATCATGAAATGACCGTGATCTTTCATCTTAAGTAGGGATATTTTAAGTGCACTTTAGAGCCAAATTTGAAGGGAACACCCCCTTCAGAGGGTTTCCATCTCCACTGGGGAGGTGGGAGATGGAGATGAAACCCGGGGCCTGGTGTATTTGAAGAATACCCTCTACTACTAAACTATATCTGACCCTCCAGTTTTATCTCCATTTCAATGAATTTCCAAGAATTGCCTTGAGAACTGCTTCATCTTTTGGTATTTTTTTAGATTAATAAGTTAAAAATTAACATGCTTATTTGGATCTGAACCTCACTGCATTATATTTCCACTTTAAAAATGCTTTTGGGGGGCCTGAGAGGTAGTACAGGGCATAGGGCACTTGCCTTGCACATGGTATCCCATATGGTCCCCCACACCCCTCCAGGAGTAATTCCCAAGCTCAGAGCCAGGAGTGACCCCAAACACCATGTGGTCCAAAAATCAAATCAAATAAATGAAAATGTGTTTGTTTTGAGGAGATAGTTATGCCCCATCTGGCCCCACAGAGTTCTTCTGAGCATTGCTGGACACAGCCTACTAGGTTTCTGGGTATTCTTGGGCTTTTGTGTGGAACTGCTGGTGTGGTTGATTGAATACAACCATTAGCGGGTCCAGGCCCCAAATCATTCTTTCTATTTTATTTTGGTTTGGGTTCATATTTAGCATGTTCAGGGTTTGCTCTTTGGGAATTACAGTCGTTATTGCTTGGGTTTTACTTCTGGCTCTGCACTCAAATCAAGCCTGGCTGTGCTGGAGAAACAAGTGATACAGGGAATTGAACGTGGGTTGGGGGCCAGCAAAGCATGGAGCCTTAACATCTGTGCTGTCATGATATGTTTGTTGAATTTGCGCTATAATTTCTCTTCCATCGGTGTTCAGTAAAATATGTTAAACTAGGGGCCAATGAGATAGCATGGAGATAAGGCATTTGCCTTACATGCAGAAGGTCAGTGGTTCAAATCCCAGCATCTCATATGGTCCCCCAAGCCTGCCAGAAGTGATTTCTGAGCATAGAGTTAGGAGTAACTCCTGAACGCTGCCGGGTGTGACCCAAACGAACAAACAAAAAAACTGTTAAGCTATGTTCTATACTTATCAGGTTGGCTTTAAATTGCAACAACTTTGACTTTTAAATTGGAAAGATTTAAAAATGGGAACTTTTCTTTTTTGTGGAGGTTTCCATTTGGGATGCGGACTTGGGGAACCATTTGGGATGCCAGAGATTGATCCTTAGTTGGCTGTATGCGAAGCAATCACTTTACCTTTACCTATTTTTTTTTTATTTTTTTATTTTTTTTTTGGTTTTTGGGCCACACCCGGCGGTGCTCAGGGGTTTCTCTTGGCTGTCTGCTCAGAAATAGCTCCTGGCAGGCATGGGGGACCTATGGGACACCAGGATTTGAACCAACCACCTTAGGTCCTGGATCAGCTGCTTGCAAGGCAAACACCGCTGTGCTATCTGTCCGCACTTTACCTAATTAATATCTCTCCTGAGCCCCATTTTTTATCATTTTTAGTGAAATGTTTTATATACATCTTGTCTGAAGATCCATTTAAAAAAATTCAAAATGAGGGGCCGGAGCAGTGGCGCAGGCGGTAGGGCATTTGCCTTGCACACGCTAATCTAGGACGGATCGAAATTCAATCCCCCCTGTGTCCCATATGGTCTCCCAAGCCAGGGGCTATTTCTGAGTGCATAGCCAGGAATGACCCCAGAGCGTCACTGGGTGTGGCCCAAAAAATGGAAAAAAAAAACAAAAACCCTTAAAACAAAACTGAAATAATGTACTTGGGAAAAAGCATGTGTATGTATCTCCTATTAGAAATGTATTAAAATGGGCCCGGAGAGATAGCACAGTGGCATTGGCCTTGCAAGCAGCAGATCCAGGATCTAAGATGGTTGGTTCAAATCCCGGTGTCCCATATGGTCCCCCATGCCTGCCAGGAGCTATTTCTGAGCAGACAGCCAGGAGTAACCCCTGAGCAACGCCGGGTGTGGCCCAAAAACCAAAAAAATAAAATAAAATAAAATGTTGAAGAGATGGGGCATGGCGGCAGGGTGTTTGTCTTGCATGTGGTCAAACTGGATGGCCAACCCAGGACGGTCTCAGATTTTAATCCCTGGTAACCTATATGCTCCCTGAGTCTGCCAGAAGCGATATCTGAGTGCCACTGGGTGTAACCCAAAAAAAGAAACAAAAAATGTTGGAGGAATTTATTACAGATAAAAATGCCAGTGTTTAATGCCAACATTAAGATGAAAGGAGAGGGTCATTAAAAATATCAAGTGGCCTATTAAACTATTTTCAAAACAACTACTGTAAAATGGCTGAAAACCATTTTACTCTTAAATTACTCATCAGGTAATATGAATATAGCTTTGTACAAACACTCAAAATACTTACAAGGGGGGCCGGAGAGATAGCATGGAGGTAAGGCGTTTGCCTTTCATGCAGAAGGTCATCGGTTCGAATCCCGGCGTCCCATATGGTCCCCCGTGCCTGCCAGGAGCAATTTCTGAGCATGGAGCCAGGAGTGGCCCCTGAGCACTGCCGGGTGTGACCCAAAAACCACAAAAAAAAAAGAAAAAATACAAGGTAGATTATATTATGCACTTTTATTTTAAAAATTAAAAAAATTGGGAGATCACACCAATTTTGGTATGCTCAGGCTTACTCCTGGCTCTGTGCATGGGGATCACTCCCGGCAGTACTGGGGGACCATATGCATTGCTGGGGATTGAACCATGACTGGCTACATGCAATGGAAGTGCCTTTGCACTGTACTTTGTCTCTGGACTTCTCATCTTTGTTTTTCAAAATCCAGTTTAGAGGGGCGGGAGAGAAAGCACAGCAGTGTTTGCCTTGCAAGCAGCAGATCCAGGACCTAAGGTGGTTGGTTTGAATCCTGGCGTCCCATATGGTCCCCCGTGCCTGCCAGGAGCTTTTTCTGAGCAGATAGCCAGGAGTAACCCCTCAGCAATGCCGGGTGTGACCCAAAAACCAAAATCAAACAAACAAACAAAAAAAAATCCAATTTAGAGGCTGAAGCGAGTAAAGTTTTTTCCCTTGCTTGCAGATAACCCCACTTTAATCCTTGGTACTCCCTTTTCGTCCCCAGAGCAATGACACCTGTGTTCCCTAAGCATAGCCAGAAATAAGCCCTGAGCGTTGATTGGTATGAGCCCCGAACAAAAACTATCCAATTCAAAAAGCACAACCTGTCACAGACATCTCCACAGGAGATCTGTGAGGGTCAGGAAGTCTGGATCTGCCTGCAGTGGAATGAGAGAGAAACTGGTGTATGGGGCTGGCAGTATGGGCCCTGGGGCTCCACACAGATTGAGAGACTGGTGGGCTCAGCAGTACTGTTAGGCTCAGATTTTCCTCTCTCCTGTCTCCTGGTCTGAGGTAGGTGCTTCCAGCTTCAGGTTTCTTTGTTTTGTTTTGTTTTTTTGGATCACACCCGACAGCGCTCAGGGGTTACTCCTGGCTCTATGCTCAGAAGTCTTGCTCCTGGCAGGCTTGGGGGACCATATGGGATGTCAGGATTCGAACCACTGTCCTTCTGCATGCAAGGCAAATGCCCTACCTCCATGCTATCTCTCCAGCCCTGGCTTTAGTTTAGTTTAGTTTTGTTTTGTTTTTGGTGTTTGGGCCACACCTGCGGTGCTCAGGGGTTACTCCTGGCTCTCTGCTCAGAAATAGTTCCTGGCAGGCACGGGGGACCATATGGGACACCGGGATTCGAACCAACCACCTTTGGTCCTGGATGGGCTGCTTGCAAGGCAAACGCCGCTGTGCTATCTCTCTGGGCCTGGCTTCAGTTTTTTTGAGGGTGGATTCACCTGGTCTGTAAATGTGAAGCCCTGTAGCTACAAATTCTAATGCCACATTTTTGTTTGATTGATTGCTTACTATTATTATTGTTGTTGTTCGCTCTATTTCTTTGGCAAGAATCTATTATTCTAGAATCTAGTATCACTAGATAATGTTCTGTCAATCAAGCATTTATAATGTTCTTTTTCTTCTGCTTTTTCAGTATGTTTTTGGTGTATATGGAGTTTGTACCTATTTTCCGTGTACCCTAATTCTGCCAAATTTTCCCTCACTGACCTTAATTACTGTCAAGTTTCAAAGCCTCCCCAAGTGCTCAGGTACATCAGGTGCCTTCTTACTATCCATGCCCCCCATCCAGGGCTCTTGGAGCTTCTGGACAGTGGTGCTGGGGTTCCTGTCTCCCTGTCTAGCTCTCTTCCCCGTGATCTCCCTCATTCAGCTCACTTTGAGAAGCTTTCTCCTTGCCCTACTGATCCCAGCAACTTTGGGCCAAGGTTGTCCCCACTTCAGAAAGAAGCTGGGGGCTGGTAGGGTGTTTGCCTTGCATATGGCCAACCTAGGATGGACCCCGGTTTGATTCCTGGCATCCCATACGGTCCCGAGCCTGCCAGGAGTGATGTCTGAGCACAGATCTAGGAGTTACCTCTGAGCGCAGCGGGTGTGACCTAAAACCAAACCAAACCAAAGCAAACAAAAAAAAAAGAAGCTGAATGCTCTTTTATCTTCAGTGAATAGGGTAGCTGGAGACTTGCCAGGTAAGTGTCTTAGAGTCTTGAGCCATCTTCTGGGTCCCAATCTCTGACTTTGGGAAAGGGGGACAGTACTCGTTCCAAAATGCACAGGGGATCGAATGAACAAGGACCCCTATGTGCAGATCACACATTCATTCCTTTGAACCAATTTCTTAGCTTAGCTTTGGCTTTATTTTTTAAATTTTATCTAAACAACATGGCTTACAAAGTTGTTCATAATGCAGTTGTTTCAGCCACTCTATGTTCCAACACCAGTTCCATCACTAGTGTGACTCTTACCATTGTCACCAATTTTCCTCTCACTCCACAAGCCTGTCCCCTTGGCAGGCACAAACTAATTTATTTTATATTGCTTGTTAAAACAAAATGGCAGATGAAATTATAAAAAATAATAGTTCAGGGGCCAGAGAGATAACATGGAGGTAATGCATTCGCCTTGCATGCAGAAGGTCGATGGTTCAAATCCCGGCATCCCAGATGGTCCCCTGAGCCTGCCAGGAATGATTTCTTAGCGTAGAGCCAGGAGCCACCGGGTGTGACACCCCCCCCCAAAATAGGGGCTGGAGCGGTGGCGCTAGAGGTAAGGTGTCTGCCTTGCAAGCACTAGCCTAGGATGGACCAAGGTTTGATCCCCCGGCGTCCCATATGGTGCCCCCAAGCCAGGAGCGATTTCTGAGCGCATAGCCAGGAGTAAACCCTGAGCATCAATGGGTGTGTGTCTCCCCAAAAAATAGTTCAGTCAAATTTGTGAAAATTGTTATATTGCACAAGAAGGGGTTAAAGTCACTGAGCTGTTTGTTGCTAGTTGTACCTTCTATGTTGTTTTGTGTTTGTTTTTGCTTTTATTTACTGAATTTAGCTGGCTTCTCTACTATTTTCCTTTCTAATTTGCTGTGTTCTTACTGGGCTGTCCATCTTGTGGAATTTGGAGGTAGCTAATGGCCACATATGTGCTCCAGGAACTCCAGAATTTGTAGAACTGGGATGATTCTTGGTCCACCCCTCCCAAGGTTTCCCCAGAGTCTTTGGCCTAAAGACCTGTGTACTTGTGAGTTGCATAGGCTTGGTTTGGCATCACTTCTGAGATTAGAAGTGAAGCTGTGAAACAGTCTTTGTTTATATGGTGATGGCTGTGGGATGTGGGTGTGGTGGCCTGGGCTTCTGGCAGTATAGGAGTAAAGGGATAAGGGTAGGCTGCCCACTTCCACTTCAAGAAGACCCCAGATTTTTCAGCCTGAAAACTGCTGTACCTGGAAGTTTTGTCTGCTGGATGTCCCTGCAGAGATCAGTCATGAAGCTGTGAAATTGGGCCATTTGAATGGTGGTGGCTGTGGAGTGTGGGTGCGGCTGTGGGGCTTTGGCAGGGCGGGGACCTGTCCCCCTCTTGGGGGTGCCCCAGAGTCTTCACCCCAAAAACCAGTGTGTTCCATTGGCTTATTTTGCCAGCTCTGATTTTTTTATTCAACTATCTTTTGACCCTGCTCTTCATTTTTCATTTCTGCTATCATGTTTTTCATTGCTGGGTTGGATTTTTATTTTCTTTTGTCCTCAGCTGCTCCTTGTTAAAAAATAATATCCTTTTCGGTTTCCTGGTTACACTCTGTTATGAGTCTCCTAGGAGGTTCATGATATGGTCAAATTCTGTCTGCTGCAGAGAGTGTCCGTAACTTCTTTTTCACGTGGTTTTCTTGGCTTTTCTTGGGGGTAGGCGGGAGGTTTCTCTCCCGACTCCAGACACTTCCTGCTCGCCTGCTATGTGAGCACTGGCGCCAGGAGCTCATGGTAACCCAGCTGGATGCTCTGGCAACTGGCGGCTAAGTGGACTTGAGTATGCTGAGACACTTTAGGATGTGGCTCATGGGATTCCCCAGGGAATCCCTCCAGTCTGGGCCTAAGAATCTGGCTGGAGACATCCTGGGAGCTGAGTGGGGATGAGGACCATCAAGGGAGAGGAACTGGGAATGTCTGGGTTTCTCACATAAATCTGACTTTTGAACATCTCTTTCCACAGCTGGTTTTGCAGAGACTGGGGATAGTGGAACCCATTGGCACATGCAGTGTTGCTGCTTTTCCAGAGTCAAACTCTGCTGACTTTAGCTCTGTGGTGGTGGTCAGAGATGGCAGAGAGGTTGGCATAGGCCGGCATTATTTACTACTGCTTAGATTTTTGGTGGGTTTTGGGGGCCATATCTGTTGATACTTAGGGTTCACTCAGTTCTGGGGGGGGGAGGCAACCAGGCCTCCTGTACGTAAAGCATGCACTAAAGCTGTTTAGTCAGCTCTCTACCTTCTTTCATTCACTGTAATACCGTTCCCAGATCCCAGGCTCTTCCATTACTAGGCCACTGCACTTACCAGTATAATTGGGGATGAGTCTTTATTTTCCTAGATTCCAGTTTAGGATTCAGTTTTTGGTATCTGCTTGATCAATACCACTGACCCACCAGTTCACCTCTTCCCACATTGAGATTGCTGGGAGTTTTGTCTCTTATTTTCTCCATTCTTAGGGGTCTTAAGAAAAATCCTTCCCTGCAGCTCTAGTGGGTTTACAGAGGAAACAAGATGCTTTGGTGGATGTAGTCCACCATCTTTGTCCATTCTTTTAACAAAAGTTGAGTTGCCAAGGATTTTGGAAACATAGATGTGAAAAGGTGATTTCTAATTCTCTATCATCTCCTCTGCTTATTTATTTTTATTTTTTTCCCATTTTGGGGCCACACCCATTTGATGCTCAGGGGTTACTCCTGGCTAAGCACTCAGAAATTGCCCCTGGCTTGGGGGGACCATATGGGACGCCGGGGGATCGAACCGTGGTCCTTCCTTGGCTAGCACTTGCAAGGCAGACACCTTACCTCTAGCTCCACTTCACCGGCCCCAATTTTATTTTTATTTTTATTTTTTGGTTTTTGGGTCACACCCAGCAGCACTCAGGGGTTACTCCTGCCTCTATGCTCAGAAATCGCTCCTGGCAGGCTTGGGGGACCATATGGGATGCTGGGATTTGAACCACCGTTGTTCTGCGTCTAAGGCAAACGCCTTACCGCTGTGCTATCTCTCCAGCCTATCCTCTGCTTATTTAGTTTTTGAGCCACATCCAATACATATTTATTTTGATTTTTTGGACCACACCTGGAAGTGCTCAGGATTTACTCTTGTTTCTATCCCAGGGATTACACCTGGCAATGCTCTAGGGACCATCTTAAGTGCTGAATTCAAACCTGGGTTGCTTGTGTACAAACAAGTACCTTACCCATTGCACCATTTCTCTGGACCTACCTTTTTTCTTTTTTTTTTTTTCTTTTTTGGTTTTTGGGCCACACCCTGTGATGCTCAGGGGTTACTCCTGGCTATACGCTCAGAAGTCGCTCCTGGCTTGGGGGACCATATGGGACACTGGGGGATCGAACCGCGGTCCATCCTAGGCTAGCACTGGCAAGGCAGACACCTTACCTCTAGCGCCACCATGCCGGCCCCATGGACCTACCCTTTTTCTATTTTGATTTTTTGTTTGATTTTGGGCCATACCCAGCAGCGCTCAGGGCCTACTCTTGGCTCTTTGCTCAAAGATCACTACTGTCATTCTCAAGTACCATATGAGGTTCCAGAGATCGAACCTGACAGTGCCTTAAACACTACTATCTCTCTGGCCCTACCCTTTCTCTTTAAAACTATTTTCTACATCATCATCTGCAGGTGATGCATCACTGGCATTCTTCATGACAGGCCTGTGGAAGAAACATAGAAGAAGCAGCAAGGTTTTTCTAACCAGGAATGCTGACTAATTGGTGTCATGATGAGTTAACATATTGGACCTGGCCTAGGAGATAGCTGAGAGCAGGCTTTTTATGTGAGAGCCCTTAGCTCTTTCATGCTAGAGTCCCTAGCATTACATAGTTCCTGAAGCATCACTGGGAGTGACTCCATATTACTAAGCAGGGAGTATCCTAAGCTGGGGGCATCCGCTAGATGTAAACTGAAGAAATTAAAACAACAACAAAAAAAGAGATTGGAGAGATTACATAGGGGTTAAAGTACTTGCCTTGAAAGCCACTGTCTTTGTTATGATGCTCAGCATCGTTTAGGTTCCCAGCACTTCAGGACTGATTCTGAGCGTAGACAGAGGCAGGAGTAAGTCCTGAATATTGCCACATATGCACTCCCCCAAATCAGAAAACAAGACAGTTGGAAACATGTATTTTGTCTATGTAGCTGTAATTTATGTTACTTTTATTTTGGTTTTGGGGTCACATGCGGTAGTACTCAGGGGTTACTCCTGACTGTGTTTAGGGATCACTTTTAGCAGGATATGGGGGACCATATGGGATGCTAAGGACTGAAACTGGATCTGCTGTGTGCAAGACAAATGTGCTACCTGTTGTACTATATCTCCAGTTCCTCATTTGAACTTATATTTTATATTGGGTTTAGGGCCATATCTGGCAGCACTCAGGGATTACTCCTGGCTCTGTGTTCAGAAATTGCTCCTGTCAGGCTCG
This sequence comes from Suncus etruscus, assembly GCF_024139225.1. Lineage (NCBI taxonomy): Eukaryota > Metazoa > Chordata > Mammalia > Eulipotyphla > Soricidae > Suncus > Suncus etruscus. The sequence goes on from NC_064861.1 coordinate 44,130,308, forward strand.
GGGGACCATATGGGATACCACAGATTGAACCCGGGTCTGTTCCAGGTCATCCGCATGCAAGGCAAATGCCCGACTGCTGTGCTGTCGTTCCAGCCCCATCATCTGAGCTTTTAAATGGCACAGGGTTAGGTAGGATATGTGCACATATTCTTCCTATATTTAGAAACGAAGGTCCATAGCCTTGCCTTCCAGATTGGTGAGTACCAGTGGACTTGCATACTCTTGAAGAACAGGAGGAAGAAAAGACTTTTTTGGGGGGCACACCTGGCAGAGCTCAGGTCTTACTGCTCAGGCAGGCTCAGGCAACCATATATGGTGCTAGGAATTGAACTCTAGTTGGGCACATGCCAAGGTAAGCACGTTGCTAGCTGTGTTATAGCTCCAGCCCAGGAATCTTCTTGCTGAGAACTGAGAGCAAGTGGTATGAAGAGGCAACTTCGGGTCCTCTGGGCAAGAATGCTACAGGTAGTTTGAGAGACAAGGGTAGATGAAACTGTCCTGGGAGGAAACCATGGGCATGATGCACTGTTGTACCCAGAACACTTTGGCCGGCTTGTCTGCTTCCTTCAGAGCTGGTCATCGATTGGCCTGAAGACCACATGCATAGGAAGGCGTGGACATCACACTGGTCTGCTGGAAGTGAGGGGGCAGCTATAAGGCTCCAAGGGCTCCACTTCTTTTTCATCCATCTGACCTTGGCCAGTAGAGGCATGAACACACAGCCAGGGGCATAGGGGCTCACTGTTTTGGGGCCTGGGGACAAACAGGCAGGCTCTGGATGTGGGTGATGTGGGTGATGTGCAGTTCCCAGGTTGACACTTGGTGAGAAAGCCTCGTGTCTCGCTGACTCCCACCTTTTGCCCCACTGCCCGATTCCTCTTTCCAGTGCTTGGGCTCCAAGGTGTCCGAATTTCCCCGAATCATGGTTTTTGGATCACACCCGGCAGTGTTCAGGGGTTGCTCCTGGCTCTATGCTCAGAAACCACTCCTGGAAAGCTCGGGGGACCATATCTCTCCAGCCCCTACCCAAACCATGGGATGGAGCAGTGACTTCACCAGGATCCTGGTCATCAAGTGCCACTATCTGCATGCGCAGAGACAGTGGGAGCGTTGAAGGGGGGGAGTCCTGTCCCCAGGTGACCTAGAGAGGAAACCCCATTTTCCTGGGTTGCTTCCACTGCAAAGGCTCTCCCCACACCTGCCGGGCTCTCTTCACCAAGAGGATGCAGGCTGGGCTTCGGGACTGCACCCCACTGTTGGAGGGGTGCTGCATGAGATTTGCTTCCACCAAATAATACCCCTGGGTGCTTCGCGTAATCTCCTGTCCAGTTCCTGGGAGACTGGGAATGAAGGGTGCTCAGTGAAGCGGGGGCCCTTATCAGCATCCTTCTCTCTTGCTCACCCTGCGGCTTTTTCCTCCGCCCCACCCCAGTGATTCATGGCCCTGTGGATCTGCGAATGTCTGGAAAAAAAGAGGTTTTGTTTGCAGCTACCCACTCTGGTACCACCCCAGGATACAGGCAACCATAACTTTACTAGGACGCAATCAATGTCTAAGGCCCCTCTGGACTCTCCCACGAATTGGATGACCAAGGGCGGCCAGGTTGCAAGCTGGGCTCAAAAGGATATTGCGATTCTTCTAGAAAGGGGAGTCGCAAAGGGATGGTGGGTCTCGAGGACCGGCGCAGAGGCCGCTGGCAAGAAAGGTTTGCTGGGGCCGGAGAGATAGCATGGAGGTAAGGCGTTTGCCTTGCTTGCAGAAGGTCGGTGGTTCGAATCCCGGCATCCCATATGGTCTCCCTCCCTCCCCCAGCCTCCTGCCAGGAGCGATTTCTGAGCATAGAGCCAGGAGTAACCCCTGAGCGCTGCTAGGTGTGACCCAAAAACGAGAGGGGGGGGAGAGAGAGAGGGAGAGAGAGAGAGGGAGAGAGAGAGGGAGAGAGAGAAGAGGAGAGAGAGAGGGAGAGAGAGGGAGAGAGAGGAGAGAGAGGGAGAGAGAGAGGGAGAGAGAGGGAGAGAGAGAGGGAGAGAGAGGAGAGGAGAGGAGAGGAGAGGAGAGAGAGGGAGAGAGAGGGAGAGAGGGAGAGAGAGAGGGAGAGAGAGAGAAGAGGAGAGAGGAGAGAGAGGGAGAGAGGGAGAGAGAGAAGAGGAGAGAGAGGAGAGAGAGAGAGAGAAGAGGAGAGAGAGAGGGAGAGAGAGGGAGGGGGAGAGAGAGAGGGAGAGAGGAGAGGAGAGAGAGGGAGAGAGAGAGGGAGAGAGAGGGAGAAAGAGGGAGGGGGAGAGAGAGAGGGAGGGAGGGAGGAGAGAGAGGGAGAAAGAGGGAGGGAGGAGAGAGAGAGGGAGAAAGAGGGAGGGAGGAGAGAGAGAGGGAGAGAGAGAAGAGGAGAGAGGAGAGAGAGGGAGAGAGGGAGAGAGAGAGAAGAGGAGAGAGAGAGGAGACAGGGAGAGAGAAGAGGAGAGGGAGAGAGAGGGAGAGAGAGAGCGAGAAAGAGGGAGGGGGAGAGAGAGAGGGAGAGAGAAGAGGAGAGGAGAGAGAGGGAGGGAGAGAGAGAGAGGGAGGGAGGGAGGAGAGAGAGAGGGAGAGAGAGGGAGAAAGAGGGAGGGAGGAGAGAGAGAGGGAGAGAGAGGGAGAGAGAGAGGGAGAAAGAGGGAGGGGGAGAGAGAGAGGGAGGGAGGGAGGAGAGAGAGAGGGAGAGAGAGAGGGAGAAAGAGAGAGAGAGAGAGAGAGAGAGAGAGAGAGAGAGAGAGAGAGAGAGAGGGAGGGAGGGAGGGAGGGAGGGAGGAGAGAGAGAGGGGGGGGGAAGAGCCCACCGGGGAGATTGCATGGGACGGAGGCGGGACGTGAGCGGCGACCAGGCAGCTGCCAGCAGACCCCCGTAGCTCTGACTCTCGCGGGGGTCCCTGCACCCGGGCCCGCTCGGCCCCCGCCCGCCTCGCTGGGCCCCGCGATCCCCGGGCCGGGCGGCCAGTGGGGGGCGCCTAGTGGCCACCTCGGCACCGCTCCGCCCGCCCCGCCGGTCCCGCCCGCGGCGGCGCGGACACACTCTCGGTGGAGGCGGGAGCGGCGGAGCCGGAGCGGGTCCAGCAGGGCTGCAGGTGAGCGCTGCGGGCGGGCGGCGGGTCCCGGGATGGGACCCCAGAACCCCGACCCGAGGTGTTTGGGGCGGGCGGCTGCGGCCCGTCCGCTCCTCGGGCTGGGGCCCCTCCGACGTCCGCCCGGGGCTCCCCATCCCGGGCCAAGCTGGGGCGCCCCGTTCTCGGATGTGAAGACTGACACTGGCCGCCGCCCAGAGACTGGTCGGGGTCGGGGAGGCGCTCCTGAGCCTGGGCTATGGGAAACCCCTGGGTTCGTGCTGGCCAAGAGGGGTTGGCTTGGCTGGTTTCTTCTACCCAGACAGAGAGGGCTTGTGTGTGTGTCTGCGTGTGTGTGTGTGTGTGTCTTTGTGTCTGCTTGTGTGTGTGTCTGTGTGTCTTTGTGTCTGCTTGTGTGTGTGTCTGTGTGTCTGCATATGTGTGTGTCTGTGTGTCTGCATATGTGTGTGTCTCTGTGTCTGCGCTTGTGTGTGTCTGCGTGTGTGTGTGTGTCTGTGTGTCTGCATGTGTGTGTGTCTGTGTGTGTGTGTGTGTGTGAAGACCTAGTGTGTGGAATGTGTGTGTTTTCGGATAATCTGTATGTGAAGGGTGTGTGCGTGTAATGTGTGTTTTGGAGAATGTGTGTGTGTGTGTGTGAAGGGTATGTGTATAGGGCCAGAGTCTCTCTGTGCTCCCCAGATAAGGAGGGGTGCAGATGGAGTGAAAGGAGGTTTTTTTTTTTAAGAAGTTGGCCCAGTGGGGAGGCCCAGCAATTCCTCTTTGTCTCAAAGGCAGTGGGGGAGCAGTGCCCCTAAAGCCTCTCTGGGTCTAGGGAAGAGCCAAGGCCATGAAGAAACTTCCAACGCCAAAACTAAGGGCCCCTGGGCAGCTACAGAGCTTTCCCGAGTGGCACCCAGGCTGTGCCACTCACCAGAGCTGGATAGGTCATAGGGTTGGGGTTTAGTTTTCTTTTCTTCTTTTTTTTTTTTTTTTGTGGTTTTTGGGTCACACCCGGCAGTGCTCAGGGTTTTTCCAGGCTCCGTGCTCAGAAATTGCTCCTGGCAGGCACGGGGGACCATATGGGACCAGGGATTCAAACCCGATGACCTTCTGCATGAAAGGTAAAGGCCTTACCTCCACGCTATCTCTCCAGCCCCAAGGGGTTTATTTTTCTTGCAAAAGCCCCTAAGACCTGGGCCAGTGTGAAGCTCAGCAGTGTGCTTTTTTTTTTTTTTTTTTTTTTTTTGGTTTTTGGTTTTTGGGTCACACAGGCAGCGCTCAGGGGTTACTCCTGGCTCTATGCTCAGAAATCATTCCTGGAAGGCTCAGGGGACCATATGGGATGCCAGGATTTGAACCGCCGACCTTCTGCAGGCAAGGCAAACACCTTACCTCCATGCTATCTCTCTGGCCCCTCAGCAGTGTGTTTGAGGGCTGAAATGGATTGTCTTCCATGCTTGTCTAGCAATTCCGACCCGGGTTCAATTCCTGAGCATTGAATGGAGTAACTCCTGAGTACAGAGCTAGGTGTAACCCTTGAGCTGATTAGATATTGTGGTCTCAAAACTAAAAATCAACCAAAATCAAGCCAGTGTGAGGAGTGATGGAGAAACACCTGGCCTTGCAGGGGCTGGTCAGATAGGAAGGTCTATTTCTGCTGCAGGGGGCCTTCCTGAGTGAAGGTATGGTGGAGGGAAGTGAGGAGCTCTGGACATGGGCACTGTGGTCTGCCTGGCAGTGGGCTCCCTCTCCCTGAGCTGAATATCTGGGTGCTCTCCCCTCAAGCAAGCTTGTCCTGTCCAGTCCCATGGTGCTTGTCAGAGGCCTGTGGTCGAGGCAGAGGTGCGTCTTTAGGGTCCTCTTAGCACATCCCTTCATTGTTGGGCTCTTATGACATCGAGCATTGTAGGGACAAATGTCTCCAACAAGTCAGGCCTGGAGCTGAGAGGAGGCCTGCCTCTGGATCCCCCAGAGGTACTGCAGTTCCGGTAGCCTGAGCTGCACCTCAAAACAAAGTGTCCAGTGGCCTGTAAAATCCCCATAAATCCCCACATCACCCCCGCCCCCTAACCCAGGGCAAAGCACATTGGGCCTATGCCTAACTCTTTCTCTCCTGTTTCTCCCCACTGGGCAGAGCTCCGGGCTTGGCTGCCGCCCACTCCTGTCTGCCCTCTGAGCCCCTGATCAGTAGAGGAGACAGAGAGCCTAGAGCCATTCATGGAGAAATGTGCCCACAGTACATATGTGGTGAGCTGTAATGGCTGGAGACGGGTTTCCCTGATGTGTAGTTGGGGAACTTGTAGAAAAAAACATGTTCATCATTTTTTATGTTGTCTAAACTGTAAGAAGGAAGAAAAGCAAAATTTCAGGATGTGGCTCAGTGTTAAGTGGTAGAGCTCATGACTTGCATGCGTGAGGCCCTGGTTTCATCCCCAGTGCTGAAAAAATAAAAAAAGAAAGAAAAGATAGAGATGGAGAAGAAGGACCAAAACTTGTCTCTTTCTGTTTGTTGTGAATAATGTTAATAGCTTCTTTTGTTCATGAACTGTGAAACTATGAAATTGGGTTTGCAGGTGAGGACTGAAGGCTGGTGCAGTTTATTATTATTAATTATTATTATTGTAATAATAATAATTTTGGCTGTGTTGAGGATTTACTGCTGGCTCTGCTCTCAAGGATCATTCCTGGCAGGCTCAGTACCATATAGGTTCTGAAATCAAACCAGGTTGGCCTCACTCTATGCAGGCTCCCTGTCTTGTCTTATTCTCCAGTCCCTATGCAAATTAATAGGGCATCCATCTGGGAAGTGCCAGGATTTTGAGATATTTTAGCACAAGTCACCTTGGGCCCTAACGATGGCTACAGAGTGCAGGTGAAAGCTCCTATAATTGGTCTGTGGCAGAGAGTGAGGTGGGCAGTGTCACCCTTGCTGAGCATCTTCAGGATTGCTGGCTCCTCACCCTCTGGCAGAGAGCTGATAGAGTGCCTGGCAGGCCTCCAGGAGAGAAGGATGAGAAGGCCCCGTTTAGGAAGGACGCCAGGCTGGGGTTTAGGTAGTCTGTGGTCCCATGGCCTGAACTATCCTACATTTGGGAACCAATGTGATTTTTCAGGTTGTTGCCGCTGGGTCTACATTGAATTTGGGGAAGGAATGGGTGATTCTTGCCCTTTCATGGGGCAGGGTCAGCTCCCAGTTTCCTCTTCTGCATAGCCTAGACTGGCTGAGCCCTCAAGCCCCCGTGCTCCATTTCCTCCTCCCTCTGTTATCCCTTTCCTCAGAGCAGCTTTGAACTCAGTGAGTTGGAGACTTTCTGTGCTGGGACTTAGCAAGCAGGCATGTGCTCTGCATGTGTGAGGCCTGGGTTTGGAATAAAAAGTCCTGCGGGGAGGGGTTATAAAGAGGGATTGAGTGCAAGACTTTTCATGCAGAAGACCCAGGTTCTATTTCTAGAACTATGGGGTCCCCTGAGCACAGAGTAACCCCGAGCATCAAGGAGTGTGTTCTGACATCCCTCCCCCCAAAGGAGTGAAAGTAAGTAAATGCTCAGTCACATGGTGGTGGCAGACCTCTGGGTCCTTCCTCTTTGGCACTGGTGGGTCTGGGCAAGGACCTTTTCTGGATCTCCTTAGCTTTAATCTTCTCATGCTTTGGAACACTCAATGTGGAAGGAAGAGTGTGCCTGCCCCTGCCCCAAACTTCTCTGTTCCTTGGCTTTTATAAAGGGAACTCAACAGGGTTCAATTCCCTGCATCCCATATGGTCCCCTGAGCCCCTCAGTAGTGATTTTTTTGAGTGCAGAGCCAGGAGTAACCCCTGATACTGTCAGGTGTTGCCCCAAAACCAAAAATTAAAATATAATAAATAAAGGTGGAGGCTTGAGTGCTAGCACAGTGGGTAGAGCACTTGCCTTGGACAAGGCTGACCCAGGTTCGATTCCCAGCATACATATGGTCCCCCAAATCTGTCGGAAGTGATCCCTGAGTGCAGAGCTAGGAGCAATGCCCGAGCATTGCTGGGTGTGGCCCAAAACCCAAAATAAAAATAGAATTTTGCTTTCCAGTATTTTTTTCTTCCACACCTGGTGGTGTTCAGGGCTTACTACTGGTTTTGTGCTCAGAGATCACATCCGGTTGGGTTCTGGGGAATATATAGGGCTAGATAACTGAACTCCATTCAGCTCTAGGTAAAGCATGTATCATACCTTCTCTCTCTCCAGATCTCAAATTATACTTTTATAAAGACATATTATAAACAACTTGGATATGGAGGAATTAAGAATGTTGACCTAGGGCTGGAGCAATAGCACAGCAGGTAGGGCATTTGCCTTGCAAGCGGCCTACCCAGGTTCAAACCTCAGCATCCCAAATGGTCCCCAGAGCCTGCCAGGAGTGATTTCTGAGTACAGAGCCAGAAGTAACCCCTCAGTGCTGCTGGATGTGGGCCAGAAAAATAGATAAAATAAATACATAAACAAACAAACAAACAAACAAATAAAGGGGACTAGAGCCAAGGATGGGGTGGCAGGCATGAGGCCAGGGCCATTACCAGAGCAGGGGGGAGGAACTATGCCAGCAGGGTGAACCCACAGGCCCTACCTGTCAAGCAAGAGATTAGGTAGCAAGAATTGTGTGTGGAAGAACTCTGTGTGTGTGTGTGTGTGTGTGTGTGTGTGTGTGTGTGTGTGTGTGTGTATGTGTTCAGTACCTACAGCCAAGTTTAGATCTGAGGGCAAGAACATGGGCTGTGGGGGCGGGCATGAGGCTGGGGGCCAGGGCAGGGGGCTGGAGTCAAGCTCGACATTTTCTGCCTGCATGACTATGGCAGGTGCTTCACCTGCTCTGAGCTTCAGTTTCACCACTGCAAAGTGGAGAGTGTCATATCTCAGAGGCCACTGGGCAGCTCCAGATAAAAGGGCCAGGCCCAGCCCAGTCCAATGCAGTGTGTGAACCTGGGCAGAGGAAAAATGTTCAAGGGCATTTCTGGATGAGCTGCTGAAGAAGGCATTGGCTTCACAGATAGCTTCATTATTAAATGACCTGATGGCCATTCATATGGGGATGGAGAAGCTGGGGGTGGTGGGGCATAGTAAGAAAAGCTAACAGGTTGGGGCTGGAGAGATAGCATGGAGGTAAGGCGTTTACCTTTCATGCAGAAGGTCATCGGTTCGAATCCCAGTGTCCCATATGGTCCCCCGTGCCTGCCAGGAGCGATTTCTGAACATGGAGCCAGAAAAAACCCCTGAGAACTGCCGTGTGTGACCCAAAAACCACACACACACACACACACACACACACACACACACACACACAAAAGCTAACAGGTGCCAGAGCAACAACATAGCAGGTAGGGCATTTGCCTTGTAGGCAGCCAATTGAGGAGTGATCCCAGCATCCCATATGGTGCCCTGAGCATGATTTATGAGTGCAGGAGTAACTCCAGAGCATCTCAGGGTGTGTCCCAACCCCACACCCTCATCTCCCCTCAAAAGAAAACAAACATACAGGCATGCATAAAGAAAATGTTTAAAAAGTATAGGAGAGTTCTTTGTACTTTTTGGTAACACTTCTAAACTTTCAAAGTTATTTCAAAATAATGTCTAGTTAATGGCATGAATAAAAAAAGGTCATTCAGTCACTTAGAACAGTGGCCAGCACTCGGTGAAGATGAGCTCTTCCTTTTGCTCCCTTTATCTTTAGGAGGGTGAAGTGTGGTTATCTCATTGTTCCAGATACCCTGGGCTTTTGCTCCACTTTGTAGCTAGCACTGTTGCAGCCCAGAGTGGGAAAGTGTTTTGCTGAGGGCCACACAGCAGTGAGCTCAGGCACTGAGAGGAGGTCTGCTTCACATTTCTGCTGGGCTCGTTCCAGACATCTGAAAATCATGAGCTCTCATAAACGCGATTTCTCATTTCCTTTGCTGACTCAGAGGCCTGCAGCACCGGCCACATTCCTGTGTGGGGCCAGCTTCTCTGCTCAGGCCTGCCTGCTGCCAGCCTATCCGTGGATGCCAGTGTGGACCCCAGTTCGCCTTCCCTCCCTCTGTCCCTTCCTTCTTCCCTCCCTCCCGTCGACCTTCATCTGGAGGCTCCTAGGTTTCTGTCCTGCCCAGTGTCCTGGGGACTCCTAACTGAAGCCCTGATGATAAGGGAAGAGATGGGAGGGGAGACCTGGAAGGCTGCAGGGAGGAGAATGAGCCTGAAACAAGAGGCTCCGGCCTGCTGTCCTGTTGTTATGCCATGCTGGGTGTTTGGGATCCTCCTTCATCACCCATAATCCTAAGAGACCCTCAGCTCTTTGAGTGGGCTTCCTGGTGACTTGCCGGCTGCCCTTTGAGGAGATGTGGGAAGCCCCCAGTCTTTGGGATTGGTGTGTGACTCTCCCTCTTTGTCATGGAGGATGGGCCCATGTAGGGGGCAGTACACATGACCACAGGGATCCTTTGGTGCCCAGCTCCCTACTGGGAACAGACTCCATTATAAAGGGCAGAGGTTCCTAAATGCCACGTTACTGGGTATATTGATTGCCACTGTTTTTATTGTTTGTAACTATGTCTTTTCAGCTTTTAATTTAATATTGATCTATCTAATTACCCCTCCAATTTGGGGGAGAAAGCCCTTGTCGAATGCCACTAGATATTTTAAGTTAAATGGTCAGCTAGGAAGAAGATGCTGCAGAGCAAAAGCTGGCACTGCGCCTGCAGGGTGAATGTGGGAGTGGACTCACAGACTGGACAGGTGGAGGGCTTTGTTGGTATGTCTTGTCCCCCAATTGCCAATGGGGGTTGGACTCCATGAGGAAACTTGCAGGAGTTCAACCAGGGTGTCAGTGTCCACTAGGGGGAAACTGAGGCACAGGGTGCCATGTCCCTCCACAATTGCCTCTGTTCCTGAGCCGGGGCTTAGAGCTGCCGGTAAGGAGGGCAGCAAGTCAGGGGTGTTAGATGGTGTCCTAGTGTCTGTGTTACCAGAAACTCATTTGTTTGCATCAAATGAAAAAGCAGAATGAGAGATGAAGTCGAGGGGCCAGACGCCCTGCCCTCATGTGAGCGTCTGTCTTTGACCCGTGGCAGGAAATGCATCGAGCCATCCAGCACCCCTTTGTTGTCCAAGGAAAGCTCTGCAGGCCCAGTGTGTTCCCAGCTTTGAGAGGTGAACTGTTGAGGTTCTCATATAGGCTGCAGCGACTGGGACTCAGGAGCCTGGGATGTCTTTCTCAGGCCCTCTTGCCAGTTCTTTCACTTGAAGTTGTTTCTGCAGAGCATGCTAAGACACGTTCTTTCTCCACTGTGGTGCCTGTAGACTGGACGTGTGTCTGGAGGGGCCCAAAACTCTCTGCCACCCAGTAAATTGCTCTGCGGTTAGAGATGAGATGGGAGAGCTCCCATGAGAGTTTGCAGAGGGAATCATCAGATAGGGAGAGGAGGGGTCACCCTTGGCCCTGTGCTGGGGGGTTGAAAGAGCATTTGGCTGGGTGCAGGGGAGCCTGGGTCATGTTCCCAGCTCTGCCACTGTCCCTCCCAGCTGCACATTCCTCATCTCTAGGGAGGGTTGAAAAAAGGATTTTTGCCTCGTGAGATCCAATTAGCAGATGCCAGAGCTCTCACAGCAGCAGTTTCTCATCTCAAACCGAGCCTGCCTCGCTGGCCTGGCCCTGAGCTGCCAGTCTTCAGGCCTCTACAGTTCACTCCCACACAGGCTCTGCAGACCTTATCACTTCATCTGGCAAGCTCGAAGCTGCCTCCCAGATGAGGACTGGAAGGAAAGGAGGGCAGGTGGCATTGTTCATGTCACACACAGAAGTTAGCAAGTTTCTGAGATAGCATCCAACCAGTGCCCACACTGCTCTGGATCAAGCTCTTTAGTGCCCAGAAATCAACATCTGAGTTAGGTCTACATCATGACTGTTGATTCTTTCCCTTCCTTCCTTCCCTCTCCCTTTCCTCCCTTCCCTTTCTTTCTCCTCCCCTTCCCCTTTCCTTCCCTTCACTCTCCTCCCTTTCCTCCCTTCCTCTTCCCTTCCCTTCCCTTTCCCTTCCCTCCCTTCTCTTCTTCCCTCCCTTCCCTTCCCTTCCTTTCCTCTCTCCTCCCTTCCCTTCCCCTTCCTTCCCCTCCCCTTCCTTTCTTCTCTCCCTTCCTCCCTCTCTGGGGTTCACAGCATGCAAGACAATCACCTTAACCTCTGTATTATATCTCTAGCCCAAATGCTGTATTTTAAATTTTTCTTCTTTATCTGTTCTCCTAAATGGATTGATACTCCTGTGTTCTCTCTCATGCCATGCTATTTATTTATTTATTTATTTATTTATTTATAACTTGGTTTTGAGTTCCTTTTCCTAGAGGAGATCTTCCTGTAATGTATAAGGTGGTTTTGATTCCCTAAGTTCCCAATTGTCAGGTTTTGTTTTTGGAAGTTTAAAAAACATTTCTGGAGGGTGTGGTGCCAGAACAGTAAGATAGCAGGTAGGGCATTTGCTTTGCATGGGACTCACCTGGGTTTGATCTATGGCATTCATATGGTCCCCTGAGCATCCCAGGAGTAATTCCTGAGTGTAGGGCTAGGAGTAATCCCTGAGCATTGCTGAGTATGTCCTCCCAAAAAATATGCCCAAAAAATAAAACTAAGTTACTGAGCTTGGGGGACCATGGAACTGCACCCTCGTGTACAACAGAAATGCTTTAACCCCTCTACTATCTCTCTGGCCCCTGGAGGCCTTTTCTGTTTCATTTTTAGGTTACAACCCAGTGTAGTTTGGGTGGGTGGATGAGGGCTACTCCTGGTTTAGTACTAAAGTGTCATTTTCAGTGTACTTGGGGGTCCACGCAGAGAGAGCCAGAGATGGAACCCGCCTCCATCTGAGAAGCATAGCACAGCCTGCCTTGCTATCTCGCTTGCCTAGGAGGCTCAGTGTGTCAGTCTTGATGTTTTTCCATGCAGGAGCACTCTGGGTTGCGAAGCTCTCCAGGAGGCTTGAGCCTTGAGTGTGGTTGGCAGTCCCCACTGGGGTGTGCAGCCTCCCACTCTCTCCTGAGCCTGCTACTGGTACACAAAGCAGGTCACTGTCTTCCTTTCTCTCAAACTGCCAAATTCCATCCCCGAGTGATCCAACCCGAGACTTGGACCACATTCTTCCAGACTTTTTTGCCCTGAAAACAACAGATGCTCCTCGGTGGAGGTGTGGTCCAATGGGTGAATGTGGAAGAGTCCCCAGCCCCCAAATCTGTGAGCTGCTGTCTGTGCTCTGTGACATATGGGTGAGCTCTTCCCAGGGTCTTCCAGAAGGGTCCTACACCAGTTCACACTGCCTGGTTGTGGGGCAGGCAGGCAGCCTGGCAGGGTCGGCTGCCAAGGGTTTCAAAGGAAGTCGGGATTTTGGGTTGGCAGGACAGCTGTTTTCACATCTGTTCCATGAGATTCTCTGCTCTTACTCAATGCACTGTGACCCCAGTTGCCCCTTCCCTTCTCCAGTGCCCTGTGGCCCAGACCTGGCAGAGACAGAGCTATCACAACCTGTCCCCCTGAGCTTATGCACACCTACACACACATACACACATACCCCCCACCAATTACCCCCCACAAACACCCCCACCCCAACCCTCACAGGTTCTGATTCTGATCCTTGGCACCCAAAACAAGCAGCAGCGCTTCCTATTTCTACATTAATGCAGCAGTGGCAAAGGGGCACAGTTATGTTGTTGCTTTGTTAGGCTATGTGTTTGTGGGGAGGCTTTGAAGCTCTCCAAAGTCACCCCAAGTCCATGGCTGAGGGACAATCTGAGACCCCAGGCCCTTTATGCTCTGGTACTGATCTGTGATGACCTCAGGCTGTCCCTTCCCTGTGGAAACTTGATTCTTGTCGGGTGAGATGGGGTGATCGAGCAGCTCCATCTGTTAGGCTGTGGCTGTCTGGGAAGATGAGGACAATTGGCTGTGGTGGATGCTTGGGAATGCCCCCCCTCCCCAGGCCCCCAGGGTGAGATCCACAGGGGAGGGGAGAGTGACGGCACCACTGGCTGAGCCTGCGTCAGCCTCTGTGGGAATCACTCAAGGGCCCTGTCAGCCTGGAGCATGGAAGCTGACCACGAGGCGGGGGTTGGGGGGTGCTCCTGGAGCCAGTCCTGAGCCATTGGTGTAAGCACAGGGGGGCTCAGGCCACCACTGCCCAGAGTGGGTGCAGGGTTTCTGCCTGTATTCTTGTCGGAGAATCGGGGTGCAACTTTCTGTTGCATGTGTCAGACCTTGCACATGTGGAGTGCTGGGTGCTGGCAGAGGGGGTTTCATGGGAGAAGGGCTAGGGTGCTGGGATGAATCGAGCTGACCCTGGTCCCAACTGCAGGGCTGCCCCATATTGTTGGGGTGGTGCTGCCAAAGGCCTCAGGATCCCCTGATGAGATCCTCACCTGAGCTGCCGAGATGTCATTCGGGACCTCTAAAGACACACCTGGGATTTCTGTAGCAATTTGACAGGATGCAAGTCTTGGAGGTTATCACAGGCAGAGAGGTCACCTCAGACCCCCACTCCATCCTGCCATCTTTCCACCTCAGAGCTCCCTTAGATGCCCCGGAAGTGAATCTCACTGGACTACTTTGAGTCAGTCTTGACCTGTTCCTTAGTGGCCCATTTCTCAATGATGAGCCCCCTGAAAAGACTGGTTCCCCACAGAAACATAATGTTGCAGTGTGTCCTTCCTGGAGAGGCTGTCCCTTGATGGACAGCCTTATGGTGGGGTATCAGGACCTTATGGTGGGGTATCAGAGAATGCTTCCTGGAGAAGGGAGCACTGTCCACTGGCTTTCCACTGTGCAGTGATTCATGCCTTGCCTTTGGGTAGCTAGAATCTCCTAGGTCTAGGACACAGGCCTTGTGTCCCCTCCAAGAAGGCCCTGAGCTGTGGGTGTGTCATGGCTGATTGCCCCTCCTGTTCTTTTGTGTCGTGGTCTTGGTGGCTTGTTTTGACCCCATATAGCCCAGAGAGGTGCCGCTGGTCAAGTGGGAAAGGGTTGTGGGGGGAGCGGGAAAGGCTGGCACCCCATGCTGGGGTTCCTGGGTGACCTTGAATCCCTGGAAGAGAAGCTGCCTCTCTGCTGGGGCATTGGTCCTGCAGATCTGGGAGTCCCAGTGCCAGAGTTGAGGTTTCGGTGGGTCATTGCTGAGAATGAGAGGGCTGCCTGGTCCTAGAAGCTGCTGCAGTCTGGGGTGGCCATCATAGGTGCAGCCAGGACTGTGTGTACTGTGTGATGCTGCTTGGCCTCTCCCGCTGGCTTCTCTGGATTCTCTTGTACAGGGATGTCATGGGCCTTCATTAAGGCACTGAGGGTGTCGGGCACTGGGCCTGATGCCAGGACCCACCAGTGTGGACACTGAGCCTGGCTGCCCTTCTCTCACTGTGGAGTTTGAGTGTGGCAGGGTTCCCTTCATTGTGATTCAGTGTATAGTGTGGGGGGGGGGTCCCCTCACTGCAGAGTCAGGGCGTGGCAGGGGCTCCTAGAAAAATCTGACCTTCACTCCCTAGAAGGAACTCCTAGAAGGGAGGCCCAGGAGATTCAGCCTATTAGTCACTGATTATGTCCCCACTTTGTCACCCCACATAGCAGTTACTGTTGGGGTGAAAGTTAGATAAGATCCAGGACCCATGTCTGGTGCTTAGAGGTTCCCAGGACCCCTGTCTCCTCTCTTCCCCATTGTTCGGCTTCTGCTTCCCAACCCTTTCTAGCCTGCTGCTTCATCACTGATCATTCTGTAGTGCCAACAGGGAAACTGAGGGCTGGCCAAGGAACTGAATGGGGTTCATGCCCAATAGCGGCACTGGGGTTAGGCTGGGGGTTCATGTTTTGTAAGTGGAGCTCCAGTGTGGACAGCTGAGGAATGGAGAGATCAGAGGCCTTTGACCATCAGACCATCCCAGACCATTCCAGAGGTTGGCTGAGCCCCTTCTCACTGCCTGGTGGAAAATTGAGGCTCAGGGTCTGTGGGAGAGCAGCCAAGCTGGGAGGGGCTCCATGCCAGGCTGCTTCAGCCACTAATTGCTCATTAAGGAAGAGTTTGCTCCCAGCCTCTCCCTGGCAGTCTTTTAATGGGCCTTTCTGGTGCTTGCGTTATTTTCACTTAAAAAAAAAAAAGTTCTGATTAAAGCTTCCAATTTCCATGAAGTCATTGGAACAGGGTGCTGGCGTGACACTTCCCTGCTGTGAGGGAATGGGTCCCCACCGGGAGGATACCCAGCTGCTGCCGCCCGCCCGCCCGCCCGCCTCAGAGCAGGAAGTGGTGGTGGCTGATGTGACTTGCTCTTAGGTAGCTGAGGGTGTTCTCACTGTGGGGCTGAGCCCTTCTGCAGCCAAAGGACCCTGGAGAAGAGCAGGTAAAATGGGGTATGGACGGGGCACTGTTGGTCCAGAGGCCATGGGCCTGTGGGTTGGAGCAAGGCCCCTGCCATACCAGGCAGGCCCCTGGAGTAGCTATGTGGGTAGGCTGAGGACAGGGAAATCCCAGGAGCCCCCAGACAGCCAGCTGGGGTGGGGGCAACTTCCAGGCTAAGAGCAGGAGCGGCTGTCGGGGCGTCTCGGCTCAATGTCGGCATCTCATCCAAGGCTGTAATTTCCTCCACAGCTGCACATCACAGTCCTGAATGGAGGCATGAATTAGAGTGGGGAGAGCAGCGAAACTTGCTTCTTCAGACTAGAGAGGGGCCGGGCGGTGGCGCTGGAGGTAAGGTGCCTGCCTTGCCTGCGCTAGCCTAGGACGGACCGCGGTTCGATCCCCCGGCGTCCCATATGGTCCCCCAAGAAGCCAGGAGCAACTTCTGAGCGCATAGCCAGGAGTAACCCCTGAGCGTCACAGGGTGTGGCCCCCCCAAAAAAAAAACAAAAAACAAAAAAAACAAAACAGACTAGAGATAAGCAGGCTGCAGACATAGCCCAGGGTTTACAGCTCCTGTGCCAGCCCCAGTCAATGCCCAGTACTGCCAGTGCCCCTTGAGCACCCCTGGGTGCAGCTCTGAGGAAGCAGGGGAATCCCCACACCTCAGCACTCACACAGCACTGTGTTCACATGCTCTGGCGCCAAGAGGCTAATTCAGTTGGTCGAGTGTTGCCGTGAGGTCGCCCTAGGACCTCTCTCTCCCCCAAAGCAAGCATGATCTGTGCCCATGAAAGGAACCGGCAGGCCTCTGAGAAGTGGCTTAGCTAGTATCTCCCTCCCTCCCTGGGCCTAGGGACAGATGTGGGCCATTGGAGTGGGCCTTTTGGATCTTTCCATGCCTTAAACACTTACACCCAGGACCAGGGTGGAGCAGGTGCCTTTGGTCAGGTACCACATGGGGTTCAGGATAGCTGGGATGGGGCCTGTGGGGGCAGAATATGACAGATTTAGGGCTCTGAGGACCCAGAGGACCTCTGTCAGCAATGGTGGGTGACCCTGGGCTGTCACCACCATTGCAGGAAGGGTGAGGGGAGCTGATTTTCTTAGATTGGGGCCCGCCCTTGGTGGTTTCCGTCTGTGTGGGGCTGGACATGTTTGCACTGGGTGGAACATTTGTCTAAGCCTGGTTTGGAATACGCTGAGCGTTTCTGGAGAAATAGCACTATTTCATTGTTTTCATTATTCATGCCATCTTCCATGTACATGTGCTTGGAACTGATCATGAAAAAGCAGTTCCCAAGGGCAGGGAATCTTTGAGTAGGACATTGAATCTATACTGGGTGAGTGTTTGTCTCAGACATTCAGGAAGATTCTGAAGTGAAAGACGAGTTGACAAGAGGAAGTGCTGCTGTGCGCGGGGGCGGGCTGTGCTGCGCCCCTTCCTCTGCACCAGGCTGTGGCTGCACTTGAGCTCCACCCAGGCTTGTCTTATGGCTCTCAGGTGTGAACAGTGGGAAATTGCAGGTGGTGTTTGAGTAACATGAAGTGACTGTGGGTGAAGGTGGCAGCGCCCTGCAGGGAGGAGGTGTGGGAATGAGTCTTCCTGGTGGCCCCAGCGTGGCACATGCATCTCAGTGAGCAGTGGGGGGGTGGGCACAGGGTGTTATTGTGGGAGATGAAGAAGTTTGGTGGAGTTTGGGCTCAAGTGCCCCTTTATCGGTTTGTTTGTTTGTTTGTTTCATTTTGTTTTGTTTTTGGGTCACATCTGGTGGTGCTGAGGGGTTACTACTCCTAGCTCTGCTCTCAGAAATTGCTCCTGGTGAGCATGAGGGAACATATGGGATGCTGGGAATAGAACTGGGGTCTGGGGCCAGAGAGATAGCATGGAGAAGGACGGTGGTTCGAATCCCAGCATCCTATATGGTCCCCTGAGCCTGCCAGGAGTGATTTCTAAGCGTAGAGCAAGGAGTAACCCCTAAGTGCTGCTGGGTGTGACCCCCCAAAACAAACAAACAAACAAAAAACAACTGGGGTCTGTCCTGTGTTGGCTGCATTCAAGGCAAACTCCTCACCCCTGTGCAATAGCTCCAGCCCCCAAATTAATTTTCTTCTTTTTTCTTTTGGCTTTGGGGCCACACCCAGCAGCGTTCAGGGGCTATTCCTGGCTCTGTGCTCAGGAATCGCTCCTGGCAGGCTTGAGGGGCCACCATATGGGATTCAAACCACCATCCATCCTGAATCGGCTGAATGCAAGGCAAACTCCCTACCGCTGTGCTATCTCTCTAGCCCCCTTTATCGTTTGTAATGTTGCTTAACCCCTTCGTTACTTCTTTTTCCGACCCTGTACTCAGGGATCACTCCTGGCAGGGCTTGGGGGACAAATAGGGTGCAGAGGGTCAAGTCTGGGCAGCAACATACACAGCAACCACCTTAACCCTGTGCTATCTTTCCTGCCCTGTCAGGGTTTTTTGTGACTTGTTGCCATCTTCTGCAGGCATCACGAGGAGTTGGCCCTTGGCACCTCCCTCACCTGTCCTGGAAGAGGAGGGTGGACACAGTTGCAAGAATGAGGACACTTCTGTAGCCTGCTGCATGGTGTGGGCATTGCATGAATGCCCGAGAAAGTCCCTCTTGTAGGAGCAGGTTAGGGGCTGCTCCAGGATGAGGTGTGATGATGGTGCTACATTGCACCTGCAGAGACAGGGCCAAGGCCCGGGAGTAGCTGGGCCCATGGTGGGACCACTAGGTGCTTTGTGCTGGGTGGGAGTTAGTGGCTGAGCCAGAGGCCAGTGTGGGGCTCAGAGACCTGCAAGTGGTTGAACCTGCGCCTGGCACCTGTGAAATGGGGTGCTCAGAACCTTGGTGTATGGGTGCTCAAGGGCTTCAAGAAGGGGGCACACGGTGCCACACTCCAGCAAGGCTTCAGCTGTCAAGTCACAAGTTGGGTACTCCCACCCAGGGAAGGGTTGCCATGTTTGGGTTCTCATGACCTGGTCAGGGGTGACTATTCCAGGGTGGAGGGCCCTAGAGGTGAGGACTGGGTCTTCTGGTAATCTACAGCCCATAGATCAGTCACACGTCATTCCTCAGTTTCTCAATCTGTCAGGTGGCAAAGCTGATGGACTCTGGGAGAGGGAAAGAGTGAAGCACGGAGCAGGTGCCCACCACCCACCAGTGTGTCCTGGAGCCTCCCATGCAGTTTCCCTGCAGTGGGGGTGGGAGCCAGGCCTGCCCCAGCCTCCCTGAACCCTGGTTGCAGGCCATGCCCACCCACTTGAGGAGGTTGGCAGTGGCATGGTGCCCACCCAGCAGCCATGGGCATCTGGCTTCACCTGCCACAGCCCAAAAGCTCTCTAGCACCCACATACTGGCTGGGTTTGCTCAATGCCTGGTGAGACCTGCTGGACCGGAGCACTTCCTGCCCCCACATACCCCTATTCTCTGCACCCCAAGGAGAGGTGAGGGGCTGGGCAGGTTGAGGTGGTGAGTTCTGGGAGGTGTGGCTTCTCTTGGTGCCCATGGTAGGTCCTTCCTTCCTCTGTCTCTGATTTCTGGGCAGGCCTGTTTTCGAATTCCTGACACCCGCTCTGGGGTGGCTATGTGGGGAAACATGCCTGAGGAATCTGGCCACTCCGAGGGTAGGCAGCCAACCAGACTCAGGAGAAGAGACCCAAGGGGTCCCCAGCCCCCTTCCCCAAAAGTGGGCAAGTCTCTTTGGTGATGGCAGCTTTGTGCCTCTCCTTCTGGGGTCCACCCCTCATCCTGCCTCACTGCTGTCCCTTTTTAGGGATTTTGAGTTTGAGAAGTTGGGGCTCCCATCTCTTAAATCTCTAGAAGCCTCTTTCCCTCCCCCTGTGAGGAGTCCCTTACCTACGTGGTGCAAAGGCCCCCACCCCTCTGTCAGGAGGAAGGGACATGGGCATCTGCCCTCCTGCCCTTAGGGACACCTTCCTGGGACTCAGGGTGGTGGTTCTGGCCCCTTAGGGGTGATCAGGCTTGATTCTAAGGAGTCATGTGGCTCCCAACACTGCCCCTTATCTCTTAAGACCCAAGCCCTTTTTGTTTTGCCCTGTTGAGGGTTCAATTCACTGGCTCAAGGGCAGCTGAGGGCCCCCTGCTACCTGTGCCAGGAATCCTACATGCCAGGAACTGAGAGCAGCTGCACAGATGCGGGGACGGCCTGGCCCTGAGGAGTATGTCCTGCTCAGAGCCAGGCCCCTCTGGCCATAGGCTTCAGTCTCTGTTCTGTGCTGTGACCCCCCAGAACTTTGAGGTGCCTTGCTAGGATGGGGGTTCCTGCTCCTACTTTGACATCAAACTTCCTGGAGCCCAGTTCCAGCCCCCAGTGGTGAAGGGAGCCCTAGGAAGTGGTGCTCTCAGGGTCTTGAAGTATGGCCCCAGTCCTGCTAATAAGGGTTCCCCTTAGCTGGGAGGGCCTAAGGTGATCCCCCTGCCCAACAGCCATTTCTGGGAAGCTCTGAGCACTGGGTGCCATGACCAGTCCATTCTGCAAGGGGCTGCTGAGCTCAGAGAGGGCGAGTCCCTGCCTTGCGTCACACAGCTACTGAATAGGGAGTCAGGCTCTGAGTCGGGTCTCCCCATGGCCACCTCCCACTTCTCTCTGAGCCCCCCCCTCTCATCTTCCTGTGTCTGGACAGGACTGGCTTGTCCCCATGGAACAGCTCAACAAGGACATTCATGGGGACTGGAGCGATAGCGCAGCAATACAGCGTTTGCCTTACACGCAGCTGATTCAGGATGGATCTCGGTTCAATCCCTAGCTTCCCATATGGTCCCCTGAGCCAGAAGTGATTTCTGAGCGCATAGCCAGGAGTAACCCCTGAGCATCACTGGGTGTGGTCCCAAAACAAATAAACAAACAAACAAACACAAAAAAAAACCTCTGAGGACATCCATGTCCTTGCTTATAGAACATTTCCAGTAGCTGTGAGGTCACTCCCAGACAGGGACACTGTCTCCCCTGTCCCTCATCTCAGAGGCAAGTGACTGCCAAGGCTCACGAATAGGGACTGCCAGCTGGGTGGGGCTGTTTAACTCGGTCTAGGGAGGAAGGGGTGAGTGTCCTTGAGGCGCCGGGCACTGTGACTCCACTGAGCTGGCACTGGGGGACCAGACATGACCTGGGGCAGTCTGAGCCCAAAGAGCATCAGGTTAGCAACTCTGTGCACTAGGGCAGGGACAGGCACCGAAACCAAGATGAGCAGCACTCTTGGAAGAGGTGACTGACAAGCCTGGCTATGAGGGGTGGACAGGAGTTGGGGTGTGTGTGTGGGGGGGGGACAGGCGTGGTTTTAGGCTGCCAGAGCCTGGAAACAGAGGGTGGGGTTTGTTTGGGGAACTGAAGCAAGGCAGGCACACCATCTCTGTGGAGCACTGCATATTCTTGAGAAGTTTGGGCCACGGCGGTGAGCATTGGGGCTCAGCCTTCCTGGTGCAGAAGGTTATAGAGCACTGGGGCTCAGCCTTCCTGGTGCAGAAGGTTATAGAGCACTGGGGTGGACCTCCCGAGGCGGGTGGGGCTTGGGGGGGCCAAGAGACTGACTGCTGGAACTGAAGCTCTCTCACAGCGACTTCCTGTGCCTGGCCTGGCCTGGAAGCAAGGGTTTGTAGTGGGGAGGGAATGGGCCAGGAGGCGTCTCAGAGCCAGAGGTGGCTTGTGATGGGGCTCCTGTGTGACTGAGAGGAAGTCAGGGGTACTGATGAGGGAGGGGCCTGTGAAAGTTCTTCCGGCTCAGCAGCCTCCTCTCGTGTCCTCCTGGCCCCTTCTGGCTCTGGAAAATCTTGGGGACCTGGGTTAG
This sequence comes from Suncus etruscus, assembly GCF_024139225.1. Taxonomy (NCBI): domain Eukaryota; kingdom Metazoa; phylum Chordata; class Mammalia; order Eulipotyphla; family Soricidae; genus Suncus; species Suncus etruscus. The sequence goes on from NC_064861.1 coordinate 44,151,554, forward strand.
GGCTGGACACTCTGGTGACTACTATTGGGAAGCATCAAGGGATCCAAGCAATGATGTGCCCAACTTGCCCACAGAGTTCTGGGGGGGGCCACTGATCCTCAGCAGTCTTTGCTACTTCTGGAGCTGGCAGGCTCGGAGATGGTGAGGTGTGAGCTATTCCCTGAGTCCTGAAGTTCTGTTCCTCTATGGTTTGCCTTTGCAGATGGGGAGACTGAGGCAGATGGGTCATTCTTTGTGCTTCCTGCAAGGAGCTTTCCTAGCAGAACACTGCCCAGGCCAGGGTCTATGTGCCCAGCTCAAGCTGGTCTCCTGGCCTCCCTGCAGGCACAGTGCTGCCCCATCTCAAATCCCAGTGCTCTCTTCCCCTCATGCCTCCCAGAGCCAGGGTAGGTGGGGATTAGGAGATCTTCGGGTCAGCCTGCCCATGAGGCCTCCTGGTGGAGGAAATCCTGAGCTGAGCCCAGAGACAGCATGTTCTGGAGTGCTTTGCCTGGAAGTAAAAGGCTGCTGTGCACTGTGCCCAAAATTCCTGCAGGTTGTGAAGGTTATTATTTATGATTATTCTTTTCTATGGAGGGGCCCATCTTCAGGTGTGCTTAGGGCTTACTCCTGGCTCTGTATTCAAGAATCACTTCTGGCTATCACAGGGGACCATTTGGGATGCCAGGATGGAACTCAAGTCAGCCTGTGCAAGGCAAGTGCTATGCCTGCTTGCTCTATGATAGTTCCAGCCCCATGATTATTCTTAGTTTTCATATTCTCGGGTCTTGTTTGTTTGCACGCCTCTGCCAGCATGACTTACAGCCATCATGCCCATGGGACGACAGTGCCCCCACCTGCCCCGCCTGAATTCTCAAAGGCTTGTGCAAGTCTTTTTGCCAAGGGAAGAAACTGAGGCAGAGAGTAACTAGCTCGTACATTTATGTTCCAAATGCCAGGGGCTCCATTTCTCTTCCTCTTTTGCTCAGGCTTTGCTTTTTGGGAACTGTGCACTTTTTTTTTTTTTTTTTAGGTTTTTGGGTCACACTCGGCAGTGCTTAGGGGCTACTCCTGGCTCTACGCCCAGAAATTGCTCCTGGCAGACTCAGGGGACCATATGGGATGCCGGGATTCAAACCACGGTCCTTCTGCATGCAAGGCAAACGCCCTACCTCCATGCTATCTCTCCAGCCCCAAACTGTGCACATTTTTGTATATGTGCATGTGTGCATGTTCATACACACACACACACACACACCAACCAAAGACCCCAGTAACATGCCTGAAGCATAGCTTCCAAATAGTGTGTCACTTTGTCTCTTCTTATCAGGCTCTTTAGTTTGGACTGGGAGAGGTGTGTGTGTGTGTGTGTGTGTGTGTGTGTTTACTTTTCATTTTACTTATTTAAATAACCATCTTTTGTGTGTGGTGCAGGGATCAAACCCAGCATCTCATCAGGCAAGCAAGTGCTTTACATAGAGCCACCTCCCTGGCCCCCATTTTTTTTTGGGCCACACCCAGCGGTGCTCAGGGGTTACTCCTGGCTGTCTGCTCAGAAATAGCTCCTGGCAGGCACAGGGGACCATATGGGACACCGGGATTTGAACCAACCACCTTTGGTCCTGGGTCGGCTGCTTGCAAGGCAAATGCCGCTGTGCTATCTCTCCGGGCACCCTGGTCCCAATTCTTTATCAAGCTCCAAAGCTGGGCGCGGGTCCGGTGTTCGCCAACGTACCCACTGGGTTGGGAGATTACCGATCCTTCCCACAGTCTGCTGTGAGCCTACCCCTCTCTGCCCAAGGTCCCACCCCCTCCTTCATTCCTGTCTATTCGATATATTTTTGGGAGGGGTGCAGAGTCGGTGTTTGGGGCTCACAGCAGAGGCTACTACTGGCTCTGACTAGAAGATCACTCCTGGTGGTGCTCCTGGACTCTGCCGGGGAATGAACTTGTGACTGGCTGCATATAATGCCAGTATCTAACTTCAATCTATATCTCTACCCCATGATTTGTTACTTTATAAAAAAATAATAAAAACACTAATATAGCGAGCACTGTGTTCCCAAAGCACAAAACAGGTGTGACCACAAAACAAGTAGACAGAAAAGAACTCAAAAATGAGAACTCTCCTCTGAGGGAAATTCTATTTTAAAATTTTGGTTTTTGTTTTGGGGTCACACCCAGCAGTACTCAGGGTTTACTCTGGCCTCCTGGCTTTGCACTCAGGAATCACTTCTTTTTTTGCGGGGCGGTGGATGGGTGAAGGGGGCACACCCAGTGGTGCTCAGGGGTTACTCCTGGCTCTGTGCTCAAAAATCGTTCCCGGCAGGCACGGGGGATGTATAGGATGCTGGGATCGAATCCATAGTTGGCTGCATGCAAGGCAAACACCCTATCACTGTGCTATCACTCTGGCCCCAGGAATCACTTCTGGCGGTGCTCAGGGGACCATATGGAATGTTAGGGATCAGGTTGTTCTTATGCTGGGGATCGGGTCAGTCTTACATAAAGCAAACACTCTACCTGCTCTGCTCTCTCTCTAGCCCTTTGGGAGGATCATGAGTGCAGATTGCTAACCTAAGGTACACTGTACACAGATTTCAGATCTATTTCTATTAAATACGTTTTTTAAATTTTGTTTTGGGGCCACACTTGATAATGCTCAAGGCTTACGCCTGACTGTGCTTAAAGATCACTTCTGGTGATGCTCAGGGGACCATATGGGATGATGGGGATCAAATCTGGATCTGCCATGCGCAAGGCAAGTACCCTACCTGCTATACTATCTCTCCAGTCCCCTAAAAGCCTTTTGAAAAAATCGAACAAGTTGCTTTGTAACAACAAAAATAGAAACTGAAAATGAGGAAAAGTAAGAATTTGTTTACACTGGCTGAAGCAACCATTTTAGCTTTTCTGTCCTGGTTCAGTCCTGAGGTGTTTGTGAAGAGCTGATTACCCTTTCTGGAGATGTCTACTCTGGCCCCCAAGTCTGGCTAGCACAGAAATATGAGGTGCTTTTTTTTTTGATGTTAGCCTTTCTCAGAAAAAGTGGGCTCTGACCACAGTGGGGCCACTGAGTCTGAAGCAGCCACTTCTTTCCCATGTCCACTACCTTTATCCCCCATTTTCTATATCTTGTTATAGGAAAGAGTTGCAAATGTTGCTCTGCTCTTACTCATTTTGGGGGATCCACACCCGGTGATGCTCAGGGGTTACTCCTTACCCTGTACTCAGGGATCAATCCTGGCAATGCTGGGTGACGAAATTCTGGGGATGGAATCCAGGTAGGAATCCTGCTAGGTAATTCCCTATAAGCTGTATTATTTCTTGCCCACTCTGACTCATTTTTTTTTAAATTTTTCTAAGTCCTTTATTTGGGGGGGGGTTACTTTAAAATTATTTATTTTTGAAAGTTTTTTGTGTGTGGGGGTAGGGGAACTCCCAAGCAGTGTTTTGGGTCTTGCGGCCACTCACAGTACATCCTGAATATGGTAGGATGTGGCCCAAAAAAAACAAACTAAAAAAAAACACATAAATTTACCCCATAGCTCCAGCTCTGGAGGGTGTGAAATGGGTAATAAAGCTGGGGAATGTCCGGTCATCCATTCATTCCTTTCTCATCAGATGTGCATTAACACCTACGGTGTGCCAGGCTCTGCCGACTCACAACGGGAACTTTCAGCACAGATCCCCAAAGCAGACATTCCACAGGTCTCTACTTTGTGTACAGAGCCAGGTGTCTGCATGGTGTTGCACACAGTGTGGTGAGGGACCCTGACATAACTCACTACTAAAACAATCACACAGGTTGCCCCAAACTGCTGCCAAATTCTACTATGAGAGGGATGTTCTTTAGCATTGCCCTTTCTAGGGTTCCTCCCTTTAGAATTAAACAATTTTATGGTCAAGTTTAGCCTGTTTCCAATCCCTTTCCTCTTGATAGGAAGAACAGAAAGGAGGAAGGTTCACTGGCCTTTGAGGATCCATCAGTGGATCCCCATTGATATCCTGCTTTGCCAGGACCTTGCCCAGAATGCAGGGTGGCAGTGAATAAGAATGAGCCTGGAGGGGCCTAAGAGATAGCATGGAGGTAAGGCATTTGCCTTGCATGCAGAAGGTTGGTGGTTCAAATCCCGGCATCCCATATGGTCCTCTGAGCCTGCCAGGAGCAATTTCTGAGCGTAGAGTCAGGAATAACCCCTGGGTGCTGCCGAGTGTGACTCAAAAACCAAAAAAAAAAAAAAAAAGAATGGGGCTGTAGATAGGAGGAGAGAGTGCAGACATCAAGACATCAGCAGTGCAGTTTGTGTCCATAAAGCCACATTTAGGTATGACTCACTGGTGGTATATGCTGGAGTCTGCTAAAGAGACAGCAAGGCCTTCAAAAGAGTGAAAGGTGAGCTTGGGTCCTTTAGACAAAGATTTCCAGAGAGTGAAGGAACCTCAAAGGAGCTGCACTCAGGAATTACACCTTGATGTGGGACATATGGGATCCCGGGGAATGAACCCGAGCCAGCCACATGCAAGGAAAGCATTCTATGATGTATTTATTTTTGATGGAGAGTTTGATTAATGTATTGTTTAATCTGAGGGAAGGGGAGAATTTCAGAGATGCAAATGCAGAATAATTCCTATTCCATCCCTAGAATGGATCTCTGGGGCAAGGTAACAAGAATCAGATTATCCCCTTTAGCTTTTATTTCCAGTTCTTTTACCTTTTAATCTAGTTGTACTCTCATTCATTCACTCATCCATCCTTCCATTGATCCACCTACTGGCTATCCATTTACCATCTAGTCATCCATGCTTCCATCCTCCACCTGTCCATATACATCCATCCTTCTTTTCATCTACCGATCCATCCATCCATCCATCTACCCACCCACCCTTCCTTCCTTCCTTCCTTCCTTCCTTCCTTCCTTCCTTCCTTCCTTCCTTCCTTCCTTCCTTCCTTCCTTCCTTCCTTCCTTCCTTCCTTCCTTCCTTCCTTCCTCCCTCCCTCCCACCCTTCCCTCCTTCCCTCCTTCCCTCCTTCCCTCCTTCCTTCCTTCCTCCTTCCTTCCTTCCTTCCTTCCTTCCTTCCTTCCTTCCTTCCTTCCTTCCTTCCTTCCTTCCTTCCTTCCTTCCTTCCTTCCTTCCTTCCTTCCTTCCTTCCTTCCTTCTCTTCTTTCCTTCATTCCCTCCCTTCTTTTCTTTCTTCCTTCTTCCCTCCCTCCTTCCTTCTTTCCTTCCTTTCTTCCTCACTCTTTCCCTCCCTCTTCCTCCCTCCCGTTAATTCCACAAGCATTTTTTGTTTGAAATTCATGCCTGCTAATGCTTGGGGCCTACTTTTGGTGGCTTGGTGCTTAGGGTTTTCTCCCAGCAGTGCTTAGGGGACCATCTAGTATAGAGGATTGAACTCAGGGATCGGCAAAACAAGCTTTTTGAGCCATATCCTTAGACCCAAACCCAAACTCCTACCACATCTGGTGAGGCAGATGCTGGGACACTGACAATTAGGACCTTTGACAGATCCCATTTGGGGACTTGCCTGGGGGAGAAGAGGGCTGGAGTTCAGGCTCCAGGGTGAGCAAAGTCGTGGAGGCCTGAGGTCTGTGACTATGAGGTTTGTGACTATGTGACAGTGAGACTCTTCCTTTGGCTCAGCAGGTTCCCAGTGTTCCTCTGTGTGAAGCTTGTGCTGGCCATGCAGCCTCCTGTCTCCACGTAGCACAGGGTCTTCCCAAGGAAAGGGCAAAGGAAAAAACGCTGCGTTTGACCCAACCCAGAAGGGAGCCCAGTGAGGGGCCTCTCTTCCCCTCAGGCCTGCCAGCCCCACCCACCCCAACGCCTCCACTTCCCCTTTCTGAGGCCCAGGCTCCAGCCCTGTGCTTCATTGGGCCCCACGGGGCTGGAGCAGAGGAGGCCAGGCTGGCGGCGTCCTACAGCTTAGGTGAGGAACTGGGTGCCCTCTGTTCTGTGAGAAGCCCAGAGCGAGTGTGGTCAGGCTGGTGGTAGCTGCCCATGCAGCTGGTCCCGGGCAACCCGTGGGCCTTTCCTGCCATGATCCTCCACCACCTGCTTCTACTTCCGGCTGCTCTGTGGCTCCTCATGCTATGGAGACCACAGTCCTGTTGCAGTATGGGGAGAGGTTGACAGGGACTGGGGGGGAGCATAAGGGCTCTCTAGAGGTAGAGACCAGATTCCTCAGGAGTGCCAAGATAGGATCCACTTGATCTCTGCTCTCTGTCCGAGGGGGCAGGAAGGTGCTGCTGTGTTGAGGAGTTCTGGGGACAAGCAGGGAGTTGGAGCAAATGGCCTGGGTCAGATCAGGCTCTGTTACTTGCTGTGTGGGTGTGTGAGTGATCACACCTCTCTGAGCCTCCGTGCCCCAGTCTACAGAATAGAAGGGAGGGGACCCACCACGGGGCAGGTGTGGCTTGGAGCCCACACCACAGACTTTCAGAAGAGTGTCTTAACTTACAGGTCTTGAAGCCCTTCAGCTCTGGGAGAGGGCTAGGTTCCTCCATATTCCTTCCTGAGCATGTATCTGGGACGAGTGTCTAGGTGCTCTGGGGGAGGGTGTGGGAAGCTCTCGCACCCAACTTTTCTGCTGTCTCTGCTGCTGGCTGAGCTTGGGACCCTGGCTGGAGTGAATGAAGGGTATCCATTCACCCAGAGGAGGAGCTTTGCCTGTAGCCAGAGGGGCCACTGCAAGTAGGGCCTGCCCCAGACTGCACCATAGTGACAAGCAATCTGGGGTTTGGCACTCCGGCATGGAATCCCACATGAGCTGTGGACTTGGCTGCAGGGAAGGGTCTGTCAATCTGTCAGTCGGTGGTTCCTGACAGAGCCCTTCTCTCTCAGCTCAGCAGAAGCCCCTGAGAGGACTGTGGCTGAGTAACCAGCCATGTATCCCCCCTGATTGGCATGTGGGGATCCTTCTTGTATAAAGTGGAGCTGCTTTGCCTGCTGCCCTGATTGAAGTAGAGAGAGAGGAGAGACCTGGGGGATTCTAGTCTTGATATCTGAAGGTCCTCAGCTCACCTCAAAGATGCCTGCTCTGCTCTCGAGTCTGGTCCTGTTCGTTCTATTTTAGTGTTGGCTTTGGCCCATATCTGGTGATATTTGGGGGCTATTCCCCACTCTGTGCTCAGGGTTGCTCCTAGTGGTGCTAAGAATTGAACTTGGGAACTGAGGAGGAGGGGAGCAGCTGGCCACAGCATTCTTTCTCCATAGCTGAGCAGGAGATGGTTCAGGTTGAGGGGAACAGGGAGTCCTGAAGCTTCCCTGGTGAGTGTAAAATAGGCCAACACCTTGGCCTCAGAGTGTTTGCATGCATATATGTTTTCACATGTGTGTGAGAATGCAAGGGTGTGTGTACTTAGTTGAATACATAAATGTGTATTTGCGCCTTGTTCATGTGCCATTGCCATGTGAATGCATATGTGTGCATGTGTGTGGATATATGCACTGTATATTGATATGCGTGTATATATGTGTGTGCATGTATATATAGAGTGCATGTATGTATGTATACCTGAGTGATTAGGTGATTGTAGTTCTACCAGTGCCACTCCATCTGGCTTGAGGACTGTGGGGCATAGAGTTGCTGTTGGTGTGTGGCACTGGCTGGAGGAATGGCACAAGTGTATATTCATCCCTGGAGCCCCTGCTGTACATAGGGCACCTTCCTTGGCTCATGGAGGTATAAGCCTGGGGTGGGGGTGCAGGAGCCTGGTCTCCAGTTTCTGCCCTTCTGCCAGGCTTTCCAGTTGTGCAAGGTTAGGTACCCTCTCTGAGCTCAGTTCCACCTCTGGAAAATGGGCTGATACCTTGGCCTTAGCTGTACGTGGGGTGAAGAGAGATAGTAATGAATCGGTGAGGTGGTGGTAACCTTGCAGGTGGCCATTCTGGGTTTAATCCTTACATCTGAAATGGTCCCCTGATCCTTGCCAGAAGAGATCCCTAAGACTACTGGGTGTGGCCCAGAAACCAGAACAAACCAACCAACCTGATTTCACGTGTATAGGCACTTGGTATGGTCACATTACTGGTCGGAATGCAGAGCTGCACTGGTGTTCCTGGGACTGAGGCCTGTTTGGGACAGGATCCTTGTTTTTGTGTGTGTGGTGGGGGGGGGTTTGGCCACACCTAGCAGTACTCAGGGGTTACTCCTGGCTCTGTGTTCAGAAATTACTCCTGGCAGGCTCAGGGGACCATGTGGGATGCTGGGGATTGAACCTAGGTACAAGGCAAATGCCTACCTGCCATGCCATCACTATGATCTCGGGTTCTTGTTTCTTTTGGTGGGCCTTTGATTCTGATCTGGGTTCCTCTGGATGGTGCTCAGAAAGTGCCTCGTGTGGGATAAACACTGCTTAGATTATATGTAGGGGTGCCAGCTAGTGGCCACAGCACTAAAACATGGACGGAGTCAAAGACCTGCGTGCCAGATGGGACAGGATTTAGAGCTGCTCTCAGTGCTTCGACCATTCGAGCAATTTGTGAGGTTTGCATTCAGTGAGTGCCTCTGGGGAGCTTCATTCACATTCAGGGACTCTGGTCTCTGTCTTTCTGGTTTGGGAGGCTCATTTGTCCAACTGCTCCCTTTGTTTTTTCCCCTCTCACCTTTGCTGGCTTGATTGTGCATTCAACTTGGTCCATGTAGCTCACACCATCAGTCTCCTGCCCTTTTTTACCTGCTGGGTCTGGGTCCCATTTGCCATGTTTCTTGGAGGCTTGAAGGGTGTCTGGGTCCTTGGGTGTCCTGTCCAAGCTGTTCCCCCAATACAAGATGCCTGAGAATAGCACAGATGCCCACCCCAGCACTTCACTTAGGAATTGCATCCTTTGCCTTGAATTTGAGTTTCTGCTCCTTCCTTTCCAGTTGCTGTGTGAATGTTGCAGTCAGCAGGGGCAATCCCCTGAGTTGTGGTGTTGGCACACTTAGTTGTGGGTCCAGAAACACTTGAGTGGTGGTGCTGAAACATAATTGGTTGTGATGAGCCAGGGATTCTGCTCTCTGGGCCATGAGGCTTGGCCTGGGCATATGGGTGGTGCAGAAACAACAATACCCCCTGCCTTGTGGGCACAGGGCTACAGAACCTTCCCATGCCCCCTTTGTTGTTGCTCTTTTCTTTGGGAGGACTGGGAATGCCAGAGGGAGAGAGTGCTAGCCTAGAATCCAGGCATCGGAGGGGTAGTGTATCAGACCATATGAAAGTCTGGGGGTGAATGTTAGAGCAAGTGATGAAGGGTGCTGGGAGAAGAAAGGGGGATCCACCCCCAGATCTAGCCAGGTGCAAGCAATACTGAACTCTGAATGTAATGCGCAAGCCTCCAGAGTCAGGGACAAGGGGGAATAGGACCAGCTGGATGAAATGTAGTGTATAACACACCTTTAAAGAGATAGGGACCTTTAAAGAGACGAGAACCCTAAAGTTAAGGGTGTGAGTCTACCTGAGTGGTGACAGGCTGATCAGCTTTGCATGCGGGAGGCCTAAGTTTCATTCCTGGCACCCCATGGTCCCCCAGCTTTGTTATAGATATTTGACCAAGAATCAGACACAGGCATGTGAGCGTAGATGGAGAGGAGGCTTTGATTATGCTTGTAGTTGTGACCTGACTAATGTAAAACTAGGTAGCCCAGAATGAGGTACACACAGAGTTGGTATTGGTTAGTTACAGCATACATGGAGTCTATGAGAATAATTTTTTTTTTTTGGTTTTTGGGCCACACCTGGCGTTGCTCAGGGGTTACTCCTGGCTGTCTGCTCAGTAAGCTCCTGGCAGGCACAGGGGACCATATGGACACCAGGATTTGAACCAACCACTTTAGGTCCCGGATCAGCTGCTTGCAAGGCAAACACCACTGTGCTATCTCTCCGGGCCCTATGAGAATAATTTTAACAATTTTGTCTTCTAACATATACAACGGGTGCTAACATACATGACATATAACACTATACAAATAGCATAATCAATGATTAATATATTCTGTTTCAGGGTCCATATAAACATTTACTAATTGTTTCTGTGATCTTGTTCTGTTTTTGCTCAAGCAACCTAATTGGCCTGGCTATTCTGATCTGTCTGGTCACGACATGATTTATGATTTATGGCCTTTTCATCTTTGCTTAGCTCCCAAGATGGGTCCATCAGCAGTTCTGCCTCTAGCATTCCACTTCTCCCACTTTTCTCATTACACTATGAGTCTTCTCTCCAAGGTTCAAGTTCCACTGAAAATATTAAATTCTTGCTCATGAGTCCCCTCTTTTGGGGCCTCTTCAACTATGCTCAGGGAACCTGGGGCCACTCCTAGAAACCCTTGGTGCAGTTATGAGGACTGGTTGGCTCAGTTCTTGGTTCCAGTAATGTGGGGTGACTTGGGGCCTGGCCTTGCTTGGGTACCCCATACTACCACATATCAAACCCAAGACCTTTGTGAACATGTGGAAACTTCACATAACAGAGAAGCAAGAGGCAGACTCTGATAAAGTGGGTATGGGTGTCAGAGAGAAAGAATTCAGCCCAAGGCCCCAATGGTCGAATGAGTAAGGTTTGCATGCAAAAGTTTGCAACCAGGCTCAAAAAGTTTTCATTTGGGGGCTGGAGAAATAGCACAGCAGTAGGGCATTTACCTTGCAGATGAGGACAGATAAGGTTTGAATCCTAGCATCCCATATGGTCCTTCTGAGCCTGCCAGGAGTGATTTCTGAGCACAGAACCAGGAATAACCCCTGAGAGCTGCCAGGTGTGACTTAAAAACCAAAAAGAAAAAAAAAAAAGGTTGCATCTGGGGATCGGAAAGATGGCACAGAAGTTGCCACACACTGCAATGATCCCCAAGCACCATCAAGAGAGATCCCTGAGAAAAGAATGAGGAGTAAGCCCTGAGCATTGCCAGGTATATGCCTCCTCCAAATAAAACCAGAATATTCACCTGGAAGGAAGAATGAACCTGCTCCTGCCCCTGTGCAAACTCAACATGAAGATGGAATGCCTCTATTTGAAAGTCAAATTCAAATTTTCTTGTTAAGGGCATGGGAGGGGCTTAGGCCACATCAATAGTTCTCAGGAACCACTGTTAGCTCTAGGCTCAGGTATGAACCGTGGTCAGCAATGAACGCCTGGCAGTGCTCAGGGGACTATTTGCAGTGTCAGTGACTGAACCAGGACCGATAGAAATGGCTGCATGCAGTGCATGTGCCTTACCTCATACACTATCTCTCCAGCCTCAAACTGAAGCCTTTTGAGCATTAGGGTCCTGTGGAAGTTTCTGGATCATAGAAGTGCCTTACATCTGTGCTGTAGTAGTCATGAACATGTGTGGTTGGTGGGGGGGGGGGCTACATTTTATTTAATTTTTTATTTAAATTTTTATTTTGTTTGTTTTTCGGGGGCCATATCCGAGATACTTAGTGCTTAATCCTGGCTCTGTGCTCAGGATTACTCCTGATTGGCTTGGACCATATGTGGTGCTAGGCATCAAACCTGGGTTGGAAGTACACAAGACAAGTGCCCTAGCTCTCAATTATAGACAAGTTGTATTATCTGTCCAGCCCTTACTTGTTTTTGGAGGGAGTCACACCCAGTGGTACTCAAGGTCTATTCTAGGCTCTGTTCTTGGGGGTTGCTCCCAGTGGTGTTTGGAGAAACCATGTGGGATCACATGCAAAATATGCTTTATGGGCTCTCATTCCATTGAGCTCTGTCTCTAGGTTAGTGACTAAATCTAGATTCCATTTGAATCAACTGACATTTCACTTAATTTGCTTTGTTTGGGGGCCATACCTTGTAGTGCTTAGCCTTACTCTTCACTTTGTGGCCAAGGACCACTCCTGATGAGGATTAAACTCAGATCAACCCCATGCAAGGCCAGCACCTACCTGCTGTACTATGTTTCCTACCTCAACATTTAATTGGAAGGAACCACAAGAAATTAGTGACTCCTACAATGGAAATGTGTTTCTAGCAACACAAGATACAAGCTTTAGTACTGTGGATGACCAAGGCTTAATTGATTTGGGGGGGAGGTTCCCCTAGTGGTGCTTGGGCCCAGGGGCCATTCCTGGGATCCTGTTTCATCGGAATGGGCCTGATGATGGGCCCTCACCCAGTGAGGTGGTGTCTGCCTTCCATCCCTGCCTGTGCTTGGGTGCCTGGAGTGGGGATTGAACTCAGGACCTTGCATGCTAGGCACATACATTAATCCTCTTAACTCCTTCCCTGCCCTTATTCTTTTTTTTTTTTTTTGGGGGGGGGTGTCGTTTGGGTCACAGCCGACAGTGCTCAGTGGTTACTCCTGACTCTATGCTCAGAAATCGCTCCTGGCAGGCTCAGGGGACCATGGGATGCCGGGATTCGAACCACCAACCTTCTGCATGAAAGCAAACGCCTTGCCTCCATGCTATCTCTCTGGCCCCTATTCTTTTAAAAGACAAATATAAAAAACCAGTGCTAGTGGTGCTCAGGAACAATGCAGCATTCAGGCACTGAACTAGGTCCTCATACCTGACAGACATGTCTCCCACTGCCCAAGCCATCTCCTCCACTGGGCAGTTTTCAAGTCTAAAAGCTAGTTTTCATGAAGGCTGATCAGTCAGACCTAGAGTCCAATGTGCTGTCCTCAGTACCATTTATCCTATCCTACGTCTCTATCTTTCTGTCTCCACAGACAAACTGTATGTCTGACCTTCACACTGAGGACAAAATCAGCAGTGCAGTGAGCGAGACCTGGCAGCTGGCATAGAGCAGTGCCCATGGGTTCCCAGCTGGTCCCTCAGCCCCACTTGTTGGGCTCAGGGAGGCCAGAGGCCTAAACCCACAGAAGAGGCATCAGTGGGCAGATGCTCTCCAGGCCACAGGGTCTTCTGACTGGCCTGCCGGTGGGTGTGCCAAGGGTAGAGGATGCCAGCCACAGGGCACTACTTCCTCAACGAGGGTGAGGGCCCTGGCCAGGATGCACTCTACGAGAAGTACCGCCTCACCAGCCAGCATGGGCCACTGCTACTCATGCTGCTCCTGCTTGTGGCCACCGCCTGCATTGCCCTTGTCACCATAATCTTCTCTGAGCAGGTGAGTGGGCAGCTCCCTAATGCACCTCCCCAGCCAGCCTCTCATCCCTTGCCCAGTGGGTGGCCTCCTCCCCCTGTCCAAGCTGCTAAAAAACAAGGGTTCGGTTTGATTTACTATTCAAGTCGGGGTTGGGTGTTCAGATAGTCTGTTAACAGAGCCCCAGACTCTTTCCTGTTCCGTGAACTTGGAATCTGTTGGCGAGATCAGACAGTCACGGCCCAAGGGCTCAACTTCCACATCCAAGATCATGTGGATGAAAATAGTCAATATCAACCTGCTATTTCCTGAAAGTTCAGTCTGGAGGCTGATGTGACTCACATCTGGCCAGACATGCCCAGGTGCAGCCATTGGCTCCCCTCCCTCAATTCTCCCAAAGTGCTGGAGATGAGGCTAGTGACTGAGGAACTGAATTTTCATGTTATTCTTTTAGTTTAGGGAAACACCTGATGTCCTCAGGCCTTACTCTGGCTCTATGCTTGGGGATCACTCTTTTTTATTTTATTTTGTTTTGTTTTTTTTTTTTTTTTGGGTCACACTCGGCAGCGCTCAGGGACTATTCCTGGCTCTATGCTCAGAAATCGCCCCTGGCAGACTCGAGGGACCATATGGGATGCCGGGATTCAAACCACCATCCTTCTGCATGCAAGGCAAATGCCCTATCACTGTGCTATCTCTCCGGCCCCTGGGGATCACTCTTGGCAGAACTCAGGGAACAGCCATGTGGGGTGCCGGGGATGGAAACCGGGTTGGCCATGTGCAACCCTATACCCATTGCTTCAGCACCTTCATTATATTCTTTTTTTTTTTTTTGGTTTTTGGGCCACACCCGGTGACATTCAAGGGTTACTCCTGGCTATGCGCTCAGAAGTCGCTCCTGGCTTGGGGGACCATATGGGACACCGGGGGATCGAACCGCGGTCCGTCCTAGGCTAGCGCTGGCAAGGCAGACACCTTACCTCTAGCACCACCATCCCAGCCCCTCATTATATTCTTGATGATTTTTTTTTGGTTTGTTTTTGGGCCACACCTGATGATGCTCTGGCTCTGGGCTCAGAAATCTGTCCTGGCAGGCTTGGGGAACCATATGGGACACTGGGGATTGAACCTAGGTTTTTTTCTGGGTCAGCCGTGTGCAAGACAAACACCCTACCACTGTGCTATTGCTCTGGCCCCTATTCTTGATGATTTTGAATGTCATTTTAAATAGCCATGTGGGAGGCATGACTGCTGTGGGGAGAGCAGAGTTCTGGAAGGAAATATCAGTGGCTGCAGGGTGGCCCAGAGTGATGTGTGAAGTGGAGGCGCCTTGTGGAGGTTCCCACAGTCCTGAGTCTACATGGATGTAAACTTCAGAAAAACTGCTTCCTTACTCAGCAAATAGGGGACCTCCTGTATGCTGGCCCCTGAACCACCTTGAACTCTGTGCTCTGGGGCTAGGGGTTCATGAGCAGACCAGACACTGTACCTACTCGTCCAGCCACACCGCCCCGAGCATCCTTGCTCAGCTCTTCCCTATCTGAAAGGCTTTGAGCATTGCTTCCTCATAAACATGTATCTATGCTAGAAGAGCTGGGAGCATGGAGCTACAGTCAAGGCTCATAGAGCACTTGTGAATGTATGGGACCCAAGGTTCAGGTCCTTGTTCGGGCACCATTTGTTGCCCCATTTGTTGGGTCCCATATACTCCTTTGTTGTTTGTTTGTGTCTCCTCAAAGAGCTCTCAGAATGAGAAATTGATTCCCATCCGTTGTCCCCTTTTGGGGGAAGATCTTGGTAATATTTATCCACAGCAAATAATCCACACAGACAGGAGGGTAAAGGAGTAAAAGGTTGGGAGCAGAGAGTCCTTTGTCAGCCTACCACCAGCTCCAAAAAAACACCTGGAGCCAGCCAGTAAACTCTGCCAAAAGGCCCCAAACACCTCGTTCCCAAACTATTTATTTGGCTCTCAACAGCGCCCCCACCTGGAAGGTCAAGGTGGAACAACAGGCAAAGAATAATCTTATGGAAATGTTTTCATATACAACACACACTCATACTCCTTTCACACAACACTCTCTTTCCCACTCTCTCCCACAAGGTTTCCCAAAGTTCTGGCACTAGGGTCTTGCCCCTGCTTCCTGCAACTTCCCAGAGTACCCTGGGGACCTTGGAAGTCTAAAGATTAGGGGCGAGAGGAACAGTGCCACAGCACTGGACTACGAAGGAAGTCCATGCAGCGGTGCTCAGGGCCTGGCATGGGTGATCTTGGCAGATCCTGGAGGAGGCAGATCCCCTGGGGGAAAACAGTCATTTCTGTGTCTGTTTGTTCTTCTCAGGACTTCTACAGACAGTGGGCTGTCTTGGGGATGGCTTTCGTGACCTTGGCTGTGTGTGTGGGCCTCTCTGTGCTGGTATATGTCGAGTGCCTGGTCCAGCAGTGGCTCAGGGCCTCTGCGCTGCTTCTCTGGATCTGCCTCCTGGCTCTGGGCTATGCGATGGTGTTCACCTTTCAGAAGAAGGATACATGTGCCTGGGAGCAGGTAACAGGGCAAGGGATCCTGGCTCTGCAGGACTGGATGCTGCCAACCAGCTGTGCCCTGGCACCCCTGCTTTCTGTGGGCTGGTCCCTTGCATAGCTGGTTGTTTTGGGGGCATGGACCATAAGTCCATCGTGTTCCATGAGGTTGGAAATGGAGGGTGCTCTTGTCCTCTAACTTTGGCCTGAGGTGAGGATAAGCATCTGACGTTCCTGGGTGACCTTTGGTCACAAGGAAACATCTCCACTCATAGAGGGGAAAAGGCATGTGCTGGCTGACCAGGGAAGGGGGTTGGAAAGTCCATCCTGGGGTGCCCGGGGAAGACCAGGTTCTACTTCTATTCCGATCCCCTGCGGTGTTTACCTTGTCAGGCCGCTGCCAAACATGGGGCAGAGGTGACCCCAGAAAACTCCCCAATTGGAATGGAGCTTTTTCTCCATCTCCTGGAGTCCCAGCAGCTCCTCAAGAGCCAGTCCCAGGCACCAAGGGTAGCTCTCTCTTGGGGTGGGCCTGGGAGCTCTGATACCCCTCAGGGCTAGGACAGGGAGACTGGTGGAAGCTCCTTGCTGGAGCTTGTGGAGGGGCTGCTTGGAGAAGGTGGGGGGGGGTGTCTGGGATGCTCCTCCTTCCTGGAAGAGGAGTAGTGATTCATGCTGCCTGGGTCGACCTATTCCACTCTCTTTCTTCCCAGGCTTACTACATCTTGCCATCTGGGGGTTGGTGGTCTCCTGGCACAGATGGCACTGGGTAGATGCCTCAGGATTCGGGCATCTGAGGCGGCGTCCAGAAGATAGGGCCTGTGGAACCCTGAGCTCAGCCCGAGAATGCCCTGAGTGGGTGTTCTCTAGACTCACTGTACCCCCCACCCTGTCCAGGTGCCCTTCTTCCTGTTTGTGGTCTTTGTTGTGTACACACTGCTGCCCTTCAGCATTCGGGGAGCCGTGGCTGCTGGGGTCATTTCCGGCGCCTCCCACCTCCTGGTAATCGCTGTGCTTCAGGGCACCTTCACCAATGACCTGTGGTTGCAGGTGAGGTCTTGTGGGGTCTTGTGGGTCCTGGTTCCTGGGGTCTCCATGTGGATGCAGGCAGGCAACTGGCCTATACCTTCCCTGGGTCGCCCCTGCCCCCTCTTGGCTCAGGACTCTTGCTATAGGGGTGAGTTCCCTTCCTGAGGCCCTGACCTGGCCCTGCCCTGACCCTGCCACTGTCTCTGTCTAGACAGGACTGTGTCTGTCAGTGTTGAGGGAATGACACCAAGTCAGTGTGTGACTCAGCGGCATGGCACTTTCTCACCACTGTCCACAGTGTGGACAGTGCCTGTTGTCCTCAGGCTGTGGGTCCTGGGAGGTGCCACTCCTGCCCCTCGTCTCTGCCCCGAACTGAGTGGCTTCCCTGGCCCAATAGTTAGGATGATTCACTGGGAGACAGCAGTTGTCTGTGCCTCAATTTCCTGCTTGCACCAGAAAGGTGCCAGCCAGAGAGGGCTGGGGGGACTTGGTGCTGGGGTGTGCCCTCTGCAGCCCACTAGAGGTTGACCCTGCCTTGGCCCCTAGCTGCTGGCCAACGCCATTATCTTCCTGGGCGGGAACCTGACGGGAGCCTTCCACAAGTACCAGCTGCAGGATGCCTCCCGAGACCTCTTCACCTACACGGTCAAGTGCATCCAGATCCGCAGGAAGCTGCGAATTGAGAAGCGCCAGCAGGTTGGGGACTGGCTTCCCGCAGGTCTTGCCCGCCTTGGCCTGGTTTCCTAGTGCTCCTTTCTCCGGGCACACTTGATGCTTTTGGGGTAGCTTGGGGGGGGGGTGTGCAGCGGGGAGACCTGTGCAGGGCTTGGCTACAGGACTAGTCTAGCAGAGGTAGAGTGAGGGTGGGTGAGTAAAAAGTCAGCAAGCCGGGCTCAGGGCCTGTCCTGGCGAGTCCTTTACACCTATGACGCTGCATACAGGAGAATCTGCTGCTGTCAGTGCTGCCTGCGCACATCTCCATGGGCATGAAACTGACCATCATTGAGCGGCTCAAGGAGGGGGGAGACCGCCCCTATATACCGGACAACAACTTCCACAGCCTCTACGTCAAACGGCACCAGAATGTCAGGTGGGTAGGGCAGGGCCTTGGTCCAGTAGTCCTGATGGGCCTTTGACAGGAGGTGGGACATTGGGTGGTAGGTGGGGCCTTGTTAGATGGGCGGGCCTTGTTTGATAGGCAGGGCCTGCACCCGGTGGTGGGCAAGGACAGTGACAGATGGGCCGTCTGATCCCAGTGGGCAGAGCTGGGTGTGCTGTCTTTCAACTCTCCAGGATCCTAGATGGGTAAACCAGCCTCCTTCCTGGGCCTCAGTGTCCCCAATTGTTTCTCTGGGGAGTGGGATCAGATCAGTTTGGTATTAAAGAAGATGTAGCAGCCCCTCAAATGGCAAAACCCTGTGTACTCAAGGGATTGAAACAAAGGGGCCTTTTAGAGGATTCTCAAAGGGACACTGTACCCCAAAGGGAGTGTGATCCCCAGTGCTTGGGAACTGCCAAATGCAGTCAAGTGCATCCACAGCAGTCTGTGGCAGACTGAAGGGACTGAAGGATCTTTGGATGCACCACCTCAGAAGAGACCACCCTGGGCCCTTTCTTAATGGCATAGCTTAATGGCATAACTCCTGCCACAAGTCCCTGAATTGTACCTGCTGCCTTCCATCTGTCCAGAACACACTGGCCATGGAGCATGGACACCTGTGCAAGCTGTAGTCTGGTTTCCCAGGACTCCGCTTGTGCATCTGTGCACACAAGCGGGTGAGGTCAGCTGGAGGGAGCGCCTGCTGAGGTGGAACTCTTGCTCTAGATGAGACAGGCTGTGAGAAGCCGGGTATCTGCAGAAGCTGCTGACTCTGGGTTTGTGGGTACCTTCAGTGTGAACCCACAAAGCTCAACTCTCCTTAGTGGGTGCTACTCTCCATGCCACTAGAGGCTGAGGGAGAGTTGAGGGGTAGTTGACTGGTGGGATCAGGGGTTCTTCCAGGCTCTAACCCTCCTGCTACCCACCCTCCTCCCCAGCATCCTCTATGCCGACATCGTGGGCTTCACCAGACTGGCCAGTGACTGCTCCCCCAAAGAGCTGGTGGTAGTGCTGAATGAACTCTTTGGCAAGTTTGACCAGATTGCGAAGGTGAGGTCTGGGTCCTGACCTCTGCCTGTCCTCTGTCCTGTCCTCTGCTGAAAGTAAAGTGGGAGGTGGTTCCCCTCTTTGCATCTCAGAGAAGAGGCCTGGCTGAGAAGGAGGAGCGCAACTGGGAATCAAGGGTCTGGGCCTTTCTCCAGCTCCCTGCTGCTGTGTGTCTGACAGGTGGGGCCCCACAGGGAAGAGCAGAGAGGGCAGTGTCCTGCCAGTCTTTGGGCTGGGTGGTCACTAGACCTGATAGTCTAGGGGGTCCTGAGAGGGACAATGACTCTAAGATGGCTCTGGGAGAGAAGTCAGCTATTGGGGAAGTAAGCTATTGGATGCTGCAGGAAGATGGGTGTCTGGCCTCAGAGAGCAGGGCCGTCTGCTGAGGCCTCCTTGAGAAGTGAGGTGGGAAGTAGATGGGAGCCCTTGAGTGTGGAGGCCCATTTAAAGGGTCTACCCAAAGAACCTCCACAGCAGCCTGATTCCCTTCACCCTGGACTTACCCTCCTAAGCCCTGATGGAGTTGCACCCTCATAGTATGTTCACTTCAAGGGTGCTCCATGACATTGGCTGACCCTTGCAAGATGCATCTCCCCTCTCTATTCTCAGTCTGCAGCTGCCCCGTGCCTGGGACATTCTCTTACTTCATTTGGTTCCTTGCTCAGAGGTCACATCCTCCATACTCTTGTGCCCTGTCTTTTCTTGGCCCCACTTGCTGCTGTTGTGTATGTAAATATTTTGGGGGATTACTATGTTACTCACCCTAAACTGATTGGTGATTGTGCCCTACCCTAGGGTGTGACCTGGCATTCTGCCCCCACCCTAGGGTAGGACCTGATTCTGCTTTCACCATTGGTTGGTATCTGATCCCACCATTGGGTGGTACCTGACTCTGGAGTATAAAAACAGAGGTCTGTGGAAGGCCAGGGCCTTTTGGCTGGCTGGAACTGAATCTGAGTCTTTGGACTTCAGTTTTGTCCATCCGAATAAAGCAAATATCTCCACAAGCCTGACTGTCTGCGAGCTGTTTACCCGCCGTTTCACCTCAGAACCGTGGGCTAGACAGGGTGGCAGACGCGTGCTCCGAGCTGGAAGAAAAAGGCCTCATTCTCCATCCCACCATCAGTCAACCTCTTCAGGGGCTGATCTGCTACAGCTGCAGGTGTCTGGAGATGCTGCTCTGGGCAGAATGGCCAGTGCGTGCTCAGACACCTTAATTCAAGCAGCCGGCAGGCCTCCCACACTGGTACCCCAAACTGTCCTTGATGCTCCCCCTGATGGGCCCTGGAGTCTCCTCTTTTTACCAGTCCAGAAGTAGTGGGAAGAGTCTGGCTTCCTTGAAAGGGGATTAGGGGTGGCCTCCAGGGCTGTCTGAGCTAACCAGACCTTTCCTTGCTTCCTCCAGGCCAATGAGTGTATGCGGATCAAGATCCTGGGGGACTGCTACTACTGTGTGTCGGGGCTGCCCGTGTCCCTGCCCACACACGCTCGCAACTGCGTGAAGATGGGGCTGGACATGTGCGAGGCCATCAAGTAGGCCCCGTGCTCACCTGTGGGGACCCCGGGGGTAGCACTGATTGATCTATGCTGAGGGGCTGGGGAAGGGACTGACTGGATCCTTCCATACTACTTTGTGCCCATCTCCATGTACCCTTGTTGGCATCTTGTCAACATCCTGCAGCCTTCTGCCCCAGATCCCCACTGCAAAGCTCAAACAGTATTCACCCCACCCTTCACCCTTCCCATAGCACTTTCCTCCATAGCCCACTCCCTACGGGGTACTGTCATTGCCTGTGGTGCTGGGAGAGAAACACCACAGTGGATATCCAGCTCTGGGCTTTCCTCAAATGGGGGACAGAGATGGCCCAGAAGCCCTGTTCCTGCTTGCAGGAGTCTTATGTCCTGGGAAGTTCTACCTTGGGGCACCCATTTTCCAAAGAAGGGGTAGAAGGTCCCCAAAAATTCTCATGTTGTCCTCTGCTGAGGTTGAGGTACCACCTGGATTCCCTGAGCTGGGACCAAAGAGTTGAGCTGCCCTTGTTGGCAAAGGGGGTGCTGAGATGGGTGCATCTGGTGTGGGAGGCTGGAAGAGTCCCTGAGGTGGGCTGCCCCTCTGCCCCTGTTCCCCCTTACTCCACACCCACCTGCCTCTCGGGCTGTGTTGGTCCACGGCTATGTGGGGTGATGGGTGCTGTGCCAGGCAGGTGCGGGAGGCCACAGGCGTGGACATCAGCATGCGCGTGGGCATCCACTCGGGCAACGTGCTCTGTGGCGTCATCGGGCTGCGCAAGTGGCAATACGACGTGTGGTCCCATGATGTGTCCCTGGCCAACAGGATGGAGGCAGCTGGAGTTCCCGGGTGAGTCCCAGAAGCAGTCAGAGTCCAGGGCACCAGCCAGACTGGGAGACGGGGCAGATGGGTGCCTGCTAGGCAGAGGGTCCGGGGGTGGAGAATGCCCTCTGACCCAGCCTCTCCCCAGGCGGGTACACATCACGGAAGCCACCTTGAATCACCTGGACCATGCCTACGAGGTGGAGGACGGGCACGGGCAGCAGCGGGATTCCTACCTGAAAGAGATGGGTATCCGCACCTACCTGGTCATCGACCCTCGGGTATGATGGAGACCCAGTGTGGGGGCCTGTTCCCCTACAGAACTGGGGGGTGCCCTGGGCAACCTTCCAGACAGGAGGGACACGTGCCCCATGAGGAGGCAGAAAGAACACTTCTGGGCCCATCTGTAGGGGCCTCTCACCCAGGCCTCAGTGACACACAGAGGTCAGGAAGGGACACAGGGTCTGGGATTTGCTCACTCAACCTCCATTCAGCCTTTCCCGGTGTCCTGGATCCCTTGGGGTGGACTGTGTCTGTTCCCCTGGCAGTCTGGCATGCAGGTTGAGTCATCTCTGGGGCTCATTCAAGAATGTCGCTTCAGCCCATTTCCCGCTCTCCCTTTGGCATGGGCTTTGCTTACCACACTGACTGGGCTGCCAGTCTGGTAGAGCTGCTCCCCAGCCCTCAGCTGCTGCTGGTTCTGGGGTTTTAGGGCTTTGAAGCCACCTCACCCCACCCTGGAGCCTTCTCTATCCTCTGCTGCCATTCTGCCCTCTTCTCTGACCACCCCCTCCAGTCCTTGCTTACTGTCCAGCCATCCTGTCCCCCAGAATCCTCTGGCTTGCTGTACTTCCCGCAGGGACCTTGTCCTGCCCATGCCCCTTCTCCCTCCATTGTTGGTGTGAGGTCAAGGTGGGCAGATGCAGCAAGACCCTCTTCTCCAAGGTTGCACCCCAGCTGAGAAGTGCCTGGTGGAGCAGTTGTTTAGCTGGCTGATGAGGGAGGGATCAGGCATGCCCTAGGGGCAGGCCTGTCAGACATACTTCTTTCAGAGACAGGTGGGTCGGGTAGCTCCTGTGGCTCAGATGAGGCATGGAGCGGCTCTGGAAGCCTTGGGGTGGGGGTCCTCTCTTCCAGGCTGGGTGCATTACCCTTAAGTGCTGGGGCAACAGTGGTGGGAGGTGGGACTGGTTAGATGTGTCCCTAGCACATCACTCTGTTCTACTTCTGGGTAAGTGCTGAGACTTGGGGGCTACACTACGGGTGCCCCAAAGTGTTGCCCCAGTCTGGTGAGACCCTTGTGCCCCAGTGCCCAAGGGTGTTGCTTGGTTCCTTGTTTAGTTCTGAGGAGTTTTGTTTTTGTTTTTTTGTTTTGTTTTGGGGCCACACCCGGTGCTCAGGGGTTACTCTTGGCTATTTGCTCAGAAATCGCTCCTGGCAGGCATGGGGAACCATTTGGGATTCTGGGATTCGAATCACCTTTGGTCCTGGGTCGGCAGCTTGCAAGGCAAATGCCCTACCGCTGTGCTATCTCTCCGGTCCGAGTTCTGAGGAGTTTCAGTGGGCAATGGGGTTTCCACTTCGGGCTGTGCCTGGGCACTGAGGTCTGAGTGCGACCCTGCAGCATGCAGTGGGCATCTGCTCTGTACCAAGGGGCAGTGGGTGCGGGGAGAGCAGGTGGGACAAGCCATGCCTGTACCCGCAGAGCCAGCAGCAGCCGCCACCCAGCCAGCACCTGGCCAAGCCCAAGGGCGATGCCACCCTGAAGATGCGCGCGTCCGTGCGCATGACGCGCTACCTCGAGTCCTGGGGCGCTGCGCGACCCTTTGCACACCTCAGCCATCGGGAGAGCGTTAGCAGCACCGAGACGCTGGTACCCAGTGGAAGGAGGCCCAAGGTACGTCCTGCGGGATGCGGTGTCTTTCTCTGTCTGTAAAGTGGGCATCTGAGTATACTGCAGGCCCAGGGGACCAGAGCATGTGAGGAACCCTGCACAGCCTTCAGGCATCCAGCCTTGCTAGGGTGCCCTGACACCTTCTTGTGGCTGCAGATTCTCACCCCACCCTCGGGATAAGTTTTAGGGCCCCTTGTTCTGGGGAACAACCATTTCCCACCTGCTTCCAGGCTATTCCCCTGCGGCGCCACCGGACTCCTGACAGGTATGTGCATTGCCCTTCGTCTTTCTCCTACACTGGGAACTTGCTTCCTGGCCAAACCCTGACTGGCCACCTCCCCCAGGCAGCTTCCCTGACCAGCCCTGAGCACGGCACGTGGCATGTGTGGGTATGGGAGCTACGGAATTCTTGAAGCAGAACTCAGCACTGTGGGCTCGGTGCTGGCTTTGACCTGGCCACCTTCTGCTTCCTGCTGGACACTGCTGGGCCTTCAACTTGCCCTCGCTGAGCTTCACCATGACTAGCCCCTCCTTCCATGCTCCAGGGTGAGCAGTGGCCGCTTCTGATTCCAGGAGTTCGTCTCCCAAGGGGCGGACCGAGGATGATGCCTCAGACGAGGAGATGCTGACAGCCATCGAGGGGCTCAGCTCCACACGGTGAGGCCTCCACCCCCCACCCCCCACAGTCTCCCGCTGCCTCTCCCGGGAAGACCCCGAGCCCCACTGCCTGCCCGTCCTGCAGGCCCTGCTGCTCCCGTTCCGACGACTTCTACCCCTGCGGGTCCATCTTCCAGGAGAAGGACTTCGAGCGAGAGGTGAGGACCCACACCCCTAGGCTGGGGCGCAGGGGACCATGTGTGCTCATGCCAACCCTGGAGAGGACAGAGCTGGGGTGAGATGTGCCTGCTGGGACCTGCCCCAGGCACCTAGCACACCTCAGTCCCTGTGTCCCCCAGTCCTCACCTGCTGTGCCCCCTAACCCTCACCTGCTGACTTCCGCAAGTTCAGTCCCCGGGCTCATCCCTGGTGCTGTCTTGCATGGCTGATTCTGGGTTTTGGGGGCCCTGAGGTGTGAGTGGTATAGTGAAGGGACCTCAGACACCTCCAGGAGTGAAAGCTTCCTGGGCGAGGCGCTGACCTGTGTCATCTCCTTAAACCCTGACTTCCTTCCTGTCCTGAGCTGTTTCTGGCATGTGAGGTTGCCCCTTCTTGGGGCTCCTGAGCCTTCCAGAAGCTCAGGAATAAAGCGGGTGGGCAGGGTGGGCTGCGTCACCCAGGGAATAGGAGCAGATGGGAGAGTTCAGGGTGACCCTGGGCTGTGAGCATCTGCACCGGGATGGGGGTAGTGTGAGTCCCGAAGGTGACCCCAGCTGCGAGGGCCCCTGATAATCTTCATGTCCCCAGTACCGCCTGGTGCCCATCCCCCGGGTTCGCCACTACTTCGCGTGTGCCAGTGCTGTCTTTGCCTGCATCTTGCTGGTCCATGTCCTACAGATGCCCAGGTCAGTGGGTGGCAAGACAATGGCCAGCGGTGGCTGGGGTGGGAGGCTGACTGACATTCTGCAACTCCTCCCCAGTGCATCACACCTCCCACCTCACCTGTGTGCGGCCTGTGCAGGAGAATCTGGGGGTTCAGAGGCAGGTTCTGCAGGCCTGATTGTTGGGGAGGGCAGTGGAAAGGGGACTAGGGGGAGGAGCCTAATGGGATTGTTCTAGAAGTGGGTTCAGGTCAGAGCCCAGATTGGACTGGGTTTAGGGGATGCTGAAGAGAGACATAATCGGGTCCCCTCTCCCCAGGCTCTCAGCAACAAGCTGGGGTGAGTGATGTTCTCACCCCCTGGGTGGAGACGGTGGCTGGCTGGTCTTCGTGGTGGAAGGGCCATGCTGAGCCTCATTCTTAGATTCTCTTGGCAGCTGTCTTGGTACCAGTAGGGAGGTATCAGTAGGTAGGGCTAGAGAAGAGACTGGAAGGTGGGACTGGGAGTTTCTGGGAGTTGGGGTGCTTGACGGTGGAGTGCCACTGCTAGAACTGTCTCTCCTCCTCCCAGGAAGGCTGCTCTGGGGTTCTCTTTTGGACTGGTGGCCTGTGTGCTGGCACTGGTGTTGGGCCTGTGTTTTGCGGATGAGCTCCTGGTGAGTGGGCCGCCCGACGTGTGGTCAATCCCAGGGTAGCCACGGGCCACTGTTCTGAGGCTTCTCCCAAAACGCAGCTCTCAGGCTTTGAGGCCTAGATGAGGGGGCAGGCATTACCCTTCTGGCCGCCCTGAGCTCAGGGTTCTCACTTGTGTGGAGCTTGGGTGGGCTCTTCCTCTGTCCCAGAGCCGGCACTTGATCACTCTCCCCATGGCCCTGCAGAGGTGCTGGCCCACCTGGGGGGTGCTACGTGCTGTGTCCGAGAGCCTGGAGACGCAACCTCTGCTGCGAGTGTCCCTGGCCATGCTGACCATGGGCAGCCTGTTGACCATTGCCATTGTCAACCTGGTAAGTTCTGGATCCTTTGTAGGACCCCCCGGGTTTGGAGGGCACCTGGCCTGAACACCCCTGGTTTTTAGGTGTTACTAAGAATTGCATAGGGCTAAGGCCTGGGCAGAGGCCCAGTCCACTAAGGGGCTGAGACTCGGGGGCTGCTTTCAGCCTTCAAATGAGGACATGGGGATCCCACAGAGGCCTGTGGTGAACAACACAAGGGTGAGGCTGAGATTTCAGTCACATCATGGTTCAGCCCCTCAGCCCCCATAGGGCTGGGTCTGTCCCACCTCTGAGACTTAGTTTCCCCATTAACCATGGCCATCCTGGCAGGAAGGGGGGAAGGAGTGGGCGTGTGAGACCAGATTCTCTGGCCACTCGGTGGCTCTCCGAGTCCATCGGGTGCTAGGAAGGCATCTGGGTTTCAACCCACATACCTCAATTCCTGCTGACATGATGCCTCCTTGTGGCTCAGCCCAGCTCCCCCTTTCCATGTCTTTCCAGCCTCTTGTCCTCTCTGGGGTGTTTGGGGCCTTATCTTCTGGGTCCTTCATACTGGCCTAGGACTTTAGGGGGAGTGCAGGCTCCTGACTCCTGCAAGGCTTCTTCTCTGCAGCAGCTGGTGTCACTCCCGATGTGTGCAGCCAACAAGACGGGCTCAGGCCTAGACATGGACAGCAGTGTCATGGCAGAGAGCACCATGCGTGAGGTCCCGGTGAGTGAGCCTGCTGTAGCTTCTCCCGGAAATTCCCATCTGCAAGGGAAGGCAGAGTGTAGCTAGCTGCACAGGGTGGCACTTTGTCTGTGGGGCACAAATGTCTGGGAGCACACAGGGCTGGAAGGGCACCTGGGATCTGGGGGACACAAAGGGTCTGGGGCTCCACATTGGGTCATGGTCGGGAACACAGGTCTGGGGGCTCCTGATGTGGGGAGTTCTGACCTCTGACCGTGGTGACCGAAGAGGGGCTTCTCCCAGTATTACACCTGTAGCTGCATCCTGGCCTTCATCGCCTGCTCCGTCTTCCTGAGGATGAGTCTGGAGCTCAAGGTTGTGCTGCTGACTGTGGCCTTGGTGGCCTACTTGGTGCTCTTCACCCCACTGTGCGGCGAGTGCAGTACAACTAACCACACTCTCCTCAGTGCCAGGTGGGTTGGGAGTGGCACCTGCTTGGGTTTTCGGGGCACCTGGCTTGCACTTGTCTGTCTGCTCCCATCTGGACTCTCCTTCTCAAAGGGGTGGTGCCGAGTGACTGACTTGGGTCTTCTAGAGAATGACATTGGTCCCCAGAGACCACTTGTGTCATCTTGTCCCTTGGCCAGTTTGGAGTGGGGGTAGAAGGTATGTCTTGAGCTATGTCTTGGAGCTCTACAAAGAGCTTGGTTGTCTTCGGGGACCAGGTGGCACCTTTGGACATAATGTGTGGTTCTGGGGTTCTGCAACCCAGGTGCATTGGAAGGGGCCTATCTGGCTTGCCTTGAACTGAAAGGCCATAACCTGGGGGTGGGGGTCCAGGAAAATGCTGCTGTGAGCCTAGTTGGGCTATCTTTGGGTTGATCTCCAAATCCTGGCACATCTGCCACCTGTCCTGACTCACATGAGGCCTTAATGGCACTCTGGCTGCTCTGTGGTCTTCAGACACCAGTATCATCTAGTGAGCCCCCCCACTCCACCCCCACACCTACACTTTCTCCTGCCCCAGGTCCTGATCACTGTAGGCGTGTAGGCACCTTCCTCAAAGCTGTTCCTTGTGGGGCCACACGGAGCCCAAGACCCCATATATGGGCTGGTGTGGAGGAACTGAGCTCATATCCATCTTCTACTCTACACCCTGCAGTTATCCACTCTCTGTCTGCTGCCATCTGAAGAAAATGACTTATTTCTACCTGCTGCTGTTCTATGGGCTCCTCCTCATGCTCTCCAGACAGGTTCGAGCCACAAAGCACCACTGCTTCCACAGCTCAGCTAAGCCCAGTCCAGCCTGGGCAAGAGACATTTCTGGGGAGGGGAACTCCTGTCAGCCCCTTCCTCCTGTTGGGGCACAAGTGACACTGCCGCTTGCAGCCACGAGAGCTACCTGCGGTGGCTGGCTGGAATGCGGTGGTTGCTGTGTGGAAAGCATGCCACTGTGCAGGGTGGGCCGGCTTGGGTGCCCGAGGGTGGCAAGTATAGCCGGTCAGTGCCACCAGCTGGAACCTGCCATGCCTGCTGCCCACAGATTGACTATTACTGTCGCCTGGATTGTTTGTGGAAGAAGAAGTTCAAGAAGGAACAAGAAGAGTTTGAGACCATGGAGAATGTGAACCGCCTGCTTCTGGAGAATGTCTTGCCAGCCCATGTGGCTGCCCACTTCATCGGTGACAAATTAAATGAGGTGAGGGGAAGAGGGACAAAGGAAGCCTCAGCTGCAGAGGGACCCTGGCTAGGGTGAACCCCAGTCCCAGCAGACAGCAGAGTTCTGGCTCTAAGAACACAGCTTTGGGGACAGAGTAGTAGCACAGCAGTTTTGCCTTGCATGTATGTGACCAATCTCAGCATCTCATATGGTCCCCAGAATGCATCAGCGTGATTCCTTAGGACCACTGGTGTGGCCCAACATTCCCCCTACCGCCTCCCCTTCAAAATACTCCTAAAATGGAGCAGCAGCGCCTCCTTCAGGGCCAGAAATTCAGTGCAGAGGGACATGGTCTTTATCCACCGTGGAGGGGACTTACTCTTGTGCCTCGTCCCTGGGTTCTCAGCCCTACCTGCATAGAGAGCCTGGCCCTGCACCCTCAACCCATTGAGTCTTCTAGTTTTTTATTTTTTTTATCACCACCTCAGGGGCTGCCAAGTGGAGAACCACCAGCTGGGGGTCCCAACCCTTCTGGTTTCTGCTCCCCATCCCCTTTCTAAACCAGGTGGTCCTAAGACCCCCCTCTTGCTCCCAATCCAGGACTGGTACCATCAGTCCTACGACTGTGTGTGTGTCATGTTTGCATCGGTGCCAGACTTCAAGGTCTTCTACACGGAGTGTGATGTCAATAAGGAGGGACTGGAGTGCCTGCGTCTGCTCAACGAAATCATCGCCGACTTTGACGAGGTGCGATGCCCCAGAGCCCCAACCAACAAACAGGAGAGAGCTCCTCTGGGGTTCCTGTATCATCTCTTCTGGTTGGCACTGCGCACACCTCTGAGCTCCAAGTGGCCGAGGCCAGCCTGAGGTCGTTGCTGACCAGTGTGGTTTCTGGCCGAGTTGGTGCTGCAGCAGCAGAGGGCGTGTGGCTGCTTCAGCTCCACTCAGCTGCGAGCGAGCCATTTTCCTGGAGGAACGTCGTTGGGCTGCACCTGCTCCCTAGCAAGAGCCAAACAGCTGGAGTGGGCGGGTAGAGGGAGAGACTGTCTAGGAAGATGGGCCCAGAAGCAGGGAGAGGCCAGAAGGGAGGAATGGAGAGCAGGTGTTAGGAGGAGGAGGGAGGCGCAGAACAGAGGAGGTGGAGCGCCTGCCTCTGCCAGCCCCACCTCACTCTGTTTGGTCTTGCAGCTGTTGCTGAAGCCCAAGTTCAGCAGCGTGGAGAAGATCAAGACCATTGGGAGCACCTACATGGCGGCTGCAGGGCTCAGCATTCCCTCAGGACATGAAAACCAGGTACTCATCCCAGCTGGGTTCTTTCCTGCCCAGGCATTCATTCTCAGGTCAGCTGAGGGGGACCCATCCTGGCCAGATTCTGTGAGGATGGCCAGAAGGCAGGCCCGAGGCCCTGTGCACACCTCTGTTGACAGCTCTCTTGAGGACACTGTGCCCTTGCTGGGGCTGCAGTGCTCCCAGGTGGGACTCTGCAGCTCCCCCATCATGATAGGGGAAGCTGGAATCACTGGCTTTACCACAAGCCATCACAGTGCTCTGCCCCCAGGAGCTGGAGCGGAAACACTCCCACATTGGCATCATGGTGGACTTCAGCATGGCCTTGATGAGCAAGCTGGACGGCATCAACCGACACTCCTTCAACAGCTTCCGCCTGCGTGTGGGTGAGGAACCCACCGAGGGAAGGGGTGCTCTGCGACCCTTAGCCACCCTGATCCATTGGGGGATGGTCCTTAGTTATTTAAAGTGGTAAGTGTAGGGGCTGGGGAGTACAACTCTGGCCTTGCATGTGGCCAACCTGCCTTCAATTATGACACCACATATGGACCCCTGAGCACTACTATAAGTGCTCCCTGAGCTCAGAGCCAGGAGTAAATCCTGGACACCACTGTGTGTGTACCCCAAAATAAATTAAAGTGGTAAATAGGAATGTGCCATTGCAGAAAAGGGAGACCCCAACTACCAGCTGCAAATGAGTAACCTTCAAATCCAGTCCCTGTGAACCTTGAGGGGCAAATGGGGTTGGTGCTATTTTTCTTCAAAGAGGGAAACAGGTCACAGAGAGCCTCAGTTAGCTTTCCCAGCTTGCAGCATGAGAGTCTCCACTACTCTCTTTAGCTGCTCTGTGGCTGCTTCCTGCAGCTGGTAGGTGGTCCAGCAGGCTGCCCTCAGGATGGGAGCCTGCCATGCTGTCTCCAGGCCCATTGCCAATGTTCTCTTCAGGTATCAACCATGGGCCTGTGATCGCAGGAGTGATTGGGGCACGGAAACCTCAGTATGACATCTGGGGAAACACGGTCAATGTTGCCAGCCGCATGGAGAGCACTGGAGAACTTGGGAAAATCCAGGTAAAAACCTCCTGAGACCTTGCTTGGTCAGAGCAAGCACAGACCAAGGGACCAGATCGCTCTGGTGAGCAGATCCACATCAGCTGAGCCCAGTCAGCAATTTCTGGAGGGGAACCAATAACTCCATGTATGCTGCTCTTGGCTGATTCCTCCCTGTCCCTCCCACCATGGTTTTCTTCCTGCCACTGGACTTGCTTATTGTTTCCCTCTCAGGTCACTGAAGAGACGTGCGTCATCCTTCAGAGACTGGGCTATTCCTGTGAGTGTCGAGGGTTGATCAATGTGAAAGGCAAGGGCGAACTCAGGACTTACTTTGTCTGCACGGATACAGCCAAGTTTCAAGGGTTGGGGCTAAACTGAGGATCTGATAGAACATGCTGGAAGCTGAATGCTTCTCTGAAGCAAGCTGAAGAGGCGGAGCCAGTTCCAAAGGCATTCCAGGGATTTGCCCCTCACCATTGACTGATGGCATTGTGGCTTCTTTAGATTTGCTCTAGCCTGCAGAGCACGGTACTTTACCTTGAGATGAACCTCCAGACTCCCTGCTGAGTGCGACCCTAATCACTCCCATCCTACTGGGTGAAGGGCCAGGGTGGGTGTCCACAAGGGGTGTGGGGACACCTTTCTTCTCTACAAACCAGCAACAGTACATTTTTACATGTACAATGGTCAACAGGATGGTTTAAGTATACATGACTTTAAACAGAAAGAAAAAAGACAGACATTTGCTACTTCTTGCCACCTCTGGATTGGTTACATTCTGAAATGGGTGCATTCTTTTAAGAGACTTCTTAGATACCACTTAAGTCCTTTCTCAAGGCTATTTCTGCCTTTTAAAACACTGACACTAGGACTTTGGTGCATCCACCACCCACTATGGGGCTGCAGTGCTGAGGAATGTGGTTCCTAATGAAAGGGACCCAGCTTTCAGACAAGCTGAGGCAGGGTTAGCAAGGGAGAGCCTGGAAAATAAGGCAGCACTCTGCCCTTTCCTGCCACCTCAGGCTCTTCCAAGTCTTCCTGCATCTCAGTCTGTGAGGATCTGGACTGCTACTGAACCTCACTCTTTTATTCAGGCCACAGTGAACTTGGAAGAGCTTCAGTAGCATAAGGACCTGCCGCACCCAGTGGTGGAGTACATCCAGTCTGGGAAGGCAGCCCTCTCCATTCTCCAAGGCTGGTGGGCCCATAGATGGACACAGGTCATCACTGGTATTACAAGTGGGGAAATTCCCAAACTACCCATCTCTTTTGTAGGTTGGCTTCAATGCCATATAACCAGTCTCAAAGATCTAGTAGCTTTCACTCTTTAATAGGGGCTTTTAGGCATGAGCTCCCTAAAGTCAATCTGAGAATCTTGAAGACAGATCTCAAAAGATGGCCAGACGGGGCAACTAAGAAGCCAGGCCTGCTAATGATTGTTTTGGGCCACAGCTGGTGGTGCTTACTTGTGGCTCTGTGCTCAGGGAGCATTCCTGGTGGAGATATGGGGTTCTGGGTGGTCATGTGCAAGGCAGCACCCCTACCATCACTTCAATCCCTAGTCTTCTTGGGAGGGAGAAGTTGAGGATAAGCTGCCCACTTACTGCAGAGTGCAGTGTGAGCAGCCCAGGGAAGAGGGGCTGGGACAAAACCTGCACAAAGGTACTGTTAGTGGCAACTTAGATGGGTCAGATGATGGGAATCAGAATGAGTTACTGGAACTTGCTGTACACAGGAATTTTATGGGCCCAGGAGAACTCAGTGGGCTGGAGTGTGTGGAAGGCCTAGGTTCAGTCCCTCGGGCCATGTGGTTCAAAAGCTGCCAGGGCCTTCTTTAAGCACTACTCTGTGTTAACCCCAAAACCAAACTAAAAATAAATAATTTTAGAGCAAAAATGTTGGTAAGGAAACAAACCTTCAAGATTGCCTTTGCACTCAGGTTGAAGGAAACCTGCACAGAAACCTATTCTTAGGTTCAGTTGCTGCCATGACAGGGACACGAACGAGTATGTTAGTCTTTGCTGAGGTGGACTAATTTCTATTTGTAGTAGTTACTCCTATTTCTACTCTTCAAAGTGATTGTCTTTAGCAAGGGAGACGGCAAGTGGGATTTGAAGAAAACAACTGGCTTTTTGTTCTTTCCTGTATTTCCAAGGGAAGCACCATTCTCAGATGAATTTTAAGTTTTCAATGTTCAGGTCATAATAAAGAACTGATTAAAAAAACCATCTGAAGTTACTTTGATGGCTCTTTCTTTTTCTTTTCTTTTTTATTTTTTTTTATGGTTCTGTTTTCTAAATACCAAGTCATTTCTTCCCAGGATTCACAACAGGAGCCTTCCTTTCTGATCTCCTGAGAGGTCCGGGCATATCCTGAAATTCAACTTTGTGTCATGACCCAATAGTGAAAATTACACTTGGAAGTTGTCTGGTTGATCAGATTTTCTAACAGAGCAGGTTATTAACCACAATATCCCTTTAGTACATAATGCCAATGCACCTGAATATGCAAAGTACATGAAAATAACTGGGGGTGTAATTTGTATATTGAAATGTATGTATAGAACTTTAACAAATTTCAAGTATTATATTTCATTTTTTTAGAAAACACGAGCATTTTTTACCTTGTTTTGCCCCCCCCCCCTTTTTTTTTGGCCACACCCAGCAGTGCTCAGGGGTTACTCCTGGCTCTATGCTCAAAAATTGCCCTGGCAGGCACAGGGGACCATATGAGATGCCGGGATTTGAACCACCATCCTTCTGCATGAAAGGCAAATGCCTTACCTCCATGCTATCTCTCTGGCCCTTGTTTTGCTTTTTACATATTAAACTTGCATTTGGAAAATCCCCCAAAGTGTACTGAATTAAACATTCTTGGTTTTAAGAACCAGCTACATTAAATTAAAAAGTTTAGGGGCCGAAGCAATGGCACAAGCGGTAAGGCGTTTGCCTTGTGTGCGCTAGCCTAGGACAGACCATGGTTCGATCCTCCCATATAGATCTCCCATATGGATCCCGGCATCCCATATGGTTCCCCAAGCCAGGAGCGATTTCTAAGCACATAGCCAGGAGTAATCCCTCAGCGTCACTGGGTGTGGTTAAAAAAACATAAAAAATAAAACCAAGTTTACATATGAGGGCAGGGAGATAGCTGATGCCTTGCATTCCAGAGTCCGAGTGTGGTCTTTATTGTGGCATGGCTTCCAGAGTCTGGGTATGGCCCTGGTTCCTGGTATGGCCTCCAGCATGTATCATCAGGCATTAGCATTGTACACAGGCCTATACTGCGGGGATGCCTGAATACAAGGGACACCTCTCACCACCACACAAAAGCTTGTGTCGACTACAGCCTATACCCTGAGAAAGTTAGTCTAAAAGACACATCCAGGCCATAGCCAACCCTGATTCCATCTCTGATCCAACAAGGTCTCTCTCAGTGCTGCTGAGAATAGTCCTGGAGGCCCCAGACCATTACATTACTACCAGAGGGCCTAACTAGCACTATGTCCTTAGGCCCCATGTTAAAATGCCAGTCAAACTGGCTAAGAGGCACCACAGCCTCTAAAGCACTTCCTTGGAGACACCTCCTTCACCCACCAAAATTCAAAAAATGCACATTTAAACTGGTGTTTTTATTTGTCCACATTTTAGGGTATGTTTTTGTGCCCCACGTGGCAGTGCTTAAGAGCTTATTGCGGGCCCGGAGAGACAGCACAGCGGCGTTTGCCTTGCAAGCAGCCGATCCAGGACCAAAGGTGGGTGGTTCAAATCCCAGTGTCCCATATGGTCCCCCGTGCCTGCCAGGAGCTATTTCTGAGCATTGCCAGGTGTGGCCCAAAAACCAAAACCAAAAAAAAAAAAAAAAAAAAAAAGTGCTTATTGCTGACTGCCCTCAGTTTCACTTCTGACAGTGCTTGGTACAGATCTGATAGATCTGGTACCAGGGCTGAGCATCACATGCAAGTTAAGTGCCATACTATGTACTTGCTCTTTGATCTTTTTTTTTTTTTGGTTTTGGTTTGGGCCACTCCTGGGGGTGCTCAGGGGTTATCCTGGCTCTGTGCTCAGAAGTCACACCTGGCAGGCTTGGGGGGACCATATGGGATGCCGGGATTCAAACTGGGGTCCATTCTGTGTTGGCCACGTACAAGGAAAACGCCTTACCACTCTATAACTCTGGTCCCGACTTCTCATTTTTCAGTCTTGTATGTTTTTATTTTTGGTTTGTTTTAAAAGATTAGGTCATCTCCAACTCTGGAGAGAATTTTCCTTTACTCAACTTATTCTGGCTAACGATTTATTTTTCAAAGTCAAGGATAAAAGGAAGCAGTGTGCGTAAAGATTGACTTGTAAAGTGAAGGGAAAGTGAGAGCTGGACACTGAGACACGGCCTCCTCTTAGGTAGTTCAGGTATACTGAACTGCATTTGAAAGTGCCTAAGAACTATTAATTTAGGGCCACAGGAGACAGATAAAACAACAACTTCTTGCTAAGCTCAAAGATGACTCAGTTTATCTTGGTTTATTCTTTCATTGTTCAAATAATGTTTTAGAGTGAAACCAACCCAACCCAAAAAACATGCTAACATGCTTGTGTGGGCCAGGATGGAAGTGGCAGGTGACAGGGGAAACACCATCACCTCATCTTCTAGTAGACCTCAGACTCTGGTGTTCCAAGGGATGTGCTAGGAGATCCTAGTGTGTTTTTAGTTTTTTTTGTTTTTGTTTTTGGGCCACACCCGGCGTTGCTCAGGAGTTACTCCTGGCTGTCTGCTCAGAAATAGCTCCTGGCAGGCGCGGGGGACCATATGGGACACCGGGATTCGAACCAACCACCTTAGGTCCTGGGTCGGCTGCTTGCAAGGCAAACACCGCTGTGCTATCTCTCCGGCCCCCTAAACCACTTCTTGTCTTACCACTTCATCCTCAGAATCAGGTCCAGGTCGAGGTCAAAAGGAAATTTAGCTGATACCACAATCTAGTTCCTTGAGATTCAGCTTTATTACCTAATAGAAGTCCATTCTCTGGAACATTAAAATTAATTGTTCCAAAGTTTAATTAAAAACACAATTTATAAATATTTAATATCTTCTGAAAAGCACTTCCAAATTAAGAATGAAAAAATATGTACATAGTCTATAACTAATCCCAGCCAGCTTTATACCCCATCAGGTCCACATTCAGCCACACTAGTTTTTTGAGGGTCTTCAAAATCTGAAAAACAAAAACAAAAACAGAAACAAAACTGCAGTCAGCATCCGGAAGGCTGCTGCTGACCATCTTTACGATGTTCGAGATCAAAGGTACGTTATTAGGTCATCACCCATGTTTTTTTGAAGGCAAATGTGAAATCTCCATTGATTTAATTTTGTCTGCTAGTTTTTGATGCACACCCACCCAACGGTGTCTGGGGCTTACTCCCAGTTCGGCACTCAAGAATCCTCTGGGCAGTGCTTGAAGAACCAGATGGAATGCCAGGGATCAAACACAGTTAACCATGTGCTAGGTCTGAAAAACTTCAGACTATTGTGCTATTGCTCCCCTCCCCTGATGGGATTCCTTTAAATAGGAAAAATAAAAGACTATGTTAAACACAGATGAAGTCTTTAAAATGTCACCTAAAGGAAGAAGCCTGGCACCCCTCTGGTTTACAACAGCCCTCTACACTCCCAGACAAACAGGCACGTACCTTCTGTTAAATCTACCAAGTTGCTTTCTACAATGGAGTAGGGGACAGAAATTCCCATTGCTTTCCGAATTCCGTATGTGCTAACGATATCACCTGGGGTCACTTGCTGTGCAAGCTCTTTAAGATTATTGGTCACTTGTTCAGCTAGAAAGAAAAATAAAAACAGTTCTAGGTTATGAATCCTATTTAAGTAATTAGATAAAAAAACCCAGGCCATAAAAGTGCAAAAGCCCAAACTGGGTCTATGACACCCAGTCCAGCAATACTGCAGTGCAGTGTCAATGCTCCACAGCCCTGTCCCCACACTCCCATAACCAGTAGCAACATACCAAGATGCATTTCCCTGTAAGAAGGACCCAGGAGACAGATCATGTTGGGAGGAGGTCTGGCACTCAGACGTTCATTTTGGGCTTCCTGGAGCTCCCTGAGCAATTTGGTGGTCTCATCAAGCTTCTTCTGGAACACTTCAGCTTCTGTGTGGTCAGAAAAACAAAACACTGAAGACATGGGCATAATTGTATGGGCTCACTGATTGGGTAGTCATCTCAAAGAGAATGAATCACCACCATAAAAATGCCCTGTTATTTCCCTAAAGCAAGCAAGGCAGGACTTTCCTTTGGCAAACAGCTATTAATCTGTACTGTGACAGTTTCAGCTGTCTGTACCATGCAGTGTTTCCAACAGCCCCTCCCTCCTCTGCCCCACTTGCCTTCAGAGTCAAATACTTCAATGGGAGCACCAAAGTTTGTAACTGCTTTTAGTGCTGTGAGCCGGTCCTGATTACTGGAGTCTACATGCCCCACTGGTTCTATTTCGGTAATCTGCTTTAAAGGAAAAAGATTAAAAAAAAGATTTAAGCCTGCAACAAAACAATAGTCTAGCATAAGAAATAGTAAAACAATTTACTTGATGATAACCACCTACCCTCTGAATTAAGTTTTGGGGTCATGATTTTGATGACCATAAAAAAATATCTTCCTAGAATACTCTTTGGAAATGACATTCTCAGGGGCTGGAAAAATAGTACGGGGGTGGAACAAGGTGTTTGCCTTGCATGTAGCTGACTCCAGTTGGATTCCTTGCACCACATAGACACCTGAGCATCAGCAGGACTGACAAACTAAGCAGAGTCAAGAGTAAGTACTAAGTACTGCTGGTTGAGGCCCAACCTTCCACCCCCAAGTAAGTATAGAATGATTTCCCTGTGCTGGGAGATGGTTGAGTGGTTGATCATTTACTATGCACGTGTGAGGTAGGGGGTTCAACAGCTGGTACCATATAGTCCTGTGTATCAACTAAGAGTGATACCTGAGCTTTAAACTGTGAGTATCCCAGTGTAAACATCTTTATAAAGTACTAGGTGTGATCTGCTCCCCAAAATAAACAAAGAAAAACATTTCATAAAATAGGACAGTCCCAAATTCTGGCAAAAAGTGACCACAAATGTACACTTTTCAATTACATGTCTATTTAATTATATATTACAAAAAATCATTGTTTCTGATGAGATATCTTTTTCTTTTTGTGGCGTCAGCAACAAACCCAGGATCTCATACATGCAAGGCAGGGCCTCTATCACTGAGTTCCATCCTAAGCCCCAAGTAATGTAGGAAAGCCTCGCCACTGCCTATGTTGTTTAATACTTCCTGCTTCTGAAGCTGAAAGGAACTTTACTATTACTAGTCTACAGACTCACACCCCTACATGTCAAGTCTCAAAACAAACAAACAAAAAACTTGTAAGTATTGCATGGGAGAAACGAAATCCTAAAAAGGGTAAAACATTTTTTGGAATCACAAGGCTCCGAATTTCCCTAACTTCCACAAAACTCTTTAGTAATAAACTGGGATAATTGGTAATTGAGAGCTAATAATTATATATATATATATATATATATATATATATATATATTAATTTAATTTAATTTTTTTTGGTTTTTGGGCCACACCCGGCGGTGCTCAGGGGTTACTCCTGGCTGTCTGCTCAGAAATAGCTCCTGGCAGGCACGGGGGACCATATGGGACACCGGGATTCGAACCAACCACCTTTGGTCCTGGATCGGCTGCTTGCAAGGCAAACACCACTGTGCTATCTCTCCGGGCCCCTAATAATTATATTTGTACTTCATTATTGCCCTCCAATCTCAGATGACACCATTTTCTGACCTCTGCATGTGGGGAAAAGCCAACCGTGTCCTTAGTAGCAGCATGGACTTCGGCCTGCCACCTCAGCAGGGTCTTCATGAGCTGTGCTCCAAGATCTTATCAGCTTTCTTTTCTATTTTTCAAGATTCTGTTTTTCTTTAGTACCTACTCATCCCTGTGCCCTTACTCCTGTCCTTAAAAACATGACTTTGTAAATACTGTCTATCTGTATCTTCCTTTACTTGATTTCATTTCTTCAAAATCTTCTTCTGCTCCAAGTCTAATAATCTCAGTAAATGTTTTCTGTATTTATTTTTTGGTTTTTGAGCCACACACTTGGTGGTGGTCACGGCTTAATCCTGATTCTGCACTCAGGGATCACTCTAGGCAGTGCTCGGGAATGTGATGCGGAAATGGAACTCAGGTCGGCTGCAAGTACCTTAATAATGTACTAATACTTAATAATGTACCAATAATTTCCAACCAATAATTTTTTTTTTTTGGGCCACACCTGTTTGAGGGGTTGGTTACTCCTGGCTAAGCGCTCAGGAATCGCCCATGGCTTGGGGGGACCATATGGAATGCCGGGGGATCGAACCACGGTCATGTGGTCCTTCCTTGGCTAGCGCTTGCAAGGCAGACACCTTACCTCTAGCGCCACCTCGTTGGCCCCTAACCAACAATTTCTTTTTTGTTTTTGGGCCACATCCCATGGTGTGCAGGGGTTATTCTTGGCAGTGCTTAGAAATCACTCCGGACTGGCTTGGGGGATCATATGGGATGCAAGGGATCAAACTTGGGTCTACTGTGTTATCATTCCAGCCCCCAATAATTTATTTTTTAAAGAAACTATCATTGAGGCCTTTCAGTTTATTTTCCTATCTCTCTCTTCTCTTTCCTTTATCTCTCCCTTCACCTTCACCCTCTCTCCTCATACACAGCAGTGGTTAGGGGGTCACTCTTTAGTGCTCAAGGGCATATGCAGACTATGCCAAGGACAGAACCGGAGAGTCACATGAAGTCTAGTGCCATAATCCTGCCCTATCTCTCTGGCTCCTAAATGTCTCTTTTTTTTTGTTTTTTGGGTCACACCTGGCAGTGCTCAAGGGTTACTCCTGGCTCCAGGCTCAGAAATCGCTCC
This sequence comes from Suncus etruscus, assembly GCF_024139225.1. Lineage (NCBI taxonomy): Eukaryota > Metazoa > Chordata > Mammalia > Eulipotyphla > Soricidae > Suncus > Suncus etruscus. The sequence goes on from NC_064861.1 coordinate 44,190,600, forward strand.
TGGCAGGCACAGAGGACTATTTGGGATGCCGGATTTGAACCAACGAGCCTCTGCATGAAAGTCAAACGCCTTACCCCCATGCTATCTCTCTGGCCCCAAAATGTCTCTTAAAGACAAAAAGTTACCTCTGTTTCTTTTGCTGTATCAAGTGTCCTAGTCTGATCTTCATCTTCAAGTGATGTCTGTAAGGAGAACCAAAAATAAATAACACATCCGAGTCTCGAGCAAGCGTGTGTGTCTGTGTGTGTGTAAGGAAGGTATCAGGTGGTATGTGAGTTACTCTTGGTGGTGCTAAGGACTAAATAGCCATCTGCTGCCTACAATGAAAGCATCTGTACTGTCTCTGGCTGAGAGTAACTTTCGAGCCAGGAATATCTATTTTGTTGACTTCAAAAGTACCATTTCTATGATCAAAAACCTATGCATATATCCAAGAAGGTATTTAGTAATACCTAAATAACTGTGAGTCTGTTTTTAATGATAGATAATCAAGAAGACAGGAAGAACTCTAGGGGCTATTTTGCATTAACAGAGGCAATACTGGGCGATACTATACAATATTCAAATATAGAAAATTTGAAAGTTGTTTAGCCTTCAGAGATAATGCACACATCAATAACAATTAAAATATTGTGATTTTACTTAATCAATTCCCACTTAAAATAAATAGGACTGGAGAGATACGCCTTGTACACAATCAACCTGGCTTCAATCCCTGTCACCACCTACAGCCATTCAGTATTGCCTATAGTGATCTCTGAGCCAGGAATAAGCCCTGAATACTGCTGGGTGTCCTCAAAATAAAATTATAATGTATTCTTATATATAAAATTCTATATCCTTGATTAATTTTGGAAAGAGGAATGTTGGCTCAAAGGGCAAAAAACAATCAACCCCCCCAAAAAAAACTTTAAATACAAAATACATCTCAATCAATTAAAAGATACTTAATTTTAGCTCCAGAAAAATAATTTAGATTAACAGTAAGTATATGCTAAAACTATTCTGGAACTGATTTTTGAGTAGCATTAAACATTCATGAGCTAATGCACAGCAATCCTCAATTAGTGGTAGGTATTGGTTCAGTGTTTGTCTGGCAGATCAGTGAGGGCAGAAAACAAGCAACGTAGTAACTCTGCCACTCCTAAGTTATCAATCCCCCAGACTTATAGGACTCCTCTAATTATAATGACAGGAAGGTTTTGAAATTAATTTCTCTTCTACATTAAAGACAACATTTTCTCATTTTAATCTTGGCGCAAAACCTGCTCTACTCCATTTTATGAGCTATGTCCAAATAAACTGGAGATAATCAACAAGTGTTAATAAACCAGGGAACTGAGGAGGGTTTTCTCTCTTTGGGATGGTGGGAGTTTAGAGGGATGGCATTTCTCTAAGTGATACTGAGGAATCTCCAGGGGAGCTTCCTGCTTACTCTTGGTCAATAGGGCTGGTGGTTCAATCTAAGTACTGAGGATGCAGTGCTATTTGGGGCTTTCAGTGCTGGGAGCTGCTGGACTACTCTATGCTGGTGGTGCTCAAAGACAGGTTGGTGCCCAGCGATGGTGAGAGCGGAGAGATGCTCCTACTCTCTGGTCTAACCTTGTACTTTTTTTTTTTTGTTTGTTTTTGGGTCACACCCGGCAATGCTCAGGGTGTGTCTGCTCAGAAATAGCTCCTGGCAGGTACGGGGGACCATATGGGACACCGGGATTTGAACCAACCACCTTTGGTCCTGGATCGGCAGCTTGCAAGGCAAACGCCACTGTGCTATCTCTCCGGGCCCCAACCTTGTACTTTTTTTTACCTACTCCCGATCTTTAAGTCAACTCAGTTTCAAGCTAGTGAGCAAGACTTCCCGTTTTAGTTAGGAGACACAGCACCTGCTGAATTGCAAACCCCATTTTTTTTGACTCCAACATTTCCAAGAATAAGAGAAAGTAACAATTCTCTGGGCCTCATAGATCTGGGAGTGGAGTCATTTACTTCCCTTCATTGTTCTCCACCCTGTCTCCACCCAGGCGGGGTCATCTCTTGGGGGAATGGAGTTCAGCTGTCATACTGGTGAACTGCATGATTTCAAAACACCCAGTATCTCATGCATTTGAGTCAGTTCTTTAGCAACATTCTTACCGTCTCTAATTCCTGCAGGGTTCTAGAGTGCACTCCTTTTGTTAGAACATCCAGTAAACTGTCTGCCATAACATATGGATAATCTGGGCAGGAGGCCAAAAACTCATGAATGCTGAAAGAGAGTTATTGGAAGTCACTTTCCTATAAACCACCTATATAAGTTAAGGACTTAAACTAAAATTCATTTGTAGCCACTGCTTCCATTCAATGCCCTAAATTTGCAAATAATGAGGTAAAACATTTTTTCTAGGCATAATATTGCACTTCCATATTAATCAGTAACAAACTTATCAAGAGAGAATTAGACATCATCAAGAATACAGTGAAGGGCCCGAAGAGAGAGCACAGCGGTGGTTTGCCTTGCAAGCAGCCGATCCAGGACCTAAGGTGGTTGGTTCGAATCCCGGTGTCCCATATGGTCCCCCGTGCCTGCCAGGAGCTATTTCTGAGCAGACAGCCAGGAGTAACCCCTGAGCACCACTGGGTGTGACCCAAAAACCAAAAAAAAAAAAAAAAAAAAAAAAAGAATACAGTGAAAATAAATGCACTTTGGGAAACCTGAAAAGAAACCAAAACAAAAAGATGGCATCAGTGGTGTGTGGATAGGCTGAAGCTCTTGGTCCCTTTTTACTTTGTTCTTATTACCCTGAGGTTTTCACATCAGGAACTATTCTAATTGGAGATCTCAGGAGTACCATAAACTTCAAATGTCCAATACTGAGCTTGCAGATCTTTTAAATAAGCTCTTCTAAAAAACCTCCTCTTTCCAGTAAATAGCAATTTCATTCTTCTGGCTCTAAAAACCCTGGAGCCACTTTTGATTTTGGCTCTCACATCTTATTTCAGTTGATAAAACATTTATTTTGGTCAACTACTGATCCATCTTGCACTTTAAGGGCTACTTTCATGGCAGTTCTCATGCATTTTAAGGGTTATTGTGCCCTGGCTTCTGTGCAACTTACTTTTTGCACAGCAGTAATCTCTATAAAAGTAGCCAGGATTTGGGGACAGTTCAGTGGCAACTATGATTATCTTGTAAACTCAAGGTCAGGGAAGACAGTAATTTAATTCCTGGCACTGCCCCTTAAGTCCAAGTGCAATCCCACCAGTTCTGCTTATTATTCTTTGTTTGGGATCCCTGATAGAATGTGATATTCAGTGCACCACAACTCACAATGTGAATTGCCTTACAACTAAATACAGAGAAAAGGGAAGGGAAAGGAAAAACATCAGACAGACTGATTATTAATCAGCTAACATCACCAGTAATATCCCATCTCTGGAATTAAAGCTACCAAGTCCAGGAGCTGGAGAGATATACGGTAGTATAGTGGGTAAAGCACTTTGCATGTGGCTGATCTGGGTTTGATCCTCTGCACCCAAACTCAGGTCCCAGGTCCCCTGAACTGCCAGGCAACAATTCCTACCTCAAGTCTTCCAAGACTTGACAATGACCATTTTTACCTGTTACCTTGACTTCCATTTATTACCCTTTCTGTTTTTTCAAAGTGCCAGGGAGGATCCCACTTCAGCATCTTTGCATAACTACATCTCTGGCTGAAATGTTCTTTCTTTCCTTTTCAGTTTTTGGGCAACACCTGGTGGCACTCAGGGGTTATTCCTGGCTCTGCACTAAGAAATTACTCCTTGCAGGCCCAGTGAACCATATGTGATGCTGGGGATGAAACCAAGTTGGCTGTGTGGAAGGCAATTGTGTTATTGCTCTGGCCCATTCCTTTGCTTCTTGACCTTTCTCCTCAATACTTGTTATCATCTGACAGGAAGGTAGGGGCCTCTGCCAGGACTCATCTCTATAGAATCCCTGACCAGCTCCTAGACAAACATCTGGTACACACTTGGTCATATAATACCTGCTTGTGGGATGCACAGATGAATAATTCAGGAAAAGTCTGTTCAGGCTGATAAGAATTCTAAAGGATATAAATAGCATTTTCTTCCTCCCCTCCACCCTCCAAATAGCTTTTCTTAAACCACAGTCAATTCACAATTTAAGGACCTCTGCCTTAGGAAAGCACTGCTACTACCATTATGAATATGGAGTGAATAATTCCATTTAGCCATAAAAATAGGCTAGTTAATCTAATAGGTTGAATTCTTAAACAGAAAGTTAATTAGTAACAATGTCCAGCTCAGTGCTCCACCCTGAGTCAGGACCCTAATAATATCCATGATTTCTCATAGCGACGGGATGCAAGAAGTTCAGCATCCTAAACAGAGGATACTCCCTCAGAGATGCTGAATTTGAGTAACTACAAAAGCCTATTGGAACAGATGAGTCACGCAGATTTGCAGGTGGGCTGGCTTAGGAATAAGTCTTTGGCATGTCCTCACTCTTGAAAAAGACGTACCAAACAGTCCTAAACTGATTAAGTTTGTAACACAACTAACACAAAAACGTTATTAGGAAAATAGTACAATATTTTGAATTCACGGATTTCTGAACTTTATTTAGTATCAGTTGAGATATACAAGTAACTTTTTTTGGAGGGGTTGGTGGGTTGTGGGTGTGGGCCAACCAGGTTGTGCTCAGAGACCATTCCTGGTGATGCTCAGGGAACCATATGTGGTGTTGGGGCACAGTATCTTCCAAAAAATAATTTTGTAAGAATATCACAGAAACTAACATTATCAGGAAAAGAGCCCAGGGACTGGCTTAAGGTCAAAAGCATGTGTCTTATAAGCTTGAAGACTTTTATTATTTTTTAATTTATTTGGGGGGAGAGGCTTCCCAAGCAGTGATCAGGAGGCACCCAGAGGCCAATCCTGTTGATCTTAAAGTCAATTAGCCTCGGTGATTCAATGCTCAGACCCCGGAAAGTAATGATTCCTAAATTTAGGGGTGCTGCATGCCATCAGGGCCACACCTGATACCTGCTTATCGGCTTCCAGGATTAAATCCAGAGGTGCTCAGGATATCATGTAGTAAGTACCTGGGATCAAACTCAGGTCTTTGCGCATCCCTAACTCCTGAGCTATCTCCCCAGTCCAAGGCCATGATTTAGATTTCTGGTACTATCTATCTGGTACCTTGTTTCCTGGACTCTCACTTCCTCCAGGGCTACACAATTTTTGGTTATAATTCTGGGTATAATTTCTGGTTACTGGCAAGCACAACTGAAGCATGGGACTCCTTGTAAGCATCTTAGCTAAAGACACATTAACACAGGGCTGGCGAGGTGGCGCTAGAGGTAAGGTGTCTGCCTTGTAAGCGCTATCCAAGGAAGGACTGCAGTTCGATCCCCTGGCGTCCCATATGGTCCCCCCAAAGCCAGGGGCAATTTCTGAGTGCTTAGCCAGGAGTAACCCCTGAGCATCAAAGGGGTGTGGTCCAAAAAACCAAAAAAAAAAAAAGATACATTAACACTACAACCAAGCAACCCCATCACTGCAATACAATGAAGAGAGGGAGTGGATAGAAAATAATCAGAGGGATGGGGCCGGAGCAGTGACGCAAGTGGTAAGGCATCTGCCTTGCACGTGCTAGTCTAGGACTAACCACGGTTCAATTCCCTGGTGTCCCATATGATCCCCCAGCCAGGAGCGATTTCTGAGTGCATAGCCAGGATTAACCCCTGAGCGTCACTGGGTGTCGCTCAAAAACCAAAAAAAAAAAAAAAAAAAAAAAAAAAAAGAAAGTACCAGAGGAAGATATATATAGTCTCTTCAAAATAATTTCCACTTCGAATTGGAATGATACAGGGAAAAAAGGCTCTTAGTTTCCATGTGACTGATCTCATGTGGGAGTTTCCAAAGCAGAATCAGGGGTAGCCTCTGAGCACAGCCAAATGTAGCACTTTCTTTGGCCCTATGCACCCCACACTGGTCAAATTTCTGCTAAGGATAACCACAGATCTGTTTCATGAATATTAACTAAAACAATATTGAACAAATCTTTAATAATTTGGACAACTTTCTACAACTGTTCTCTATAGGGACTAGAGAGATGAGATAGGGGTTTAAAGCTCTTGCTCTGCATACAGCCAACTCTGATTTGATCCTAAGCACTACATATAATTTTATGAGCACTGCCAGAATGATCCTAAACACAGAGCCAGGACTGAGCCTTAAGCACTGCTGAGTGTGTTCTCAGCCCTCTCCCTCAGAGACTATCACTTATAGATTACACATGCACATAAATATCTTAGAAACATGTGGCACTCAGAATATTAAAGAATTGGAGACATACCTGAAGTCACTTGGAAGATCAGAGTCTTCTCCATATGTTGAATAGATTAAATCAGAATCATCCTTGCTGATATTTGCAAATGTGGAATCATAATGCGGAGCATAAGAACTGTAAGGTCCGTAATTTAAGTATAATACTGTTGATAGGATCAAATACAATATTTTTTAAATGAGTCAATAATTTGTTTTATATTAGTAATGTGATTAAACATGATTCCCTTTAACTTTACTGCTTTATTGACTGGCATACAAATCTAAGACAAACATTTTCCCTGATTCTTATAAAGTTACTTTTTGACTTTAACTCCTTAAAACAGATTAATGGGAAAAAAGCATGACAACTGTGTGGAGCCTTACCTGGAGTTACTTTGTTTCTCTTATCTTCTTTGAAACCCTGCAAAGTATTCACTCCAGACTGAAGTCTTCCAGTTGTCATTCCTAGTCTCACAGGGCAATAGCCTGGCTCTGAAAACAAAGCCAAGATCATTGAGGTGGCACCTGGGTGATGGCCCCAAGTGCTCTGTATAGAATTTGGCCTCCTACTCTGTGAAGAAGACTGGAAAGGTCTTACTAAGGTCACTTTTCATATAAGAGAATCTGAGTTTAGAATGGCAGAAATAGAGCTAGGACAAATCCTGATTTCCATTTTATTCTAGTGCTTCCTAAAATTCTTTATAATCATATTACAATTGACTTAATTAAAAGTTGAACTTTTAACTTATTTTTATTATTTATTTTATTTTATTTTTTTGGTTTTGGGCATACCCGGTGGTACTCAAGGGGTTACTCCTGGCTCTGCGCTCAGAAGTTGCTTCTGGCAGGTTCGGGGGACACCATATGGGATGTCAGAAACCAAATTGAACTGGGGTCAGTCCGGTGTTGGTTGCATGCAAGGCAAACGCCCTATTGCTATGCTATTGCTCTGGCCCAAAAGTTGAACTTTTTTTTTTTGGGGGGGGGCCACACCCGGCTCAGGGGTTACTCATGGCTATGCGCTCAGAAATCACTCCTGGCTTGGGGGACCATATGGGATGTTGGGAGACTGAACTTTGGTTAGCTCGTGCAAGGTAAATGCCTTACCTCTTGAGCCACTGCTCCGGCCCCCAAAAGCTGAACTTTTTAAATGTTAAATTGATGGAGATAAACTAGTAGAAATGCTAGTTTACTAGTAGTACTAGTTTACTAGTTTACTAGTAGTAAAGGACAAAGTAAGGAAAATACATGGGTTAAAGATGAGTTCCTAATAAATCTGAGATAGAACCATGAGGCACACTTTTAGTAGTGTGAGGACAAGTCTTTAAAGGTGTGATCTTAGGGTTGTAGAGATAGTACAGTGGATAAGGTTCTGTCTTGCACAGGACTGATCTGAGTTCAATTCAGGATCCACACACATGTGGCTCCCTAAACAGCACGGGGAGGTTTTTTTTTTTTTTTTTTTTGGCCACACCTGGTGGTGCTCAGGGGTTACTCCTGGCTATCTGCTCAGAAATAGCTCCTGGCAGGCACGGGGGACCATATGGGACACCAGGATTCGAACCAACCACCTTTGGTCCTGGATCGGCTGCTTGCAAGGCAAACGCCGCTGTGCTATCTCTCCGGGCCCAGCAAGGGGAGTGTTTAGAGTCTTGAGCAACCCCTACTGTGGCATGATCTCTAATCTAAAACTAAACTCTAGCAATGATATTGGGAATCTGTGACAGAAGCAAAACTAAGGATGATGTCAAGGTGAAAGCAAGGGAAAGGGTGCTTTATCTCAAGGGTCTGGTTTATAAAAGGACACAACTGCCTTAGTATAGAGGCCGAATTACAGGGCATCACTGCAATAAAGTCAAAGTGAGATATTTTAGACTTTTTTTTTTTTGGTTTTTGGGCCACACCCGGCGGTGCTCAGGGGTTACTCCTGGCTGTCTGCTCAGAAATAGCTCCTGGCAGGCACGGGGGACCATATGGGACACCGGGATTCGAACCAACCACCTTTGGTCCTGGATCGGCTGCTTGCAAGGCAAATGCTGCTGTGCTATCTCTCCGGGCCCGAGATACTTTAGACTTTTAAACTGAGTCTTCTGTTCTTGGAAATTTTGTATGGGAAGCCTTGATTTCTAATGGGTACTAGTCCCTTCACCAGGAAGATGAAACTTCACTATCTATGTGAACAGAGCATTTCCTACCTACTAGGTCAAGGTTCATCCGCAGATGAGAATAGGGTGAGAAGTCAAGTCAGTTAACTGGATCATGGCTACAGCAGCTGGACACCAGGAAAACAGACCAAGAGTAGAGGTCAGATTCTTCAAAGGGTCAGATCTAAGGTGCCACCTACATCAAGTCTCTTTGATCACCACGCTGTCACTATATTTAACTGGAAGAGTAATGTTCTCAACAATGGCATTTTCTTAGACCCCAAACTATGAAACATTCTACTATGAAAATATCACATAAGTTAAAATATGGCACTAATTCCTTTCTAACTACACGCACCTATATAAATGCTTTTCTTTGACATTTCAAGAATGGAATGCAATGTTAGAAGATCATTAACAGTCTTTATCAACTATTCCCTATTAAATGATTTCCTTTCAGAACTATTCCCCTTAGGGCCAGAGCAATAGCACAGTGTGTAGGAAGTTTGCCTTGCATGCGGCTGACCTGGGTTTGCACCTCGGTATCCTATATAGTCCCCCAGCACCGCCAGGAGTAACCCGAGTGCTGCCAGGTATAGCTCAAAAATCAAAACCAAAAAACAAAAACAAATTAAAAAAAGTAAAAAAAAACAAAAAAACCAACCCTCCAAACCCCTCATATTCTCCCATTCCTTATTCACCATTCTAGGATCACCTAAGCATGTTATTATGGAAGCCTCTCTAGTCCCTGGACACAGTTGCCTGTTATATACTCTCCCAGGTGACCTTTGTCTTTGTAGTACTGATTCATAGCAGTAAGCTGACAGTTCTCTATGGTCCACCATGGTTAGACCCCCAGCACTATACATGGACAACTCTTACCCCTTCCCCCAAGCATCACCAGTGGTCAGTACTGAACCAAGAGCCAGGACTAGTCTTTGGGCATTGTCTCATGTGGCCCATCCCAAAAAGATAAAAGAAAGCAAACAGCTCTCTACACAATTATCCTCGTTTCTCGTTTCCTCTTGCTTTTTTACTACTACACACCTAATTCCAATTCTTATTCCTATGAGTAAACAATGCCCATAGTAAACAATTATTGAGACAAGTTTCTAAAAAGTAAGAAAGTGAGGTCAACAATAAATAGGAAACATGGTATCTAGACAAGTTCCTTACAATGACAGCTGCCTTAAAACTTGAACACAAACCCAACTACAAACATGTTTGCCATTATGGTGCTTAAAGATATTTAAAAAAAAAAAACAACCTTGAGGGCCCGGAGAGATAGCACAGCGGCATTTGCCTTGCAAGCAGCCAATCCAAGACCAAAGATGGTTGGTTCGAATCCCGGTGTCCCATATGGTCCCCCGTGCCTGCCAGGAGCTATTTCTGAGCAGACAGCCAGGAGTAACCCCTGAGCACCGCCGGGTGTGGCCCCAAAACCAAAAACAAACAAACAAACAAAAAAAAAACCTTGAACACAAGTTCCTCCTCTTCAAGCAACATTAGGTTATGTTATTAGGTCCAATTCTGTGAACCTACCTCCTATAATGGGATCCACAGGATGTAGTAGTCCCAATGTTGTTGTCCCATCTGGTTTTCTTCTTTCAAACTCACACTGCAATAAAGCAAGGCAATCAAATGGTATATATGGTACTATACACACAGATCACTTTATAAAGCTTTATTTTCACACCTTTCCCCATTTATACAATGCTGATGAGCTAAAGATACAAAATTTAAGAGAATTTTAAAAAGCCAATGTAGATCCTTAAGGCAACCTAAAATTTTTTGTTTGCTTGATTGTTTAGGCCACACCCGTTTGATGCTCAGGGGTTACTACTCCTGGCTAAGCGCTCAGAAATTGCCCCCAGGGGCTGGGAAGGTGGCGCTAGAGATAAGGTGTCTGCCTTGTAAGCGCTAGCCAAGGAACAGACCGGTTTGATCCCAGGCGTCCCATATGGTCCCCCCAAGCCAGGGGCAATTTCTAAGCGTTTAGCCAGGAGTAACCCCTGAGCATCAAACGGGTGTGGCCCAAAAAAAAAACCAAAAAAAAAAAAAAAAAAAGAAATTGCCCCTGGCTTGGGGGCCCACATGGGACGCCAGGGGATAGAACTACGGTCCTTCCTTGGCTAGCGCTTGCAAGGCAGACACCTTACCTCTAGTGCCACCTCAACAGCCCCTAAAATTTCTTTTCTTTTCTTTTTTTAGTTTTTCGGCCACACCTGTTGACGCTCAGGGGTTACTCTTTGGCTATGCACTCAGAAATTGATCCTGGCTTGGGGAACCATGTGGGACCTGGGGGATCAAGCCTCGGTCCATCCTAGGCTAGCATGCACAGGCAGATAAATGCCTTACCACTTGTGCTACCATTCTGACCCCAAACTATTTCTATTCTTAAAAGCACAACTGATGATCTAGGAAGGGATATGATTTCACACACTCAGCGATTAGTTAATTTGGTTTCAAACTAATGTGCCAAATCAAACAATTTTTAGAAAACCAGAGTATAAATGTTATCTTGTTAATAAGCCTAAATGTGTGCTTCATTTCCTGATTTTTAGAACATGTTTACTTCACTACAATGAAACTAGAGAGAGCTTAATGGGCTGGCACATGCTCTGCACATGGGAGGCCCTGGTCCCCCAAATGCAGGGAGGAACAACCCCTTACAACTAAGTCAGGAAGAACCCCAGAATAATACTGTGTGTGGTCCCCAAATCCAAAATAAAATGTGCTAGTTTACAAACAAGCATGACATTAACATTTCATCTGTAGATTTATTATACAAAGAGCTCCATGGCAGACATAGATTAAAATATATTAGCAATTTAGGCTTGCTCTTCAAGTCTGCGTTTTCCCTTGAACACTCGCTTGTCTAAATGTTTCTTAGCTTATTTCTACTCTGGATAAGTCTGGGTTCGCTCTTGAACACACATTTCTCCCCTTATACTCTCTAAGTAAGTTTCCTTTTATTGGGGGGGGGGGGTCATACCTGGTGGCACTCAAGGGTTACTCCTGGCTCTGCACTCAGAAATCACTCCTGGCAGGCTCCGGGGACCATATGGGATGCCAGGAACCGAACCAGGGTCAGCCTGGTGTTGGCCGTGTGCAAGGCAAACACCCTACCACTGTGATATTGTTCTGGCCCCTCTAAGTAAGTTTCAATAAAAGCTGCCTTCCTTCACTTAATTTTACAGTACCACCGCCACCATCACTACCACCGACACACATAGAGCAATTTAAAACTGAATAGTTCAGACAGTCCACATAAGTGGGTATGAAAAGAAAGAAAGGTTCAGTCACCTGACTATTAACAAGTCTCCTGGTCAGCTTTCCTCCAGATTCCTTTACAATGCGATCAATCTGCTCCTGCTCTCTTTCTAAGTTACTGATTTTATATCTGTCATCAAGCATATCTTTGTCTTTCCTAATAAAAGAACCAATACAATCGTTAGTTTCCCCCCTTTCTGGGTCCAATGTTACGTGACTTTTCTTAGTATTGTCACACACAAAGAAAAGCTTTACCTCAAATATATATTGGAAGAGAGACAACAGTTTTTAACATTCATTTTTAGAATTTAATTCTAATTCACATTTCTTTTTTTCTTTTTTTTTTGGGGGGGGCACACCCAGAGGTGCTCAGGGGTTACTCCTGGCAGGCACGGGGGACCATATGGGACACCGGGATTCGAACCAACCACCTTTGGTCTTGGATTGGCTGCTTGCAAGGCAAACACCGCTGTGCTATCTCTCCGGGTAATTCACATTTCTTTAGTTTTGTCTTTTGGGCCACACTCAGAAGTGCTCAGGGCTTACTCTTCAAGGACCACTCCTGACAGGACTGGGGAACATATGAGTGCTGGGAAATGAACCTGGATCAGTCACATTACCCTCTGTATATCTCTCTGGTCCCTTCACTTAAATTTTAAACATATAAGTGTAAGTAAAGAAGAAATCTTTGTCCCCAGATCACTTTCCTTGTAGTAAGGCAGAGAAGGCCCTGTACATGTATGTGCGTACACATGTCCATCTCAGGGGTGGGTAGACATATCTATTTAGGAAGTAGCTGGAGGTAATAGATATTTCTGTCTTAAACTAGTTTTGTTTAAATAAACTAATTGAAAATGAGTCCCTACCTATTCAACATAGCACTGCAAGTACTTGCTATAGCGATTAGGCAAGAAAAAGATATCAAGGGAATCCAGATAGGAAAGAAGTCAAGCTCTCGCAGTTTGCAGATGACATGATACTCTATCTAGAAAACCCTACAGTCTCTACGAAAAAGCTTCTAGAAACAATACTCATATAGCAGGGTGGCAGGCTACAAAATTAACACACAAAAATTAATGGCCTTTCTATACAACAATAGTAATAAGGAAGAAATGGACATTAAGAAAACAACCCCATTCACAATAGTGCCACACAAACTCAAATATCTTGGAATCAACGTAACTAAAAATGTGAAGGACCTATACAAAGAAAACTATAAAACACTGCTCCAAGAAATAAGAGAGGACACGCGGAAATGGAAGCTCATATCCTGCTCATGGATTGGCAGGATTAACATCATCAAAATGGCAATACTCCCCAAAGCATTGTACAGATTTAATGCGATCCCTCTAAAGATACCCATGACATTCTTCAAAGAAGTGGATCAGGCACTTTTGAAATTCATTTGGAACAATAAACACCCTAGAATAGCTAAAGCAATCATTGGGAAAAAGAATATGGGAGGAATTACTTTCCCCAACTTTAAACCGTACTACAAAGCAATAGTTATCAAAACAGCATGGTATTGGAATAAAGACAGGCCCTCAGATCAGTGGAATAGGCTTGAATACTCAGAGAATGTTCCCCAGACATACAATCACCTAATGTTTGATAAAGGAGCAAGAAATCCTAAATGGAACAAAGAGAGCCTCTTCAACAAGTGGTGCTGGCACAACTGGATAGCCACTTGCAAAAAATTGAACTTAGACCCCCAGCTAACATTATGTACGAAGGTTAAATCCAAATGGATGAAAAACCTCAATATCAGACCCGAAACCATAAGATATATAGAACAACACATAGGTAAAACACTCCATGACATTGAGACTAAAGGCATCTTCAAAGAGGAAACTGCACTCTCCAAGCAAGTGAAAGCAGAGATTAACAGATGGGAATATATTAAACTGAGAAGCTTCTGCACCTCAAAGGAAATAGCGCCCAGGATACAAGAGCCCCCCACTGAGTGGGAGAAACTATTCACCCAATATCCATTAGACAAGGGGCTAATCTCCAAAATATACAAGGCACTGACAGAACTTTACAAGAAAAAAAATCTAATCCCATCAAAAAATGGGGAGAAGAAATGGACAGACACTTTGACAAAGAAGAAATACAAATGGCCAAAAGACACATGAAAAAATGCTCCACATCACTAATCATCAGGGAGATGCAAATCAAAACAACTATGAGGTACCACCTCACACCCCAGAGATTGGCACACATCACAAAGAATGAGAACAAGCAGTGTTGGCAGGGATGTCGAGAGAAAGGAACTCTTATCCACTACTGGTGGGAATGCTGTCTAGTTCAACCTTTATGGAAAGCAATATGGAGATTCCTCCCAAAACTGAACATCGAGCTCCCATACGATCCAGCTATACCACTCCTAGGAATATACCCTAGGAACACAAAAATACAATACAAAAATCCCTTCCTAACAACTATATTCATTGCAGCACTATTTACCATAGCAAGACTCTGGAAACAGCCAAGATACCTTTCAACAGATGAATGGCTAAAGAAACTGTGGTACATATACACAATGAATATTATGCAGCCGTCAGGAGAGATGAAGTCATGAAATTTTCCTATACATGGATGTACATGGAATCTATTATGCTGAGTGAAATAAGTCAGAGAGAGAGAAAAGACGCAGAATGGTCTCACTCATCTATGGGTTTTAAGAAAAATGAAAGACATTCTTGCAATAATAACTTTCAGACACAAAAGAGAAAAGAGCTGGAAGTTACAGCTCACCTCATGAAGCTCACCACAAACAGGGATGAATTTAGTTAGAGAAATAACTACATTTTGAACTAGCCTAATAAAGAGAATGTACGAGGGAAATAGAAAGCCTCTCTAGAGTACAGGCGGGGGTTGGGTGGGGAGGAGGGAGATTTGGGACATTGGTGATGGGAATGTAGCACTGGTGATGGGTGGTGTTCTTTACGTGACTGAAACCCAAACACAATCATGTATGTAATAAAGTTGTTTAAATAAAAAAAAAGAAATGATGATTAAATAAATTAAGCATACATTCCATTTTTATGGGTACAATACAATGTAACAATAGTGAATGCTAATAAAAAAAAAGAAAATGAGTCCCTAGAGAAAATTCTTTAGATATTAAAATTACCTTAGCGGGGGGGTGGGGGGGTGGGGGGGATGAGTACAGCGGGTAGGGTTTTGCCTTGCTGCTGACTCAGCTTCAATCCCTGGCACCACACATGGTTTCCTGAGCAACCCCAGGAGTGAACCCTGAGAGTAGAGCCAGGAGCAACCTCTGAGCATCTTCAGGTGTGACCCAAAACTTTGTTCAGTATTGCTTTCTGAATTGTAAAGACTATCCCTCCCTTAACTAAAGTGAAAAAGACAGCGTAACCATAGGAATCCAAATTGAGTCTGTACTTTTTGTTTTCCTTATTGGGACTCTTGAAAGTGAGTGCATCAGGATCTCCAGTGTCTTCGCTTTCTCTCAGCCAGACACAGGTGTCCTCCCCACTCTGAGAGGTGTCTGTTCTATCTTTCTGCTTCCGACTTTTCTGCAAGTCTGCCATGAAGTCAATGCTCTGTTTCAGGCTCTGAATTCTCTCCTAAAAAACAAACAAACAGAAAACTAAAAATGTATCCTATATTAAAAAAACACACTTCCCCTCACAAAGTTTTCTACTTGTATTGTCATTAACCAGAAGAGAAAAAAAAAAAAGACTATTCTGTGTAGTACTGTTTTAAAGATTTAGTAGTATGTAAAAAATTTATATCTAGGGGCCAGAGAGGTAACAGTGAGTAAGGAGTTTGCCTTGCATGCCTGGTTCTATCCCTGGAATCCCTTCTGGTTCCCTGAACACCTAGCCAGGAGTAAATGTGAGCAGTTCAGGGTGTGGCCCCAAAACAAAAAAATTGAAATATGTAATAGAATTA
Organism: Suncus etruscus; assembly: GCF_024139225.1. Lineage (NCBI taxonomy): Eukaryota > Metazoa > Chordata > Mammalia > Eulipotyphla > Soricidae > Suncus > Suncus etruscus. Next base: position 44,206,250 of record NC_064861.1, read on the forward strand.
AATTTTTTTTTTTAAAAACACTACTTTAGAAGGGGGAGGAAACAATACTTAAAGCTTAAAGTATAAGAAGTACTGTAATCCTATAGTATCCTACAATAAGCACTGATAACTTTGCCATGTCTCAGTGAAAATAACATATTTCGAAGACATGCTAAGGATGGTAGCAATTTTCCTCTGAGTGCATGTTACTAAACCCAGGGGTCCTCAAACTTTAAACAGGGGGCCAGTTCACTGTCCCTCAGACCTTTGGAAGACTGGACTATAGTAAAAACAAAAATACGAACAAATTCCTATGCACATTGCATTTGTCTTATTTTGAAGAAACAAAACGGAATGGAACAAATACAATATGTGGTCCTCAGGCTGTAATTTGAGGTCCAGCGCCTAACCTAAGAAATTCAGTTTCTGTCTTGTGAAGCATGTGCTAAGTTTCCCAGAACTGATATGCTGTGAAAATTTCGTTGTGGTTAATTGATATTTCTGGACAAATGCCTGGACAGATCTGTTTCTAGTGATCACTCTGCATATTAACTGTGATTACTGGATAGAACAGGAAGTGTCATCTTTGTAGGGTTGCATAGCAACAGTATGGAATTTAGCGGAATAATGGGTCCTAAGAAGCGGGAAGGACCAGTGGTGACTTAAATATGATTAAGACAGCTCAGTAATGCTAAGGCCATAACACCAGTCTTGAGATATTAACAACATTTTCTTTCCTTTTTTTTTTTTTGGTTTTTGAACCACACCCGGTGACGCTCAGGGGTTACTCCTGACTATGTGCTCAGAAATTACTCCTGGCTAGGGTGACCATATAGGATGCCAGGGATCAAACCGAGGTCCATCCTGGGTCAGCTGTGTGCAGGCAAATGCCCTACCATTGTGCTATCGCTCTGGCCCCAACAACCTTTTCTTATTCAATTATTAGCTACTCCAAAAGTGAATCCTACAGTCCTTTTTACTGTTTTTGAGCCTCATACCTTGGTGCAGTGATTACTCCTGGCTATGACCTCAGGAATTCCTCCTGATGTTGGTTGGGGGATCATAAGTAATGCCTTGGTTAAACCTGGGTCTGCTGCATACAAGGCATACTCCCTACCAGCTGTACTATCGCTTTGGCCCCTAACCCTACTATACCTAATGAGCTTCTCTCCTAAAGTGATTAGAAACTATCAAAGTAGTGTATTTTATGATAGACAAAAGGAAGAAATAAAAATTTATAATCTGTAGAGTGTGACAACAGGTTTATCATTATAGTATTTTTCATATTAGTTTTCAAATATAATTTCAAAATACCGTAATATTTTCGTAACATTATTCAAAGTAAGAATTATATAGATGGGCCAGAGTGATAGCACAGCTATAAAATGTTTGCCTTGCATGTGACCAGCCCAGGACAGACCCCAGTTTGAATCCAGGCATCCCAGATGGTCCCGAGCCTGCCAGGAGTGACTTCTGAGCACAGAGCCCGGAGTAACCCTTGAGCGCCACTGGGTGTGACCGAACCCCCCCCCCAAATTGAATATGGTAATAAGCATTCCCCGAATTAATATATTACAAGTATTTTCTTTCGTTCTTTAAATGTCTTTAATAGGGACCTAAGTGACAGACAGCGGGTACCGGGCAATTGCCTTGCACGTGGTCAACCCAGCACCCATGTCCTGGAGACTTCTCTGAGTGGCCTTTGAGTACAGAGAGCAAGGAATAATCACTGTGTAGTGCTAGGTATACTTCCCAAGCAAAATTTATTACTGTATTAACAGTATCATATCTTATGATTTAACTATCAATTTATAAGACATTTAGGTTATTTCCAAGTTTCAACTGTTATAAATACATCTAAGTAAATACTGATTAAATAGAAAAATTGTAACAAAGTTTTCGTATACTTTTAAATTTGACTTTAAAATTTTATAAAGTTGGGCCTGAGTGATAGCACAGTGGATAGGTGATTGCCTTTCACATAGCTGAGCTGGGTTCAATCTCTGGTACCCCAATTGGTCCCTGAGCACACCAGGATAATCTCTGAGCACAGTCAGAAGAAAGTCCATAGCACAGCTGGGTGTGGTCTAAAACAACTCCAAATTTTCTTTTATAAACTATACTTGTCAATGTATATCTATTAGAGTGATTATGTTTTTTCAACATAACATGCATAGTATTAAAATAACTGAAAAAAATGTTCTGAATTAGAGACATGGCCAAAAGCCATTTAATTTACTTTGAAAATGTTTTCGGTTTTGTAACTGTAATGTTTCCAAACCTGCATACTGTATTCATCCCCCATTACATAGTAACATACACAGTAACATAAACTACAAAACCTTAATTCTTTGCTATTGAAGAATAGTTAACACTTAGTACGTGCTGACCCTTACACATGCATAATTCTGAGGTAAATACTATTATTCTCCCATTTTATGTGACAAGAAAAAGGCTGAGAAGTGCCTGGCCTACTAAAGTTATATAGCATCTTAACGGTACAGCCAGGACTTTTGCCTACTTTGATTCAAAAGCAACTATTGCATAGATATAGTCCAGTTTTTATTACGTATTTATGTGATGACCAAAAATTTTATTTATGTTCATAGCTTACAAAAATATGTTTATAAATAGTCACTATTTGTGTGTAACTGAAAAAATATGACTGCTCTATAATCTTTACATGAAACGTTTTAAAAAACACTTTCTAGAAAGGTGTGCTGGCAGGGCCCGGAGAGATAACACAGCGGCGTTTGCCTTGCAAGCAGCCGATCCAGGACCAAAGATGGTTGGTTCGAATCCCAGTGTCCCATATGGTCCCCCGTGCCTGCCAGGAGCTATTTCTGAGCAGACAGCCAGAAGTAACCCCTGAGCACTGCCGGGTGTGGCCCAAAAACTAAAAAAAAAAAAAAAAAAAAAAAAGAAAGGTATGCTGGCATTTCTTGAGAGCACTGGTATTGGAAGAGTTAACTCAGAAGGCTAAATAGAAAGATTAAAAAAAAAATCACTGTTGTAAGGCTCTCCCCTATCTAGGGTGGAGAGAGTCAACAGGAAGTTATAACACAGGATGGGTAGGGCTCCTCAACAGGAAGAGATCCAGAGAAAAAGACAGCAGAAAAAGAAAATGGAAAGTAGATGAGAAAGTTTCTTTTTTTTTTTTTTTGTCCTTTCAAATCATTCTGCCTCTGTAAATTTCAATAGTGGAATACTTTTGAAGTTTTAATATTAACTACATATTAAAGAGGGATGTTAAAGTTGACTAATTATTTTGGATGTTATTCCTACAAATTAATCTGCTCCTAAAAAGTTGAATGACTAAAAGTTTTATTCACTGGATGTACTTTGACATTAACATCTTTTATACAACAATAACAAGTATTTATATGTTTTAAGACCTGTAATATGGCTTGAGTCTGGATTCAGATCTTTCTATAAAAAGTAGGTCAAATATTTTATTTTCCTCCTTCTTATCAAAATTTACCAAGACAGACTTACATTAGAGTTTCTGAAGTTTTTAGGAAAGAGTGGGAATTGCTATCTAATTATTAAGGGTGTCATCATCAATTCAAATTCAGAACCAACCAGACACCAGCATGCCAGTGCTGCAATGTTAATTACATCACATCCATATGTGAGACGTGTGGTATGCACCACTGTAAGGATATTAATAGAAATCTATGGTAGTTGAGCACCAAAAAACTAAACTCCCATGTGCATTGATTCATTTCTGTCCTGTAACTCCCAACTCTAAGGTCATGCTTTTAATTTTGATTTTACACTTTCTTTGAATGTCTTATATCCACTAGTATCTTTTTTCCAAATTTATATTGCTTTGATATATTTTTTATCATCTCTTTCTCATTTTATCTAAAATCAGCACATTTATGCAAACAATTGTCCTGAACTCACAAATTAAAGATCATGCCTAAGGTCCACAATTCAGTGGAAAGAAACTAAAACCAAAACTCATAGTCTTTCTGCTTTCTGCTGTGGTTCCAGCCACGAGGAAGATTATCTGGTAAACTCTTTTTTTTTCCCCCAGCAGATGCATAGAAACTTCTCAATCTGCCCTCAAGATCTTCCCTCAGCTGTCCTCTTGAGATCATAGTGTTCTACTACTATCTACAGTATATTCCTGTTTTGGGTAAAAGTTGCCATGCTCAAGCTTACTTGAGAAGCATGATGACGACATACATGTGGCTGTGCATATTCCTCCCATCTCCAACGCCTATTTGATTACAATCAGCTTTTGTCCTTTAAGGGAGGCTGACTCAGGTGGCTTTGAGGCAGTACCATGTTACTGTTCACTCTAATCTTGTTTCCTCTGACTAGAAAACACTTCCCTGCTTTTTCAGTATGGTAGATTCTAGCCCTCAAAAGCAAAGAGTTATCCTTCTAAAAGGTCTAATAAATCTCATCAGTTTTATCCTGGAACTCAGAATGATATTTTGCTCTCACAAAAAAGAAGTCTTCCTGAAGAATGGTAATTCAAGGCTCCCTAAATAAATACTGGCAAGGCCACTATTTATTTATTTATATCAAATTCAAACGAGAATCTTCATACTATAATTCTCTTCTCTATTATTAAAATTTTCATGTAATATTTCTACATTATTAAGATTCACCTAAAAAATAAAACCAGTACAGATTACTATATATGACAACAGAAAAAAAAGGAGTATAGATTTTATAATAAGTACTTATGACAGGAGTTTCTTTACCTGGCTAAGAATTTTCATCCCTGAATGCAGCAGCTTCTTTGCAGCTTTATAATAAATGGTCTCTGGTTTGTTGTAAATCATAGCATTAGTACACATTAGTTTAAAGTTATCCTGTAGAGAAAACATGAAGGGAAAATATTTTACAATAAAATGCAATTAAAAAGAAAAAATAAACGCAAACAAAACCTTCTATTTAGTAAACATTATCAAGAGCAATTTATTTAAGACCTATTAATAAAATACTGTTAAGTTAACCTCTCCTACTATATTCTTTAAATTCTTAAACACTGTATAGTAGCTGCATACAAAATTCCAGATGAACTTTCTATATAGATTTGAGTGCAGATTAAATAAGTCTCTACTATCTTATATTTAGTAATTTTAACTGATAATTCATGTAGTTAATTACTTTGCTTAAAGAAGGAAATCTTAAAAAAAAAAAATTTAGGGGCCAGAGTAGCGGGGAGGGCATTGTCTTGCATGTGGCTGACCTGGGTTTGATCCCTGGCATCCCATCTGGTCCCCTGAGCCTGCCAGGAGTGACTTCTGAGCGCAGACCCAGGAGTAACCCCAGAGTGCTGCCGGGTGTAGCCTACAAACCAGAAAAAAACAAAACAAAACAAAACAACAACAAAAAAACTCAACTCAAAGAACATACATCTAAAACTGGGAACACTATTCTTTCATTACAGTAGTTCCTGCCAATCATTTTAAATAAACTGAGAATGGGGCTGAAGAGATAGTTCAATAGCTAAATACATGCTTTTTATTCAAGAGGTCTGGGTTCTATCCTTGGCATATTTGGTCCCCTGAACACCACTGGGTGTGACTTGCAAGCACAGAGCTAGGAAGAGTCCCAAAACACTTAAAAGTATGGCCCCCAAACAAAAATTTAACTTAGAATAAAGGTTAAAATATTTATACTAATTTTATGAGGATGCTTGGATATTATTACAAACTAAATATAATTTACAGAATGGAATGTTGTCGAAGTATGCCAATGTGGACTAAACCACAAAATGTTTATGTAATCAGAAGTAGTTCTGATTTAAATTTCTAAGTGTGAAGTCTGAGCAGGAAGACTTTTGCCTTGCATGTGGTCACTCTGGATTAGATCCCTCATAAGCCATAAGGTCCCTTGTAAGGTATTATTATTATTATAATAATAATAATACCTCATAAGCCATAAGGTCCCTTGTAAGGTATTATTATTATTATTATTATTATTATTATTATATTAACTTTGCTGGGTATTTGTGAATCCAAGAACAGTTCCCAGAATGAGAAATTACTTCCCATCCCCTTGTCCCCTTTCGGGGGAAGACCTTGGTAATATTTATCCGCAGCAAATAATAATCCACACAGACAAGAAGGATAGGGTGTAAAAGATTGGGCAAAGAGAGCCAGAGAATCCTCCTGCAGCCGGCAGCTTTCGCAGAAGCCCCTCTCCCCTGTCCATCAAGCTATTTATTGCCAACTCCACAGCGCCCCACCTGGAAGGGCTAGGTGGGGCAATAGTCACAGAACAATCCTAAAGAAACACTTTTATATACAACAATTCCAAGGATAATCTTATGGAAACTTTTTCATATACTACAGTCCCTCAAACAGGAGTGATTCTTTGAACAATGCCAGGAGTGAGCACAGGACTTGCCTGTTCTGCCCAATACAAACAAATTTTTTCTAAGTGTGCACAAGTGTTGGAGAATTCAATTCCATTGCATACTTTTATGGGTATTTTTAACATTGTATACACAAATGATCATATCAAAATTATACTAAATTAAAATGACAAAAACCTAAGCAAAATAAATGGCCTTCCAAAAATGTCCTTTGAAATTGCCACCTGCAATCCATACCCTACTCTTTAGTAATTATGATGAACGCTTACAACACACAAATGAGACAAAAACAGGTAGATTTGAGTTAAAAAAAATGTGAGAAGTGGGGGCTGGAATGATAACACAGCATGTTTGCCCTGCATTCGGTCAACCTGGGTTTGATCCCTGGCATTCCATGTGGTTCCCCAAGCTTGCAAGGAACGATTTCAAGCAGAGACAGAAGTGACTTGAGTGCTGCCAGTGTAGTCCAAAACCAAACAAAAAAAAAAATTTGTAAAGTTTGCTTCAAAAGTCACAATAAATTTGGCATTAAATTGAAAGAGGAAGAGTGTATAAATTTTCAGTTCTTGGCTAAGTCTCTATCAGTTAGGATTTTGCCAGGTCCCGAATCTAAAAAAACCAGACAAAAATATGCATCCTTCCTTCAACTGTGTGTTATACAATATAAAACATTCATGCTGGGGCCAGAGAGATAGCACGGAGGTAAAGCGTTTGCCTTGCATGCAGAAGGACAGTGGTTTGAATCCCGGCATCCCATATGGTCCCCCGAGCCTGTCAGGGGGCAATTTCTGAGTGCCAGGAGTAAACCCTGAGCGCTGCCGGGTGTGAACCAAAAACCAAAAAGAAAAACAAAAACAAAAAACAAAAACAAAAAAAAACATTCATGCCATTTTATCAATGGTTCTGGTTCCTGAACGCACACAGAGAGGATACTTTCCATGTAATTGGAAAAAAAGGCACGTTATGAGTAAATTAGGTAGTAAATATTACTTCGGGCTAGGAAAAAATGTAGCAATGTAAAAAATTCCAAAGACTTAAAAACTGTTTATTCACATATGATAACTCATAACTGCTTGTTCAAAAATCACGTGGGTGTGGCACACTTACTTTCTCCTGTAACCATAACAGAAAGATCAGAGGAAAACTGTTCACAAAGAATCGTGAAAAAATTTTCCATTAAGCAATACTGTCAGAAATATGTCGAAATATGCTGCTAGATTTCTAGTCTAATTTTCACCAGATGAAAGTTAGGAAAAGTTTCCATTTCCGGTTACAAGAGAATATAATTTAGTTTTCAAAGTGGAATATCATCTATATATGCATTTTGGTAGTAAAGTTTTATTAATCTCTCAGCTGATAGCAATCTGGATAAAAAAAGACAAAGATAACGTTTAGTCTTATTTTCCTATACTTAAGGTCTTATTTCTAGGTGATGTAATCAAGGTCTAGTTCTAGGTGATAGCCACAAGGTTTAATCAGAATATAAAAGATATGACCAAAAAAAAAAAAACTGTGGTGGGGTTTTGATAGGAAATAAATTTAAAAGGACAAAACTTTACAGGCTGAGAGACAGCATGGAGGTAGGACATTTGCCTTGCATGCAGAAGGACCATGGTTTAAATCCTGGCATCCCATACGGTCCCCCGAGCCTGCCAAGAGCGATTTCTGAGCGTAGAGCCAGGAGGAACTCCTGAGTGCTGCCGGGTGTGACCCAAAAACCAAACCAAACCAAACCAAAACAAAAAAACCCCAAAACCAAAACCCCAGAACTTTATTACTTACAGATAAAATCTTGATGACTTAAGGCAGGGGTCTCAAACTTGCGGCCCTCGAGCCATTTGCGGCCCTCCGTACAACATTTTGTGGCCCTGACCTAGAGGAATCTTTTTTTGTTTTGTTTTGTTTTAGTTGTTTGGGTCACACCTCCCAATGTTCAAGGCTTACTACTGACTTTGCACTCAAGGATCACCCCGACTTTAACTGCTGCGGCCCCCAGGTAAATTGAGTTTGAGACCCCTGACTTAAGGATTCTTAACTTTTTAAGTTTTTAATCTCCTTACTTTTTTGGGGGGAGGGGGTATTGGATCCCAAGATCAATGCTCAGGGAGCTGGGGACTGTTTCCAGGGATACTCAGCAAACCTGACTTGGTAAATCAAATGGGCGAGAGTGATGCTGTTTGAGCCCAGTCGTGCTCAAGAGCATCCAGGGTTTCGCCCAGCAGTGTTTTTGGGACAACCAGAGTCATTATATAGCTGTGTTGGGAAAGTTTAGTGCTATCTCCAGAAGTACTCTGGGGGACATGTTGTGCTCAGACAAATGTCAGAACTTTGTGAATATACCCTAGTCCAGTTTCCATCTTAAGTGGAAATATGTTCAAAAACCAGACTTTTTATCAAAGTAGGAAAAATAGTTAAACTTCTGGACACAGTGCCAACATCTTAAGATATTTACCAATAGAAAATAAGGGGCTGGAGGCCAGAGAGATAGCATGGAGGTAGGGCATTAGCCTTGTATGAAGAAGACAGTGATTCGAATCCTGCCATCCCATATGGTCCCCCAAGCCTGCCAGGAGTAATTCTGAGCATAGAGCCAGGAGGTGTGACCCCTCCTACCCCCCAAAAATAAGAAAGAAAATAAGGGGCTAGAGAGATAGAATGAATTAAAGTGCTTTCCTATCATGTGGCAGTGACCTCTGGCCTGGTTTGAATCTTGGCACTGCATATAGTACACTGAACAAAGTTAGGTATGGCCCCTGAGCATCACCAGCTAACTAGGACAATAAAACCCCAAACTAGTCTTGGGGCTGGAGAGATAGTACAGCAGGCAGGGCACTTGTCTTGCACAAGGCTAATTGAGGTTCAATCCCCAGTACATATGGTTCCCCAAGCACTTCGAGTAATGATCCCTGAGCAGAGTGCTAAGGACTGTTGGGTACAAACAAACAAACAAACAAAACAGAAACAAACCAACAAAAAAATAATGTAATTTTCCACCCAAATATTGATTATATCAGTACTGACCTAAAAAACCAAATACCTTTTCATTTTAATGTTGAAAAATACAATGTAGGGGCCGGAGAGATAGCATGGAGGTAAGGTGTTTGCCTTTCATGCAGGAGGTCATTGGTTCGAATCCCGGCGTCCCACATGGTCCCCCGTGCCTGCCAGGAGCAATTTCTGAGCCTGGAGCCAGGAATAACCCCTGAGCACTGCCGGGTGTGACCCAAAAACCACAAAAAAAAAAAAAAAAAAAAAAAAAAGAAAAATACAATGTAAAAATGTCAAAAAAATCCCTGAAAAGAGTGCTAAGGACTGTTGGGTACAAACAAACAAACAAACAAAACAGAAACAAACCAACAAAAAAATAATGTAATTTTCCACCCAAATATTGATTATATCAGTACTGACCTATAAAACCAAATACCTTTTCATTTTAATGTTGAAAAATACAATGTAAAAATGTCAAAAAAATCCCTGAAAAGAGTGCTAAGGACTGTTGGGCACAAACAAACAAACAAACAAAACAGAAACAAACCAACAAAAAAATAATGTAATTTTCCACCCAAATATTGATTATATCAGTACTGACCTAAAAAACCAAATACCTTTTCATTTTAATGTTGAAAAATACAATGTAAAAATGTCAAAAAAATCCCTGAAAAGAGTGCTAAGGACTGTTGGGTACAAACAAACAAACAAACAAAACAGAAACAAACCAACAAAAAAATAATGTAATTCACTTCCACCCAAATATTGATTATATCAGTATTGACCTAAAAAACCAAATACCTTTTCATTTTAATATTGAAAAATACAATGTAAAAATGTCAAATTAAAAATGTAGTAGATGGACCAATGCATTGTTTTCTCTCACTAAACTCAAAAGCATGAGACAGAAAAGAAACAAAGATTTTAGGTATTAAAACACACTTAATTCTTTACAAAACAAATAGCTTAAGAAGATTCCAGATAAGACATCCATATTTCTTCCAAGATTTTGTACACAAAGGATCCAAGAGTTTGAGGCTTCAATAAAGAATGTTTGTTTCTATTATAGCTCGGTCTTTTTCTCCAACCAGAACGTAAGTATCTACAATTACCTTTAGTTCTTCTATGGACTGGTAATCATTGTTCTTGATCTTTTCTTTCATGGTACTAAAATCCATTGGGTGTTTAATGATCATGGAGTAGCCGGGAGCAATAAAATCAGTCACAGGAAATGAAAAGAAAGCACTTGGGTCTTTTCTGTGAAGACATGAAAAGGCCAATTTTACTTCTTTTACAAACAAATCTATTGGTCTGGGGACAGAAGACAAGAGAAACCTTTTTGATGTAAGAAAATTTATGGTGTGCTAACAAGCTTTTTAGAGAAAACTGAAGGATGATTTTAGAGAATAAGAGCTATTTGATAACAATGTTAACAGATTTTTACACGCTAGTTGTATGTGTAAGACAAGAGAATTCTTTTAATATGCAGTCTTGGGGATGAGATAAATAATGGGGGTTGAAGACCCAGAACTACCTGGTCTTAGCAAAGTCAATACATGCCTCTCAATATACGCAAGTGTGAATCAAAAATCAAAACCAAAAAGGGGGAGGGGAGTCAGCAAAAGTATAGAGGCTAAGGTGGCCTTGTCTGTGAGACCCAGTTTGATCCCCGACATCACATATAGTCCTCTGAGCACTGGCTAGAGTGAGGAGTGATTCCTTGCTGAGCCAGGAGCAAACCCTGTTCTCTGATTAAAATAATTTGTCTTATTTTTTCCCCTCTAGAATTCTGGCAAACCAAAGTTTTTTGACTCCAAATAATCAAAGCAACAAAAATGCTTAGAAAGTAAGAATAACACTTTCGACTGTATTTTTCACATGTTCTGCCCTATTATAGATACTTGAAGCATTTTGTACTTACAAAAGTAAGTCATCAAGGTGGTGATACCCTCAGGTAGAGATGAGGATACAGAGGCTCAGGGTAGTCAAATCATTTATTCAAGGCCATAAATCTAATAAAAGATAAGAACTGGAAACTTAGCTCAGGTCTATGTGAATCTACTGTTTGTCCCAGCAGGATGCTTAAACAATGAGACTGAAAAATAATGATAAGCATGTAACAAGCAAAAATATCTAGCCTGGAATTTAAGACATTCAAATGTAGGCGGTCCTAAAGTTTTGGGAATTATAATATTCATGATCGCTGGAGGAATTCTTTGGAGCAAATTATCTACAACCCCTAAATTAGTCATTTGAAGTTGGACTTGGTTTTGAAAAAAAAAAAAAGTGACACAAATTCAGCAGTATTAGCATTGAGTCTCAGGGATTATACAATTAACCAATTATTCACAACTCGGTTGCTCAAAAGAACATGGCTACATTCTACAACCTAACATGTTCTGAACAATGAGAAGTAGGTGTAAGGTAATATCATTAACCCACATCTGGTTTTATGTTATAAGCTATCAAATTAAAAGGCAAATAAAACACTATATGTAATTTAGTTGAGATGGAAGGCATTATAAATATGTTCACTCCTATGGGATGGTAACACATGATTTATTTCAGTTTAAGGACTTGAAGGGAAATTTTCTCAACTACTTTGTAACACCAAAAAACGAGACAGACTATTAACTTAGGATCTTTGTTTGTTTTTGGACTATACTTGGCAAAGTTCAGGATCACCCCTGGCAGGCTTGGGGGACTATATAGTGCTGGGGATTGAATCAGGGTCAACTACATGAAAGGCAAATGTACCCTACCTACTGTACTATCTTTCTGGCCCCTATCTTCTGATCTTAACTGCAAAACTGAACAGGGACTCAATTCAAAAAGTAGGTTCAACCTTAAAAAGTGATTTATGATGTATTCTGAAGTTAGTAGTAGTACAATGGTTAAGGTTCTTGTGGCTTGTCTTGCACACAGCTGACCCCAGTATAATCTCCAGGACCACATTAGGTTCCCTGAGCACAGCCAGCACTGATTTTTGAGGTTAGAACTAGTAATAAGCCCTGATCATAACTGGGTTTGACTCATAAACAAACAAAAAAAAATTTAAAAAAAGATGTGGGGCCAGAGAGGTGGCTCAAGTGGTAGGGTGTTTGCCTTGCATGACCGCGTTTCAATCCCCAGCGTCCCATATGGTCCCCCAAGCCAGGAGCGATTTCTGAGTGCATAGCCAGGAGTAACCCGAGTGTCACTGGGTGTGCCCCCCACCCCCCCAAAAAAAAGAAGAAAAGAAATCCACTATTATAATGCAGGTTCTACAGCCAGAAATCCTTTATCCTCTGTAAGTAATATACATGTCTTTATGTTGAAAACTCAGACACTAAATTTTAGGGAGATAGTACAATTAATATCTACAAGTACTTGGTCAATTTCTCTTTTAAGAATATAAGATAGTCTAATAAATATACTGAAAATTTAAGAACAAATTCTTATAGTTAAAAGGTCAGAAATAATATTCACAGCATTTTGTTTATTGTCAGATTTAATGCCTGAATTTTCATAGCACACACATTATACAAATACACAAAAGGTATTTTAGCAGAACTAAACTATATTGTTTATTCTTGGTTTTAAGCTTTAGCACATCAGACATTAAAGAGAAACTCGCCATTATATTATTAATAAATTAATAAACCATTAATAAATGTGTATTATGTCAACACTTCCGTAGCTGCTAGCAAACCAAACAAAAACATCTAAAACTCAGCTGCTTAGATTAAATCACTTGCCAGGCAAAATATTTACCATAACTGTACATTTGTACGTAAGCAACAAAACAAAAATAAAAAATGGTCCTTTGGATTTATAATTTCTCATTTCAATGTCTTTGTTAAAAAAATATTTGAAATAATTTACCTTTGCAATTGTCTCATCAGTTGATTTAAAGCTTCTTGAAGGGGTGTCTGTTCTACTTCTAAAGGGGAAAATAAAAGAAATGCAGTATTTTAAAAAGAATCTGAGTATTTGCTTTATTTATTGCTTTCTATGACTTATTTGATATCTCTATTTTAAAATATCCCATATATATGAAAAATTTCATTTATAAAAATATGCTGAAGTATGAGAACATTAATTTAAGCTTAAAGATTATTTTGTTTGTGTTTTGGACCACACCAGTGATGCTCAGGGCATATTCTTGGCTCTATACAAGGATCACTTCTGGCAGGGGTCAGGGTGCTGAGGATCAAACTGTTCAAGTGGATGCAAGGCAAGTGCCCTACCCGCTATACTATTTCTTCAGCCCACTGAAGCTAATTTTAAACCTTTTTTTATAGTGAGAGAAATAAGAAAACAAAATATTTCAGTTAACTTCAGCCTTCTTATTAAGGATAATTAATTCAAAGTTATTCCAACCTTCTTGTTTGGTTAAAGAGCTTGTGAGAGGCTTCTCAGGAGGCAAGTCTAATCTCACAGGTCCCTGACATTGGAGGTCTTTTTCTGTCTCATTCTCCACACGGTCACGATCTCGCTTCTTTCTGTCCTCCTAAATGAAACAAAGGGGGATCGCTTAAAAATGTTTTAGAACCAACACCTTCAAAACAATTTTAGGGGGGGGAAAATAAATACTACTGAAAAGAAAGTTTAATAATGAATGCTTTGTGCATTTTAGTGCCATCTATTGGAAGAAGAGAGAGTAACATGACATAAAAGACAAAAATGCCAGAAATGACTGATTAGAAAATAAAAATACGGGGCCGGGTAGGTGGCGCTAGAGGTAAGGTGTCTGCCTTGCAAGCGCTAGCCAAGGAAGGACCGTGGTTCGATCCCCCGGCGTCCCATATGGTCCCCCCAAGCCAGAGGCGATTTCTGAGCACATAGCCAGGAGTAACCCCTGAGCGTCAAACGGGTGTGGCCCAAAAACCAAAAAAAAAAAAAAAAAAAAAAAAAAGAAAATAAAAATACTCGCAAAAGTACACTAACACACTCAGAAATAGCCAAGTTAAATAAGCCCAATGCTTTTGGAAAAAATTTATGAAACAAAAAAGGTCACGGTGAAAGTCCTGAGTAAAGAGATATACCATGTTCATGAACTGAAAACTTTCTACAAAAGAATCTATACAATGTAATGGCAATGAAAATATAAGATAGAATTTTCAATGAACTTTGAGCACTGCTGGGAGTAGCTCCTGAACACTGCCAGATGTGACCCTCATCCTCCAAGAATATGGAAAGATCTCCTTACTGATATATAAAGCTAAAAGCTTTATTGGTATATGTACCTGGCTAAGGAGTCAATCAGCAATAACTGGGAACTTGAATGAATTAAAGTGATATGTATGATACTCTTAAAAAAAAACAGTACCCATAAGGAATAAAAAAAATGGGGGGACAATGTCTGACAGTAAGGAAACCGGGGGTGATTCTAAGGAGGTGATGGAAGGACAAGGAGGTCCCCAGAGTGAGTATTCCTCCCCCAGGATCCCAGGATGGGCTGTGTGATTCTAAGGAGTCACCTAGAATTCTAGGTAGGATTTGCTCACAAAGTATTCATCTATAACATCTAGAAAAATATTTTTGGGGCCAGAGAGCAAGTATAGTGTTAGTAAGGTGCTTGCCTTGCACATTTGATCCTTGGTATCCCATATAATCTCTAAACCTATCATGAATGACTCCTGAGTAGAGCCAGGAGTAAACTCTGAGCCGAGCTGGGTGTAGCCCCCAAATAAGCAGAAATAGGGGGGCCTTCCAAACAGTGTGTAGGGGCTCCTGGCACCCCTTTGGCAGTTCTTGGCCAACTGGGCCAGTGGTTTAATTCATGTTCAGTATTGGAGACCACCTGAGCCATACTTGGTGGTGCTTAAGAACTTCCAAGACCATACCTAGTTTTGCTGGGGACCATGTCATGCCAGGGAGCTTATTGTGGTCGTAAAATCTGTACTAATCTCCAACCGTTCATCCTTAGCACTATCTCAAGCAATTCATTTATTTTCATCAGGTTTCTTAATTTAAGACATATTTAATTACAGATTTTATTTAAGGGTCCATGAGGGCAGGTTTAGCACCATAAAAGAGCCCACGGAGAAGTCAAATGAGTTCATGAAAGAGAAAATTTGCGGAAGTACGAAAAGAAACAAGTTGTTTTTAAACATCTTGGTATTCAGTAACTTCTAACTAGTTAACCTGGACTCTAGTAACTACTTTGTTCAGTATAGTAAAATCAAAAATTCAAAAGAGCTAACAAATAACATAAAACATACTCTTGGAAACTATCCCAAACTAAATGATACTATAACATGTTACTGCCAGATTGGGAATTTGGAAACAAAGCTTCCATTTAACTGGAATTGATTGAAACAAGTTATATCACATTTGTCTATTTCTTCCATAGATCAATTGGCTTTGTTTGCTTCAGTTCTCTCTGAGCTTACAATCCAGTCATTAGAATTTACCAGCCAATTACATTTATTTATTCTCTGTATCTACTTCTTTGGTCCAACTCTGCTCCTGTAGTGTCAGGATGGTACTTTATCTTTATCCTCTGAGCCTAGTACAGTCAGGCACACAGGCAGCATCTAGTAAAATAATCAACAAACAGCTGTGCTATCTATCAGACATGACCACTCCTCTGAGTCAGAGTCCTTCTACTTCCCCAAGATCAGACAGCTGGGATTTAAAGGACCGCTTCAAGAGGGATAAGTACAGAATGGAGAATTAGAAAGATAAGGATTTTCTGCACATTAGTAGTCTTGAGATCCTGGATTTTTACAAATATCATATAAAATTCAAAATACTGTTTTCTTTTTTTTGGGTTTTTGGGTTACACTCAGCAGCGCTCAGAGGACCATATGGGATGCCAGGATTCGAACCACTATCCTTCTGCATGCAAGGCAAATGTCCAACCTCTATGCTATCTCTCCGACCCCCTCAAAATACTGTTTTTGATAGAATTTTGCCTATCATTCTGCTACTCATTTGTCCTCTATTTACAAACTAGCTCTCACATCAATTTACCTCAGAAATAGTACTAGTATAACAGTAACTAACCAACAGAATGATTTATAATGATTAAAATAGTAATACAGGGGCCAGAGAGAAAGTACAACGGTAGGGTATCTGCCTTGGAAGCAGAAGGACGGTGGTACAAATCCCGGCATCCCACATGGTCCCACGAGCCTGCCAGGAGCGATTTCTGAGCATAGAGCCAGGAGTAACCCCTGAGCACTGCTGGGTGTGAACCCAAAACAAACAAACAGTAATATAAAAAACTTAGAATACTATACACACTTACTATGTGTGTGTTCTCCTAAAAAACTGCTTAGTGACTTAATAAAACACCTGCTTACTAGAATTTATGGAAATCTGAATAATTTTTAATTTTTTTCTTTTGGTTTTTAGGCCATAAAGAGCGGTACCGGTTCAGGGCTTATTCCTGATTCTGTGTTCAGGGATCATTCCTGGATAACTTATAGGCCATATGTGGTATTGGAGATTGTACCTGGATCAGCTTAGTGCAAGGCAAACAATCTATCCACTGTACTACTCCTCTGGCCCCTAGTTTTTAACTTTTATTAAGACATTTAGTGGGCCCGGAGAGATAGCACAGCGGCGTTTGCCTTGCAAGCAGCCAATCCAGGACCAAAGGTAGTTGGTTCGAATCCCGGTGTCCCATATGGTCCCCTGTGCCTGCCAGGAGCTATTTCTGAGCAGACAGCCAGGAGTAACCCCTGAGCACTGCCAGGTGTGGCCCAAAAACCAAAAACCAAAAAAAAAAAAAAAAGACATTTACTTAATCCTAGTGTATTTATTTGCATACAATAACATCCAATATGTTAATGCTCTTAATTTATAACATTCTTTTTCTTTTTGATTTTTGGGTCACATCTGGCAGCACTCAGGGGTTACTCCTGGCTCTGTGCTCAGAAATCACTCCTGGCAGGCACAGGGGACCATATGGGATGCCGGGATTTGAACCACTGTTGGTCCTGAGTCAGTTGCTTGCAAGGCAAACACCCTACCACTGCGCTATTTCTCCGGCCCCAATTTATAACATTCTTTTTATTTTTTTTTGGATTTTGGGTCACACCCAGCAGCGCTTAGGGGTTACTCCTGGCTCTACGCTCAGGAATAGCTCCTGGCAGGTTCAGGGGACCATATGGGATGCTGGGATTCAAACCACCGACCTTCTGATTGCAAGGCAAACGCCTTACCTCCATGCCATCTCTCTGGCCCAATTTATAACATTCTTTATGCTCTTAATTTATAACATTCTTAAGTGGCTTTGAAGACTAAAACATTAGTAAGCAATAGAACTAATCTAATTTCTAAACCTCAAGCTGACTCGCAAAGCTGTTAACAAAGATATTGGATTTTGATTATTCTTCTTAGAAAACAAACTTGAAGTTTTGTTTTTAGGCCAAACCTGAAAATTACTTCTTGCTCTATGCTCAGAAATTACTCCTGGCAGACATGGGGGACCTTTTGGGATGCCAGGGATCGAACCTAGGCTGGCTGCTTGCAAGACAAGCGCTCTACTTGCTCTGACCCCACGAATATGATTTTTAACAAAGAAGTTCAGTTATCTGAGTATTTTAGTGAAAAGTCAGTAAGGAAGCCTCGTACCTAGTGTTCTTGAGGATATAAAGCTATGAGAAACAAGACATAAAAAGACAAATATTGTATGAGTCTACTTATCTGAAATATGCATAAGGAATCAAGCTGAGAGAAAATAGAATGATGGACTATGGTGAAAAGATACAGTGAGTTTTTTTTTTTTTTTTTTTTTTTTGGTTTTTGGGTCACACCAGGCAGTGCTCAGGGGTTATTCCTGGCTCCAGGCTCAGAAATTGCTCCTGGCAGGCACGGGGGACCATATGGGACGCCGGGATTCGAACCGATGACCTCCTGCATGAAAGGCAAACGCTTTACCTCCATGCTATCTCTCCGGCCCCTCAGTGAGTTTTTTTAATGAGTATAAAGTTGTGGAAACTGACAGCAAATGTGAATACATTTAACACAACTGCTCTAGTAGGTGCTGAGTATATTTGCTTTATAGGGAGAAATATAGCCCCTATTTGTTCGGTTATTTTAAAGTAGAACCTGAGCTTTACTAGTCAAAAGATGATTCCTTCACTAAGACACCTTTTAAGTCTTGTGTTTTATGTGTGTGCTTCCCTTAAACTATTTTTTAATTCTCTGAAATAAAATGTTTAGATTTTCAGCAATGCTGACATCTGCTTTCCTCAAGACGTTCCCCAGTTTCGGTGGTAGCTTAGAGGTGGGCAAACAATGAAGTTTAGAACAACAACAACAAAAAGCTGTAGCAGAAGCTGTTACATGCTTTTTGAAGAAATGCTTTAAAAGGGAACTGGGAATCTTTATGCCTTTCTTGCACCTGTCCTCCTTGCTTCATGGAATGACAATCATCAGTCCCTCTGAACTATACATGCCCTAGTTACAGAGGATAGGGGAGAGGGAGAGGGTGAGGGAGAGGGTGAGGGTGAGGGAGAGGGAGAGGCAGAGGGAGAGGGAGAGGGAGAGAGAGGGAGAAAGAGACAGACACAGAGGAGAGAGAGAGAGAGAGAGACAGAGAGAGAGAGAGAGAGAGACAGAGAGAGAGAGACAGAGAGACAGAGAGACAGAGAGACTGAAATAATCCAGGGAGCTGTAATGGAATTGTGTACAATTGAAGGGCATTTTCTGTTTATTTTTAAAGAAAGTAGATTTCTAGAGGTCCTGATTTTTTTTCCGAAAGGATGGGTAGTAGGCTAAATACAAGTTGGGAACCTCCGCCCGAGACATTCCTAGGTCCATGTGGCTACCTTTCCCCCAGAAGAGAACAAAGGCAACTGCTGCTGCCTGAATTTCTTGAGGAGAGTTGCTGTGAAGCCACCGCCTATACTTACCACTCTTCCCCTGTACCTGTTCTGGCTTAGAAAGAATGACTCAAACAGATACCAAAGACAGAGAATTCCAGTCTATAATCCTGAGTCCCAGGGAAGTGGAACCTTGAGAAAATTTTCTTCACTTCCTTTAGTTTCCACTTTACCTCTTATAAAACAAAAATTACTTACCTGTTTTATTTTGAAGCGTTATATTCAAATGATACTATATTTGCAATGGCATTAAAATATAATGGTGTCTTATGATATTTTGAAAAATATCAAAAAATATCAAAGTTAAGGGCAGAGTAACTAAAACAAAAGAGGAGACTTCAGAATGGCTTCATGAAGTGCTATAATAAAGACATATAAAGAAGTGTGTACAGGATGGTTTGCTGCAATAATACTTTAGCATTTAAAATTAGAACATGGTTCCTCATTGTAGTCAAAAAAGAGAATGAGATAAATGAATATTTTAGAAAACTACAGTATGGTGCTAATGCCCAGAACTAACAATTAAAAAGGGTTCTGTTCTTTCCTCATCTTCCAGTTAAATGAGAGAATGGTAGGAACAAAGAGCACAGAAGAGACAATAGTGAATTAAAGGTATCAACATATTTAGAAGATGGACAGTATAAAAAAAGGAGTGTGGGATGCTGGAGTGATAACACAGTGGTAAGGCATTTGCCTTGCACTCGGCCAACACAGGACGGATCTCAGTTTGAATCCCGGCATCCCATATGGTCCCCTGAGCCTGCCAGGAGCAACTTCTGAGCGCAGAGCCAGGAGTAATCCCTGAGTACTGCTGGGTGTGACCCCTCTATCCCCAAAAAAGGAGTTTGGGACTGGAGTAATAGCAAAATAGGTGTTTGCCTTGCACGTGGCTTATTTGAGTTAGATCCTCAGCATCCCACATGATTCTCTGAGCTACCAGGAGTAATTTCTGAATGCAGAGCAAGGAGTAATCCCTGAGCTCTGCTGGGTGTGATCCAAAAACAAAACAAAACAACCAATTCCCCCCCCCCACACACACACCCATAAAGGAGTTTGCTGACCAGAGAAAGCAGATATTTCTACAGTCAGAGTAATACTATAGCAGGGAGGGCATTCCCCTTGAAGCTAACCTGGGTTCGATCCCCAGCATCCTATATTGTCTCCTGAGTACCAGGAGTAATTCCTGAATGCAGAGCTAAAAGTAAGCCTTAAGCATCATGGGATGTGATGTACACCCCCTCCCCAAAACAAAAACAAACTTCTTGCAGAGAGAGGTGGGTATCAATGAGAAGAGCACCTGAAAATTAAAAATTCTTTTTTTTTGAGATACAAAACATCAGTAAGAGTCCAGCCCTGGATACCAGTTAGGAGAGATGCTGAAATGAAAAGAGAGCAAAGGAAGAAAGGCCCTTCCATCCTGGCTGAATCTGAAATACAATTAGCCAGTAATATCCTCCCAGGAGAGGAGGAATTTTCCCTGGAGACATTAAAGGGACCAGAAAAGGTATCTGCAGGGTAGATATTTGGGGGTTCAAAATCACCAAGTTCTTTGTTTAGTGATTCTAAAGTCCATCAGCTGATAACTCTTTCTAGGTATGAAATACTTAACTAGTCTCATCCAAAAGCTTACCATACTCTACAACCCGATCTGCCATGTTTAAATGCATACAAAAGCTCAAGAGGTAATTAAAAGATACTTTTCAGCATTGGAGATATGGCTCAGAGGTAGAGAGCATGACTTAAATGTGTGGCCCTAGGTTCAAATCCCAGCATAACAAAAAACAAAAATAAAAGATACTTTTCAATACAAATTGAGGAAATGAAACAGTTACATGAAGAACTGAGTGCAAAACACAATGTAGGCAACCTAAGAGATCATTATATGGACTAGAGCAGTAGTACAGGCAGGATACTTGTCTGATCTAGGTTTGGCTCCCTAACACCATCAGGTGTGATCCCTGAGTGCAGAGCCAGAAGTTCTAAACACAACCAGGTGTGGCCCCTAAAATTAACCAAGCAAACAAGCCTAAAGAGATCATTATTATTATGGCAAAAACACTTCAATTAATATTCCCAGGGAAATAAAACAGGCCAAGAATGCTTGGCAAATATCCGAGTAGTAGAAAGTGAAAATACAATACATGAAATAAAATTCAACAGCAGAAATTAAGAATGCTACTTGAAGAACAAAAAAGATAGAGAAAGGAGGGGCCAGTGAGGTGGCGCTAGAGGTAAGGTATCTGCCTTGCAAGCGCTAGCCAAGGAAGGACTGCGGTTAGATTCCCCCGGAGTCCCATTTGGTCCCCCCAAGCCAAGGGCAATTTCTGAGCACTTAGCCAGGAGTAACCCCTGAGCATCAAATGAGTGTGGCCGAACCCCCCCCCCCCCCCAAGAAAAAAAGATATTAGAGAAAAGAAAAGCTACAAAAATGAGTAGATTAGGGGCCGGAGAGATAGCACAGTGGTAGGGCATTTGCCTTTAACATGGCTGACTCAGGATGAACCTGGATTCGATCCTCAATGTCCCATATGGTTCTCTGAGCCAGGAGATTTCTGAGCACATAGCCAGGAGTGACTCCAAAACCAAAAAACAAAAGACAAACAAACAAAAACAGAGAGATTAGTTTGCTATCTAAACAGCAAGAGTTATTACTATTACCCATCTGGTTCAATTCAGAACTGAAGGTAAGAAATATTTTGGTGGAAGGGGACAAACCTAAAAATGTTGCATTTGGAATGTATAAAGGACTAAGAATCAGAATGAAGAAAAGATATATTGGAGACTATCTGGAAACCAGGAGATATTATAACAAGCTTCAATTATCTAATATCTAACAACAGGACAAAATGTTCAGTCTTGAATTCCTGAGTATATGAGGATAAAAGATTTTCAAACTTGGAAGAAATCTCA
This sequence comes from Suncus etruscus, assembly GCF_024139225.1. Classification (NCBI taxonomy): domain Eukaryota; kingdom Metazoa; phylum Chordata; class Mammalia; order Eulipotyphla; family Soricidae; genus Suncus; species Suncus etruscus. The sequence goes on from NC_064861.1 coordinate 44,228,291, forward strand.
AAACCTAATGTAGATGATGCTTTCTGAAGTAGTTCCTAAAGTTTAAGTTTCCACTAGAACAGCATATTAAGTGCAAGATTTGGGATCAAGGAAGCAGGCAATGAGTCATCCATCACTGGAAGTCTAGGGAACTAGTAGGACTGTAGCAGAAGGGATAGTGGCTTCACATCAGCCATCTTAGACCCAACCTATGACGCCTTTCACCCAAAATATCTAACCAGGTGAAAAATAGAACTCAAATAGATTAAGAAATTTATTTCAGAAAAATTAACAGGCAATTACCAAACAAATGGAAGCAATTAACAGGTCAAACTCTGATGTGCATTTGAATATTTGTCTCCAACGAACAACAATTAAATACCCCAAATGTAATTATTTTTTGGTCTTTTGGGCTACACTCAGTAGCGCTCAGGGGGTTACTCTTGGCTCTGAGCTCAGAAGTTACTTCCGCCAGGTTCAGGGAACCATATGGGATGCTGGGGATCAAACCCAGGTCAACTGCATGCAGAGTGAACACACTACCCACTGTGCTATCGCTCTGGGTTCCAAATATTAATCTACTCAACTACTGTGATTACCTATTCTAGGAAAATGGAGGGCACCAATTTAAATTCTCATCTCTGTAACATGAAATGATAGCAAAACACAACAAAAGTAACCCACACTATGAAAAATATGATAGTTACCAGAGGAAAGGGAGTGGTTAAGGTGAGGACACTGTACATTTGATTATGGGTAATGGTGAGAAACACACCTATAGGTATGAAATGCTACAGGAGCAAAAAACTATTCATAACAGTAATATGGTTTAAAAATAGCTAAAAATTTAGAAGACAAATCACTAAATAAGCCTATATTTAGAAATGGAGATGGGGCCAGGTGATAGCATGGTGATAGGGTATTTACCTTGCATGCAGCCAATCCAGGACAGACCCAGGTTCGACTCCCCGAATCCCAGATGGTCCCCGGAGCCTGCCAGGAGTGATTTTTGAGCCAGAGCCAGGAGTAACCCCTGAGCACTGCCGGTGTGACTCAGCCCCCTTCCCCAGCAGAAACAGAGATAAATATCCAAAGAAAATGTGTGAAGCCAGAGTGATCGTGCAGCAAATGATGTATTGCAGCCAACAACACAGGTTCTATCCTCAACACCTCCTGTGGCCACCAAAGCCCCATCAAGCCTGATACCTGAGGTGTAAGCCCCGAGCACTTCAAGTTTTATACAGGAAAGAGAAGCTACAGTTTTGTATGTTGACAGTCTTGCCAAAGACAATTTAAAAAGTGAGGGCAGAAAATAATACTCCAGCGAAACCAAAGATTTCATGATTCACCACTGTTGTTTCATCCTACCTACAAACCGGAATTTCTCTTGTACACGGAACCTTAAGAAAATAACAAAACTGCCCTCTGGAAATCCATCTCCGAGATGCTGTAAGGGTCAGTGAAGTCACTTAAGAACTGGCTAACTGGGGGCCAGCGAGGTGGCGCTAGAGATAAGGTGTCTGCCTTGCAAGCGCTAGCCAAGGAAGGACCGCAGTTCGACATCCCATATGGTCCCGCCAAGCCAGGGGCAATTTCTGAGTGCTTAGCCAGGAGTAACCCCTGAGCATCAAACGGGTGTGGCCCGAAAAACAAAAACAAAAAACAAACAAAAAAGGAACAGGCTAACTGAGGCATGTACAAGTTTCCCAGGATGATTCCAGGAAGGCAGGTGATCATCCTTGGGGAAAAAAGCTGATGATTAAGATAATTTTGCTTAGGCTGCAAATCATCACAAACTGTTTATTAAAAAAAAAAAAAGGCTTTTGGGGGGACTGGAGAGAGGACAGAGGGTAGTACCGGCACTTGCCTGGCATGCAGCCAATCTGGGTTTGATCCCTGGCACCCCATCTGATTTCTGGGCATGGGTACAGAGCTGGGTGTGACACCTACAGAAGCTGGGTGTAACCTCTGGATGTAATCCCTCCAGCATGGCCCCCCAAAAGCTTTTGCTGTGGCATGGGTGGGATCTCTGAGCAAATTCTCTCCCTCTCCCTCTCTTTGATGGGCTCACACATGGTTGCACAGGAGCAGAAAAGCCATACCTAGGATGCTCAGTCACCTAGAATGTCCTCGACCCAGCCCCTGGGGGACACAAACGGTGGACAGTGGGGTCTGTGTGTTTATTTGTGTGTAGGGGGTGTTGAAGTGTGTGTGAGTGTAGGGAGTGTTGACCCTGCTCTGTGAGTGTGAATGTAGGGGCCTTGGGGCTCAGCCACCTAGGATGTCCTCAACCCAGCCCCTCGGGGACACAGAGAGTGGTATGTGTGGGGAGTGTGTGTTTGTAGGTAGGGGCTTCGGGGCTCAACCATCTAGGATAGGATGTCCTCAACCCAGCCCTTCGGGGTCACAGTGGGCAGAATGTGTCTGTGTAGGGGGGTGGCGAAGTGTGTGTGAGTGTAGGGGGTGGCGACCCTGGTGTGTGTGTGTGTGTAGGGGCCTCAGGGACACAGAGGGTGGTATGTGTGGTGTGTGTGTGTAGGTAGGGGCCTTGGGGATCAGTCACCTAGGATGTCCTCAACCCAGGCCCTTGGGGACACAGAGGGCGGAGTGTGTGTGTGTTGTGAGTCCAGGGGGTGGCGACCCCGGGGCCCCCTTCCGTCCTTCCTCCCTCCCTCCCTTCCATCTTCCCTCCCTCCTTCCATCTTTCCTCCCTCTCTCCCTCCTTCCTCCTTCTTTCTTTTTCTTCCTTCCTTCCTCCCTCCCTCCTTCCTTCTTTCTTTTTCTTCCTTCCTTCCTCCCTCCTTTCTTTTTCCTTCCTCCCTTCCTCCTTCTTTCTTTTTCCTTCCTTCCTTCCTCCTTCTTTTTCTTTCCTCCCTCCCTCCTCCCTCCTTCTTTTTCCTCCTTTCCTCCCTCCCTCCTTCCTCCGTTCCTTCTTTTTCCTTCCTCCCTCCCTCCTTTCTTTTCCTTCCTCCTTCCTCCCTTCTCCTTCCTTTTTCCTTCCTTCCCTCCCTCCTTCCTCCCTTCTTCCTTTTTCCTTCCTCCTTCCCTCCTTTCTTTTTCCTTCCTTCCTTCCCTTCCTCCCTTTCTTTTTCCTTCCTCCCTCCCCCTCCCTTCCTCCTTCCTTCCTTCTTTTTCCTTCCTTCCTTCCTCCCTCCTCCCTCCCTCCCCCCTACCTTGACGCGCCTCCGCTTGCGGCCCTTGTCGTCGGCGGGCGGCTGCTTGTCGCCCTTCTTGCGCTTCTTGCGCTTCCGGTCGCGGTGCCTGTCGTCGACGAGGCCGGAGTCGTGGCCCGAGCTGCCGGTGGAGAGCTCCGTCACCTCGCCGCCGCCCACCTTGAGGACGAGCTTCAGGGGCTTCTCCGCGTACTCTGGCGGGAGGGGCGGGAGGGCGGCGTCAGGCCCGGCCCCGCCCCGGCCGCGACCCGAGCGCCCCCCGCCCCGCCCGCCGCCTCACCCTCACCCTCACCCTCACCCTCGTAGAGGCGCCGCTCCGCCTTGTGCTTCTTGTGCTTCTTGCCCATGTCCGCCCGGGCCCCGGAGCCCGCCCCCCGCGCCAGGCCCAGGCCGAGCGGCGCCGCTTCCGGTCCGGGCCAGGCGAGCGGAGGGCGGCCGCGGGGCCCGCGAGAGCCCGCGCCGCGAGGCAGCGGGGCGGCGCGCGCCGGGCGGCGCGAGGCTCCCCCGAGAACGGCTCGCGGCGAGCCCGGGCGCGAGAGCCGCGGCGGGTCGGCGGCGACGGCGAGCGGCGGGCGGGCGCGCGCGGGCGGGAAAGAGGGCCCGTCGCGCCGCCCCCGGTGTGCGGCCCCGGCCGCTGGCGGCCCCCGGCGGCCGGAGGTGGAACTGCAGGGGGACGCGAACGACGCGGAGTTGGCGCCGGACCGTGCGCTGCGGAGCCACAGGGCGGGAGTTTTCTTTTACTCTTTTTAATTTTTTTTGGTTTTTGGGGTCACACCCGGCAGCGCTCAGGGGTTACTCCTGGCTTTAAGCTCAGACATTGTTCCTGGCAGGCTGGGGGGGGGGGACCATATGGGATGTCCGGATTTGAAACACCGTCCTTCTGCATGCGAGGCAAACTCCCTCCCTCCGTACTATCTCTCCGGGCCCCTTCTTTTACTCTTGACTCTCCCTGCTACTGTGCACTCCCTCCTTCTTTCCTTTCCTTTCCTTTCCTTTCCTTTCCTTTCCTTTCCTTTCCTTTCCTTTCCTTTCCTTTCCTTTCCTTTCCTTTCCTTTCCTTTCCTTTCCTTCCCTCCCCTCCCTCCCCTCCCTCCCTCCCTCCTCCCTTCCTCCCTCCCTCCCTCCCTTCCTTCCTTCCTTCCTTCCTTCCTTCCTTCCTTCCTTCCTTCCTTCCTTCCTTCCTTCCTTCCTTCTTTCCCTCCCTCCCTCCCTTCTCTCCCTCCCTCCCTCCCTCCCTCCCTTCCTTCCTTCCTTCCTTCCTTCCTTCCTTCCTTCCTTCCTTCCTTCCTTCCTTCCTTCCTTCCTTCCTTCCCTCCCTCCTTTCCTTCCTTCCTTCCTTCCTTCCTTCCTTCCTTCCTTCCTTCCTTCCTTCCTTCCTTCCTTCCTTCCTTCCTTCCTTCCTTCCTTCCTTTTGTTTTTGGCCCACACCTGGCTAAGCTCAGGGGTTCAGCATCACTCAAGAATCACTGAGCACTCAGAGCTCAGTTGACCATATGGGATGCAGGGGATCTAGCCTGGGTTGGCCACTTGCAAAGGCCTTACCTACTGTACTATAACTTTGACCCTTCTTTTTTCTTCTTTTACCCTCTTTGTTCCATTATTTTATCCCTCCTTTAATCCTTTATCGTTTTTCTTGACCACTCATCTTCCTTCTCTGATTTTCCCCTTCTGTCTCACTTTCTTTTGCTTCTATTTTATCTTTCAAAACATGTATTGAATCTTGCCTGCACTGGATGCCATAGACTGCAAATCCATTACAGTGGTAATGGAAGGATTCTAATTAACAAAAACTTTTATGTGCTGATATGTGAAGGCCTCTGAGGATTTAATGAAATCAACATTAACAAAATGTGGAGGACCACAAGATAGTACAGGGGTTAAAGCACTTAGCCCTGAGTCTATTCCCAATACATGCCATGTATGTATTCCAAGCACCTGTAGGAAAAACCCTGAGCACAGAGCCAGCCTTAGCTTAGTTTAGAGCCCAAAGTTAAGTGTATTTCTGAGTAAATAATATGTCATTACCTATTTGGTTAAAAGATGGTAAAAACCTTCTCTAAACTCAATGTCTCTAGTTGCTTTGAGGAGGCCACTGTGAAGGTGGCCTGAGCGGTGAAAGTGGTCAGTGGGAAGGACTAGTAACTGTTCTAAAAGGAGCAAAGTTTGAGCTACAGTGCTACTCAAGCCTGGCTCCTAGACACTGCCAATGGAAAATTAACTAAGGTAGGTAACAAATATTCTTCAGATATGGAACTCTTGCCTCTTGCTACATGTGTCATCAGTCAGTGTCTGCAGAAAGGCTTCTTCCTACTAACCCATTGATTGCAGTTTTTCTCTCCTTCCTTCCTGTTGACCTTGTCCTGCCACCTACTGGGCAACTCTGCTCCAGTGGTTCAGGACAGGCAGCCAGGGAGATCTTTGCTTCCCTCCTGACTCCCCTTTGTGTGGGCAGGTTTCTCCCAGGACAGCGGGGTTTGACTTGGGACTGCTGGCACTGTTGCTGGGAGAGCCCGGGTGAGGTCCAGCCAGTTGGAGACCACCAGAGGGCTGGAAACTAGCCACATGTGACATTGCCATGTCACAGAATTGCCTGCTTCAGAAACTGCTGAGTGCTTGTTGGGATTGTTTTCCCCCACATGTATGTGTTTTGGAAAGTATTTATTATTATTATTATTATTATTATTATTATTATTATTATTATTTTGGTTTTTGGGTCACACCTGGCAGTGCTCAGGGGTTCTTCCTGGTTCTACACTCAGAAATCGCTCCTGGCAGGCTCAGGTAACCATATGGGATGCCAGGATTTGAACCACTATCCTTCTGCATGCAAGGCAAATGGCTTACCTTTGTGCTATCTCTCTGGCCCCTGGAAAGTATTATTGATGAAAGACATCTATCTCTTTGGGTTTGGTGCAGAAAAAGAAGAAATGAAGATTTCGCCTTTATTCAAAAGGAAACAGTTTGGAACATGGCTTCTCCTTCCTGCCTGCCAGTTCTGCTTTCAGAAAGCCTTTCTTTACATGGCCCATTAAAGAGATGGCTCCTCATCTATCTATCCTTAATCTGACTTAGATCAGTGCTGTGTCTCCTGGTTCCTGCTTACCAAATGTACTTGTGTTAAGGTCTCAGATAAGACTAGACACAGGGCCCAGCTCACAGAGTAACAAAAGAACCGGCCTTGCAAATGTGAAGCAGCACACTGCCCACAGGTGTCTGCGGCTTCCAGAGACTCTGCTGTTTAGGACTCCTGGCACTACCACAGAGTGTGTGATCTTTTGCACACCATATCCAGATGTGTGGGGACATGGAAACTAACGTGTGTGAACCCTGACAAATAACACAATGAAAAAACGTGAGCATTATGTCCAGGAGTGCCACAACCTTTGAGCACATGTACTCACAACCACTAAAGTGTGTAAGTTTGGCAAGTGCCAGAACCAAATATGTATGCACCCTATCTCCCTTGCTGATTGCTACAGCAGCAAAAGGAAGGGAAAGATCACAAAGGAGGGAAATGCAGTGCCTGGCCCAGAAGGCTGAGTTTAATGACATGCATAACTTCAACCCATTACTTAGGTTCTTCAAAGCCTTGATTTTGCTCTTATAAAATGGGATGACCAATGTACTAGCCTTCCTGGTTATGATTCAGTGAGTGGATGCATGCAGTGTGCTTAGGACAGGGTGGGACTCAATGACAGCTGGCGGCTTTTACTCTCTGCAGGTAGGGGCAGAAAGTCACCTCGGCCCTCCAGTCTTCTGTTTACCATCATTCCAGGGAAGGCTGCCCTCTGGTGGTAATTATGCAGCACGACAGCCTGGCCTATGTCCATGCTGTCCTGATTGATCCTGCTGATCCAGTCTTAGTCTTTGCTTGCCTGGTCTATGATATTTCCCAGACATTTTTTTTTTTTTTTTACTCAAGTTCCTAGGGTTCCCCTTCCTACTCATCAGGATTCTCAAGCTTCCCAGAAGGAAGGGAAAGGTCCAGAGGGAACCAGAGAAGAACTTAAGTGTTCACGGTTTAATTATACTCCCAAGGGCACCCAGTTCTAATTTTTTTTTTTTTTCAAACTTACTTCAGCCTTCCTCATTACCAGAGATAGAGATTGGTTCAGGATTGGGCATGTGATCAAGAGAAAATTGATAATGCCAGGACCAGGGATTGGCTGAGGAGTGGTCATGTGATTTGGCTCTGGCCAATGAGAATACCACAACTGCTGTCTTAGTGATTGATTGGTTGGTGCAGGTGGGTCAGGGACTGAAACGTAACTTAGATAGAACTCTGGAAAAATATTTTTCCAATGTTTTTGTTTGTTTGTTTGTTTGTTTTTGTTTTTTGTTTTTGGGCACACCCAGCGGCGCTCAGGGGTTACTCCTGGCTGTCTGCTCAGAAATAGCTCCTGGCAGGCGCGGGGGACCATATGGGACACCGGGATTCGAACCAACCACCTTTGGTCCTGGATCGGCTGCTTGCAAGGCAAACGCCGCTGTGCTATCTCTCCGGGCCCTTTTCCAATGTTTTTAAGTGGAGTTTTTCCGAGGAGCTTTTCATAATTGAGAGGACACATTGCTTGAAAAGAAAATCAGTGGTAGTGAAAGACTGGTGACATTGAGTTTGAGAGATGTCAGCCTCTTCAGCTTCCCAACCCAATGAGTCCATAAATTACCCATCTGGGTTGTGACTTCTTTGAGTTGGGTTTCTGTGATTTGTCCCCCAAGATTAAGAAAGACATCTCTCTCTCTTTCTCTCTGTCTCTCCATGCCAATGATCTACAGCACATACGATTTTCTTCATTGAGTATCTGCAGTGATCTACAGCACACATGATTTTCTTCTTTGAGTATGCACTTTGCTCAGATCACGTGAGGAGCTCTTCTTGTACTGCAAAGCACACACATATCACCTGGACTATGGGAGCCTGACTATGGGAGCTCTAAGTATAAGGTGAATAAAGAATAAGATTTGATTCCTTAACCCATTTAAAAACAGCATCAGGACTAGCTAAGAAACTTGCAGCGTTTTGAGAAAAGTGAAACGCAGGTCCTTTGTTCAAAACAAAGAATTTTAAGATGCCAACAGCAGAGCCCTAAGCTGAAAGCAAGCCTCTAAGAAACTGTATAGAAGGTTCACTCTCAAATCCAGCCCTGCTTCTCAAATTGGGCTGTTAGGCAGCTATGTGAGGAAAGGGTTATATTAGCTGTTATCAAACACTTCTCATTTAAGATGTTCTGAAGGGCAAGGGCCTGCTTCGTGTGTGTGTGTGTGTGTGTGTGTGTGTGTGTGTGTGTGTGTGTGTGTGGTGTGTTTAAGTAGACTTTTGGGCCGGTACTTGTAGGGAGTTGAGAGTGAGAGGGTGGTGACGAACATGTGCATCTATGAGACCCTGAGTCTTATCTTTGGTATTGGGAAAAGAGGGAAACTACTTTACCTGTAAAGGAATTATGCTCCAGGGAGTGTGCATTTGCTAAGCTTGGCTGTATGTGCAGTGGGGGTAGAGAAAAAATGGTTCTAGTTGTTGATTTTAAATAAGAAGGAAACAATGTGGGGAAATTCTGCGTGTTTTGAAAAGAAGAATCAGGAGTTTAAGAAGTTTCCAAAAGTCCATGAAGTTCACCAAGTGTGGTGGCATGACTGAAGCGGAAACCTCATGCCCCAATTCCAGGACATTGGAGAGATATGGGTCTGGAAGCAAATGCTGACACAGAAAATAATCCACACATGGTGAAGGGGATAAAACAAATTCAGGAAGCAGGTATCTCAGTCGTGGAAAAACAGACACCACAAGTGGTTTTTCCTTGAGACCTGGGGTCTTTATTATGAAGTGCAAGATCACAGCCTGGGGTGGAGAACTGGTGGTCTAAGGCATTATTCCAAAGGTGCTTTCAACCAATGAGTAGTAAGCATATCCTGAATAGGATGGAACCCAATTAACTCAACACATGACTACTATGAGGTAGACCTGGGTCTGAGTTCCACTTTGACTAGGTAGGGGTTGAGTTAACTTGAGTAGTTGAGTCACTTGATCCTACTGAGCAGTTTCATGGAAAACAAAAGAGCTGTGAATATGTAGTGAGTCTCTAATAGGTTCATATCTATAAAAAACCCTTAAAAATCTATTAAAACATCACTAATCCATCAATTCAAGGACAAACTTTTGTTCTACTTTTAACATTTCTGAAATTGGAATGAATTATATAATCCACAAGTGTCACAAATTTTATTAGTGACTTTTCATTTCTCATGGTGGCTTCTTCAATCATTGCATGTGTTAGCAGATACTGGATGAGATGGCAGTTGAGCCAGTAATCTTTTGTCATTTACTTCCATTTGCTTATGATCTCCCAGAGAACAGAACGAACATTTTTCATCAATCTCTCAGAGCTGGGCACAATGTCTGGCCCTGGTCAGTGCTCAACAAATACTTTATAGATTATAAAGATAAAGGCAGCTAAAATGACCAGCTAAAATGTCTGATTGGAAAGACTTTTAAGGAACCAAAGCACAACCTCTTAAGTTGCCAACATAGAGTGGAGGAACCATAGTATATTTTTCATTCCCCTTATATTCCTGAAAGGTACTGCAGCTCACTTTTATTCACTTTGATCTACAGAGAGAACAAAAACTTTCTCTCTACTCTTTAATACCCCTTAACACCCTGCCTTTCTTCTTTCCCATAGATGAATTAGAATAGCACATCACTGAGACTTAATGATTGGTCCAGGGATGAACATATGACCCAATCAGAACCCTTGGAATCCAAGGGTGTAGCAATAGTGTCTGTATCCAGATCAGACATATCTGGCTTTTGGCATTTCCACTCACATTGAGTGAATGTTTAGCTGCCAGTCCTTGTGGCCCTGCTGAGGGCTCTCTAGACTCTGGAGTCCACTCAGTTTCTGAATGCAGTAGTCGGGAAGAGGGTGCCACCAGGGAATTGCCAGAGCCAGGACTGGAATGAGGAGAGGAAGACAGCTAGGGTACAAACTATTTGTAGTCCTTGGTGCAAGAATCTGGGATGATGTGCAACCTTTGGTGAGCACCATAGTCAGGCCTGTGTGTGACCCTCACCCCCACAACGTAAACCTATTGTGATAACAGAGGGAAGGGAAGAAGGAGGGGACAGAACTAAAAAACCCTAATTCTGTTGTCTGGAACAATTCATCTCTCCCTCTTAGTTTAACAAAGTTGCCCACTCAACAAGATAAGTTTCCATTGGGATTCACGGTTCTGGAAATTATTCAGATGTGGGCCAGAAATTGGAAAGGAAAAGGAGAAGGACCATGTGTGGGTATAATGGCATATGATGTGGCTGGGATATAGTTGTGTGCATGATTCAAGTTAGAGGCTCCACTGCCAGGTTTTGTTTTATGGGTCACAACCTGTGGTGATCAGGGTTTACTCCTGGCTCTATGCTCAGGGATCACACCAGAAGGGCTTGGAGACCTTATGCAGTGCCAAAGCCAAAACCAGGATCCATCATGTGAATGACAATGATCCTATACTATATTATCTGGCTTTTGCTTCTTCTCTGTGTCCAGCTCCTTCTCTCCCCTACAATGCCCAGAGTGCGCCTTAACCCACACACTTGACAGGCTCTATTAGCTATCAAGAAATAATTTCTTTTTTGCCTAATCTTCCTGTTATCCAATCAGCTGTGGCCCTGGACTGGGGGCGGAGCCTTAGAAATGTCAGTCATTGAAATATCTGCTTAGCTTCACTGTAATAGGTGCCTTAGGAAAATGGCTGGTTGATGGTGTTAATATGATAGTAATAAACAGAGCCAATAGTGACTGAACTTATCTTGAAAGGGGACACGCAAGACTTTCTTAATCACACTTTACAGCTGTATAGCAGGTGTACAGCTCTCCCTCATGCGTCTCTAGAGGCTACCATGTATTTTAATTCTTATGGTGACTCAGTGATATGAAGGTGCTACTGTCATACCTGTCACAAGTCTGAGATCGGGGCTTTCTGAGGTCCAGCCTCTCCCCTGAGATGCAGGAGTTTAACCCGAGCAGTCCAGCTCTGGCATGTGGGTGTATGACTGTTCACTGCTTCAATGCCCACCCAGCAAATCCCCTCCAGGGGCGGCCCGTCCCGGGTGGCCTCTCCAGGGCAGGTGTGTTTCCCAGAGCTGGGAGAATCCTGCTCTGTCCTCATGCCTCTCCACCTCCGGCCTCTCAATGCCTTTCTCTGCTTTTCTGGGCAGCCCCGCCGCAGCTGGAAGCAGCCTCTGGGAACCACCAAGCGGCTTTATGATGTGCAGATGGTGTTTCCGCCAAGCCCCTTGCTTTTCATGTCGGTGGCCTCTGGGAGCCAGGCCAGCCCAGATGTCCCTGATCGTGAGAAAGCCTCCCCTGGCAAGGCTGGCAATGAGATGCCAGCGACAGGGCCTCAGGCCAGCTCTGGCTTGGCTTCTCTGGCGAGGGGACTTGGCGGGCTGCACAAGGCGTATGGTTCTGTGTCATTTGTGTCCAGGCCAGTGGATTAGGACAGTCCGTCTGTAGAGCCAGGAAAATCACTTCTGGGTTCACAAATAGACAGCAACTCGCACAGCGGGCTCTCAAAGGGATTTGAGCTGGGTCCTATTTTTCCCCATCCATGTTGTTTTTTTATCTGCCTCTTGAGCCACCCCTGGGCACGGCACAGGCTGTGGCTCCCATCTGAAAAGTCCTCGGAGAAAGAAACAATGCCACCCTCCACCTATGATATGCTGAGTCAAAGTTAGCCTTTATCAGACTGGGAATCTAACAATGAGGGAAAAGTATGTTTCACAATCAAATTTAGAATCAGAAAATGTGACTCTAATCTCTGTTATGAGACTAGAACTGCTCTCTTACCCCAGATTACGGATAGATGGTAAAGTTCTCCTGGAAGGAAATGATGTCTGTTTCTTTTTAAATAATCTTTATTTGGGGAGTGGGGAGAGTACCTGGTGATACTCAGGGGTCACTCCTGTTAGTGCTCTGGAGACTGTATGGTGTGCTAGGAATCAAACCCCAATGGGCAGTGTATAAAGTAAGCACCCTCCCTACTGTACTAACACTCTAGCCCTTGTTTATCCTTGAAGGCTCAGGGATGAGGCAAAGGTCTCTCCTCAATGGGACTGATTGGCTTCTCACATCTCTCTCCTGGAACATTCTGTAAGTCCTGCCTGCTGAGGATGCTTTGGGCAGAGGGGAGTGGCTACTGTTCCCGATGGGGGTCAGTGATGCTTGGCTTGGACCCTGAAAACCTTCCTGTGACCAGTTCTCCTGGAAAGGGAGGGCAAAGTGTACATAGGAGGGAGTGCTGGAGACACATGGTGAGCAAGGCAAGCTGGAGATGGATGGGTTCATGTATTGTTTGTCATTTGATGTGTGGACCCCTCAGAGTTCCCTATTGAAGAATGAACCTCAAATTCAGTGAGGATTTGCTGTACAATAGTCGCATGAAGGAAGATGTTCTCCAGTAGGTTATTAGAAAGGATGAAGGAAGGAATGAAGGAAAGGATGAAAGAAGGAAGGAGGGAGGAAGGTGGGAAGGAGGGAAGAAGAGGGGTGGAAGGAAAGGCCTACCTGCTCTACCTTGAGAATCTTTACTAAAAGATCTTTTACTAAGAAAAGGGCTCTTGCCCTCGAGAATCTTTACTAAGGAAGCAAGGTGAGTTTATTCTCTTTGCTATTCAGGTAAAAAAATTTGGCTCAGAAAGGGAAAGTGACCTGTCTAAGCAGTCACATCAAATTGGGGAGTAGAAGGGAGTTGGAATCCTTTGAACTGGAATCCTTTGTCCAGATCAGTCCTCCTTTGAGGATAGTCTTTGCCATTGAATTTTAGAGCTCCCAAACTGGCCGTGCTCACCATGTCCTGAAAAAAAGCAGAGAAGTGGAGAAAGTTGTGCTGGAGGGAGAAGAGACCATTTGAATAGAGTGGGGGGAGGTCCTGGTAGAGGAAGTGAGTCCTTTGAGGGTCAGGCTGATTCTACTGAGGCAGGCCTCCCTGGGAGCTGGTCCCTCACCTTTGGGATCTATGTTAGGGGGAAGCCAATTTTGGACACAGTCCCAGAGAGCACCTAAAAACCTGTGGGAGCCTCACCGCAAGAGCAGGATTCTGGCTAGGAGGAAGGAAAGGTGGTCGGGAACACAGGGGTAAAGCTTCCTCTGATGCTGGCAAAGAAGGCTGATTCATGGAGAAGAGCGAATATAGATTGTAGGGGGAGGCACAGGAAGAAGGGAGGTCAATTATCCTGTGGGCCTGTAACTAATGGCCTCTCTCTATGGCTTAGAAAGAAGGTGGGGGGGGGGGGCGTGGAGCAATGGCGCAAGTGGTAGGGCATTTGCCTTGCATGCGCTAACCTAGGATGGACAGAGGATCGATCCTCCCTGCATTCCGTATGGTCCCTCAATCCAGGAGCAATTTTTGAGTGCATAGCCAGGAGTAACCCCTGAGCGTCACTGGATGTGGTCCCAAAACAAAAAAATCCAAACCAAAACAACAACAACAAAAAAGAAAGAAGGGTGGTGGTTTCTTGGGGTCTACTGTGAAGGTGGCCATCCCTTACAGGTATTCTTTTTTATGTGCCTGATAATTGTTTTTGTTGTTGTTGTTGTTGTTGTTGTTGTTGGGGAAGAGGGGTGGGCCATGCTTGGGCCATGCCTGGTGGTTGCCAGAGGATATTCCTAGTTCTTTGTAAAGAAGTTACCAATAAATGTACTTGGGGGGACCACATGTGGTGCCAAGGATTGTACACAGGCCAGGTAGGTTTGATATTTGATTATATACCACCATCATGTGCCTTCCTGGGTAGGAATTAGGAATAGAATTCACCAGTTTTATAAAACCAGGAAGAAGGACATTTGACTTTAAAATTATTGTGTTTGTCTTTGGACGACCCTGGCAGGGATTGCTCCTGAATTGGTACTCAAGGGTCACTCCTGGTAATGCCGGAGGAACCATGTGGTGCCAGGGATCAAACCCAGGCATCCTGTACTCAAAACATGTGCTAGTCTACTGTTTTCTTCCCCTGACCCTGGCCTTGATATCTCTATCTTAGTTGAGTGCATTGGGCTTCACAGTAATCACAGACTCAAAGATCCAGAAGGAAGTATCAGAGACCCCACAATCCGAAGCACCTTATTTCCATACATACTTGGCTAGTGGAGCCTTAAACCAAACTTGGGGATTCACCTGCAGTCCATGAAACTCTGCAGTTGTCAGCTAGGAGCCTAAAGCCTGTCTTCTTGACACCCTCTTATTGCATCGTCACTTTTTCAGAATGTTCATGCTAGCCTAGTTCTCCCAACATGGAGCTGCTCTGGTACTCTCCAGCCCCAGTGTGTACCCTAAGGGTTATGGGGGTCCCAGGAGAAGCTGCCACTCCAGAAATTCCTGGCATGAAACTCTCTGTGTCCTGTCTCTGGTGCTCTAACTTTCAGGTGCCTCGCCAGCTAGGGGAGCTCCTGACCTAAGACCAGGTTGAGAGGCAGAAGAGGTTCTCCAGAGAGATAGGCCTACCCCTGTGCTGAAGGCAGACTGAGGGTGCTAAGAGGAACTGGCCCCAGATGAGGGGTCTCAGAGGGCCTCCATACAGAACTAAATTGGCACAGGCTTTGATTCTATTCTTCCAAGAGTTTCACTCATACTGGTTCAGTGGGCCAAAGGAGCCCTCCCAGGGCCCCAGCAGCCAGCTCTCTGTCCCAGCTTGGCCCTGCAAGGCCCAGTCAGGAGCTGGGAGAAGCAGGTTCTGATACAGATGCTGCCCCTGTGGCTAACGGGCTGTTGGTTCTAATCAGACAGCGCCCTTTCATCTCCTGCTTCTGCTCCGCCTGCCCTCAGCTCCTGTCCTGATTGTCTGGAGTGTCCTGCCCCTCCCTAGCAGGACACAGGCCGGGCTGGGTGAGCAGACCCCAAGAGAGCTGTTGCCAGGGTCTAATGCAGGATCCATTTTCTCCTAGGGCCTCAGGCGGTCCTGCACCCTCCCAGAGCAGCCGGGCCCCTTTTTGAGAGTTTCTGGCCTGGAAGGTTCCATCCACGCAAGTGGGGCCGGCCTGAGATTACCTAGGTGTTCTGGTCACTTCTGAGGGCCTTCGCATGAAAGATAACGCCCAAATCAACAAATGTGCCATTGTGGCTTTGAAGAGACTGTTTCAATCACTTTATTTTGTCTATGTCAGGTTTGCCAGATGGCTTGGGTCTTTCTGAGGTCCTGGACCGAGGGGGCGCAGAGAGAACTGGTGCGGCTTCAAAGCTCCTTTTTAATCTTTAGCAACATCACAGCGGCTGGGAAACTGCCTCGGCTCCCTCAAGTCTCTCCCACAAAAGAGGCGCGGCCGAGGCTCTAATGAAAGCCAGATAAAGGGATGGCTGGAATCAGAAACAGAGGAAAAGAGCAGCCGTTAGTCTTTCTTGTAGCTGTTTCAAAAGAAATTCTAAGACAAATTATGGCTTTGGGTGTTTTTCTAAAAGGACTGAGCAGGGAGAGGAGCTGGGGGAGGACGTTCTGACCCCTCAGCCCCTTTCCCCTTGCATAAAAGGCAGAGGAGACTGAGAAAAGGCCGAAATACAACAATAAACTTTCCGCGTGCGCAGGGATGAAAGCCTGGCTGGCATAATTACGGGTGCGGATGCCCGGAGCGGGCGGGCAGCTTTACCTTGCCGCCAGCACTATTAATGACGAAGGCTCCCGCCTTCTTCTCGAGAAAGGGGTGGGGGGCGACGTTTGCAGCAGGCCGAGGGTCTGTGTCCTTGGTCCATCACGTGAGGCCTTGGTGCCGCTCCAGCCTGGAAGAGCAGACAGCTGGGCTGGCTACGCTTAGTACCCATGCGTGTGTGTGTGTGTGTGTGTGTGTGTGTGTGTGTGTGTGTGTGTGTGTGTGTGTGTGTGTGTGTGTGTGTGTAAGGGGTGGTCCGGGCACTACCTTAAATTCCACCTTTTCCCTAACAACTAAAAGGCCAGACCACTCTCTGGCAGACTCCCTCAGTCCACTTTACCCACCTCACTTCATGTAGTTGGTAGGAAGGCTATTTAGTGCTGCTGAGTTTGGGCAGGTAGGCAGAGGCAGAAAACTGCATGGTTGGGGGTGTTCAGGGAGGACAGGTAGTTAGGTAGAGAGGGAGGGTGTTGATTGGCCCTGTAAGGCTATCAGTGAAAACCAGCCAGAGTCCAGGGCATCCTGAGACCAGCCCTGGAAAGACCACCAGAGTGGAGCTGACAGGTCTTTGAGGGGAAGGAAAAACGCGGGCATACAACTGAGGATGGGGTTGTAACATCCCTGACACCACCTCCAGTACTTGTGCCCTGCCTAAGCGACTACTAGAAACTAGATGCGTGGGGTCAAGGGCCGCCATGCTGCCCTGTTCCCAGGGGCCATGCCTTAGGCCTACTGGGGGTGTGTCGAGTTTAACTCCTGCCTCATCTTCACGTCACCTCTAGAAACTCTGTGAGCCAGAGAGTTGAAGTGAGAGAGAGGGCCAGAGAAAGCACAGTAGTAGGCCATTTGCCTTCCAAGCAGCAGACCCAGGACCAACGGTGGTTTCAATCCTGGCATCTCCTATGGTCCCCCATGTACTGCCTGAGCACAGAACCAGGAATAACCCTTGAGTGCCGCCGGGTGTGGGCCCCTCACCCCCCCAAAAAAGACAGGAAGCAGTTTCTCCTGTGCTCTGAGCCCAGCAAAAGGGCCTTATGGTGCCTGAGAGCCTCCTACTTCTACCCTGCTTAATTCCACAAACGTCCCACCTGGGTGGCTGTCCTCTCCAGTGAGGGACCCCTGGGGACAGCCCAGCTGGGGGTGAAGAGTAGGTATAAGAAGCAAGGACTGGGATGTTTTGTCATGCTTTGCCTGGGACAGGCTTCTGGGTGTCTGGTTGCAGGAAGGGGTGCAGTCTGTGTGGGACAGTTGTCCTATTCACCCACAGGTCTCATGCATGTGGAGTCTCAGTACTGGCACTGGACTGAGACTTGAATTCTGGTTCCTTTAATTTGAAGGGGTTGGGTCATACCTGGCAGTGCTCAGAAACTTCTTGATTGTTTGGGCATTATTCAGCAGTGCTCGGGGGTCTGTGCATTGCTAGGGACCTATTTTCTACCTTTTGCATGCAAAGCATGAACACCAGTCTTTTGAGCCCTGGCTCTTTTTCTTCTTATAGGTACAGCTTGGGCAGATGATTTACCCTTTCTTTTGCATCACTTTTCTTTTAACTGTACTCAGTGTACAGGGTTGTTGTGAGGAATAAATGAGTTCATATTTGTGAATGCTTAGAACAGTACCTGGAAAATCTTCAACAAATGTTGAATTATTGTTGGCACATTTGCTTCTCTTTGACATTGCCAGAAACTAGGTTGACAGCCCACCTTGTGAACTAGTCCTTAGGTATGAGTATGCTGGCAGTGGTGGGCTAAATGACTGTTATCTCTCTCTCTTTCTCTCTCTTTTTCTCTCTCTCTCCCCCCCTCTTTCTCTTTCTGTCTTCTGGCAACAAGTTTCTTTTAAAGTCAGTGATGGGGGAACCTATTTCATGTAGTTATAAAGGTAGGATAGAGTCTGTTATGGTTATGTGGCTAATAAGATAGTTATTTTCCATAGGTCATGGGGTATAGGGAAGACAACCCTGCTCCTCCAGAAGACCTCCCAGAATTTTGCTGCCAGAACTGTTCATAAAGATTCTAGGTGCTAGAGAGGCAGAGGGTAGGACACTTGCCTTGCCTGCAGTCAACTGAGGCTCAATCCCTGATACCTTATATACTCCCCTGAGCCCAACCAGGAGTGATCCCTTAGCACAGAGCCAGGAGTAAGCCCTGAACACCAAGTGTGTCCCTTTACCCACAAAAGAGATGGTAGTTAGTACGAAATAGGTAGTAAACCTATCCCCCAAATTCTGAAGATGATATAAGTTGGAACCGTTAGAAGACATCTTTTATTTATTTTTTTTCTGTTTGTTTGTTTGTTTTTGGATCACACCCAGCAGCGCTCAGGAGTTACTCCTGGCTCTATGCTCAGAAATCGCTCCTGGCAGGCTCAGGGGACCATATGGGATGCTGGGACTCGAACCACCGACCTTCTACATGCAAGACAAATGCCTTACCTCCATGCTATCTCTCCGCCCCCTAGAAGACATCTTCTCTAGTAACTTGAAGAATATCACAGTAGGAGGCAGTGAATTTATTATGTCAGGAAAAGCAGAAATAAGATATGTAGAGAGGAGATAAAGAGAGATCACGGAGAGCAAGCTACTCCCTTTCTGTTTATAATATCAATGAGCCAGTACCCTTGAACTGAAAGAGGACTGAGTTGTCCCTCTCATTGTGAGAACCCTTATTCTCAAAAGACAAAGGTAGGCAGTTGCCTAGGAGGTCTGTTCTTGTGTTCATGCTACTTTTATTAACAGGAGCTCCTGACCTCAGTTAAAGAAGCTATATGACAACAATAATGAGGAGGAGCAGTGATGAAGGGTAGATAGTAGGGAACAGGACTGGAGAATTACAATTCAAAGGACTCATTAGAAGAATGAGTTCTGGGTCAGGGAGCACATCAAGCTAGGTTTGATTTCAGGGTCTTAGAAAAACGAAGGGGTCTATACAAACATTCTAGGTGAAGGTACTGCAAGAACTAAAGACACAGAGGAGAGAAGACACAGGCATGTTAGAAGAATAGCCAGATTAGTTAGAATTTTGGGTGAGTGAAGAAAGGAAAAGTGATAATGGAATAAACTGGAGAAATTTCTCAAGGCCCAGGCAGGAAAGTCTTGAGTTCAAGTAAAGAAACCTTACTTTTATGGGATGGACAATAAGAAGTCATTGAAGTACAGACATATTTTTACCCCCCCCTTTTTTAAAGGAAAACCATCATCAATATAATTTGCGTGAGGAAAAGCCAGGATTCTTCAACCAAAAACCAAACCATTGTCACCTCTTTGAACCAAATAGACACAAGCTTACAATCCCAGGTAATTCTGGTGAATTCTACTTAATAAGCCATGACATTACCTCACCAATTGTTGA
Source organism: Suncus etruscus (assembly GCF_024139225.1). NCBI lineage: Eukaryota > Metazoa > Chordata > Mammalia > Eulipotyphla > Soricidae > Suncus > Suncus etruscus. The sequence goes on from NC_064861.1 coordinate 44,247,422, forward strand.
CTGAGCCCCTGTTCCAGGTGCCATCTGTGAATGAAACTTCAGGCTCCAAAACTGGGACATGGAGAAAAGGGATCTGGAAGCAAACATCAATGTAGGAAATACCCCACACAGCGAAAGGGGTTAAGAATGGGATCAGGAATTTCAACACTCAAACCAGGAATTCCAACATACAAGCCTTCCACTCCTAAGAAGGAAGGCAGCTTAGTAGAGAAAAACCAGAGAATGAATACTCCTGAGTTTTTATTAGCAAGAACCAGACCACACTTTATGGTGGAGAATGAATACTAAATAGGAAGGGATCCAGTAATCCAACAGAAGTTAGAAGATTCTGGGCTATGGAGCATGGTTAAAATGTGGAACTGGTTCTTCCAAACCTCATCTCTATTGTGTCTGCCTTTTATTTACTTAAATCCCACAGACGAGTGAGACTATTCAGTGTCTGTATCTCTTCCTCTGACTCATTTTACTTAGCACAAAAGTTTCCATGTCCATCCATGTATAGAAAAATATCATGACTTAATTTTCCTGACAGCTGTATAGTATTCCATTGTGTCTATGTGCCCTATTTTCTTTAGCCATTCATCTGTTGTCAGGCATCTGGGTTGTTTCCAGATTCTGGCTAGTGTAAATAGAGCTTCAATGAACATTGGCAGGGGCTGGGGAAGGATGGAGATGGGGGCATTGGTGGTGGGAAGGTTAAACTGGTGAAGAAGGGTGTACTTTTTATGACTGAAACACAACTATAAACATGTTTGTAACCATGGTGCTTACATAAAGATATGAAAAAAAAAGATGTGGGACTGAAATGGGTAGATCAGATGAGAAATAGTGGCAGTTTAAAGATGGTCTTCAGAAACAAAGATAGATAACATGAGTTTCTTTTTATGTGCAACATGCATGGTTGTTTTTATTTATTTTATTTTTTATTTTTTTAAATTATCTTTATTTAAATGCCATGATTACAAATATGATTGTAGTTGTATGATTTCAGTCATTTAAAGAGCACCCCCTTCACCAGTGCCAAAAAAAACTGAAGAATTTCTTGCCAAAAAAAAACATAATCTAAAGGTTGTTTTTATTTTATTTTTTTTTGGCAAGAAATTCTTCAGTTTCCTTTGGAAAACCAGTTTCTTCCCTCAAATTCAGTCCATAGAGTGGATGGGAGTGACCTCAATATCTGATCTAGCACATATTATGAGATCAGCCAAGCTGTGTATCCAGTTGATCACATATGTGCACACACAGGCTCAAGAAGGGCCAAGAATCTAAATTAGGACCAATAAGAATCCTATTTTTTGTTTTTTCTTTGTGGGGGGGTCACACCCAGCAGAGCTCAGGGGTTACTCCTGACTTTGCACTCAGAAATCACTTCTGGCAGGCACAGGGGACCATATGGGATGCCAGGATTCGAACCACCATTGGTCCTGGGTTGTCCGCTTGCAAGGCAAACGCCCTACCACTGCGCTATCTCTCTAGCCCAAGCATCCTATTTTTATAGGATGAATTAGAGAAAGGGGATTTAACTCTTCAATAGAGTTATGCCTGACAGCAGGTAAGTCTGAAGCTCTAGGAACTCCTGGGAGGCAGAATGAGGTCATAGAGAAGAAAGGAGAATGGTAAATGTAGAATGGAAGACTCAGTCCTGTTATAATCAGTGGAATCCATGAATGAGAACTCACACTGGATGGTTCAGACACCTGAGACAAGGAATCTGAGTTAAGTTCCTGTAAATTGGAAAAAAGAATCCCGAGACTGATGTAGGTGCAGTGAAAGGCATACATGATTAACTAGCAGTGTGTGTATCTGAGGAAAGGAAAGGAGTAAAATATACTCAGTACCCAAGAGATTGGAGGTATAACTCTAGTACTGGCACTATGGGAGAAGGTGTAATATATTTTTTTTGAAAAGGTGCAGCATGGCCAGTAATTGCCAAACATGACTCCATTGCTAGGAGAAAGGAAACATGTGATCTTGGAGGAGTTGGCCAGAGTGGTACCCACCCTGGACTGGAGGTGCTTTTACTCAATGGCTCATTTCTCACTGACTTCTCATCAGTGTTTATTTTATCAAAGAAAACAATGCAATGTTTTAGTTTTATTATCACAGTTTCATGGGAAGTTATACAAACCAGAAGCTCCATTTTTTTTTTAGGTTTTTGAGTCACACCTGGTGGTGCTCAGTAATTATGCCTGGCTCTGCACTTGGGGGACTATATGAGATGCTGGAGATCAAACCTGGGTCGGTTTGATACCCCCTGTGCTAGTGCTCCAGCCCCAGAAGTTCCATTTTCTTTTCTAAACAACAACAACAACAACAACAACAACGAAGAATTGGGTAGACCAGTCTTTTTTTCTTTTAAAAAATCAAATAAATTTCTTAATTGAACTACCATGAGACATGTAGTTATAAAGTTATTCATGGGGCTAGAGTGGTGGCGCAGGCCATAAGGCATTTACCTTGTGCACGCTAGCCTAGGATGAACTGCTGTTCAATCTCCCGGCAACCCATGTGGTCCCCCAAGCCAGGAGTAATTTCTGAGTGCATAGCCAGGAGTAACCCCTGAGCATCACTGGGTGTGACTGATAAAAACTAAAAAAAAAAAAAGTTATTCATAATTGAGTTTCAGCCATGGCCCAACAACCATTCCTTCATCAGTGCACATCTCTAACCACCAATGTCCATTTCCCTCCCACCCTCCCAGTATTCCCCTCCCTCTGTTCCATACCTGCCTCTGTGTCAGACATTTTCCTTCTCTCTCTTCCTTTTTAACTTTTACACACGGTGGTTTGCAGTATTGTTACGGAAGGGCTATCATGTATCTCACTTTACCTCCTTTCAGAACCCAATTCTTGTCCAGAGTGATAATTTCCAACTATTATTGTCATAATGCTCCCTTCTTTGCCCTAACTGCACTCCCCCCACTCCTTGTGACAAACTTGCTACCATGGACTGGTCCTCCTGGTCCTCATCTCTGTTGTAAAGACCAGTATTATGTCTTGGCTTTTTTTCTACTTTCTCCTCTTCAGGATCTTGATAAAAATCACTGAGTTGCTTGAAAGATGAACCAGACATTCCAAGTAGAAAGACAAGAAGCATTGTAAACATAAGCATGTGCTGGCAGTTCACTGAAGAGAGAGCCATAGTGAGAGCCTAGCTGTTCATTGGTCCTTTCTAGCTCAAGTGGATGACCTAACCGCAAGTCTTTCAATCTCTAGTGTCTCAGTTTAATCACTTGAAAAGTGGATCTTATCACACTGATATGAAGATTACTGAAAGAATTGAAATTCTGAGAGAATTTCAGAATTACTGAAAGAACTGAAGATACTGAAGATTATTGAAAGAATAAGGCACCTGCATGTAAATAATAACATAAATATTAAATTAAAAAACTTACAATAAACAGTTCATTTACTGTTGTTATTATTTTTAGATTATTATTATTATTATTTCTCAAGTCATGGAAGAATAAAGGAGGTCTATTTATTTTAGATCTCTTGCAATTTTAATAAAAGAAACCCAAATCAGATTGGTTTAAGAAAAAAAAGGAAGTTGTTGGACACATAAGAGTAAAGTTTAGGATTATTAATGGATTTTAGAATTGGTTATATCTAGGGGACTCAAAAAAACACCAAGATATCACCAAGATATCATCTCTCTTTGCTCTGTTTTCCATGGTATAAGTTCCATTTTAAGGGTATGCTTGAGCCAACTATAAAACTTTCAGGGATTTGGGGGAGTGTAGTTAAATCATTGATAGCAAGAAATTGGCCATGGTTAAATATTTATATCAAGGAAATTGGCAAAAGCTATAAAATTCAGACTTTTAAAAATGGCTTGGTTTTTGTTGTTGTTGTTGTTGTTGGAAGAGAATCAATTCTCTTATCAATTGGCTGATCTTGTATTACCAATGTAACCCTAGAGGGAAGAAAGTTTCTTTTCCCATGGAATTCTAGGACTGTCCCAGGGCTGAATCTTAGTAGCCCAACTTGGATCACGTCTCTGTTTGTGAAGTAGTGAGGGCTGAGGTGCCAGGATGCAGGGTATACTAATTGAACATGTCATCTCGAGAGCCACCTGGGGCAGCCAGCTAACAGGCATTGCACTGACAATGGATGAGGATAGTTCCATTTATCATCACAGCACACAAGCACAAATTGCAATGGGATGTGTTGACTATCACACATCTGTACTTTGGCTGGAGGCTGTGTTCTGGGCTGGGCTTGTCTGAGACAATTTGCTAGGATAGTCAGCACTACTAGTTCTTTTCCTTCTCTGGGCGCAGTATGGTTATCTTATAGGTCTCTCTCAGTATGTACAGTACATCAAAACCACAACAAGAAAGTGGTGGCCATGTAACACCGAAACGATATCACTGCTGCCTTTATTGACTAAAGCCCAGATTCCAGGCATGAGAACAAAATATTTGTTTCCTTAGTGAGAGAATCTGTAAACTTGAGTGCTGAGGGATTTAGATGTGGAGAGAGGAAATAAACTGAGACCATTAAAACTATGTCTTCTTGGATGGGAGAGATAGTGTAATAGTTATGGTGCTTGCTTTGCATGAGGTTTATTGGGTTTGATCCTAGGCAACGAGTGCATTTTGTCCTCCAAGACCTGCCAAGAGAAACTCTGAACACAGAACCAGGAGTAAACCCCGAGCACTGCCAACCTTCTTTCACCCCCTACAAACTATACTTTCCCTAGGGGCAGAGATAGTACAGGAGTAAGGCACTTGCCTTGAATCCTGCTGACCCCAACACCACATATAGTTTTGTGAATACTGACAAAATTGTCACCTGACAACAGAACCAGAATTAGCCCCTGAGCACAGGCCCCTGAGTCCTCCCAAAATATTCTCCACAATAAACAAACTCTACCTTCTGTAAAGGAAATCAGAGTTCTGTTAATTACAGACAGTGATACATACTAAGGCATATTTAAATAAGAGATGTCCACTGAGAGTGTTTAGAGGAAAGGAATAGATGTGACTGTGGCAGGTATGTACAGGGTGGAGTGTGGGGAGAATGGAAACTGTAAGGAGGGGCAGCAGAAGAGGCAGCAGTAAGGACATAATAGAAAAGTGTTTTAGCTGTGAGTTAGGTGTCTGTGCTTGGCCTTAGACTGTCTTCATTTTTTGTTTTCACAATTGCAGACACTTGAATAAGGGTTTGAGAGTAAGTGCAAATATTTGAGAATAACAATCACTGATAAGGAAGAAGAAAATAGAGCAATATATGCTAATAAAGGAAATAAAAGTTCCGTTTTTTTTTTTTTTTTTTTTTTTTTTGGTTTTTGGGTCACACTCGGCAGTGCTCAGGGGTTACTCCTGGCTGTCTGCTCAGAAATAGCTCCTGGCAGGCACGGGGGACCATATGGGACACCGGGATTCGAACCAACCACCTTTGGTCCTGGATCGGCTGCTTGCAAGGCAAACGCCGCTGTGCTATCTCTCCGGGCCCAAAAGTTCTGATTTTTAATGGCTGCTTATTTTTGTAATATAACCATTCTTGCCATGGTTAGTTTTTTGTTTGTTTGTTTTTGGGCTACACCTGGTGGCACTTAGGGGTTACTCCTGTCTCTGTGCTCAGAAATCACTCCTGGCAGGCATGGGGGACCATATGGGATGCCGGGATTCGAACCACCTTCAGTCCTAGGTTGGCCGCTTGCAAGGCAAATGCCCTACCGCTGTGCTCTCTCGCTGGTCCCTGCCATAGTTAATTTTAAACTACTGCAATAGCATAAGGAGGCAGACTGAGATTCATAGATTATCTGAAGCTGTTCTGAGTCCATTTTAGCAGATATCTGCAGGTGACACAGGAGCTAGGGAACTGGTAAAGGAACTTGAGTGGGTTCTAGGAGCAATTCCTACCTGGAAGCATGTAGAGTTTCTCCCTAATAAACTCAGTTCTAATACTATTAACCCAGAAAAAACAGTGGATTCCACAGGTACCACTATCTCCTTTCAACGCAGTTGCAAGTCCAGGCTCCAGCTTTTGCTTCTGACCAGCAGCTGTAGGTGGTGGCTTCTCATGACCCCTTCCTAAGATTACATATGACAACTGCAAGCTCAGGTTGTTACTGATAGTGCTATGATTGGTTATATACATCAGAGGTTCCTGGGATCCTCTCTCCAGTTTAGATTAGTTTTCTAGAGTTGCTTACAGAGAAACAGTACTAGATTACTGGTTTGTCATAAAAGGCTATAATTTAGGAAGTGCTACATAGAAAAGATGCCAGAGCGAAGAATGGGAAAAAGGCAAGCCACTTCCAGGCCCTTTCCATGGCATCATCTTTCCAAATCCCTGTTTTTTTTTTTATTTTTTTTATTTTTAATTATGAGAACAAAGATGCAAAGAAAGAGGGCAAGGTAAAGTTACAGTGGAAGGACAATCACCCATAACATAATTCTCAGAAGAAGTCCCCTTGCTGATACCTTAACTTTGAACTTTCAGCCAAAGAAAGTTAAGATAAAATAAAACAGAATCCATGTGCAATTATTTTGTCCCTCAAGTCCCCAGATTGTAACACATTATAATATTTCTTAACAGCACACAAGGCAATCTAAAGCCATAAAACTTATGTAACTCCTTAAACATTAGAGGCATAGTATTTTTTACATTTCCATGTACATGCATATTAGCTTAAGTTAACCTCAAATTTTAAGTGTTTTTTTTTTTTTTAAGGATTAGAGTCAAAGGAGCACAGTAAAAACGGTGTTAGAGTGGCAAACGTTGTTTGCATAGGCCCACCAAAATATGAGGGGCATGGAAAGAAATAACCTTGGCCTAAATACAAAGAGACCCTAGCCCTGAAGTTTCCTGGCTTAAGACCAACTCTAGGCTCCAGGCAAGTCCAAATCCCTGTTTGCTCACCAACTCACCATCTATCCAAACCCTTCCTTGGAATTTGTACAGAGACTTCTTTACAGGGGACTGCCACATGAACACACTGGTCATGATGGGTGCTCTATCATCAACACATTGTCAGGTAGAGAGGTAAGAAGCATAGTAAGCATAAGAGTTCTGGCAATTAAGCTGAAAAAGAGACTATTGAGGTGGGTGTTAGTGGCTCATTGGTTGATTCTGGCTTAAGTGGATGACCATATGGCAAGTCCTTCAGTCTCTAGTATCTCAGTTTACTCACTTGAAAAGTGGATCTTGTCACACTGATAATTGAAAGAACTTACTACAAGGCACGTGTCACATCGTTTCAATTGAACAGGACAGGACAAGACTAAAAGTCCCAACCCTCTGATCACTGCCAATTTTCCTGGAGGATAATCCAAAGGTCATGCCATTTATATAACTAGAGACCCTTTATGACTCTCCACATAGAGCAAGTGCCAAGGGCTGGGAATTTGGGACTCAGGAAATGTGGGTAAAGACTGAGTATAAATGGGAAATATCTTTTGGTGGTTGAACTGGCCACGTTAGATCATGGTATCAGTGCTGGAAAAGTCAGTCAGACTTGGCTGAAAGTCACTGGGTTCAGTAGCCCTGGAGGCTGTGGGATTGGTGGGAGCTTGTTCAGTCAGGAGTGCATTTCCACCCGTTTCTCATCTGTATTGGCCTTGTATCCTTTTCTCTCTATTTCTGGACCAGGGCTGCTTTGGAGGAACCCAGTCTGGGACCCAGTAAGAGCCCATATTGGCATCTGACCTAGACTTGTCTACCAGGGTTAAGCAGTTTCAGAGGTGTTTTGGATGTCTCTTCACCCCATGGCATAGTATCACCAGGATTTCAACACTGGGGTATGAATCCAAGATCAGGAGAAGCCAAAGGCTGGGAGGTCCAGCTAAAGGCTGAAGAGAAGACAGGAATGGTGGAATCTGTGTTCTTCCTATCCCAACTTAATTTCCAGGTCCCCATTTACTAATCCCTAGATATTTGCATCTGGAGACCAAGCTAGAAGGTATCTTGTGCTTCCCAATGCTATGCCTTCCTGCTGCTCATGAGCTTCCACTTATTGTGGATCTCAAATAGTTAAGGCACCAGCCAGTCTCTCTCCAGGGCCATGCTGGTCTAGTGTGTGCTTTACTGCTTCTCCCCAAGGTCTTCCTTCTCTCCACTGCTCCATGCTTGTATCGACCACCTCACCTTCAGTTTTGCCTCCCTGCATTCCCGTGGCAAGGGTACGGGTTTGGAGGTGCTGAAGCTCTCCATCCTTGTGGAGACAAAATCTAGACTGGTCCCTTCACGTCCAGTTCCTTTTTCCCATGATCCTCTCCCCATGCCCAACCAAAAGTGTCTCCAATTTCTGTACTGTCATCTGTATATACACTTTAGCAAGGTGTCCCCAACACTCTTTCCTCCCTCCTGGACAACCCCAACCCCAACCCCAAATCTTTCAGGTTTCTCTGAAATGCTACATCAGGGAAACCAATGCCTCTTTCACTCTGTGGTTCTCCCCAAGTGAAAATCATTCTTTGATCATATCTCTCATGTGCAAAATAAACTCTCCTCTTGCAGGTCCCCACGGGATCCCTTTGCAGTTTGCACCAGCCTGGGCTCAGCTGCCTGGTGAGTGGAGGAGTAACCTGGGCTGCCAGCCCCACACAGGGTCAGAGCCTGGCTCTGTGCTGCCTGTGGGGTGTCATGTGTCATTCTGTTCCTCCCAGGGAAGAAAGAGCAGCCAGAGAGGAGGGAGAAAGGAGAAGAAAGGCTGCTCTAATCCATGGCCCCGAAGAAATGAACATCTCCAACTTCCCCTCATCTCATCTAAGTAGGTCACGCGGAAGAACTCGGAGTCCCTGTCAAAGTTTCAGGCAAAAACAATAACTTGGTTTTGACCTTGCTCTCTTCAAAAAGCAAGTTGCTGCTGAGCCGCAACATCAAAAAGAATAAATAATTGTTTTTCTTTTTTGTTGTTATGATATGGATCATCTGAGCAGTTAGTGGTAAGCAAGCCGCTTTGATTCCACTCTGGCTCCCTAGCGCTGCAGCCTCTCTCTGTCAGCAGGCTCCTGTTTCCACCCCAGGACAGCAGAATCCCTTGATTAAATTCATATTTGTTTTAATCTTTCCCTGTGTCTGATCTTGAGCTCAAAGATGGTCTGGAGAAAAAGCTGGCTGCCCTGCTGCGGCCACGGGAGGGCCCGTGTCAGGCCTCACGTTGTTTGTTCTGTCCGGTGCGATAAGGCAGCCAGCCTGTGGTGCCCTGCTATGCCCACTGTGCCAACCCTGAGGCTCACACTGCCAGTGGCTGCTTGGCTGCTGGAGCAGATGCAGAGAGTGGGAGCAGGGCAGTGGGTAGTGCTGTTCCTGGCCTCTGTGGATCCCCTTGTGCAAGTCTAAGAGTGCAGAATGCTCTTGAAAAACAAACAAACTGAAAAAAAAAAAAAAAAAGGTGGCTGTTAGGAGCCCAGGATGGAGTTGACCAGTCTGTCAGTTCCTAGCAGGCTGCTCTTATTTTCTGTGTTTTACATGCCCACTCTCATTCCTCCTTCCCTTCTGCCAGCAGTGAGGGGCCTTTTAATGTGAGGGATACATATCCTAACTATATCATGTTCATTTGCTTGTGCATGACTTTCTTTCTTTCTTTCTTTCTTTCTTTCTTTCTTTCTTTCTTTCTTTCTTTCTTTCTTTCTTTCTTTCTTTCTTTCTTTCTTTCTTTCTTTCTTTCTTTCTTTCTTTCTTTCTTTCTTTCTTTCTTTCTTTCTTTCTTTCTTTCTTTCTTTCTTTCTTTCTTTCTTTCTTTCTTTCTTCTTTTCTTTCCTTCCTTCCTTCCTTCCTTCCTTCCTTCCTTCCGTCCTTCCTTCCTTCCTTCCTTCCTTCCTTCCTTCCTTCCTTCCTTCCTTCCTTCCTTCCTTCCTTTCTTTCTTTCTCTTTCTTTCCTTCTTTTCTTTCTTTCTTTCTTTCTTTCTTTCTTTCTTTCTTCTCTTTCTTTCTTTCTTTTCCTTTCTTTCTTTCTTTCTTTCTTTCTTTCTTTCTTTCTTTCTTTCTTTCTTTCTTTCTTTCTTTCTTTCCTTCCTTCTTTCTTTCTTTCTTTTCTTTCTTTCTTTCTTTCTTTCTTTCTTTCTTTCTTTCTTTCTTTCTTTCTTTCTTTCTTTCTTTCTTTCTTTCTTTCTTTCTTTCTTTCTTTCTTTCTTTCTTTCTTTCTTTCTTTCTTTCTTTCTTTCTTTCTTTCTTTCTTTTCAAACAGTACCACATAACTGGAACCATCTTACTCTGCCCTCAAATTGAGAAGGAAATAACAGAGGGTACCAAGTCCAAATAACTGTATGATCATTAAATAGTCATAAAAATGATCAGACATAATCACCAAATTCAAAGCCAACAACAACAGAACTGATATCCAATCTACAACAAGCTAGATACAGAGGGGATCACTTATACTAGCAGCCCGGGGGGGGGGGTAAGGGAGGGAGGTATCAGATGCATGCTGTAAATGGGGGGGGGGGGGAGAGGGAGGTCAACTTCGGTGGTGGGAATTCCCCTGCTTCAATGTTAATATGTACCTAAAATATTACTATGAAAGATATGTAATTCACTTTGATAAAAATAAATAAATAAATAAAAAGGAGGAAAAAGTATCAAGGAAAAGCTCTTCAGTAAGTGTTGGGATATTGATTGGTTATATTAAAAAATTTAGACCTTTTTCTAGCACCAAAAATCAAATCAAAATGAATTAAAGATCTCAATATTAATCCTGAATTTGTTAGTTGTATTGAAGAAAAATAGATAAAACACTCCATAACACTAGAGCTAAAGATATCTTCAATGTTTCAGAGCCATGGGTCAAGCAAACAGAAACAAAGATAAACAAATGGGATTATATCAAATTAAGAAGCTTCTGTGAGACTCAAGGACTTACGTACAATATGCTGGTTTCCCCAGCAGCTATAGGTGGTGGTGGGACCTTTTCTTCTAGAACACTGTAGGTTCTTCCCACAGATCAGAGGAGATGCCCAAAATATGTGGCTTTCTAAGCAGGTGCTCACTTCATCCACAAGAAGATATTCCACCACCATAAAGCTCTACCAGTGACTTTCCTGGCAGTGAGGACGACCTTGACAACGAAGTGGGAAAGATGCATCTCCAGACTAAAAAGTAAGTATGGTGAAACAGTGCAGAACTCCAGCACAAGTAGTGGGAGAAGATTGTAATCCTGAAGATCCAATCAGTACTAACCCCTTACATAATCTCTCTGAAAAAGTTCTTCAAAGTGGAAACACTTAGGATATACAATGAGCTTAAAGAAACTACGTGGCACACTGCCAACAATATACAAGAGGATATGAGAGCAAAAAAGAGAAAAATACAAACAAAAATGACAAAACTTAACAAAATGGAAAGGAAAAATTGACTGGAAGGCTCTGCCAGTGTAATAACTGTTGCTGAGAATGAAATTAGTGAGCTCCAAGGTGAGGTGTGCAAAAGCTCCAGACAACAGCAGAAACTGGAAAAGATTCCCCAAATATATGAACAGAGGACAAAATAATGTTGGGATAAATGCAAGAGGAATAATGCAAGAATGACTGGGGTGAAGTGTCCCAGAGGGCCAGGAAGACAATTCTATGAAGAAGCAACAGTCAAAGACATAATTGTGGAGTTCTCAGACCTGAAGAGCACATGCACTCACATCCTGGAAGCCTGAATGGGACCAACTTAAAGAGATTCAAATAAAAAACATTATAATATTAATTGATATGTACCTGAGGGTCACTCTCAGAATATACAAGGATAAAGTGATAGGCATGATACCCCTCAATAACAGTATTGCAAACCTAATGAATGCTCAGAAAATTACTTAAAACAACTACTAACAGACTTGAAAAAGATCATTGATAGCTTCACAATAATAGTAGGAGATTTCAACACCACTCTGTCTCTTCTCAATAGATCATCTATATTAAATGCTTAATAAGAAAAGTCTATCTTTAAAGGAAGAATGGAATAGAGGGGCTTAGCGTCTATATCTTCTCAAAGCCAAATACATTTTCTTCCCTTGCACATGGGACATTCTACAAAATAGATCACATGCTGGTACACAAAATATACCTCCACAAAGTCAAGACATTACAAGTCATACCATCTTCTCATACAATGATTTACTGAAAATTAAAGTTAATCACAAACAGAAATGGAAAAGCACCTGGAAACTAAATTGTTCATAACTGAACAACCAGTGGGTCAAAGGGGAAATAAAAAGGAAATAAAAAAATTTCTGAAAAAATTAGAATGAAGATGTAAGCTACCAGAACTTTTGGAACATAGTGAAAGAAGTGTTAAGAGAAAAGTTCATAACTATGCAAGCATTTATCATGGAGAAAGAAAGGGCCTGCCTTAATAACTTGACTGAACAACTTAAACTGTAAAATGAAAAACAAAAGGACCAAACAGCAGGCACCCTTGCTGCTATGTGTGCAGATGATTCCTTTTAGCTCAGGGCATTTCACAGCACATGAATGTTGCTGTGTCCATCACCAAAGTTCTCGTGATATTGCTCTATCATAGTGACATCCCCATCCCTACTCCCACCCATTCCCTCTCTTAACTACCACAGCTATCGCTGAGTTTAAAAGTTACATTTGTTTATTTGTTTTGGCTGTTCATATTCTATATATATATCCCACATATATTAGGGGAACCATTCAGTACTTTTACCTTTGTGATCTATCTTGCTTAGCATAATTCATTTCCGTTCTACTCAGGTTGCCTTAGAAGACATGGCTTCATTTCTTGAGGATAGGGCCATACCTAGTGTTGCTCAAGGTTACTTTTTTTTAATTAATATTTTATTTAAGCAACATGGTTATAGTTGGGTTACAGTCACAAATAGATCACCCTCCTTCGCCAGTGTAACATTCTCCCCTCCCAATCCCTGCCTGTATTCAGACAGGCATTCTACTACAGTTATTTGTTTTTAAGTTCAGTAAATTTTTTTTTTCTTAAAGGATAAAGGTTAAAGAAAAAAAATAGTAAAAGTGTGACAGTGGCAAATGCTGTTGTTTGCATAGGCCCAGAAAAATATGGGGAAAACAGAAACAAATATTCTTGGCCTGATTACAAAAAGACTCACCCCCGAGATTTATTGGCATAAGACCGACTCTGGGCTCCAGGCAAACCAGTCTGTCCAAACCCGAGTCATTCTCTGGGTCCTGGTGAAACTTTTTCACACTTTAGCTGTTGTTGGTATCAGGTTCCTATATTTAAAGATTCTGGATTCTATGCATTTCTTTCATCGAAGTCAGGCTGATGTGGAGCAACCTCTAGTTTCAGCACACCATTAGCGGCGGAGCGATCTACCCTGCCAGCAGGCTGTTGCTGAGTCGTCTGGGTGTTGAGAGCACTCTTTGGAGTAAGTCAATGCCAGAGTAGTCTTCCCTGGTAGAGGTTTGGATCCTGGTAATGTTGTAGACTATTGTGGTTGTTTCCATAGATGGTATCCATTTTTCAGTGTGTATGGGCGATGCCGATTCTTCTGAGGCCTAAGCCAAATCATTATGCCAATGTTCGGGGTATAAGGCCTAACTGCATTACCAAATTTGTGTTCCATCTCTATTAGATAAGAACTTGTTTGCATATGTATTATTTTCCCATTTTAATGTGCCTATGCAAAATAGAAACAATGCCACAAGATATTGTTGGTGCATCTGGGGACCAAGGAATAAAGTCCAACATTCCCCGTAACTTGGTTCAAACATGCATTCTATACAGAGATACTCTTCTCCTTTTTTTTCTTTCCTTTGTATATTTCTTCTTTTTTCTTTTATTTTTTCTTTATTTAAACATCTTGATTACACAAATGATTGTGATTAGGTTTTAGTCATGTAAGAACACCCCCTTCACCAGTGCAACATTACCACCACCAATGTCCCAAATCTCCCTCCATCCTACCCCACCCCCACCTGTACTCCAGACAGACTTTCCAGTTCCCTCATTCATTCACATGATTATGGTAGTTCTCTGTGTAGTAATTTCTATAGCTGCACTCACCACTCTTTGTGGTGAGCTTCATGAAGTGAGCTGGAAGTTCCAGCCCTCCTCTCATTGTCTCTGAGGATTGTTGCAAAAAGGACTTCTATTTTTCTTAAAACCCATAGATGAGTGAGACTATTCTGCATCTCTCTCTCTCCCTCTGACTTATTTCACTCAGCATGATAGATTCCATGTACATCCATGTATAGGAAAATCTCATGACTTCATCTCTCCTGACAGCTGCATAATATTCCATTGTGTATATGTACCACAGTTTCTTTAGCCATTTGTCTGTCGAAGGGCATCTTTGTTGTTTCCAGAGCCTGGCTATTCTGAATAGTGCTGCAATAAATATAGGTGTGAGGAAGGGGTTTTTGTATTGTATTATTGTGTTCTTAGGGTAAATCCCTAGGAGTGGAATAGCTGGGTCGAATGGGAGCTCAATTTCCAGATTTTGGAGGAATCTCCATATCGCTTTCCATAGAGGTTGGACTAGACAGCATTCCCACCAGCAGTGGATAAGAGTTCCTTTCTCTCCATATCCCCACCAGCACTGAATGTTCTCATTCTTTGTGATGTGTGCCAATCTCTGTGGTGTGAGGTGGTATCTCATCATTGTTTTGATTTGCATCTCCCTGATGATTAGTGATGAGGAGCATTTTTTCATGTGCCTTTTGGCCATTTGTATTTCTTTTTTATCAAAGTGTCTGTTCATTTCTTCTCCCCATTTTTTGATGGGATCAGATGTTTTTTTCTTGTAAAGTTCTGTCAGTGCCCTGTATATTTTGGATATTAGCTCCTTATCTGATGGATGTTGAGTGAATAGTTTCTCCCACTCAGTGGGTGACTCTTGTATCCTGGGCACTATTTCTTTTGAGGTGCAGAAGCTTCTCAGTTTAATGTATTCCCATCTGTTGATCTCTGCTTCCACTTGTTTGAAAAATGCAGTTTCCTCCTTGAAGATGCCTTTAGTCTCAATGTCATGGAGTGTTTTACCGACATGTTGTTCTCTGTACCTTATGGTATCAGGTCTGATATCAAGGTCTTTAATCCATTTGGATTTTAACTTCGTACATGATGTTAACTGGGGGTCTGTGCTTGCTTTTTTGCAAGTGGCTAACCAGTTCTGCCAGCACCACTTATTGAAGAGATTTTCCCTACTCCACTTAGGATTTCTTGCTCCTTTGTCAAAAATTAGGTAATTGTATGTCTGGGGGACAATGTCTGAGAACTCAAGCCTATTCCACTGATCTGAGGGTCTGTCTTTATTCCAATACCATGCTGTTTTGATAACTATTGCTTTGTAGTACAGTTTAAAGTTGGGGAAAGTAATGCCTCCCATTTTCCTTTTCCCTAGGAGTGCTGTAGCTATTCGAGGGTGTTTATTGTTTCAGATGAACTTCATAAATATTTGATCCACTTCTTTGAAGAATATCATGGGTATTTTTAAGGAGATTGCATTAAATCTGTATAATGCTTTGGGGTGTATTGCCATTTTAATGATGTTAATCCTGCCAATCCATGAGCAGGGTATGTGTTTCCATTTTCGTGTGTCCTCTAGACTTATTTCTTGGAGCAGGGCTTTATATTGACTCCAAGATATTTGAGTTTGTGTGGCACTATTGTGAATGGAGTTGCCTTCCTGATGTCCATCTCTTCCCTATCTTTATTGGTGTATAAAAAGGCCATTGATTTCTGTGTGTTGATTTTGTAGCCTGCCACCTTGCTATATGAATCTATTGTTTCTAGAAGCTTTTTGGTAGAGTCTTTAGGGTTTTCTAAGTAGAGTATCATGTCGTCTGCAAACAATGAGAGCTTGACTTCTTCCTTTCCTATCTGGATTCCCTTGATATCTTTTTCTTGCCTGATCGCTATAGCAAGAACTTCCAGTACTATGTTGAAGAGGAGTGGTGAGAGTGGACAGCCTTGTCTTGTACCCGAATTTAGAGGAAAGGCTTTTAGTTTTTCTCCATTGAGGATAATACTTGCCATTGGCTTGTGGTAGATGGCTTCAACTAGATTGAGAAAGGTTCCTTCCATTCCCATCTTGCTGAGAGTTTTGATCAAGAATGAGTGTTGGACCTTATCAAATGCTTTCTCTGTGTCTACTGATATGATCATGTGATTTTTATTTTTCTTGTTGTTGATGTTGTGTATGATGTTGATAGATTTATGGATGTTAAACCATCCTTGCACTCCTGGGATGAAGCCTACTTGGTCGTAGTGGATGATCTTCTTGGTGATGCATTGGAACCTATTTGCCAGGATTTTGTTGAAGATCTTTGCATCAGCATTCATCAGGGATATTGGTCTGTAATTTTCTTTTTTGGCAGCGTCTCTGTCTGGTTTTGGTATCAAGGTGATGTTGGCTTCATAGAAGCTGTTTGGGAGTATTCCCGTTTTTTCAAATTCATGGAAGAGCCTGGCTAAAATTGGTAGTAGCTCCTCTCGAAAGATTTGAAAAAAATTCATTAGGAAATCCATCTGGGCCTGGGCTTTTCTTTTTGGGCAGATGTTTGATTACAGTTTCAATTTCCTCTGTAGTGATGGGGGTGTTTAGATATGCTACATACTCCTTATTTAAATGTGGAAGGCTATAAGTGTCCAAGAATTTTTCCATTTCTTCTAGGTTCTCATGTTCAGTAGCATAAAGTTTCTCAAAGTAGTCTCTGATTACCCTTTGGATCTCTGCAATATCTGTCATGATCTCCCCCTTTTCATTTCTCATATGGGTCATCAGATTTCTCTCTCTCTCTTTCTTTGTGAGTTTTGCCAATGGTCTGTCAATCTTGTTTATTTTTTCAAAGAACCAACTTCTGCTTTCGTTGATCTTTTGGATTGTTTTTTGGTTTTCCACTTCATTGAATTCTGCTTTCAGTTTTGTTATTTCGTTCTGTCTCCCTATTTTTGGTTCCTTTTGTTGGTCATTTTCTAATTTTTTGAGCTGCGTCATTAAGTTATTCAGGTATGCCCCTTCTTCCTTCCTGATGTGTGCTTGCAGAGCTATAAATTTTCCTCTCAGGACCGCTTTTGCTGTGTCCCATAGATTCTGGCAGTTTGTGTCTTCCTTATCATTTGTTTTCAGGAAAGTTTTTATTTCCTTTTTGATTTCATCTCGGACCCACTGGTTGTTCAGTAGCAGAGTGTTTAATTTCCAATTGTTAAAGTTTTTCTTCTGTGTACCTTTGTAGTTCACATCTAATTTCAGAGCCTTGTGGTCAGCAAAGGTAGCCTGCAAGATTTCTATCCTCTTCATTTTATGGAGGTGTGTTTTATGTGTCAGCATGTAGTCTATCCTGGAGAATGACCCATGTACATTGGAGAAGAATGTGTATCCAGGCTTTTTGGGATGGAGTGTCCTATATATATCTACTAGTCCTCTTTCTTCCATTACTCTTTTCAGGGCTAGTCTGTTTTTATTGGGTTTCAGTCTGGTTGACCTATCAAGTGTTGATAGGGCCGTGTTGCGGTCTCCCACAATTATTGTGTTATTATTGATTTCTTCTTTCAGATTTGTCAGTAATTATATTAGATAATTTTCTGGTCTCTCATTGGGTGCATATATGTTTAATAGTCTGATTTTTCCTGTTGCACATATCCCTTGATTAGTACATAGTGTCCATCTTTGTCCCTTACCACTTTTCTAAGTATAAAGTTGGTGTCATCAGATATTAATATGGCCACCCCAGCTTTTTTGAGGGTGTTGTTTGCTTGGATGATTTTCCTCCAGCCCTTGATTTTGAGTCTATGTTCTGACTATTCAGATGTGTTTCTTGTAGGCAGCAGAAGGTTGGATTCATCTTTTTGACCCATTTTTCCACTCTGTGTCTTTTAATTGGTGAATTTAGTCCATTGACATTGAGGGAGATGATTGCCATAGGATTTAATGCCATCTTCGTAGATAAGTTTGCTGTGTTTGTTGGTCTCTCTTGTCTTAGAGTAGACCTGTCAGTTTTTCCTATAAGGCTGGTTTATCATCTGTGAAGTTTCTGAGCTGTTCTTTATCCATGAAGCTATGTATTCTTCCTTCAAACCTGAATGTGAGTCGGGCTGGGTGCAGTATTCTCGGTGAGACATTCATTTCATTCAGTCTTGTCACAATATCCCACCACTGTCTTCTGGCCTTGAGAGTTTCTTGTGACATGTCTGCTCTAAGTCTTAGGGATGCTCCTTTGAATGTAATTTCCCTTTTTGATCTTGCTGCTTTCAGTATTCTATCTCTATCTGTGGGATTTGTCATTATAACGAGGATGTGTCTTGGGGTGTTTTTCTTTGGGTCTCTTTTAGCTGGTACTCTTTGGGCATGCAGGATTTGATTGCATGTAGTCTTTAACTCTGGGAGTATCTCTTTGATGATGTCTTTGACAGTTGATTCTTCCTGGAGATCTCCTACCTGGGTCTCTGGGACTCCAGTGATTCTTATGTTGTTTCTGTTGAGTTTATCAAAGACTTCTATTTTCATCTGTTCGCATTCCTTGAGTACTTTTTTCATTGCCTCTTCGTTTGTCTTAAGGTTCTTTTCCAATTTCTTCTGTTGTGTTGAGTTTTTCCAGTACTCTGATTCTCTCCTCAGCTGCTGATACCCTGTTGGCGAGGCTATCCATTGAGGTTTTCAGTTGAGCTACCGTGTTTTTCAGATCTGTTATTTCAGTTTGGAGTTTTCTGATTTCTGTCTTTGTGTTCTGTTCAGATAGATCTATGCTTTCTTTGAGTTCTTCAAACATCTTCCATATTGCTATTTTAAGTTTCTTATCCGAGAGGTTAATCAGGTGGTTGGAATTTATTAGGTCATCCGAGCTTTTGTCTTCATTCTCTGCGCATGGTGTTTGCCTATGAGGTTTCCCCATGGTCATGCTTGTAGTGTGGTTTTTCCTTCGTGTTGTGGTGGGGCTCATTGGTTAGAAAGATTGCGCGGTTGCGAAGAGAATTGGCCGCGCTCTTCTGCTGCCTCTAGTTGACAGTTTTTTGGGGGTGCGCTCCCTAGGCCTCTGAGGAGACCTTCAGGGATTTAGAAACACAGGCAGACAGGCACAGGCAGGAGAAGTTTCCCTTGAAGTCCTCAGAGTGACAGAGAGATACTCTTCTACCAGTATTGCTTATAAAGCAGAACTCATAGGGGGAATAGCAAACAATCAAATAACAAAACCAATGGACAAAATTGTCACTATATGAGGATATTAAAAAAGAGTTATCGATGTTAAGGGAATACATCTGAGATATACAAAGGAGATACATGTGTCCCTTTTATATTTTAGAAATAGTCAGTAGGGAGGGTATTGTTTCTGAGACACCACTTTGGTCTGTGATTTTGCCAAGCAAAGAACGGATGGAGCCATATCATTCCTGTGTTGCCTGCTGAAGCTTTCGACTCCCCCAGAGGAAGCCGGAAGTTCACCAGTACCCTCCCTGCCCCCTGCGGGAACGGGGAAGCCAGGAGTTTCCTTTAAACTGCTCATCACCAGAACCCACTTGCTGGGACCCTGAGCAGGCAGCCAGGGTTAACCTTGGGGACAAGAAGGAAGTGGAGAGAAGGTTGTGGGAGGGGGCAGCCGGGGCTGCATCTGCCCCTAAGCTTGGCAAAATGCCTACTGTGTGGAGCCATATCATCCCCGTGTTACCTGCTGAAGCTTCAAACTCCCTCCCAAACATTACTGTGATCTGTAATCCACCTTGGCCAAAAGAAAAGTCATTAGTACTAAAAAAAAAGGTTAAATGTGCAGTAATAGTAGGTGGGAGTGAGAAAATAAAGGAATAAAAAGAGCTTCTGGACGGTATTCTAAATATGACAAAAAGATTAAACACAATGATATCCAAATATTTGTCTATAAGAATGGAGAGGTTTAGTAAGGAAAATTGCCTGGGACTTCCTAAAGGACCTCTAGGCTTCCAGGAAGGAAAGTCCCCACCCAAACCCCTCCTCTTGAGCCGGGTGGGAAGTGGGGAAGGCCTAGGGAAACCTTTAAGCTCCTCCACGGGACCCACCTCGCTGGCTTGCCCAGGCATGTGGCTTAGGGGAAGCCCTGGAGTTCTTGGGGAGCTCAAGGTTACTTTTGATTTAATACGTAGGGGTCACTTCTGACTGTTCTGAAAGGGCCATATGATGCAGGGAATCAGACCTGGACCTCATGCTTGCAAAACATGTGCTTAGCCTGTTAAGCTGGTCATGGTCAGGATTCATCTTTTTCAGAGTAATATGGACTGATAGTTACTGTTTATTTTCCTCTCTGATGTTTTTTTTATTTTTATTTAAACACCTTGATTACATACATGATTGTGTTTGGGTTTCAGTCATGTAAAGAACACCACCCATCACCAGTGCAACATTCCCATCACCAATGTCCCAAGTCTCCCTCCTCCCCACCCGACCCCCGCCTGTACTCTAAACAGGCTCTCCATTTCCCTCATACATTCTCATTATTAGGACAGTTCAAAATGTAGTTATTTCTCTAACTAAACTCATCACTCTTTGTGGTGAGCTTCCTGAGGTGAGCTGGAACTTCCAGCTCTTTTCTCTTTTGTGTCTGAAAATTATTATTGCAATAATGTCTTTCATTTTTCTTAAAACCCATAGATGAGTGAGACCATTCTGCGTTTTTCTCTCTCTCTGACTTATTTCACTCAGCATAATAGATTCCGTGTACATCCATGTATAGGAAAATTTCATGACTTCATCTCTCCTGACAGCTGCATAATATTCCATTGTGTATATGTACCACAGTTTCTTTAGCCATTCGTCTGTTGAAGGGCATCTTGGTTGTTTCCAGAGTCTTGCTATGGTAAATAGTGCTGCAATGAATATAGGTGTAAGGAAGGGGTTTTTGTATTGTATTTTTGTGTTCCTAGGGTATATTCCTAGGAGTGGTATAGCTGGATCATATGGGAGCTCGATTTCAAGTTTTTGGAGGAATCTCCATATCGCTTTCCATAAAGGTTGAACTAGACGGCATTCCCACCAGCAGTGGATAAGAGTTCCTTTCTCTCCACATCCCTGCCAACACTGTTTATTCTCATTCTTTGTGATGTGTGCCATTCTCTGTGGTGTGAGGTGGTATCTCATCGTTGTTTTGATTTGCATCTCCCTGATGATTAGTGATGTGGAGCACTTTTTCATGTGTCTTTTCATGTGTCTTTTTCTGTCTCTGTCTCACATTTTTGTTTAGGGGCAATACCTGGCTCTTCTCCAGTAGATCACTCCTGGTATTATTTAGGGTATCATATGAGTTTTGGGATTCAAATCTTGGTTAGTTGCATTTAAGGTAAATGTACCTGCTGTACTATGTCTTTATCCTTCATTTAATTTGTTTATTTTTGCTTTTGTATTACTACTTATCACATATTCAAGACTTTATATTTTTGTACTTCAAAAATTTCTTAAAAGAACTACTTAAATGTATATATTTATAGTGCAGGTCTGGTAGTATTAAATTCCACTAGCTTTTATTCTTATTTGGTTTTATTTTATGTTCAAGGAAAATTCTAATTTTTCTAGCATTTTGAATTATAAAATTGCAGGGTGGAGTATTTTTTTGCCATGTTGTTCTTTTAGAATTGTCAATATGCCATGCCATTATCTTAGGCAGTAGAGGTCTTGTTGAGAAATCTGATGGTAGCCTGATTGAGCTTCTTTGTATGTCAGACATTTTTCCTTTAATATTTTCATCATTAACTTTAGATAATTTAATACTGAAGTATCTTGGTATATGTTTGACTGCATTTAGAAATCTAGTTGACTTTCAACTTTCTGGATTTATACAGTTAATTCTTGCCTTAGTTTGAGACATTCTTGACTACTATTTGCTTTAATAGGTACTTTGCCTCTATCGTTTTTCATCTTCACCTGTTTCCTCTTCTAAAGGAATCTGATAATTCTCACAGTATTTCATTTTCTTTAAATATTATTTAAAGAAAAATTATTATGTAATTACTAAGACATTTTGTCATCAATTTAACTTATTCTTTCCTTTCATAGCTTAGGTGTATTTTATATTTTTCATGGCAAATTTAGCTTCATTCATTGCTCTTAATATCTGTATCTTGGAAATTTTTCACAGCTCTAATTTATTTGGTAAAGAACTTTCTACATTTATATGTTGTTCCTAATTTCATTAATGTTTTATTTTTATTAGTGCATATTTGGTATATTTCATTGATTTTTAAAAAATATTTAAAATTTATTGCCTATTATATTTCTCATTTCCTTGTTAAGATTGATTTCTGAGTAATTGTTTTCTCATTCAATCTGCTGCTAAGTTGAACTATTTCTAGCATTTGCTTTGTTTTTATTGTTTTTATTGTAGGGTGTTCTGTGAACTTTTGTTTGAAGATTTTTTTTTTATTTTTCAGGATCTTGGTATGTGTGTTTGTGTGTATCTCTCTCTCTCTCTCTCTCTCTCTCTCTCTCTCTCTCTCTCTCTCTGTAAGCATGATTTATTGATCTGTTCTGAGTTTTCTTCAGTCATTGACCTGGGTGAGGAGGATCAGTTTGTGTATTACTATTTTCCCTTTGGTGGGGGTAATTCTAGGACTCACTGCTTGACTGGTTTCCTGGGGGTTGATGACTGCTGCCTACCGCTTGCCTTCAGTTGCTTTGCAGTTTTTTTTTTTTTTTTTTTTTTTTGCTTTGCAGTTTTAGCCTTGCTTGTGTTCATGCTTGTGTTCGTGCTGACCCTGGAATGGACAGGTCAGCAGCAAGGAGTGTTGCACAGGAAACTAGACAGAGTTACAGGAGAAAATATATTTCATGGGCCGGCGAGGTGGCGCTAGAGGTAAGGTGTCTGCCTTGCAAGCGCTAGCCAAGGAAGGACAAGGTTCGATCCCCCGGTGTCCCATATGGTCCCCTCAAGCCAGGGGCGATTTCTGAGCGCTTAGCCAGGAGTAACCCCTGAGCATCAAATGAGTGTGGCCCGAAAAACCAAAAAAAAAAAAAATTTCAGCCAGGGGGTGTTGAGCAGCTCCTTGAATCTTACTGAGCCAGCCATGCTTCTTCCTTTTCTGCTGCTTTCTTTGCCACTTTTATTTGCCAGAGTTTAACACAAATAGCCTGAAGGTCAGGGTGGATGTAATTAAGGGTACATACTTGTGCTAATTAACTTTGAAAAGGTGAAAGTAAAAAAAAAAGTGATTTTACAGGTGTATGACAACACCTTCTCCCTTTGATCTCAGTTACCAGAATTCTAGATTCTTTCTCTAGGCCCATAGGTATCTGTTGCTGTTAGTTCTCTGGATATAGCCTGGCCTGCCTGCCTGCCTGCCTTCCTTCCTTCCTTCCTTCCTTCCTTCCTTCCTTCCTTCCTTCCTTCCTTCCTTCCTTCCTTCCTTCCTTCCTTCCTTCCTTCCTTCCTTCCTTCCTTCCTTCCTTCCTTCCTTCCTTCCTTCCTTCCTTCCTTCCTTCCTTCCTTCCTTCCTTCCTTCCTTCCTTCCTTCCTTCCTTCCTTCCACTATTAACTATAGTTTTCATTTATACATCATTCCAAACCCACACTTACCACCAGAGTTTCTGCTTCCCTTTACTGGTATCCCAAGGGCCCTTCCCAGTCACCCCTTTCATGTAAGCACAGTTTTATAGACAAAATCTCCAATTCCAATGATTTTTCTGCTTTGGAGTTTTAGTGAAGAAAGGAGGAGCCTCAGCCTTCCAAGGAATGCCAGATATCCCTGGCATTGTAGCTCAATGCAAGGGACTGAGTTACAAGGAAGATTTTTGTAGCCTGAGGCTCTAATGGCTTCAAGACTTTTCACTGAAGGTGGAAGAGAGCAGGGAGGAACCTTCTCTGCTAAAAATCTCTGGAACTTTAGTTCTGGGAATCATAATTCCCTGCACTGTGCAGCTGCAGGAGTCTTCTGAACTTTGTGAAGGAGCTTGCTGATACCCCAGGGAACCTGTGCATCTTCAAAGTTCAGGCACTTTCTCTGCCTGGATTATAACCCCCACAGCTGCAATCCAAATCCTGCCTCTCCCGATTCACAGCCTTTAATTCACATTCTGTGGTTTTGACCTCTCTTGTTGAGCAACAGTGATTATCCAGGTCTTCTTTTGCATCACCGACTTTCCACTACCCTGCTTTGAACATGCGTTGGTCAGACTTCCTCTGGTAACAAAAGGATCCAGTTTATAAGTTGAATGAGATATAACTTCTGTTGTTTTTTTAAAGGGTATCTTTTCCTGGTGTGGACTATTTCTTACTGGTGTTGTGCATACTTCTTCATTTTGCGGTTCCTTGCCCCAGAGATAGACATCTAGTTGGCATCTCAGCAATGGCCATCGCAGATTTATGGGAAGATTTCCCCCACTTGAAGTGGGCTCAGAGGGTGTTAGGTGAGAGATTGACAAACTTTCCCTAAAGTAGGAGCTAGGAACCAGACAGTACAGCAGGCAGGGTCTTTGCTTTCTATGTAGCTGACCCTTGTTCCACCCCCATCACCTCATATGGTTCCCAAAGCACAGAGCTAAGAGTAGTCCCTGAGCAGCACTGGGCATGGACCTTCAAACCCCAAATAATTAAGCATGAGATAGTATATTCGTGAACATATATATGTATATCTCACTTCCTTTAGCTTTGCTGCTGTTGGTGGGTTGTGCTGTTCACTGGGGTTGCACATCTGTTTGGAGTGCTCACACACTTAGTTGCAGTGCATGCTAGGCCCTCAATATTTCAGTGGAGTCATCTGTGCATGTCCTTATGGAGGCTCAAGCACAGCTTAGTGTACGAGCTCATCAGAGGTCACTTTGTTGCTCACACATTCACTTATAGGGTCATGTTTTCTTGATTGCTGTGCTGACTGCTCTTTGGTGCTGGTGCTCACTGGGGGTGGGAGTGGGGAGAGATACACAATTTCAGCCTGGTCTTGCACACCTGACTGAAGATTGCACACTCTCTCTGGTCCCCAGGCACCCAGACAGCCACATTTCTGGGACTTTGCTCTCTCCAAGTGGGCACTGGGGATGAAACTTATGACCTCAGGTTTGCAAGGCTAGCACATGTGGCACTGAGCTGTTCCCTAATCTGGAGAAGATAAATATTTTTGGTTTTCTGAGTATTGTAGATTTTGTTGCAGCTATTCAGTTCTATTATTATGGAACTAAAGTAGTAATAGGCTATATGTATATGAAAGGGTCTGGTTGTGTTCTGATAAAACTATTTGTAATTCAGAGTGGGCCTGATGTGCTCTGCAAATTAGCAGGGCCCCATACTAGGTGGAGAGGAGCCTAGTGATTTTGAGTGTTAGCAGATGTTCTCCGACACCCTCCACATTCTGTTCTACTGACAGCCATGCCTCCATGTTTCTGCCTGTGTCCTCCTAATGACCAGCCAAGCCTCTACACTTAATGTCTGGCTACCTCCCTGCCGTTGCTTCTGATTTTCTTTCACTGAGAGATTTGGGCTACTTCCTTCTCTTGTCTGAGACCTTTCCCTGTGAAATTTAATGACAGCATTCATGGAATGAACCATTGTCACCACCATTTATGTGTCAGGCACTGTGCTAATAAGTATTTCACATATATTAGCCCCTTTGTTTCTTCAGTACATAACTGTGAAATGGTTACAGGTAGAATAGCCTTTTCTGGATGATGAAACAAGCTCAAAAAGGAAGAGTGACTTGCTCATGGTCACATAGCTAGGACAAGTGGAACCAGCATAGGAAATCATATCGGTTGATTTATCCAACATCTTATCAAATTCCATTTCACTCATCTGTGGGATTTAAGAAAAATAAAAGATAGTATAGTAGTAATACCCAGAGATAATAAAGATAAGGTTTAAAGTGACCAGACCATGATATGAAGCATACCACAAAGATTTGTGAGTGCAGTTAAAGAAATAAAGACACCAACAACTATCATGATAATGGTAGTAAGTGAGAGAAATAGAATGCCTGTCTCAAATATAGGCAGGGGGTGGTAAAGGAGGGACATGGGGGGCATTGGTGGTGGGAAGGTTCCACTGGTTAAGAGGGGTGTTTCTTTTTATGACTGAAACCCAACTACAAACATGTTTATAATCATGGTGCTTAAATAAAGATATGAATACAAATAATTCCATTTCTAATACTTTTCACTGGGGCTGAGTTGGGAGAGCTGAACTTGGTAGATAAAGATTCAGGAGGCTACACTAGAGAAAGAGGGCAGGAGCCGGTGATTAGCTTTAATGTGTCCAGTGGACACCGGGGACATTTCTGGCTTATGCTTATGGTGTGAGATCCTCTATGGGATCAGCACCTTAAGAGCCTGCTGTGAGAAGGGACTTGGGCCAGAAAGGGCAGAGGCTTAATCAAATGTGCCAAGTATAGGCCCATAGAAAAGAGAGCTAGGTCTGGATAACTCTGTGTGTGTGTGTGTGTGTGTGTGTGTGTGTGTTTATTGACTTTGTAGCCAGCCACTTTGCTGCATTGCTTTATTATTTCTAGGATCTTTTCTATGGACTCTTTAGGGTTTTCGATGTAGATCATCATATCATCTGCAAATAGAGACGGTCTGGATGACTTGGGGCCCCTTTGTAGTTAGTATTATGTACATTTCCAGGAAAGTGGGTGTGTATAAATAAAATGCCTGATCACAAACTAAAACCAGGGTTTTCCAAGTCATTTTAGAAAGTAGGTAGCCATTGGGTTGGGGATATGATTTAAGTGGTTGAGAATATGACATGACTGTGCAAGGCCCTGAGTTCAATACCTAGCATTGCTTGACACTGAGTACCTCTGGGCATGGTACCTCTAACCAACACAATAAAAATAAACTTTTTTTCCTAGTGAACTGTTATTTTTTTTGAGATGTGTCTGCTCATTTTCTTTCTCCATTAAAATATTCCTTTTTTAAAAATTTTAATTTAATTTTTTAAATAATATATTTAAGCACCATAATTACAAACATGTCTGTAGTTGGATTTCAGTCATAAAAAGTACACCCCCTTCACCAGTGCAACTTTCTGTCACCAATGTCCCCCATCTTTCTCCTTTCCCACTACCTGCCTGTCTTCGAGACAGGCATTCTATTTCTCTCACTCACTACCATTGTCATGATAGTTGTTAGGCAGTTATTCTCAAACTGTGCTCACTACTCCTTGTAGTAAGCTTCATATAGTGGGTCAGTTCTTCCATCCCTCATCTATATTGTCCCTGTGTTTTATTAATATACTGTCTTTTATTTTTTATTCAATCCATAGATGAGTGAGACTATTCTGTGCCTGTCTCTCTCCATCTGACTCATTATAACTCATTATGCAGAGTAGCATAATAGTTTCCTGTCCATTCATGTATAGGAAAATTTTGTGAATTAATTTTTCCTGATAGTTGCATAGTATTCTATTGTGCATATGTACCACAGTTTCTTTAGCCACTCATCTGTTGTCAGGCATCTGAGTTATTTCCAGATTCTGGCTTTTGTAAATAGTGCTGCAATGAATATAGGCATGCAGAGGGCATTTTTGTATTGGGTTTTTGTGTTCCTAGGTTATATCCCTAGGGATGGTATAGGGGGATCATATGGGAGCTCAATTTCCAGTTTTTTGAGGAATATCCAAATTGTTTTCCTAAAAGGCTAGACTAGATGGCATTCCCACCAGCAGTGAATGAGAGTTCCTTTCTCCCTACATCCCCACCAGCACTGATTGCTCTTGTTTTTTGTGATGTGTGCCAGTCTCTGTGGCATGAGATGGTACCTTGTTGTTGTTTAGATTTGCATCTCCCTGATGATTAGTGATGTAGAGCATTTTTCACATGCCTTTGGCCATTTGTATTTCTTCTTTGAGTAAGTGTCTGTTCATTTCTTCTCCCCATTTTTTGATGGAGTTAGATGTATTTTTCTTGTTAAATTCTGTCAGTACCTTGTATATCTTAGATATTAGCCCCTTATTTGATGGATATTGGATGGAAAGTTTCTCCCATTCTGTGGGTGGCTTTTGTATCCTGTCACTATTTCCTTTGAGGTGCAGAAGTTTCTTAGTTTAATATAGTCCCATTTGTTTATCCCTGCTTCCACTTGTTTGGAAAGTGATGTTTCCTCCTCAAAGATGACTTTAGTCTCAATGTCATGGAGTGTTTCACCTAGATATTCTATATACCTTTAGTTTGCAGGTATGATACCAAGGTTTTTAATCCATTTACAATTTATCTTGTATATGGTGTTAGATGGAGGGAAATTGTCTCTTTTTTTGGTAGATAATGTGAATTTAGAAAAGGACACAAAAAACAA
This sequence comes from Suncus etruscus, assembly GCF_024139225.1. Taxonomy (NCBI): domain Eukaryota; kingdom Metazoa; phylum Chordata; class Mammalia; order Eulipotyphla; family Soricidae; genus Suncus; species Suncus etruscus. The sequence goes on from NC_064861.1 coordinate 44,275,529, forward strand.
GAGCATGATAATTTTTTTTACAGAGTAGTCACCAGAATCCCCAAAAACTCTTCCCATGTCCACTCCCAAATGCCTTCCATCTCTCTAGGGCACCTCCTTTTTAGCTTCTCACAGCATAATTAGCAACTAACTTTGCCTGGCTGGAACTTGAAATTTATATACACAAAACATTGGTGAGTATTCTTTTGTGATTACTTATTTTTATAGATTTATTGCATGCAGTCTCACAAAACAGACATACATCACAAAACTTTTTTTTTATTCTATTGTTACTCAAACTTAGCTTCATTTTTTGGGGGGCTGATCTACGGCATGCTATTCTGAACATTCTTGTCTATATCTTTTGGTGACCACTCACATGAATTTCTACTGGGTTTGAATGTGAAGGTAAAAATATTCAGCTCCTAGAAGAGCCAGTGTTTGTCTCTAAATATGACACAACATTTGGTATCCTGAATGCAGTGACTGAGAGTTGTTTCTTCATGGCTTCCTTAAGAGACTCTATGTTTGTGGAATATCCATTAGTCACAGGGATTCCAGATCTATAGAATGTTCTTCAGATCCCCCAGTCTGTGGTCTAAAAGTCGTGACCAGGAGGTGATACATGGGTTTTCCTAATTGGAAAGATCCCCTCCATCTTCTACATCTGTGCTTTGGCCAACCACTAATCATTGCAATCTTCAGTGAAAAAATGTTTAGTCTTATCTGAAAGTACTGTAAATGTTTTACTTGATTTAATGTCAACAATGTATCTTTGAGTTAGATATGCTTAAAAGCATTCCATTTTACAGATGAGAAGACTGAGAAACAGAGACAAACTCTTGTTCAAGGACACACAAATTATGTTAAGTTGAGTGATAGTGGTGATTTAAACTCTATGAAGTCTGGCTTCAGTGGCTCTCTTCCAAACTTATCTCACACCGCCTACTCTGCTTGTGCCACCACTTGCTCTTTCCTCCCCAGGGTCTTCTGTGAAAGTTACACTCACACTCTTCTGCTCAGGTGACTCCCTTCCTTATCATTTGTTCCAAGTCAATCAGCTGCTGACCCATGTCCCCCATCCTTGGCCCCTCTTCGGCTGCTATCTGGAAAGCTGCTGCTCATGTCCCACAAGGAATGGGTCTCAGATTATATCCTAGTGGTCTCATAGCAGAGTTGCTTGGACTGTAGCTGCCTCAGCGCTTGCACCATCCTTGTTGGGCAGGGAAGGCCCATTTCTGAATGAGGCAGTAAGACAGGAATGGTTACTCCTCTCTCAGGCTCACTTGTCAAGTCTAGTTTATAAAATCAGACTTTTCATTTCTTTAAGAGCAATTATGTCTGGTGTGTGTATTTCAGTTGAATCTGGTTTCATAAAACATAACAGATGAAAGCATTAGAGGAATGGAATGAAAGAATACAGGTGGTTTTTTAAAATCCAGACAAAGTTGGTGTCCTCTGAGATGGAGCTTGAATTCTCATCTGAGTATATAAGAGATACTCCTTCAAAATTGTTGGGGCAGTTGGAGTCTTTGCAGGGAGAACAGAGAAAAGAAAAAAGAGGAGAGAAGGGGAAGGCAGTGAGAGGAGGGAAAAAATGAAGAAGGAGGGTTAAACACAGGAAGAGAATTCTTTCTTTTCATGGAACTTGACCTGATTATGCCTACACCTGGATCCTGTGCCTGTCTCAAAAAGCCTCTGACCCTGTGATGACCCCAGTGTCGACCAGTGGGTTCAAAATGGAGGATCGGGGGCTATTGCAAACCTCTCATAGCTACAGGGTGCCTGTGTCAGCTGACCTTCAGAGCCACTGTTTCATGTTGGTGACTTGACTTTCTGAAAGCAGATCAACCTAGGGAAGGCCTCAGCATGCTTCTGACAATGGATTTTCCCATGTAAGCTAGAGGAACATCTGACCAGGAAAAGCAAACAGAGGAAGAGAGTCAGCCAGGCCCCCAGGAATGGAGGCTGGCTTTGAATGATGCATGCAATCATTTCTCACCTCTCTTTCACACCCCAATCTTTAGATAACATTTTAAACCTTAGTCTGCTTTTAGCATTAGCTAAGAAGAGAAAAGTTCATGTCTTTGTCACAGTTAGAAGCTTTTTTTTAAATGTAAATAACTTAAACATAAAGTCTATATGTTATAAAATATGAGAAACATGGCTAAATATACAAACTAAGCAGTGGTGAACTGATTAAATGCATTGAAAACGTACGAAATACAAAAATAGAATGGGATAGTAGTCATGGAAGTAAAGGTTGGAATGTGGTAAAACAAATAAACAGACAAACAAAAGAAACCACCACTGGATTTGAGCAGAGCTACCAACAAAAATGTTCATTTGGACTATATTTGTTTTGGACATTTCATTGAACACCAGGGACAAAGTAAAAACAGTGTGACACTGAAAAGCCATTAGGGCAGTCAAAAACAAGGACAAAAAGACCGAGCAGTGCATGTAAAATATGTTGTGAGAGTAAAATTCAGAGGATAAAAAGCCTCGCTATCCCATACCTCTAAGAGGGAAACTGACTAAAACAGCTGACCCGTGACAAAAAAAGAAGAAAAAAAAATCTAATCTGGATGATGTCATTTCTGCAATTATCCTCTGTCAGTTCACTGGAAACTGTGGGTAGTGACAAGCAAGGAGAGGAAAAGTGGGGTCTGGTGGTCCTGTATTCCCACTCCCACCGTGACCCTTCCCCCCAGATCCACCCTATATCTTACTTCACATTTTTTTTAGTTTATTTTTGCTTTGGGGCCATACCTGGTGATGTTCAGGGTTTACTTGTGGCTCTAAACTCAGGAATTATTCCTGGTGGTGCTTCGGAAACCATATGGGATGTATGTGGTTGGGGGGTGTGTGTGTCAAACCTGTTCAGCTGCATGCAAGGCTGTTTGTTGTCTTACCCACTCTACTATTGCTCTGGCCCCGATTACTTCATCTTTTTTTTTTTTTCTTGGTTTTTGAGTCACACCCAGCAGTGCTCAGGGGTTACTCCTGGCTCTATGTTCAAAAATCGCTCCCAGCAAGCTTGGGGACCACAATAGATACCGGATTTGAACCACCGTTCTTCTGCATGCAAGGCAAACTCCCTACCTCCATGCTACTATCTCTTCAGCCTATGATTACTTCATCTTTAAGGTGGAACTGAATTGTTCTGGGTTTCTGATGGGGGACCATGAGGAAGCCCAGAATTCTAATTTTTTTTTTTAAATTGGGCACACTCAGTGATGCTTAGGGGTTACTCCTGGCTATGTGCTCAGAAATCACTCCTGGCTTGTGGGACCATATGGGACACGGTCTATCCTAGGCTAGCATCCACAAGGCAGATGCCTTACCACTTGTGCCACTGCTCTGACCCAGAATTCAATTTTTTAATATATAAATCTTTATTTAAGCACCATGATTACAAGTATGTTCATACTTGGATTACAGTCATAAAGAGAATACCCCTCCTTTACCAGTGCAACATTACCACCACCAATGCCTCCCTTATCCCCGCCCCTGCCTGTATTGCAACAGGCAATCTACTACTCTCATTACTTAACATTGTCATGCTAGTTGTTAGTGTAGTTATTTCCCTAACAGTGTTCACCACTCTTTATGGTGAGTTTCAAATTGTGAGCCGGTCCTTTTGGCCCTCCCAGCCCAAACTCTATTTTCTCTGGGCTTTATTACAGTAATGTCTTTTATTTTTCTTAAAACCCATAGATGAGTGATACTATTTTGTGTCTATCTCTCTTCCTCTGACTTATTTTACTCAGCATAATAGATTCCATGTACATCCACGTATAGGAAAATTTCATGACTTTAACTTTCCTGACGGTTGCATAATATTCCATTGTGTATATGTACCACATTTTCTTTAGCCATTCACCTATTGAAGGGCATCTTGGTTGTTTCCAGAGTCTGGCTATGGTAAATTGTGCTGCAATGAATATAGGTGTGAAGAAGGGATTTTTGTATTGTATTTTCATGTTCCTAGGGTATATCCCTAGGAGTGGAATAGCTGGATCAAATAAGAGCTCAATTTTCAGTTTTTTGAGGAATCTCCATATTGTTTTCCATAAAGGCTGGACTTGATGGCATTCCCACCATCAGTGAATAAGAGTTTCTTTCTCTCCACATCCCCACCAACACTGATTGTCCAGAATTCCATTTTTGAGGAGGTTCTTGTTTGGAAGGGACCTGCTTCCAACCAGAGCTTAAACCCTAATTCTGGAAACAAAAGAAGTAAATGATAACCATGAGAAATGCTGATAGACAGATATAAGGATACGAAATATGGACTCTTCCTTATGATTTTGAATCAGAGAGAGCCCTCAGGACTACACCTGGTGATGTTTAGGGGACCTTGAGGCAATCATATTTAGGTCAGTGCATGTTGGCATTTGCCCAAACTGGTAAACTGCCTCTCAACCCTGGCTGAATAATATATATTTTTAAACGTACTATAATTTGTTGTCCATTCGCCTGTCAGTAGCTATGTCAGTTGTTTTCATCCTTTGTTTATTGTAAATAATGGTGCTAGTATATGGTACAAGTACTTGTTAAAATTTCTATTTTATTAAAATAGTAAGTTTCCTTAAGTTAGTAACAGCTATCTATAAAAAAAAACTCATAGTCAATATTATTTTATTTTATTTTTTGGTTTTTGGGCCACACTCAGTGGCATTCAGGGGTTATTCCTAGCTCTGTACTCAGAAATTACTACTGGCAGGTTCAGGGGAATATGAGATGCTGGGGATTGAGCCTGGGTTGGTCAACTGCAAGGCAAAAGCCCTACCTGCTGTGATATTGCTCTGATCCCTTCAATATTATTCTTTTTTTTTATGGTTTTTGGGCCACACCCGGCAGTGCTCAGGGGTTACTCCTGGCCGTCTGCTCAGAAATAGCTCCTGGCAGGCACGGGGGACCATATGGGACACCCAGGATTTGAACCAACCACCTTAGGTCCTGGATTGGCTGCTTGCAAGGTAAACACCACTGCGCTATCTCTCCGGGCCCTCAATATTATTCTTAATGGTGGAAAATTGAAAGCATTCTCACTGAGGTCAGGCACAGGCAAGGATGCCCATTGTCTTCACAGTTTTTCACCATAATATTAGAATCCTAGCAATAGCAATCAGTCAAGGGAAGGAAATCAAAGGGATTCAAATAGGAAAAGAGGAAGTTAAGATATCCCTTTGCAGATGACATGATATATATATATTTAATATATATATTAAAGACCCAAAAGAATTCATAAAAAGCCCCTAGAAATAGCAAACAAATACAGTAAAGTGGCCAGGTACATAATCAACACACAAAAAATGGTTGCATTCCTTTGTAAACAATGAATCAGAGAGAAAGAAATCAAAGGGCCTATCCATTTTAAATAGTGTCAAAAACCACCACGTATCTAGGAATCAATTTAACAAAAGAGAGACCTATAACATGAAAACTTCAAAATACTTAAGAAAGAAATTGAAGAACTAAGGAAATGGAAAATATTACATGCTTATTGATCAGAAGAATTAATATCAAAGTGACCTTATCTAAATTATTACATAAATTCAATGCAATCTCTATCCAAATTCAGACAACATTATTCAAGGACTTAGAACAGTCAATTATAAAATTTGTTTGAAATCATAAAAGACCTTGAAGAGCCAAAGCCATACTGAAAAACAAGAATTGGGAACCATCTTCTTACCTAATTTGAAGCTGTACTATAAGCCATAGAGATCAAAACAGCATAGTATTGGAACCATGATCCAATCTTTCTGATCACTGGATTTAAATGCACAAGAATATGGTCAACTAATTTTTGATAAAGGAACCTAGACTATGAAATTGAATAAAGACAGTCTTTTCAACAAATGGTGTTGGGACAATTGGATAACCATGTGTAAGAAATTAAAGCTGGATACATATTTCACCCCTTACACAAATGTCAACTCAAAGTGGATCAAAGACTTTGAGATCAGATTTGACTCTATAAAGTACATTGAGGAAAACATAGGCAGAATTCTCGCAGTCTTAGCCCTCAAAGAAATCTTCAAGGATATGAACCTAATGGCAAAGGCTACAGAACCAAATTTGAGCAAATGATACATTGAACTAAAAAACGTTTCTGTACAGCAAAAAGAAACATGGGCTAAAACTAAAAGATAGCTAACTGAGTGGGAAAAATATTTGCACTCAACATACCAGATAAAGATATTGATATTTAGGATATACAAAGTACTCCCCCAAATCTAAAACCCCATCAAAAAGAAATAGAGGAAATAAATAGTCACCTTTCTGAGGAAGACCAACAGATGGCCAACAGGCACATGAAAAAGTACTTATCATCACTTATCATTTGAGAAATCTAAATCAAGATGACAATGAGATATCATCTTACACCAGTAAGGGTGACATATGTCAAAAATACTGGGAACAATATGTGTTGAGGGATGAATAAGGAATGCTTATTCACTGCTGGAGGGAATGCTGTCAGGTTCATTCCCTCTGGAAAACAGTATGGAAAGTTCTCAGTAAACTCAGAATTGAGCGGATATATGATCCAGCAATTCCACTTTGGGGTATCTATCCCTCAAAGAAAAATATTCATTCAAAAGGATGTATGCACACCACCATTCATCGCATTACTGAATATAATGGCTAAGAGTTGGAATCAACCTAGATGTTCAACAATAGATGAACATGAAGTGGACCATGAAGATGTGATACATATATAAGATGGAATATTAAATAACTGTAAGGTATGATGAAATTTGCTGCAGCCTGGATGGAACTGGAAGATTTGTTAAATGAAATAAGTCAGAAGAGAGATAAATAAATCTCACTAATTTATATGTAGTGTTTAGATTATCTGCATGAAGAAATACAGTGGTTTAAGTGGGTGTGTCTAGAACACTCTTGACACCAGAGTATAGTGAGGAGAAGGAAAGAAATTGAATAGAAGAGGAGAAAGACGTGAAATAATTGGCATAAGGACCAAGGGGATTTCAGTGCATTGTTGGTGTTAAGGAAGGACAGAACTAAATATCCACACCAGGAGTCAACAACATGAAATCATGAGACTCAAACTTTCACAACCAAACTTAAAAAGGCTCCTGTTATAATGGCAGGCTGTGCAGGGAGGGCTTAAGGGAAGAGAGGTATAAGATGACTCTGGAAATACTGGTGGAGGGAGGATGATACTGGATGTGGGATTGGTGCTAAAACATTGTGTGTGTAAAACTCAACTATGAATAACATAATGAACAAAGCTTTAAATAAAAATCAACCAAATACATTTCTATTTTCAGTTACTTGGGGCAGATACCTAGTACATTGGTGAGTCATCCAACTAATGGTCTTATGTTTTATTCAAAGAATTACTAAACTTTTCCACACTTCTGGAAGTGTTTTATATTTCTACCAGTCAAGCTTAGGGTTCACATTTCTTCTTAGCCTAGCCAATACTTGTTATTTTGTTTCTTTGACTGTTTCTTATATCCTAGAGGTTGTGAAATGATATTTTAGTGTAATTTTATTTTGCATGTTCCTAATGACTTAAAAATGACCTTATCTTGAGCATCTTTTCACGCACACTTAGTGACATTTGGAAAGATGCCCGTTTGAGTCCTTTGTCCATTCTTGTTTTGATTTTTTTTTTATATATTTCCAGGGTATTAGAGATCATGGAAACTACACCTAATGGTGCTAGGTAGGAAGACCTTGCAGTGCTGGGTATCTATCTAACTCAGGGTGCTGTACAGGGAAGGCATTAATTTCAGTCCTTTGTGCTCTCTGCCCTGTCCTCACCTGCTCTGTTTTTGAATTTAACTCTTTGGTATTTTCTGTTGTTGAGTTGTATGTAGTTCTTGTGTTTTTCATATATTCTTGATAGTAATCCCTTCTCATAGATATGATTTTCAAATATTTTCTTCCACTTTTTGTGTTCTTTCTACTCTCTAGATAGCTTTAAGTTGGATGAAATCCAATTTATCTATTGTTTTCTTTGGATACCTGAGATTTTGGTATGGTATCTAAGCAAACACAGGATTATGAAGATTTAACATCGATTGCAATGGAGATCTTAAATCTATAACAATCTATTTAGAATTGTTTTGATTTTAGTCAATAGCTTTAGTCAATAGCTTTTTTAGTCAATAGCCAATAACAATTTTAGTCAATTGTTTCTAACTCAATTCCTTTATTTATTTATTTATTTATTTATTTATTTATTTATTTATTTATTTATTTATTGGCCACATCTTGTGACACTCAGGGGTAACTCCTGGCTATGCTCTCAGAAATGGCTCCTGGCAGATTCCTCCAAAAACTGGAAATCGACCTCTCATATGATCCAGCTATACCACTCCTAGGAATATACCCTAGGAACACAAAAATACAATACAAAAACCCCTTCCTTACACCTATATTCATTGCAGCACTATTTACCATAGCAAGACTCTGGAAACAACCAAGATGCCCTTCAGCAGACGAATGGCTAAAGAAACTGTGGTACATATACACAATGGAATATTATGCAGCCGTCAGGAGAGATGAAGTCATGAAATTTTTCTATACATGGATGTACATGGAATATATTATGCTGAGTGAAATAAGTCAGAGAGAGAGAAAAATGCAGAATGGTCTCACTCATCTATGGGTTTTAAGAAAAATGAAAGACATTCTTGCAATAATAATTTTCAGACACAAAAGAGAAGAGAGCTGGAAGTTCCAGCTCACCTCAGGAAGCTTACCACAAAGAGTGATGAGTTTAGTTAGAGAAATAACTACATTTTGAACTGTCCTAATAATGAGAATGTATGAGGGAAATGGAAAGACTGTCTAGAGTACAGGCGGGGGTCGGGTGGGGAGGAGGGAGATTTGGGACATTGGTGATGGGAACGTTGAACTGGTGATGGGTGGTGTTCTTTACATGACTGAAACCCAAACACAATCATGTATGTAATCAAGGTGTTCAAATAAAAAAAAAAAGAAAAAAGAAATGGCTCCTGGCTTGGGGGCCATATGGGATGCTCGGGATCAAACTGAGGTCTGTCCTGGGTCAGCTGTATGTAAGGCAAAGGCCCTACTGCTGTGCTATTGCTCCAGCCCCTATTCCTTTACTTTTTATACTGCTGTCACAAATTATATCCTTGTTTGTTTGTTTTAGGTACCTGGTTGTGTTAGGGCTTACTCCTGGCTTTTTGCTCATTTATCACTCTTGGCAGTGCCTGGGAGACCTTATGGTGTGCCTGGGTTCAAACCCACTGTAATATCTCTCTAACCTGCAAATTACACCTTTATACATTAGTGTCTATTATTATAATTAAAGGGTGAGGAGTTTTCAAGAAGTGCTCAGGGAGCCCAAAAGCTCAGTCTGGAGGTTACTTCCAACAATAATCAGTCAGTGGGTCTGATGGTCCACAATCCTCTGGCCAGAAGATTGATCGGTGCAGTTTGGACTTACCAGTACCCAGAGCATTTAGTGACACCCAAACACTGCTCAAGAGCCACCAAAGTTATACGCCACTGTGCATGGGACACTGGGCCTAGTGCTTCCAATTCTCTGGTCTATCTTCCTGTTCTGGTCATAGACTTTTAATTATTTTGGGCACATTTTTGGGGAGAGACTAGGGTCACCCCTGCTGGTGCTGGATTACCATGTGGTGCCAGGATTGAACCAGGGTATGACAGTAGACCTTTGAACTACCTCCAGACCATGCATATTTGTTTTTAAAATTATAGAGGAGACAAAAAGAATTAGAAACAAAGTTATAATAACTGTGGCTTTTACATTTACTCATGTAATTATATTTACCTTTACTGGATTTCCTTATTCCTTAACATTAAGTTTGGGTTACTGTTTTATGTCCTTGGTTGTTTATCTGGGAATCTCTTATTCAACTTCTTTTCCTCCCTTTCACCTTTACTTTTGGTTTTGCTGCTTTTCTATCTGATTATCCATTTATTGTTATTATTATAATAGTTTATAAATATATAATTTAGAGGCATTCAATATATTCACAATATTATGTAGACATAATAATTTTATTACTATTTCATTGTTCTAAACAGAAACTGTCCACATTAAGCATTAACTTCTCTGTCCCTTATCCTGTCTCTGAATCTGCTTTTAGATACCTCTTTAAGTGGAGCTACACAATATTTCTCTCTTTTAGCCTTAGTTTGCTGAACATAATGTTTCAAAGCTTATTCAAAATGTGCTCTGTATCAGAATATTATTTTTTAGATGAAAAAAAATTCTTCTGTATATGTATAGATCACATGGGAGTGTGTGTTATCCCTCAGTGCTTTACCATTTATCCACATCCCTGGCCTGAGATCATTATTTGTTAATTCATTCATCAACCCAGATGGACAGTGGGTTATTTTCATTTTTTGAGCTATTGAGAAGAGTGTTATTATGAGTCCAGAATTCAAGTTTCCACTTGAGATCTTGTTAATTTCTTTGGGGTATGTACCTGGGAGTGGCATAGTATGGACTTTTGGGGGAGTCGCTAAGCTGTTTTCTTAGATAATGTCACCAGTTTCTATTTTCATCAGTGTCATGAGAGTTTCAGTTTTTCCCATTACTTAACAGCACGTGTTTTCTGTATTTTTTCTTAAAACTTTTAAAATGTATGTTTAAAAATGTTCTATTGTGTGAAGTGCATACTGCAAAACCGACCAACTCTCTCCTCCACTCCCGCCTTGCAAGTATTTGGTTTTGATTTGCATTTCTCTAATGACTAGTGATGCTAAATATCTTTTCAAGTGTTATTTGTTATTCTTTGAATGTTGTTTTTGAAAAAATGCCAAGTTCTTTGTTGTAGTGAGTTTTTTCTCTCTGCTTGTTTTGAGCCATACCACTCAATGCTTGGGGCTACTACACTGGTTTGGTGCTCAGGAGTCACTCCTAGCAGTACTTGGTATTGTGGATCAAGTGGAGCTGGAGGTCAAGTATAGGGCTCCCACCTGTTAAGCCTTGTCTTCAGGCTTTGAACTGCCTCTTGGGCTTTCATTGAGTTATTTTAGATTGAGTTTTTTTTTTTTTTAGTAGGGTTAATACCTAGTTATGAACAGGGTGCAATCAGGTGCCAGGGCTTAAACTTAGGACCTGTGCTAGGCAAGTGCTGTATCACTTGTGTTGTTCCTCTTCACATTGTAATTTTTTTTTTTTTTTTTTACTATTTTGATAAGTTCTTTTGATAATTAAAAAAATTCACTTTAGGTGCTGGAGCGGTGGTGCAAGCGGTAAGGCATTTGCTTTGCATGTGCTAACTTAGGACAAACCGCGGTTCGATTCCCCCGGCATCCCATATGGTCCCCCAAGACAGGAGTGATTTCTGAGCGCATAGCCAGGAGTAACCCCTGAGCGTCACTGGTAAACAAACAAACAAACAAAATTCATTTTAATGAAGTACAAGTGTGCTTTCCTAGGGTCCTGTCAAGAACCCAATGCCAAATTCAAGGTGATGAAGATTTTCTTCTGTTTTCTTCTAGCAGATTTATTGAGATATTATTATTTATGATGATGATGATTTATTAACCACACCCAGCAGTGGTTAGGGCTTATTCCTGGCTCCATGCTCAGGGATCACTTCTGGTAGTGGTTAAGAGACCACATATGTTATCAGGGATAAACCAGGGCTGGCCCTATAAAAGGTAGGCATCAGTTCCTCTATTATCTCTCTAATCCTAGGCCTAAATTTTATTTATTTTTTAGGGTTCTTTTATTATTTAACTTTACTTATTTATTGATTGGTTGGTTTTTGGGCCACACCCAGTGGTACTCAGGGTTTACTCCTGGCTCTGCACTCAGAATTTGCCCCTGGCAGGCTGGGGGACCATATGAGATGCCAGGAATAGAACTGGGTCCCTCTCAGGTCAGCTGCATGCAAGGCAAACGCCCTACTGCTGTGCTATCTCTCCAGCTTACATTTTTTTTTATTAATTTTTATTGTGGCCAAAGTGAATTACAAATCTTTCACAATAATATTTAAGGTACATAGTGACAATGAATCAGGGGGATGCCCACCACCAGTGTTGTCTTCCTTCCCCCCTTGTTCCCAGTATGCATCCCATATCTCCACCTTTACCCCCCAGAATACTAGTGTAACTGGTCCCCACTTGTATATCCAGGCTTAAATTTTAAACTTAGGTTTTTGATTTATTTTGATTTAGTTTTTGTATATAGTGTAAACATATTATGTTATATATTATATTATACTATATTATATTATATTATATTATATTATATTATATTATATTAGCTAGCCCCTCTCCATCTCACACTTACTATCACTTAATATTTTTTTTGCCAGGGGGAGTCCATTTGTCTATCACCGTTTTGTTGAAAAGATTGTTCTTTCCCTGTTGAATGGTCTTGCCACATTGTCATGCTCAACAATGGTCATTTATAAGAGGACTTATTTGTGAACTCCCTATTTTTATTTCATTGATCTTTATATCAACTATATGCCAGTTCTATGCTGTTTTGATTAATGTAACTATGGTGAAATTGGAAAAAGTGAATCTTCTGACTTTGTTGTTTTTCTTAATTTTTCAACTTTTTGGGACCCCATAAAATGTCACATGAATTTTAGAGTATTTTTTCCCTATTTCTGCAAAAAAAATACTATTGATGTTTTGATAGGAGATGCAGTGAATCTATAAATTATTCTGGGTATTATTGTCATCCTACGATCAAGTTTTCCAATCCATGAATGTTTTTCTTAAATATTTATTCATTTTGGGGGGTTGGGTCACACCCGGTGGTACTCAGGGGTTACTCCTGGCTGTCTGCTCAGAAATAGCTCCTGGCAGGCATGGGGGACCATATGGGACACCGGGATTCGAACCAACCACCTTTGGTCCTGGATCGGCTGCTTGCAAGGCAAACGCCGCTGTCTTATGGTGGGGTTCTTAATTGGTGTTTAGGAGATGAGTATATGTAGGGGCCCACAGGTGAATCTCCTAACAGGTCAAAAGGTGTTTTTTTTTTTTTTTTTTTGGGTCACACTCAGCAGTGCTCAGGGGTACTCGTGGCTCTACACTCAGAAATCGCCCCTGGCAGGCATGGGGGACCATATGGGATGCTGGGATTCAAACCACTGTCCTTCTGCATGAAAGGCAAACACCTTACCTCCATGCTATCTCGCCAGCCCAGGTCAAGAGATTTATTGCAAGGACCTGAGGCTTCAGGGGTTCTGGGGCTTTTGGGCTGTGCCAGGACATATCCAGATAATCATATAGTGCCTGGAATCAAAACAGGGTCAGGTACCTACTAAGCATAACTGCTATCCAATCTCTTGACCCCTAGCTCTCTATTCTTTTGGCATTTTTTCTAGTTTTCAACATATAAGTACTAATTTATTTGTTATAGGAAAGGAAATTACTTCATTAATTTCATTCTTGGGTTATCTATTGCTAGTGCAAACAACTATATTTTGGTGCTGATTTTTATATCTGTAATTTTGCTAAGCCTCCGAGAGATTTTTTGGGGGGGTATGTGGAATTAAAAAAAATACAACCTGGGTCGCAGAGATAGCACAGCGGTGTTTGCCTTGCAAGCAGCCGATCCAGGACCTAAGGTGGTTGATTTGAATCCTGGCATCCCATATGGTCCCCCATGCCTGCCAGGAGCTATTTCTGAGCAGATAGCCAGGAGTAACCCCTGAGTACTGCCAGGTGTGGCCCAAAAACCAAAAAAAACACAAAAACAAAACAAAAAAAAAAAAAAAAACGACCTAAGCTTTATTGACTGAGTAAAAAGCCTTAAAAATGTAATATTACTTCAAATTTATCATATCTGAGCAAAAAGATTATTTGGAAAATATGAACATTTTTTAAATACACCTTCTAAGTCTATAGGAGAACTTAAGGGAGTTGCCTTTGTGAAATTGAAACAAAGGGACGAGCAGCAAAATCTACTGAAGAAAAGTCCTACAGCATGTTTAGTCAGAATAGGAAAAAAGGAGAGAAGGACTCAGATTGAGAGGCCTGCTGGCATGGTTGCTTTTGCTGGAACACAGTAAACTGTGACAGTACTTGATGCTGTCTGACTTGCCATGAAGTAACTGCTATGTGAGTTCTAAGGGGTTTCTACCTATAAGAGTATGTATGTTCTCTATTTCTCTATGAACAGGAATAATTCCATTTCATTTCCTTCCTTCCAAGTTGAATGCACTTTAATTATTTTTTGGCTTAATTGTTCTGATTAGAACTTCCAGTACTATTTCACAGAGTGATGAAGGCAGACATTGATTTTGTCCCTGATCTTTGGAGAAAGACACTTTCTGTTTCATCACTGAATATAGTGTCATCTGTGAATTTTCCCCTTCTTTTTTTTTGGGGGTGGTGGTGGTGTCACACCAAGTTCTGCTCAGTGTTTATTCATGGTTCTGTGCCCAGGGACCACTGCTAGCAGTGCTCAGGGTGTGGGGAGATATTGGGTGCAAAGGATAAAACTGGGGTTGAGGACAAGAAAGATAGTACAGGAAATAGGGTACTTGCCTTGCATGTGGCTGTCTGGGATTCAAACCCCAGTATCCTATATGATTCTTGAACCTACCAGGAGTGGTCCCTGAGCACAAAGTCAGAAATAAATCTTTAGCACTCCTAGGTGTGGCCCAAAAATCAAAATAAAAAAATTAGGATAGATAACTTGTAAGTGCTTTATCCCATATACTATCTCTCCAGGCTCTTTGATTTAAATATACTTATATACCTATAGGTATATATATTAAAAAATAGGGAGAAAGAGTCCTTAATATTGAGAAAGCTTTGCTTTATTTCAGTTGAACAGGAAAGAGTTTTGCACTTTTCAAATGCTTATTCTGCATCACTTGAGATGATGACAGATTTTTCTCCCTTATTTTATTGATGTTGTATATTATACTGGTACATTTCCTTATGTTGAACCATCTGCACATTTCAAAGAGAAGTCCCATTGTTTGTGTTATGTAGTTCTTTTAATATGCTGCTGAAGGAAGTTTCTCAGTATTTTGTTTAGGATTTTGCATCTATGTTCATGAGATATTAGCCTACACTTTTTTTATACTGCCTTTGTATGGATTTGGTATCAAAGCAATGCTGACCACGTAGAATGAGTAAAAGTGTTTTTTTTTTTTTTATCACAATTGAAGTATGATGAAAGAAATTCTCCTTTGAGAAGAATTGGTGTTAATTCTCTGTGTGTTTGGTAGAATTCACTAGAGAGGCATCTGGTCTTGGTATTTTATTTTTTTGTTTGGAGGATTTGATTCCTTACAGGCTCTAACAGGAACTACCACTTCTCATGTATGAAGAGTAACTTTTGGGGCTTAAGTGAGAGTCATGGGATAGTGGTACCACTATGAGTGAACCCCGAGAAAGAGCCGGGAGCAACTCCTGAGCACTGCTGTTTTGGCTCAAAAAACAAAAAGACACATCAACGGAACAATACAAAAACATTAACAAAAAGTTGTGATCACTGTACTGTTTACTGCAGCTTTATTCATAATGGAAAAATATATAAACAACAGAAGCATTTACTAGGAGATTATTGAATAAAGAAATATAGTTTATGCAATGGAAGTTGTTTTTTCAGTTAAGAAAAATCTGCTATTCACAACAAAAATAGAATTTATGGAAATCATGAATCTTTGGCAACCAAACAGTATGGCTTGCATTTATAAAGCCCTGAGTTTGATGTACAGCATCTTATACTCTTCTCATCCACACGTCAGCATCATTGGATAGAGCTCTGAAGGCCCCTAAGCACCAATAAATAGGGCCCTCGTGGCCCCCGGCAAGCAGTTAGGCCCAAGCAGCTCTGCTTTGCTTGGTTCAAGTTTTGAAATGTTTGACTAGTTGCCCAACTATCATCAGGAGTGATCTCTGAGCTCCAGAACATTGTTTGGGAGGCTCCCCAACTCCTCTTCTGTACCCCTACTCCAGCAAAGAGATCCATCTTACCATTTCCAAAGAATTCCTATAGTATGGATCTCACAGAAATAAAATCAAGTTGTTGGGAGAGCTGAATTATTTTATGGAAACTCTAGCAACTCTCAGCAATTCCAGGCCACCTTCGCTGGCTAGTGGGCTTTTCCTAATGGGTAGGTAGCACTCTCCTTATATGCACTGTTTTCTTCCTTCTCTCTTCAAGTATCTAACTGCAGTTGGGGAACAGAGTCTCTCTTATAAGTGCCATCATGATTGTGTGGGGTCCACCTGGATAATCCAGAATAAACATCACATCCTTTTTTTTTTTTTTTGGTTTTTGGGCCATACCCGGCGGTGCTCAGGGGTCACTCCTGGCTGTCTGCTCAGAAATAGCTCCTGGCAGGCACAGGGGACCATATGGGACACCGGGATTTGAATCAACCACCTTTGGTCCTGGATTGGCTGCTTGCAAGGCAAACGCCGCTCTGCTATCTCTCCGGGCCCTAAACATCACATCTTAAGACCCTTAAATGGTATTACAAAGTAACACCAATGAATCACCCATGTAGCAATTGTAAAATTTCATTGTATAAAAGTACTGACAGAACTAAACAAGAAAAATCATGTAACCCCATCAAAAATGGGGAGAAGAAATGAACAGACACTTTCCCAAAGAAGAAATACAAATGGCAGGGCTGGAGAGATAGCACAATGGTGGGGCCGTTGCCTTGCATGCAACCAACTCAGGAGAGACCCAGTTTGATTCTTGACATACCATATGGTCCCCCAGCCTGCCAGGGGTGATTTCTGAGTGCAGAGCCAAAAGTAACCCCTGAATACTGCTGGGTGTGACCCAAAAATCAATCAATCAATCAATAAAGTTTATTTTTAAAAAAAAAAGAAATACAAGTGGCCAAAAGGCACCAAAAAATGCTCTACATTACTAATCATCAGGGAGATGCAAATCAAAACAACAACAAGTTACCATCTCATGCCAGAGACAGGCACGCATCACAAAGAACAAGAACAATCAGTTCTGATGTGGATGTGGAGAGAAAGGAACTCTCATTCACTGCTGGTGGTAATGCCATCTAGTCTAGCCTTTCTGGAAAACAATATAGAGTTCCTCAAAAAAACTGGAAATTGAACTGCCATATGATCTAGCTATACCACTTCTAGGGATATACCCTAGGAACACAAAAACACAATACAAAAATGCCCTCTGCATGCATGGGATATGGGGAGAAAGATACTCTCATTCACTGCTGTTGGGAATGGCATCTATATATAGTTTATATATA
Source organism: Suncus etruscus (assembly GCF_024139225.1). Lineage (NCBI taxonomy): Eukaryota > Metazoa > Chordata > Mammalia > Eulipotyphla > Soricidae > Suncus > Suncus etruscus. The sequence goes on from NC_064861.1 coordinate 44,292,730, forward strand.
ATGATATGTAGTTTTTAATATAATGTTTATATAATAAGACGGTAGTCCATTTTATTCTTAACATTAATTGGTTTTAATAGTGAAATTTTCTTCCAAAATAGGGGGCTGGCTACTGATAGGAAAGTTTCATATATATTTTTGAAAACTCTCTTAGTTGGTGTTTTTTTTGGGGGTTTGTTTAGTTTTTGGGCCACACCTGGGGCAGCCCAGGGCTTACTCCTGATTCTGCGCTCAGGGATAACTCATGATAGTGTTCAGGGGAACATATGAGTGCCAGGTATTGAACCCAGTTCAAAGCATTTAAGCAAGTTCTCTGCTTGTTGTACTATCTCTTTGATTCAGAAACACTCATAAGTTTTATTTAAGATTTACAGAAGCACAAGAAAGAAATGACCCAGTTTAAGTTAATCTCGAAAACTAAGTTGAATTATACTTTGTTTATAGGATCAAATGGATTTTGTCTGCCTGAGTTATTTACAAGATATTGTCATTTTTTTAGTTTAACAACTACATCTGCAAAATTAGTTTCTCTCTGTGAGACAATCACAAGTTTTAAATATTAAACCATGCATATCTCTGGGGGGCTATTATTTTTCCTATCTCACGTTGAGAACTTATATTCCTTTGCCCTTATTTTTTTGGGGGGGGCCACACCCGGCATTGCTCAGGGGTCACTCCTGGCTGTCTGCTCAGAAATAGCTCCTGGCAGGCACGGGGGACCATATGGGACACCGGGATTCGAACCAACCACCTTTGGCCCTGGATCGGCTGCTTGCAAGGCAAACACTGCTGTGCTATCTCTCCGGGCCCGCCCTTATTTTTTTTGACATAACATTAATTTATAACATTACATACATCTCAGGTATACAGCTTTATGCTCAGTATCTGCATATACAACATTATGGTCAACATCAAAAGACTAGTTTCCATCTACCACCATCATTTGGTCCCCTCTACCCATTTATTCATTCCCCTTCTCCCTCTGATAATCACCATGGTCAGAATATAAGAGGGTTTTTTTGGTTTTATTTGTTCATTTGCTTTTACTCATCTTCTGAAAGTATGTGATTACTAGGGTTCTATCCACAATTCCTAATTTACCTGTTCTAAATTGCTCTGATCAATAACCAGATTTTACTCAAGATTTCTAGTGTTGACAAAACATGACCAGAGGATGAATCACTCACCATAGATCATTGTTCTTAGTGTTTTGTAAACTTGAAATGCAGACTGTACTTTCAAAGTTCTGCATGAAGGTTCTTTCCTAATGACAGTATAGTAAATTGATGGCATAAGGAGATTGTTAGAAATACAGAAACTTAGGTTGCTAAGTCAGAACCTACAATTTTAACTAATTTCACAGGTGCTCTTTTGTAGGAAAACATAAGATGTGTTGCTCCTTCTATGAGTTTTAGTAGTAGTAGCAACAGAGAATATCTATGCATACTTTGCTTAACAAAGGCCAATTTTTTTACATTTTTATTTTTACATATTTTACATTATTTTTACATTTTGTTTTTACATTTTTTTAGTGGGCAGTTGTTAGTTCTGGGCTTGATATCAGGATATCCTGTTACAAGAGGGAGTAGTAGAGACTATTTGGTGTTTTGGAATAGCAGTTTTCTAAGAATCACCTCTTCTACTTCCTACCAACATTAGAGCAGAGGGTACGTATCAGGTCAGTGGGCTTTCTCTTTTGTAGCTTTTTCCTGCAGGAGTGGGCACTGTTCTGCCTTACAGAGTAGATGCCTCTCTCTTTAGTCTAGATTGAGATATTCAGTGTCCAGGATTTCCTCCTATGAAGAGCATTCATTTGGTCTGCCATTTGGTCTGCAATCATGCAGTGAAAATTCAGGACAGACATGGGTTCAGCAAGAGACCAAAAGGGTAGTTACAACTTAGGTTGGGGGGGAGGAAGAATTCAAGGTAGAAGGAAGGGAAAATCCCAAGAATCCACAGTATCTCAGATTTTGGTGCCTATTCCAGAACCCTACGATATCTTCCTGGACTACTCTGATTAGCTGTCATAGAAAAAATATTCCTCTGGTAAGAAAAAGCAGGTATCTTCCAATTCAGTGGCTAACAGGTCTAGAAGCCTATGATTTTGAAGAATCAGGGCATCAAGAGAACCCAACTGGGATGGACTTGCTGAGGTATTGTAGATGTTTCTTTTAAAGATGGGCAGTTTTGGGGACTGGAGTGATAGCACAGCAGGTAGTAGCATTTGCCTTGCATGAGGCCTTGTATTTCTGAGTGCAGAGACAGGTGTAACACCTGAGCATATCCAGGTATGGCAAACAAACAAAAAATAAAGCAAGTCAATTCTCTAGACAGCATCTGGAACTTATGCCCTGAGAACTCCAGTAGGGGCTTTGTCAGTCTGAGGTTTGCTTGGAGGTCAAAAAAATAAGAAAGAAGCATACTATTTAAAGTCCCCTTTGATGAAAATATTCAGGAAAGAGGAGGGTTGCCCCGTTTCAGTTTTAATCAGCATGGGGGTAAAGAGTGAATAGAATAAATTGATCAGATGGTGAAAGTATCCTCACAATCCATTCTATATTAGGGTCCTTTTCAGAAAGTAACTTTTTTACTTAAGACATATTTTGTGGGTGGCATATATATTTTTTATCTCTTTATAATTCTGCCTCGACACTTCTTCAGAAGTACTATGATTCAGAAGTTTATTTATCCTACTACTTTACAGAACCATTGGCGCCTGAAATCCTTGATGTAGAATAAGAGACAGTTCTATGGAGACAAGAGAGAAAAGTTTAAATGGAAGTAAACAAAAAATCCAGTTTGCAGTGCTGAGAATCATCGGTTTGACATCAATCAAAGCAGCTTGAGATGGCAGGTCCCAGGGTGCAGTGTCTCTCCTGGTCTCTGGTATTCAGAAAATCTAAGTCTGTTCTCTGTGGGGCTCTGTCTGAAAGCTATGTGGAGCTTTCCATTTCAGCTTGTGTAGTTCTCAGGGAAGGAGAGAACTAGTTTTCTGGGGTGTGTGTGAGTGGGGGCACCTAGACCCTGTTGTGCTCAAGGGTAGCTACCTTGTACTGCTTAGAGGTTGCTCCATGTTAATACCTGGGGACCCATGTGGTGTTGTGATTGAACCCAGGGCTCACAAATACAAAACATGTCCATGAGTCCTTTGTACTAGCTTTTCAATGACTAACTAGTTGTTTTTGTTTGCTTATTTGTTTGGGAGCCACACCTGTCAATGCACAGGTGTTACTTCTGGTTCTGTGTTCAGGTGTTAATCCCAGTGGTGCCTGTGGTGCTTGGTGGTACCATATACAGTGCTGGAAAGAGATGAAATGTCAGCTGCATGCTGAAGATAAGTAATTCCTGTACTATCTCTCCATCTGGAATTTAGTTTTTAATCAATGTGAGGCAACTAGAAATGTTAGTTTAGAAAGTCATAAAATTTTTTTTAAAAAATTCAGGATTTATTCCAGTTTATAACCAAAAACTTTTAAAAGGATTAAGAGAACAAGAATCTGATCTCTACAAAAATATCTTTTGCCAAAACACATTTTTTTTACTTTGCTCCTTCACCCCTATGCCATCAAATAGAATGCAAACTAAATCTATGCTAATCTAGGTCAGTTATTTTGCATAAACCCTGCCAGTTACTTGTGTTCTTTTAATTTGCCTTGCTGTTTTATTTAATTAAGAAATTAAAAAAAAAAAAGAGTTTCTAAGTGAGCTTTCTGGCCAGGAGTTGGTCATTTACTCTTTTTTTTTTTTTCAGGAATACATCTTCACTGACCAGGATTATTTAAGTAGGGGCTGCAGATTTTTCATAGTTGTACAACGAGGCCCCCAAAAAAGAGGTTACATTTCTTAGCTAAGACATGACTCAGGTGTCAGTTCACCTGGCACATGAGTGAAGTACAGTTATATAAAGTCACTGTTAATAGGGAAAGATTGGAAATGAGAATTCCAAGGCTAAGGTCTAGCAGTGATCTAGCATTTTGGGGGGAATCCAGTAGGTGATGTTAAACTGGGTGCACTGGAAGGAGAACAGAAGAAAGAGACCCATTAGGAAGCAGTTGCAAAACGGTGGGCAGGGCCATGGGTTCAGCTCAGGATAGGAACTTCGGGAAGGATAGTGGTGAGAGTCACGGAAGGAAGAGCTTGGCAGTGTGTGTGTGTGTGTGTGTGTGTGTGTGTGTGTGTGTGTGTGTGTGTGTGTGTGCATGTGTGTGTTTTGTGTGACAGCCACTCTCATCTGTGAAGGTTGCCTGAGTTTTCTCCTTCAGGTTTAGCCAGCCCAGGCCCAGCCCTAATTTCTGCACATCTGTTGGTGGTCACTGAGCAGTTCTGGGTGATGGGCAGGCTTTTTCTTCACTATCTGTTGCTGCTTCATCCCATCTGCTGCCATCTAATACTACAGAAAGGAAGGCTTTCTGGACCCCCACACATGCCAGCCAGGGCTGGGGTGGCCAGGGTAAGTGGCTAGGCCAGGAGCTGAAATCTGGCAGGTTCTCCACTCTGTGGACTTACTGGCTCCAGCTGACTGACCCTGGGCTCCCCCCAGAGTCTCTCTCCTGCTTCCACAGGAATCAAACCTGCTTGGTCCTGTTTTCTCCAAATCAGTTGAAAAGTTTAGAATCTCTGCTAGGTGTCAGGTATCTTCCAGTGCCTTGAAAGGTGATTTTCTAAAAGCAGATCAAACGGTTTTGACATTTGCTGCTGTGCCATTTAACGTCCTACTATTGGCTCACTGCTGGTCTCAGAGGCTCCACCGACGGCAGATAAATGTTGAAACGGCATCTTCTTGCCGACTCAGGAGCCTGTTTGGGGGCTGTGGCGAGAGAGAAACTTACTCTGTAGAAGTTACTCGGAGGCTTTATCTTGGCCCACAGTTTCTTGTTTCATGAAAGCCAGGCCTGGCCCCCAGTTGAATTCAATGCACACATTTTTTTCATTTGTTGGAATTTGCACAAACATGTCTGGGGCCCTGCCGCCTGTAGGTTCTTATGCTTAGTGAAATAATCTCCTGACACTGCCTTCAAAGGGCTCCACACCACTCCACCTCCAGCTCTGTTCCCACCTTCCAGCATGCGAGCTGGGCATGGGAAGAGTGTGGGTCTTGGGGGGACATTTGCCCACTGTGCTGTTGGCCCCGAGTCACAGAAAGGGCCTGAAAGTCAAGGAAAGGAGTCCAATGAAGTCTGGTGTAGGGGACAGTGAGGTGGGGCAGGACATCATGGAGATGTATGCCCACTTTCTGAGGGGCAGCCGGCTTCAGCAGGGCACTGTGGTTGGCTGTACTAGCCCCTACAAAGCTGCCACTTTCCATTGGCATTCTAAAAATGTGAAATCTCTTCATTTTTGAATGTTGGCCCAGGCTCTTTTCAAACACTTTGTGGGCCAAACCAAACCTGTCTGTCTGGGGGTGAGGGTATGTGGGGGCTGCCTTTTGCCCAACTTTGGCCACTGAAGCATAGATAAGGGGGGTGCAGAGTGGCAGCTGGAACTGTGGTTGGCTCTGACAGCAGGCAGCTGAGGCCCTTTCCCCTAAGATCCACTCACTTTTCTTCACTAGGTCCCTCTCTCATCTATCACTAGAAAGTCACTTCCAGAAATGAGACAAACCATGTATCCTTCCACAGGGCTTGTGTTTCCATAAGGGAGATCTCAAGGTCTTCCATGATGTGATTTTTGACAAAGGCACAAGTCAGTGCAAAAGGCCTTCTCTAAATGTCCCTGACAGACTAGGCCACTGTGCCCTGTAGTTCCAAGGTAGGGCTCCCCTAAACACCCATGGAATAAGTTCTTGTTTTCCCAAAGACTTCTGAGGTCCCACAGTGGAACTGAGTCCCCAGAAACAACTCTGGGCCTCACTCTTGGTGCTTCCAGTGTGAAATTTCCAAGCAGACTCCAGCTCTGGTTGCTGGCTGGGTGGACTGCGTGTCTGTCTCCCCAAGGGCACAATAAAATAAAATCAAGTCTCCAGTTTTTCATCTGGACTGGGTGTGGGTGTAGAAGGGGTTTTGCTCCAAGGAGAGGGAGGCATGATCCTCTTTATGTCCTGCTGGGACAGAGGCCAATGGTCAGTGTCCTCTCTCCCTCCCCTGCTCCCAGCCAGGTCTTGGTTCTGCCCTCATGGCCCCTCATGTGCTGCCTGTCAGAGTCCCAACCACCAAATTAGCTCTTTGTGATTTGATTTGGCTTTTATTGGCTCAAGCTGGATGTTGGAGATGGAGCCAGATGTGAGGCCGGGGCACCACTTGAAAGGCCAGGTAATTAGCAGCATCTGCCTTTGCCTTCTTATCTTGACAGGAGGACACACAGAGCCGTGACCTGGGAGCTGGGCGGCAGCTGCCTTCTCCACATTAAATGAGGCAAAGGTCAAAGGGGACCATGGTTGGTCTGGAATGCTGCCATCTGTGCATGTGCGAGTGTGCACACACACATATGTGTTCAGACACACGTGCGTGAGCATACGGAGGAATTATCCCCTCTACTTACTGCTCTCTTGCCCCCAGACTTAGGGAAACTTGTCGATCAACCTCTCAGCCTCTGGGATGAAATTATGACGTTAAAATAGAGATGATACTCTTTAATGAAAGTTTTATTGAAAATTATTATTTCAATTTAAAAATAATATGACTCATGATATTACTGGTGATATTATCCCCTACCAGGAAGAGTGGTCTACATCAAAAAGACCGGAAACAAGGGGCTGGCAATATAGAGCAGGTAGGATGTTTGCTTTGCATGTAACCAACATCAGTTTGATCCCTGGTGTCCCATATGGCCCCTTGAACACTGCCAGGAGTGATTCCTGAGTGCAGAGACTGGAGTAACTCTTAAGTACAGGTGGATGTGGTCAAAAACAAAATAACCAGAAATGTGACCCAGTTCTATCTCCAGCACCACCTGCTGTCTTGAGGTGCAAACTTGGGTAGCACTACACCCTTGGTCGTGCATTGAACTACTTGCTTGGTTGCCAAAAATTACAGGTACCAGGACCACTGAGCATGTCATGGATGCCTCCCTCTCTGCTTTGCCCCCCAAATAAAACAGAAACAGCTAGTGTGGGTGGAGGAAATAGTTCCTTTATTTCCTGTTGGTAGGATACTTGGTGTAGCTCTTGTAGAAAATGGCATAGAAACTTCAATTAGATTTCCAAATAAAACTCCTGTGTGGCCCAGCCATTCTATTCTTTAGAATCTATATGAAGAGGGGCCTGAGTGATGGCACAAGCGGTAAGGCATCTGCCTTGCCCATGCTAGCCTAGGATGGACTGCGGTTTGATCCCTCGGCATCCTATATGGTCCCCAAGCCAGGAGCAATTTCTGAGGGCATAGCCAGTAATAACCCCTGAGCGTCACCAGGTGTGGCCCCAAAACTCTCCAAAAATCTATCTGAAGAACACAAAAATATTAATTTGAAAAGATATGTGTATATATTGCAGCACTATTTTTTAACAGTGCTATTTACAGCACCATTTACAATAGCCAAAATCTGGAAGTAACCCAAGTGTCCAATGATGGATGAGTAAATGAAGGACTTGTAAGATATATACACAACGTAATACTATTCATATATAAGAAAAAATAAAATCTTTTCATTTGCTACTACTTGGATGGAGCTAGGATGTGTCATGTTAAACAAAATAAGTCAGAAAGAGAAAGACAAATACCAGATGATCTCACTCATATGTTGTATATAAGAAACAAAGCAAGGGAACAGCTGGTGCCTAAGAGCTGCAGCCCTTAACTTTCAAGTACAGAACAGAGGTTGGAGAGAGGAGTGGGAGGAAGAGAAAGACTTGAAGTGGTAGAGGATCTTGGGCACTTTAGGGGTGTTGAGGGCAGTAAATATACACATGATAAACATAAATGTAAATTAACTTTATTATTATCATGTTAACCCAACTATAAATGAAATATTTTCTTTAAAAATTTTTATATGGTGGGTCTGAGTGATAGTACTGCAGATAGGGTGTTTATGTTATAAGTGGTCAAGATGGGTTTTATCCCTGGCATTCCATATGGCCCCCCAGTGCCACTGGGAATGATTTTCGAGTGCAGAACCAGGACTAACTCTTGAGCACCACTAGATGACATCCCAAAAAACAAAGCAAATAAAATTTTTTTTCCATATGGACAAATAGATAGATCTTAAGTGTCCATTTTGTTAAGTTTTCACAAATGAATAAACGTGTATAGCTCATATCTCAGTGAAAGCATAAAACCAAATATTTCTTTCTACTTCTTTCTAATGGACTTCCACTTGTCCCCAGAGGCACCCTAGTTCTGATTTCTATCACTGTTGATTAATTTTTTGACACTCTCCTAGTCATGTCTCACACCTCATAGTATGATGTAAATGGTTAATTAATTAACTAAGTTAATTAATTTTTTAGATTCTTTGATGAACACCCACCAACCTATTTGAAATGACTGCCAGCAGTTGCTTCGTACCCTGTTCACTACTGAAGAACAGGACCACATATTGGCAGCAGCCCGAAGAAATGTGATAGGATTAGAGGGCTTGGTGACGACCAGACCTGATGTTATTGATGACACTTTCCCCTTGTGGAAACTGGATTGGGACCCCAACACGTACCAAGATACATTTTCAGGATGGGTGGAAGCTTACCCATGCAAGAAGGAAACAGCCCAGGTGGTGGCTAAGAAGATATTAGATGACATCTTCCCCCGATTTGGACTTCCTCAGGTAATTGGGTCAGACACGGACCTGCTTTTATGGCCCAACTCGGCTAGCTGCCATCGTTGCCCTACAAAGCCAAGTCTGGAAGGGACTCAGACAGGCATATGAACCCAGAGAACTGACGGTGCCTCACCCCTTCAAGCCGGGAGACCAGGTCCTGGTGAGACGGACTGGACCCTGGCCAGCCAGAATAAAGAACTCACTTGAGCTTTTGCCTGAGTGACTGTCTCTTCATTTCTCTGCATCGGAGCAGCATCTGACTAACGAGCCTTACAATTCCATGGTGTGAGGTACCAAAGTCAGGTGTATCCAGTTGTAGCTTGGTGGGTACTTGTATTGTTTTTGGTTTTTGGCTTTATTGAAAAAAAGTAATAATTTTCTATGATGGCCTCACAAATTACCTTTCATTTCATGGCCTAAAACCAAGCTGTAAGGTGTATTACTTCCCAGGCCTATGGACTAGACCTGACTGAAACCTGCTTGTGCCTCATTGAATTGCTTGTGACACTCAATTCTGTGTAGTTTTAGAACTGAGGCCCTCAGATACTTGGGGTCCCCTCAGTCTCTGCTCTTTGGCCCTTGGCACCATTGTCAACATCTTCCTGGCTCCCAGGAACTCATTTGCTGGCCTTCAAATCTCCCTCTCTTCATCTTGGTATGGGGCTCACTGAGATAAGTCCAACCTCTCAGGATAACCTCACTTTGAGTTAATTTAAAGCCAGGAACTAGGAACATTTGCACATGGGCCCCAAGGACATACCCTGGCCATGACATTGCTTTCCCACTAGTCTCACAATCAGAGGAGAGGTGTTGGGGCATAGTGGAATTCTGCCTACCACAGGCAAACATGAACATCCTGAAATTCTCTGAAATTCACATGTGCCTCTTTGATAAAAAGAGTATTTCCCTGCCCGTTGTGCATCACATGTTCATGGAGCACCTGGTGCTAAACCATTCGTAGACGACCTGCTTCTGGGTCGGGGTTTTGTATGTAGCAGAGCAGCTCCCTCATTGCAATCTATTGAAAGTCAGCCCTCACACAGGGTTTGTGAAAAAAAAAAAAAAAGAAAAAAGAAAAAAAAAAGAGTATTTCCCATTGAGCTCAAAGACCATCATCCCACTTATGAAAGAAACAGTTCTTTCTAAAACTTTTATCTTCTACCAGGACCTGATTTACATGAGAGAGGCTGCTGTATTTATGCATTTTAGCTTGTGGTCCAAGGCAGAATTTTGACCAGTCCCAGGCCCTTCTTTTCTTTCCATCGAGTACAGTGACTGGTTACAGACTATTGTCCTACAGAAAACCCCAGTCTCTGTGTTGGTGTTACTTCCTCCTGTGATCCACTAAGCTTGTTTCTTTACCTCCTTTTGTCCTGTGAGCTAGAAGTCAAATAGGAAGTCTGATTTACTCCATGGTAACGGTTCTCTGTTGAAGTGATGGGAGACCAGAGTGTCATACTGTAGCCTTGGGACAGGTGATTTCTGGTTGTCCCACCATTAATCATGCATGGTAGGGACCTCTCCAGGTCTGCTACCTCCTTTGGGGCCAGCGGGAACTCTGCATAATTGGCTCCCATTGTGTATCTCCTGGGTTGAACTCTCAACTGGTCGTTCTTGACTGTAGCCATGTTTCCACCCATGGGGATCACTTAGCCTGTCTAGTTCAGGAAGCCTGTATTTCATCTGAAACCGGACTGTCTGACTTTGGTCCCTGGAGCCTGACCCCTTTCAATGGAGCCATCTTAGAAGACCCTCACAGGTTCAGGGGACAGGGGAAATAGGGCTGGAAGGGATTGGGGTTCCTGTCCTATTGCAGCCTGAGTGTGAGATTTCTTTTCACATGACTTCTCCACTGTCTCCAGGAGCCAGAGAAAATCACCATGTCATCTCCAGGCCCTGGAGCATGTCACGGTCATCCCAATGTTGTGTGTGTGTGTGTGTGTGTGTGTGTGTGTGTGTGTGTGATTTAAGCACTGTGGTTAGAAAATTGTTCATTGTTGGGTTTCAGTATTATAATGTACATAATGTATAATGTACAACCTTTGCCTAAAGATACAACTGCTGGGCCAGTGAATAGTTGAAAGCTCATCACTGGGCTCTGGGGCTTTCTGAAATCTGTACTTGACTTTGGGCTCCCTTGCCCTCCTGAGGCCAGAGTCTATTCGGGAGAATAGCTATGCACTGGGAGGCCACTCAGTGGGTCCCTGTCTCATGTCTTCTTTTACTGGGAACCCACTTGGACATGTGCTATGATTCTTTCACCAGAGCAGGTGTGGCTATGGCAGAGAGTGTGTGCTGAGACTGACTTCTGCCCATTTGCTGGTCTGAACACTCCCAGTCTGTCATATTCCACGCCTGTGACAATGAACCAGCCGCTGAGAGCTACCACCAGAGACACTTGCATCAAGGCTCATCAGATAGTGACCACGGGGACACTTGTGTCAGTTTGAGTGGGACGCACAGTCCCCAGACACTCTTCCTTCCCTGGGCCTCTCTTCTAGAAATCGACAGCACAGCTGGGCTCCAACTCCAGGCCAGCTGCCCCTCCTGCAGAGAAATCTGCCTTTTATTTAGAGATTCTATTTCTTTCTCATTGAGAAGTCTTTGTGGTAGCAATTAAGGCATTCTTTCATCCCCTTGTGTCTGAGGAGTCAGGAGTTTGGGGCCATGTAGGGGAGCTTCATAGCTCTTTCTTAACTGATCCCTAAGGCAGAGGCACTTTGTGCAGGGAGGAGGGCACTGAAGAAGGGCATTTGGCAGGAGACTCTGGGTAGTTCTGGTGGCACTCTGAGGGGTTCACTTTGTGCCTGCATATTGCCTGGGTCATCTCACTGTTTTGTACTACCACTTCACTGGAAAAATGCAATGTCAGCTCTAGTTTGTAGGAGAAAACAGGCTCACCAAGGTTTTAGTCTTGCTTAAGACCAGTGGGGTATGGTCCCCTGGAGATAATACAGTGGTGGCGTATAACAATAATAATAAAACTATGTTTTATTAATATCATTAATAAATTAACCATTATCAAAGCATCAGTTAATCAATGTTATTATAAGTTATTGATATTATTGAGTATGTATTAATAATGTGTAGCATAATAATGCAGTGCCAGGTGATGACCTGGCATAGAGTCAAGTGATCTGCCTCAATCCTTGGCATCCCTGAGTATTACCACAAGTGATCCATGAGCACAGAACCAGGAATAAACTCTGAGCACTGCCAGTGTGGCCAGCAAACAAAAATAGCCCAATGGAGCAATTGGTAATAGAGCCTGTGTAGAACCTAGTTTGGCTTCTCAACAGGACTGTGTCACATTTGTTTATATTGTCACCAGAGCATGTTTCTTCAGGGTCTTTATTAAAGGACCCAGAGTTTAGTGTCCCTCCTGCCATGTTTTGCACAATTTAGACCTTTCTTTTCTCATAGCATCTTTGAGGTCTGCATGAAGCCCCATGTAGAGGCATAGCTTCTGTGGCTGAGGGGTACCAAATAGTCCTGAGCACAGCTCGAGTGCTCTGTAATGGGTTCTCTGCCACTCTCAAGTTGCATCTTCTACCATTCCTGTCCTCAGTAGATCTGCATCTCCAGGGGTCCTGCTGCCAGGGCCAGAGAGATTTTCTCTGGTGATGCCCCCTTGACTGCAGTGCTGTCTCTCAGTTTACACTTGAGACTCCTCTCCCCTGATCCTGGGTGAACACTATCCCCTGATTCTGGGGTAAACACTGCTTTCTTCATTCAGGATGCTGACAAAATTGCATGCCAATATTTTTTTTAAGATTGGGAAACAGGTATTTGCTTCGGCAGCACATATACTAAAATTGGAATGATACAGAGAAGATTAGCATGGCCCCTGTGCAAGGATGACATGCAAATTCATGAAGTGTTCCATATTAAAAAAAAAAAGACTGGGAAACAGTTTAATGCTGAGAATTCTAGTGAATCACTGTAACAAATGTTCTATGTCCATCTCCCCAGACCAAACTATTGCACAAATTTCTTATCTTTATCTTCATTTTATTTACTTAAAACTATTATCCACACAAGAGTAGACACAAACTAGGAATTATTTTTACCCTGGTTTGTTTGTTTACTTTGTTTATTTATATACCTCTTATGAGGGAAACCATCTGTAACTGTCTCATTCCAGGGTTATGCCACTGAACATAATTGTTTCAGATTCCATCCATGCTATTAAGAGCAAGATTTTGCCTTTTTAACTTGTGGGGAAATATTCCATTGAGTAGACAGGTCACATCTTCATCCAGTGTCTAGCAATGGACATTATAAGCCTTTAGGTTTGTTGGCAAACTAGGCAATAACTAGGCTAGTAATACTGTTGTGAACATCAGGGTTGAGAAACCTCCCCAAATTAGTGCTTCATATTCTCTGGTCACTGGTCTATCTGTTATTATTCTTTCTTTGGGGGAGCAGTTATGCCACCCATGGGGAGTCTCAGTGTAGGCCATTGTCAATGTTGTCTTGGTCCCAATGGTGCTCTACCAGTACTGGGAATTGAACTATGTCTTAAGTAATCGAGGCATGTACTTCAGCACATTGTGTTGTGGCCTCTGTTTGAACTTTTTTTTTTTTTTTTTGTGGTTTTTGGGTCACACCCAGCAGTGCTCAGGGGTTTTTCCTGGCTCTGTGCTCAGAAACTGCTCCTGGCAGGCACGGGGGACCATATGGGATGCCAGGATTCGAACCGATGACCTTCTGCATGAAAGGTAAACGCCTTACCTCCATGCCACCTCTCTGGCCCCCCGTTTGAACTTTTTAAGGAAAATCTCTGTACCATTTCCCACAAAGGTTACATTGATCCACAGTGGTTTCCTTTTCTCTACTGTCTTGCCAGCATTTGTTGTTAGCAATCTGTTTTTGTTTTTGTTTTGGGGTCATACCAAGATATGCTCCAACTTTCTCCTGGCTTTGTGCTGAGGAATGAACTCAAGGCTTCACACAGCAAGCCCTGAGTCACAAACAACATCCTCACCTGGTATTCTGATCCCTTTTCGAGAAAACCTTTGATGACTGGAAAGTGAGGTCCACATGCCCAGGCTCTCTGGTCTTGAACAAGGATGATTTTTAAAGGCTGTGCCAGTCCAACATCTCTGAGGACCTCTGGCTGTGTTCAGAGTGCAAAACAGAGTGGCAGCTATCAAACCTAGGTTGGCCACTTGCCTGCAAGGCAAACACCCTTCCCACCATACTGTCTGGCCTGCATGTTTGCAATCTTTTTTGGTATATCTTCCTCCCACAATTTCTAAGAGAAATAAAAGCCCATTTTACTAAGAGCAGTCTCCTTCCTGAAGTCTTTTCCATTTATTCTTTTTCTTCCTTTCTAGAAGCTGCTACTAAAACAAATTTGCTGAGTTGATCTTCACCAGTGCTGATGCTTCAGTCTTGTAGTCTCATCTAGAAATAAATGGAATATAATATCATTTTCCAAATCTAAGACTTTATTCACATTTGTGTCTTCTTGTGCCATGGCTCTTTTGCATATTCATATTTTGGAGATTTTTGCTGGTGTACCTTGTCCCAGCTTCTTCCTTTTAGGATCTGCATGAATCTCTACTTGTGAGCAGGTTGTAGAGTATATGAGATTCCTACATGGTCCATTAGGCTTGGTTTTCTCAGGTGTAAGATCTGAAGACAGGCTCAGAAGCCTGGATGTGAAACAGGAAGAAGGAGTGAGGGAGCTGGGCTGGGAGAAGAGAGAGGCTGACAGGGATGTTCTGGATATCTGCTTTCCAAGGGGGGCAGGGCTGGAGCTGGAACAGTCTTTCCAAGCCAAGACCAGGGCCCGGGCACCTCTGCCCTTCATTCTCCAGTTATTGGACAAAGGTTGCCTTGGAAAAAAGGACATTGGGTGAAGCTATGTTTACGCCTCAGGAATAGAGCCCCTTCCTCTCATGTGAAGCCTTGAGTTCCCTCCCCAGCACCTACTTGCTTTGTAGAAAGTGGCCTTTGCACTGATCTCCTTTGCACAGGAATGACCCCCTAGTATATCGCAACCTGGTGTGTAACCTGGACAGCAGGAACAGAGGAAGAAGGAGGGAAAGGGGAGAAGCAGGCAGTGAGTGCCCTGCTTGTTGGAGGCCTAGAAGAGGCAGCTGCATTCCAGAGAGTGAGCATTAGCACGCTCCCTCCCCACTGCAGACAGGGTGCCCCCATGAGGCTTTGGGGGTCTCAGGAGGTCCCAACTTCCATGTCTTCAGTAACCATTAACTCTGGTTTGGAGCAAGATGCAACTAGGGGGCTCTGTTCTGCTCCCCATGCTATGTGACACGTAAGGCTGCTGTGGCGAGTGGGGCATTAGGGGTGATGCTCCCCAGTGGGTTCTGTGTGTGGTCTAATCACTCTGCCCCTTGGGTCAGCTGCTGCTGCAGCAGACGCTGTGGTGCAGAGCTATTTCTGATTCAAGGAGGTGCCATGCGGAGTTTATGGTCAGCCAGTTTATGGCTCTTCTATAAAGAAGATATCACTGGCATTGAAAAGGTATACACCTGTTTTTTTTTCTTGTCTTTTTTGGGGGGTGCACACCTAGAAGTCTCTTGGTTCATTCATGGCAGTGTTTGGGGATCACTTGGTACAGGAATCAAACCTGGGCCTCTCACACACAAAACATGTGTTCTAGCCAACTGAACCATCTCCTCAACTCTGTTCTGGACTTCTTTCATCCAAGCTAGTTCATGGAGGTTCATGCATGTTGTAGCAGGTATCTGTCCTCGGCATTTTATTGTGACTGTGTGATATTACACCCTGGGGCAGATCATGTTTTCTTTTTCTGTTGTCTTCCTTCCACATTTTGTTAGTGCTAAAGGCTTACAGTTTGTAAACCATTTTTCTTGATTTTGGCTTTATACCCAGGAATGGAATGAATGGATTGTGTGGTGTATCTTTTCAAACTAGGGAGAACTGGGGACTAGAGAGACCTTACAGTAGGTAGGGTGCTTACCTCATATGCAGCCAACCAGAGTTCAATTGCCGAACCATCCCTGAGCTCACCAGGAGTGATTCTTGAGGGCAGAGCCAGGAGTAAGTCCTGAGTACTTCTGGGTGTGGCCTCCTCAAACTCCCAAACTGGGGGAATTGCAAACTAGCACCCACAATCTTCCCAGGTTAGTGCTGTCAGGGCTGGTATGGACCTCTCCAAGATTAACTCAGGCTCTTGTTTCTCTAATCTGGCCATGTTAGTGGCTGCCAAATGAGGCCTTTGGGATTTTTGATTAGGTTTTCTCTGCAGACTAATAATATTGAGCATCTTTTTGTTTGCTTGTTTTTGTGTTTGCTTTTGTTGTTTGGGCCACACCTGGCAGTGCTCAAGACTTATGTCTTGCTCTGTGCTCAGGAAAATTCCAGCTGGGGCTTGGGGGTCTAAATATGGTGCCAGAGATCAAGCCCAGGGCTGACTGACTTATTGTCTTAATAAAGATTTCCTTTTGAGGGGGCACGCTTGGTGGTGATTAAAGCTAACTCTTGGTTCTGAGCTCAGGGATCACTCTTTGTGGGACTCAAGAGAACTGTATGTTGGGGATTGAACCCAGGTCAGCCATGTGTGCAGCAGTGACTTTCCTGCTCTCTAGCTCCAGATTTCTGTTTCTAACTTTCTTGTCTCTTCCCTGAGAACCCAGCTTGCAGCAGACAGGAGAGCACTGGATGGGTGCCGTGGGGAGCCTGGCTCTGCCTTTCTCAACTCTGCATCACTTTTTCTGTTTCTCTGGGACCTTCCCTCCCCCACTGCACCCTGAGTCTGGCCTCAGTTTCTGGGAACACACTACATCTATAGTGCCTGTAATTCTTCCTATTCAATAAAAGCACATACACACACAAAATGTCAGCTTGACCCCAAACCATGGCAACGTCCCTGTAAGCAGACACAGTCACTTTTAACAGAGTTTTCTGGGTACTGGCAAGCACTCTCTGTGCCCCCATAGCCGCTGATAATGACAGGCAGGGCTGGTGTGGGTGGGCCATGTTTAGCTGTAGGGAAAGACATTCAGCCATTTCCACTCTCCCTGCTCCCTTCTCTGAAGAAATATTCCTTTTGTTGTTCTTTTCTCTCCAATCTAGATTGCAATTTCCCCAGGATAGTGTTTCCTCTCATCTCTACCTGGTGCTATTACCCAGCCAGATGCACAGTCAGGCCTCAGCAGGGATTTGCTTTTGCCACAAAATTTTCTTTGCAATGAGGTGGATCCTGGGGAATAAGTCTGATGGCCTGTGAGCTGAATGAGACCAAGGCATGGTTTTACTTATTCTCTGGGCCTGGGGTGGTGCACACACACACACATATATAACAGGTGGTACCTAATGGAGCATAAGTTTGGTCTTTGTCCTTGGCTCCATCAGAGCATCTGGCAACCTGTGATTTTTTGAAGACAGGCCTGTCTTCAGGATTCTAATGAGTCCTCCATTGGGATCATGGAATTTGCTAAATGCCGATTCAGGGTGGGGACCCAGGAAACTTCACTTCGGGTGTCATCCTTGCACAAGGGACATGCTAGTCTTCTCTGTATTGTTCCAATTTTGTATATGTGCTGCCGAAGAGAGGACCCAGGAAACTTCACTTTGGGAGCTGGGAAATGAAAGTAATCAGGTACTTTACACCAGAGTTGACTAGTTGACCTGGCTGGCTTGTTGGGGCTAGGGCTCCCCTACCTCTCATGCTATTTCATGTGCACCCTCTCAGCCCCTTGCTAGATCATGGAATGGCATATCTGAATGGCATATCTGCTTGTTTTTCTTCAGCCCAGGGTATTGAGTGGCTCTTTCACTTGCCAGAAGCTCCAAACATGCTCTCAGAATGGGGGTTGGCCTCCAGAAAAACCCTGGTGGTGAGAAAGGACAACTTGCAGCCCTTCATCCCTCTTCAGGGCCAGGGACTCAGGATGCATAATCAAAACTCTTGAACAAAGATATTAGGAGATCTTCAGCTGGAGGTGAAGGTTAGAGTGCTGGGAAGGAGGCACCTGGGAGATGGCTAGGGGGCTCTGCTTTCCCACCCTTTGCAGCTCTCTCATGGGCTGGTCCTCAGTGCACCCTTCATAAAGAAATGTGTGGTGTAGAAGCCTATTGGAGTGAGGACTTGAGGCTAAAAGGGGAGTGTATGCTCATACAAAAGCGGCAAGGCACAGTATGCTATATGTCTCTCAGGGAAGCATGTACTGGCACCCTCTCTTTGGGGTCTCCAGAGAGATCCTCCAGGGAGTTCCTCCAGGTGTTACTTCCTGAGAGAAGTACTTGACGTTCCTTCTGAGAACAAGCACCAATCTGCTCTCTTTCTTCGGCTTTGTTTCCATATCAACCTATTTTGCTATTGGGATAAATGATTGCTTTTAGATCATTTATCTTGTATAAGACCTGGCCTGAGTTCTAGGAATCACTCCAGGTGATTACAAAACTTGATCACACAGTAGAAACTTTTGTATGTGTGGTTGCTAGGGCAGTAGTATGGTCCCTATTTTTGATTGGCATCTGAAATGAAGGTGGCACTGTGAGACTGAATACTTCAAACTCAGGTAGTCAGAGCCCAAATTAAGCCCAATTTGGGAGCCTGAAAGAGAGATTCATGGGCTGAACACATGCTTTGTCTACAGGAGTTCTGAGTCTGACCCAATGGTCCCTGAGCACCAAATTGAGAGTAGCATAAGAACACCATTGACTGTGGCCACCCCTCCCCCCCAAACAAAAGCGAAAACAAATTTTTGGACATCAGTTGGCTCTGCAGGACTGGAGAACCACTGTCAGTAAAATCCACATAGAGGCCCTGAAATATTTGTTAAGTGAACAAAGAACAATAGTTAACACAGACACATGCCCTCTGTCCAGTGCCAAACGCTTTACATTGGACTCATTCAAAAACTCTCTTCGATTAAGTTCCTACATGTCATGTGTGCGGCTCTGTATTGGGGTACAGCTGCCAGCAATTAGGTTGATGCCACACTCTGATTTCAGCACCTACTTCATGCTAGGAGCTGGGACTGGGCACAGCTGTGAGCAATTCAAGGCTACCCGGCAAGCATGTTGGCCCTAAGGCTTTAGTTGCCACTGAGTCCAGGAGTGGGGTGTAGCAGTGACCCCAGCCTGCACATGTGGCCGTGGAGGTGAAGCCTCTGATTCTGTTCACTTCACAAGTCAGCAAACAGATTCAGAAAGGTTCACTGTGCTTTACCAACTCACATGGGCACCGAAACAAGGCCCATCCCCACCCCTTGGCCCCTGGAGCCCAAAGTCGGCCTCCTCTCCCCCTGGCCTAAACCAAGTGCTAATGTTGGGGTGGGCAAGCTCTTGAGGCTTCTCACAACCCCTCCACCCTAGGCAAGCTTCCCTCTTCTGGGTCCCCCAGCCCCACTCCCTCTTCCCAGGTATACAAGGTCCAACCACAGCCGGCGGTGTTTCTGAGCGACACCCCAAGTGTCGTAATATGTTTTTGTGCACAAAACCCCGTGTTCAGCAAATTGCTGTGACCAAAACCCTCTCCAGTTACCTGCTGCATCAGAGGTATGTTCTGTGGTGCTGCCAAGCAAAGCAGAGAATAATACTTCTAAGAATTTTAACCATTAGATAGAAAAAGCAGAGCCCTGGCAGCCCCTGGCAGGGGCTGCTGAGCAGGAACCAGATACAAAGCAAACAAGGCAGGCTCTTCCCACATGCCAGCTCCTGTTTTTCCTGGTGATGCTGGCCTGGTTGCTCTGGCCTGGGCACAGGTCACTGGCAACCTGGTGGTGCCGCTGTGCAGAGTGTGCAGAGCCGGAAGTGACAGCTGCAGAGGGCTCAGCGTGTATAGCACTCTGCTGGTCTTACTGATGCCCAGCACCTGGCTGACAGCTGACCTGATCTGTTGTACCAAAGACGAACTCTGAGCCTTGCACAGCTGGTCCTGATAAGACCCACTTCCCTTCTGAGGAATGGGAAAACCAAGGCATAGAGAACCAAGTGGATCATGTTACCATCATTGGCATCGAAATAACTGGGATATTTGGGAATACACAGTGCTGGTAGGAGCTGAGCAGAGGGCCCTGACCCCGAGGATCTGCCATTGCATGAAGGAAGCGTCCAATGGGGACACAATCTTAGGTGACATGAGTGCAGGATAATCTCTTTGGGGGTGCTTTGGATCTGTTTTGAGTTGAGGGTGGAGCAGGAGGATAGTAGGAAGCAGAGAAGTGAGAGAGAGTCTGTAGGTAGAGGGTACAGGTGTGGAGTGCAGGTGGGGACCAGGCTGCAGGGCACTTTAGGCTGAGGTTAGAGGGCAACAAGTAACCTTGAACACTCAGGGAGTGGGTGGCTCCATCAGCTCACCTGTTATCTGCCCCTGGACACAGAGGGTGAGGCCTGGGGAGCAGCAGGAGCCCTTTTATAGTCCTTGCAATGGTCCAGAGAGAGGACTGGGCTTGTGAGCAGGACCCCATTGGAAGCAGAAAGAAGTGGTGGGTCTGAAAGGTGGGCTCAAAAGTCATGATCCAAAGTTCCTAGGGAACACACACACACTTGCATGCACACAATGACACACATGCACGCACACACATGTACATACACACGTACTTGATCCTGTTCCGCACATTTCCTGCATGTCAACTCATACCCAAATGCCCATGGCCACCAAAGGGCAGGAGGATGCCGTGCTGGACTCATCCTGTTCAGTGTGGTCTTGCCTCTCCTGCGGGGCCAAGGTTGTCTTCTGAGGTGTACCTCTTCACTGCCTGGCACTAGTGGGCTGGCTCAGTTCTTGAGAGCAGTCCTGCTCATTCCAGCTGCCTCTCGCAGTTCTGTGCTGGCTCATCTCAGGGCTTTACAGAGACGAACTTGGTGTGGTTGAAGGAGATGGGGCCAGAGTTGCCATCCTTTGAACTTTCATCTGGGAGAGAGGCTGGGGACTAAGTCAGAGGACTTAAAGTTGATCATACTGATGCCCAGATCTTGGACTTCTGACCTCCAGCCAGGCCTGAGCAGAACCTTTTGTGGCATCAGTCATCCTGTTGCATTGCTGTCAGGGAGCCCGAACAGCCTAAGACAGAGCAGACCAGGATGATTGGAATACAAGACACAGCTGTACCTTTAGCTTCTTCTTTTGAAACATTTTTAATTTGTTTATTCTAGAGTTCTGTGTTTGGGCTACATTTGGTGGTGCTCAGGGCTTAGTCCTGGCTCTTTGCTCAGGGATTAGACCTGGTTGGGCTCGAGGGATTGTATGTGGTGCTGGGGATCAAATCTTGGTTACATGCAAAGGAGGTGTCTTAAACCCTGTACTCTCTGGCCCCTTTAACTTCTTTGACTTTACATAATTGAAAAGACTCAGAGCCTGAAAAATAATATGTCTCAAAATTCTATTCTTTTGTGGGGATCACTCCACAGAACTTGGGGGCTATTCCTGGTGGTGCTTAGTGAACGTTGTGGTGTGGGGTAATAAACATAGGGCTCCTACATGCTAGGCATGTGCTCCAACACATAATGAATTGGTCGTTCTCTGTCAGTAATTTGAGGGTGGTTTGTTATAGCTGATGGATAATTAGAACTGGGAGATCATAGAAAATATTTATTATTTTTACTCTTCTGGAAACTTCAAGTTTGCTTTATTATGAGCCTATGTTGTTTTTGTTTTTTTTTTTTTTTTTTTTATAAATGTATTTAATTAAGAGACTAGTAAAGAAAGGTTAAAATTAAGAGAAGGAGGAGGCGAGGGGCCCAGCAAAAAGGGAAGGATTTTAAGCAGAGCCTGTCTCCACCCTCTTGGGGATCCCGGCCGCTGATAGACTGTCCCACCGACTTTCCGAGTACGAAAGGCTCAGTGGAAAATGACTTGGAGGTACGCTGCTGGTTGTGTCTTTGGGGGTGAAGGATTGGTCTCTAAAGCAATGCTCAGGTAGCCCTGGGGGGGCACTCCTGGTAGAACTTGGCATGGGGATGCTCTGGTGGTATGCTAGGGACAACACAGTGTCCAAAGTCCAGATCTATGAGCCCATCGCCACCCATGGCTGTATATGTTTGGGCGACTTACTCAGCCTCTCGCAGTTCATTTCCTTGCCTGATGGGGGAGCCCGGGAGCCCGGACACCTGTGGAATGGAGAAGACCCAGGATTTAAACCCAAGGTTGTCAGGGCAGCCAGTCTTTCTCCATTCAAGGGCCCTGTAAAAGACTTTAGGGAACATGGGGAGAAGGAAGGGGCCCCCCTGTCTGCTGCTTGCCCCCACCAGAGTCCTCTGTATGGGCTGTCTCTGGAGCCAAGGTGCTAGCATAGAGTGAGGAGAGGCACAGGCCAGGACTGCACAGCCTCTCTGGAAGTTAAGGGAACCTCCCCTAAACCTTTCACCCCGCAGCTTTGAATGAAGCCATTCAGAGGGGAAACCTGACCGGCTGATGTTTTATGCATGGCCCAGCCTGCCAACAGCAGTGGGGGTCCCAGGGAGCTATTATTTCTAGCGAGCCTTGGTGAGTGAGCTTGGGGCTTGAATTAGTGGCTGCTCATCCACCTGTGCTCCCTTCACCCAGGACTTAATTTATTGGGTGCCTGGAGGCAATGTTAACAGAATGTCCAGGCCTAGGGCACTGCCCAGAGCCAGTCCTCTGAAGGGGGTGGAGTCTCTAACCTAAGAGCTGTAGCTTCCATATCTGTGTGCCCCCTCGATCCTTTCCAGTGTTGGCTCTGCTAAGGCTGGATCAGAGTGGATGTGTGCAGAGACAGGAGGGGATGGACCCGATATCAGCAGCTGAAATTCCTGTGCTGCCAAATGTGCTTTGACTTCTGGGGGTGCCCAGCTCTCATCCCACCCACCACCCTCTGCTTTCTCTGACACGGTCCCCAGCAGGTGGTGGTTCCTTTCAGGGTAGATTGTTTGTGAATCCAGGTCATTAGCACGTTTTCACCTCTACTCCCAGTCTGTCCACCTCATCCCCATCTCTCCTGCCTTGCTTTGCCTTTTTTTTTTTTTTTTTTATCACACCCAACAGTGCTAAGGGATCGCTACTGGCAGTGCTCAGAGGATCATATGCAGTGCTGCTGGGTTGCTGCATACAGGCAAGGGCCCTACCCACTGTACTGTCTCCCCACCTGCTTGGTCTCAGCTAAGCCTCAGTTGTGATCTGACCAGCGTTTATTGTGTTTATTGTGATTGACCAGTGCTGACAGATTCTGCTGCTTCTGCCTCACCATCATGCCCCTTGTTCATATTTATGCATGTGTGTGATTTTTAGTTCTTTCATGTTGTGCTCAGGGGAACCTGGGACCTCTCCTGGAGATGCTCTGACAACTGTGCTGGCAGTTCAGAGGAAGATTGAGGCCTTTGGTGCTGAGGATTACTCAGGCCCAGGGTATCCAGAGCCACATGTATATGGAACCAAGATGGAACCTGGGTGTGGCTCATGCCAGGCCTTAAGCCCCATGCTATTTACTAACTCCATACATCTACTTTTTAAAATATGGATAATTATTGCACTTGGGGCTCATTATCTTATGGGGAAATTGAGGCTCAGAAAGGAGAGCAACAAGGCTGGGGGCCACCCAAACATTAGGGCAGAGTAGGACTCAGACTGTGGCTGACTGAGGCTCAGGCATTCTCTGCACACTTTGCACTAACTTCTTTAGGTAAAACAAAATACCAAAACTCATAGCACCAGGACTCAGGGAGGGGCCTTGCAGGCTCAAGTCTCTAGGTATGAAGCCGGCACTGACTTGCATCACTGAGTACAGTTCATGGAGCCACCACCAGTGGAGTGCAAAGCTGGCATTGAAATAAGAGTGACACAGCTTGAGCCCCACATGATCTCTCTTCTCTGTTGCTCTTCTAATTGATGAGACATCAGAAGCAATAATATGTGTACACGGAAGGAGCCATGGAGGTTTTTCTAGCTCTTTGTTTTCAGAGAGAACCAAAGGAAGGTGAAAGAGAGAGACAGAGAGAGACAGAGACAGAGAGAGACAGAGTCAGAGACAGTCAGAGATAGCCAGCTACAGCCAGAGAGAGGCAGAGAGGCACTTGATCAAGGACCAGTAGTGCTCTCAATGCAGCCCTAGCCTACTGATCCCTTCCAAGGTTCCCTCTCTGCCAACTGCAAGATTTTCAGGCACCTCCTCCCCGTAGGCCTCAGTCTACCTGTCTGGCTACAGGTATTGTCATTCAAGCTGTGAGCACTGTGTCATAGCGTGGTTATTTTCTGCAGAGTGGCAGCAGGTCAGCTTGTAACCTTATAGTTGGAGGCTTGAATTGAGGCTATGTATCCTTACCTGAAAGCAGTGGCCCAAACATCTCCATGAGGAAGACTGCATAGATGACAGATATCAGTGTTTAGGATCTCTCCAGGCTTTCTCCGTGGAGAACTCAATAGAGGACATGGATGGTACAAGAGATGGAGCACTGAGAAGAGGAAGACAGTGGAAGCTGCTGTCATCTCTGGGTTGGAGAGTGCAGTGAGAAGGCGGGGGTTACATCAGAGGTTGGGTCCCTACACAAGTCTCTGTTGTTCTGCAAACAACAGAAGGATGGGTTGGCAGTTGTTGGAGACAAATCTTGGCTTTTCCTGCACTGAACCAGGAACAGGTGGACCAAGGATTCTGGGACATGTAGTTTCTGAGACATGGTGTGATGCAGAAAGTCAGCCAAAGGCTGTGGAGGAAACAGTTGGCATGGACACAGAGCCAGCAATGTGATGCAGACTACAACGGGATGGCCGCAGAGTCACCAGTGGCATCTACTGGAAGGAACATGGAGTTTCATAGGTGGGAAGGGCTTTAATCCTGGAAAAGCCCTTTCACAGATAATGATGGCAGACCCAGAGGGGTGCTCAGGGACAGGAGAGATGGCTCTACTGGCCCTGGGCTTGAACTCTGTGAACCCCACGTCATGGTCATCATGCTGCACACCCACCATGCTCTCCCACCTCTGAATTGGTTTTGGAGTACAGATTTTGGGTGGACTGGCCCTCCATTGATGTAGGACTCACCTATAAACTTAAGGCAAGGAGGTGTGGACAGTGTCAGGGTTCTGATGCTCTTGCACGAGCTCCAGGGGTGGTCTACTGGTCTGAATCTACTGGTCTGAAAGCACATGCTCTTAATTCTTGAAATGCTGATAAGGCCAATCCTAGGATCCCAACCCCTGTCCAGGGTGCTCCCTGGGACTGCCCTCATAGTCAATGTTGGACCCCTGTCTCCAGCCCTCTCTAGCTCATTAACTTAGCCTGGACTGC
Source organism: Suncus etruscus (assembly GCF_024139225.1). Lineage (NCBI taxonomy): Eukaryota > Metazoa > Chordata > Mammalia > Eulipotyphla > Soricidae > Suncus > Suncus etruscus. The sequence continues at coordinate 44,317,598 of NC_064861.1, forward strand.
CAGACTGGTGCGGCTCAGGCGTGACCCACACGCCCAATTAGAGGAATTCAAAACTCTGTTTATTTATCAATGACTTAAGCTCATTTGATCATAAAGGATGGAGCCCAAACTGTTCTCTGAAGCCACTGTCATCCCTCAGCTGTGCCAAATCCGCCTTTGATCTGCTAATCCTGAGTTTATAAGGTTAGGAGATAAGCAGGCGGAACAAAATTCTTTTCTCTTGGTACACCAAGTGTCCGTGAAACCCCCAAACATCACAGACCTCCCGGGTCCCTGTGGCCTCGTTGCCTCGATAACTCAGATCGTGCGTGAAGGGCTCTCCCCCCTCTCTCCCCGGCATCCTGGCACACAGCAACCATCTGGGGTGGCAGGTGCTCCCCCCTGGATCTGCCTACTCCTCGTTCCTTTTCTTCTTCTCCTCTGTCCTCTACCAGGCGACCTCAGCCTTGGGAAACCAGAAAAGCAACCAGCTGGTGACCTGGCCACCCAGTGCAGACCTGCTTTACAGGCTCCTTTGTCCTCTCTGCAAATCTGCCCTTTCGTCTTGAACCCTGCTCCTTGGCATTCACTTCAGGGGATGACAGAGATCCTGTCCCTAACAGGAGGACATGTTTTCAGGCAGAGAATCCCCCACTTTTCCTTTTTATATTTCGTTTTAGTTTGGGGGCTATACTCAGCAGTGCATGGGCTTTATCCTTGTGCTCAGGGATCAATCCTGGTGGGGCTTGGGGGTCCATATGCAGGTCTGTAATCAATCTTGTTTGTATTTACTATGTATTTGTAGGAGAAACATCTCCCCCTTCCCTGAAGTATTTATAAGTATTTATATAAGTATTGAAGAGTAGAAAAAATACAAAGAACAGTGGGGGTGTACATCTAGCTCTGGCTTATTAGGGGACCTTGGTAAGCTGGGTAACTTCTCCAAGCCTCTATTTCTGCATCTAGAAAATGGGTGCAATGAAATGAAGGCACCAGAGTAAATTTGGCTCTTGTGAGTGATTACTCCAAAGCCGGAGTGTACTCAAAAAAGGGTCCTATAGGGATGTTTTCTTATGATCCTCCTTATTTTAAGATTTCCTACTCATTCATGGGGGGATGTTGTTACTGTCTGGTGCTTCCATGGTCCCCAGAGACAGATTGGGGAGAGGACACTCCTGGGAGAGAGGTTCCCATAGGATGGACTGAGATCCAGGCAGTCAGTGGCCCTGCAGAGAGGGAACATTGGCCACAACATGCTCTTGCAAGAGCTCTAGTCACCATGGAACATGCTAAGGGCATGAGAACAGTAGGTCAGAGGTGGCCAGACAACATTAGGTGGTGGTGGAGGTGTGTGTCATGAGTGAATGTGCATGTATGCATGCATGTGTGTGTATAAGGTATCCCTAGTTATGGGCCACTCCAAAGGGGTGGAGAGCGGGGCCCAAAAGGGACTCAGGAAGGACTAGAGCAGGTAGGAGGCCCAATTTCCAAGGAAAGATATTCCAGGCAGTTTATGCTCCTGAAGGATGGAGAGGGTACAAGTGAGGTAGTGGGGGCTGCTCATCTCCCTAGAGACTAGTGATGGGTGTGAGGATGAGAGCACTGCTCTGGGAGTCTTCAGAGTACATCTATCCTACTCTCCTTCTACAGCTCTGAGCCAAGGTCAAGTGCCTTCACAGAATGAATGTTGCCTGGCCTGGTGCTGGCCCATATAAACCGCGTCTGTAACCTCAACTCTCAGCTCAGAGCTAGGACTCAGCCTTACCTTCTGTTTCTTTTCTTTTCTTTTCTTTTCTTTTCTTTTCTTTTCTTTTCTTTTCTTTTCTTTTTTCTTTTTTTTTTGGTTTTTGGGCCACACCCGGCGGTGCTCAGGGGTTACTCCTGGCTGTCTGCTCAGAAATAGCTCCTGGCAGGCACGGGGGGGGGGGGGGGGGGAACGGACCATATGGGACACATATGGGACACTGGGATTTGAACCAACCACCTTTGGTCCTGGATCGGCTGCTTGCAAGGCAAACGCCGCTATGCTATCTCTCCGGGCCCTTACCTTCTGTTTCTAAGCCTGCAGAGAACACTCTGGTTCTTCCCTGACACTGGGAATGGGTATGGGGGAGGAAGGAGCAGGGTTTCCTGACTCCTGTGTGTCCAGGGTCATGTCCCAGGACATCCACAGGCTGGACCCCTGTGAAGAGCCGCAGACTGGCATGTCTGCTTTTACCCTTGCCTCCCACTGTCTCAATTGCCTCCCATTGCCTCGATGGTCATTTCTGGCATCATTCTAGCATGATCTCAAGGAGACCCAAACTCTTTTTCCATACCTAAGCTCAGTACACAGGAATTCTGGTAATGAGAGCATGGAGAGGAAAAGGGTGTTACAGAAGGTGTCAGTCTTCTCAGAAAATGTCCTCAGCTCCTATCTCATACAACTTTACACTCCAGATCTTTTACACATCTCCCCTACCCCAACACAAACACACAGACACAGACACACACACACACAGACACAGACACACACACACACACACACACAGAGTTTCTCCAGCCCACCCCTACTCTCTACTCAATACTTGAAGCTATTATCAACGGTATCTCTTCCTCCTAAGCATGTGTGTCACAACCCCACATACTCTCAAGATGACCCAGAATGAGGTTTTCTAAACAAATTTCTCTCTTTAAAAAATATTTTTGTTTTGTTTTTGTCTGGGATCACACCTGACAATGCTCACGGGTTACTCCTGGTTCTACATTCAGATATTGCTCCTGTTATTGCTCAGGGAACTGTATGGAATGCTAGGGATTGAACTTGCTGTGAGTGAAACAAGCACCCTATTCACTGTTCTATCTTTCTAGTCCTAAAGGAGACTTAGAACTGTCTCTTCCTTTGCTATTTTAAAAATCTTAATCTTCTGCAAGATACTTTCTAGCCCTCTCTGGTCCCATTTTTCCTTGTTGCCAAATGTGGGGATCACCATCTTGCCTTTCCATCTCTTAAGCTTGGTTTTGGGGGATTAAAACAGAGTTAAGAACTAAGGAGGGCCAAAAACCAAAAACCAAAAACCAAACAACAACAAAGGGCTGGAGAAATAGCATGGAGGTAGGGCATTTGCCTTGCATGCAGAAGGACGGTGGTTCTAATCCTGGCACCCCATGTGGCCCCCTTAGCCTGTCAGGAGTGGTTTCTGAGTGCAGAGCCAGGAGTAATCCCTGAGCTCCGACAGGTGTGACCCAAAAGTCAAAAATAAATAAATAAATAAATAAATAAAAACACCCCCAAAAACCAACAAAACTAAGGAAGCAAAGTGCCCCAATGTTTCCCTCCTCCTTGCAATCAGCATTCCAGGATGACAGCAGTGATACTGGGAAACTCAGGAGGAGTTGGTCTCTTCACTTTGGATCTCTAAGCAGAAGTTTCTGTCCTGGCTAACAAAATAGTTCTTTGCTCTCTGCACTGCTGAGATTTGCGAGTGTGGGTAGGAGGACCTGAAAACTCAGAGGGCTCCTGTCAGAGAGAGAAAAAAGCATCCTGCGCTCCCCTTCTGGCTGTGAGAGATGGGGGCCTGTTTTATGCTTTAAAAAAATCATATGCAAATCTTCTTTTTGGCTTTCCTCGCAGCTTGATAAATGATTGGTTCCTGCTTTCAACATCAATTGCAAGGCATATATATTTTTTTTCTTATGCGTGATTCGGTGTCTAAGTTCTCGAGTATCGAGAGAAAACAATATAGTTCTCCTGCAGGAGGTAGACTGTGTAAATATATATTAGTTTGGGGAGAAGAAATGAGAAATGATAAAATATTCAGAAAGCGATCTGTTCTTTAGGGATGTTACTCTGCACAGCTAGGGAGCAGATTAATGACACTGTTTGCAAGAAAGGGAGAGCGGCTCCATAAAATATGTATTAGTGAGATGGGTGGCAGGATGGGCTGGGGTGCTCATATTTGGCATGTGATGCCATTCTCAGAGTCTGGTCCCAACCTTTGACTGTGTCAGACTCCTAATGGCTGGCTCTAGGGATCCTGGTGGATGGAGACTTCAATACAGAGTGTATTGGCCACTGAACCAGAGAATTCCCTACCTGAAAGGAGAACTTGGGAAGCCTGGAGTGACTCAACTGTGCTGTTCGATCTTATATAAGTCACATAACCTCTCTTTGAGGATGCACAACTACAGGCTGCCCTCCACAGACATGAGACTAGAGACTTGGGATTCTGTCCCCAGACAACCTCTTTTTGCACGTGACTTTTTTTTTAATTAAAAAAGAAAGTGATTTCTCCTCTGGGCCATCATTTGCAATTTTCACACCATAAGACATAGAACTGTGGCATGTCTTTCACAGCTTCTTCACCAATTTCATGTGCTTTTGACGGTTCTGAGGCATTTACAAAATCACACTGTCTATATTAGGAAGGGGGGACTATTCTCCTGAAGCTAGACTTGTTATCCCCTCCCCCACCTGCCTACCATGTTCCCACCTACCCTCATTGCACCCCTCACCTTGTCCCCAGGCATTGTCCCAGGCTCCCTACCCCAAGGTGGCTGAGGGTCAGGTGATGAAGTCCCAGAGGACAGAAGAGTTGTGCTGGGACTTCCTTCCCAGGTGGCACCTCAGCTGTCATGACACAGAAGTACAAAGCCACTGCTGGGCATTTCACAGTGACAAGGGGGCCTGGGCTTGGAGGAATGAGAGCCCTGGGTCTCCAGGTCCTACTGGGAAGGTGTGCTGAATGCCAGGTGGGGAGACAGGGCAGTTGCCCTCTAGAGGGGTAGTCTTGGCAACTTTTTTGGGTGGCTGTCGGGTTGGCTCTGAGATGGGGAGATGGAAAGGTGAGAGAGGGTACTTCTCCCTTCCCTCGGCCACACATGTGCAACCAGCTTAGGCTTCTGGGTTGCAAGGTGATTCATGGACTCATGCCCCTGGTTTTCTTGTGATAATGATGATGATGAACTTGAGATACTATGGGATTTGGTTGCAGGATTTTATCAGGGAGCACTATTAGAGGAAGGGCCAGGATGACAAGGGTAGAGGACTCTGCTGATGCATGGCTAGAGTGTTCGTGGGGGACAGGTCAGAGAGATCAGCAAAGAGGTATGTCCACTACCAGTGAGAAAGGACAGGGAGCGAATGGGTAGAGGAGCCAAGTCAGATTCATACCCCCAACTTCCCTACTTCCAGATAGATCAACTTAGATCTAACTTGTGACCCCTAGGAGTTGATCACTTGTCTCTGCTCTCACCTGGCAAACTCTTAGCAGTCAGCCTTGGGATTAATTTTCTTTTATTGATTTAAAAAATTTTTTTTATAGTTCAGATAGCATGGTTATAATATTGTTAACTTTGGAGACTGCAGAGCTTGTACTGCAAGGTACCTACCCTATATGTGACTAACCAGGGTTTGATCCCTGGCACCTAATAGGGTCTCTCAATTCTCTGCCAGGAGTAGTCTCTGAGCACAGAGCTAGGAGTAAACTCTGAGCAGTGCTGGGTATGACTCCCAAACTATATATATATATATATATATATATATGTACATATATACATTTTTTATAACTTTAATGTACAAAATTCATTATGAACCCTCATAATGTATCCTCACCACCTCCAAAATACTAAGATTTTTTAACTGTCTCCATGCGATTTCTAGTCTACCACTCCCACCTTCCCCTCCCCATCCTCTCCCTCACTGTTTGGTAATCTCACTGCTTGGTTACACTGTTTTGTATTGTAACCCAAGGGAAGTGTTTGTCCTTATCTCATACTATTCCCTTGGTTTGTCTTTTTATACCATGGCTGGGTGAGATCATCTGCCACTTATCCTACTTTCTCTGATTTATTTTCCTTAACATGATACCCTCCAGTTCCATTCATGTTACAGCAAAATGAAAGGTTTCATATTTCTTATACTTGAATAGCTGTGTATATGTATATACAACAAAAATTCCTTATCTATTCATCTGCTGTTGGATATTTGGGTTGGTTTTATATTTGAACTATTGTGCTCACTGCTGCACAGTGGAGTAACATGTCTTTTCAAATGGATGATTTTTTTTTTTAAATGGATGATTTTTATGTTTGGGGCTAGATGTCAAGAACTGGGATCACTGGATTATATGGAAAGTCTATTCTTTATTTTTAAAGACATCTCCATACTGATTTTTATACAGGCAGAACTGGATAACATTCCTACCAACACTGAAAGAGGGTTCCTTTCTCACCACACCTTGCCAACACTGGTTATTTCCAGTCCTTTTGATATATGTCATTCTTATTGCTGTGAGATCTTATCTAATCTTTGTTTTGATTTGCATTTTCCTGAAATAAATGACAACAAATACTTTTTCATGTGCCTACTGGCAGACCATATATTCTCTTCAGGGAAGTGTCTGTTTATCTCCTCTTCCCAGTTTTTTTATGGCATATTGTTTTTGTTTTTGTTTTTGTTGTTATTGAACTTAGTGAGTGCTTTATATATCTTAGATATTAGTATTTTTATGGTATACAAATATTTTTACCCATTTAGTAGGGTGGTGCTCGCTTTGGCAGCACATATATCATTTAGTAGGATGACTTGAATTTTAGTCTGAGTATCTTTTGTCATACAAAGTTGTCTAATATATCCCCTATGCTATTTTTTGTTTTTATTTTCTTGGTTAATGGAGTCAAATCATTAAAGATGTGTGATGTCCATATCCCAGAGAGCTCTTTTGTTTGTTTGTTTTTGTTTTGACAATGCTCAGGGGCTACTTTTGTCTCTGCACTCAGGAATCGCTCCTGGAGGTACTGGGGGACGTGGCAGTGGGGAGACTATATAGGATGCCAGTGATCAAATAGTTGCATGCAAAGCAAGAGCCCTACCCACTGTATTGCTTCAGCTCTCATATTCCAAAGAGTTGGCTATATTTTCCTCTATGTATTTCATGGCTTCTGGTCTAATCTAAGATCTTTATTCCATATTGAATGAACTTTTGTGCGGGTGGATTTAAATTTCTTTCTCCCTCCCTCCCTCCCTCCCTCCCTCCCTCCTTCCCTCCCTCCCTCCCTCCCTCCCTCTCTTCCTTCCTTCCTTCCTTCCTTCCTTCCTTCCTTCCTTCCTTCCTTCCTTCCTTCCTTCCTTCCTTCCTTCCTTCCTTCCTTCCTTCCTTCCTTCCTTCCTTCCTTCCTTCCTTCATCTCTCTACCCTCTCTTCTTCCTCCCTCCCTCCCTCCCTCCCTCCTTCCCTTCCTCCCTCCCTCTCTCCCTCCCTTTCTGCAGTTTCCCAAAAACTATTTGCTGAAGAGGCAATTCCTTGTTCCACTTCATGCACTGAGCTTGTTTGTGATAGTCTTATCATCAAGTTTATCAATGGGCTTTCAATTTTTTTGGGGGGCCACACCCAGCGTTGCTCAGGGGCTACTCCTAGCTGTCTGCTCAGAAATAGCTCCTGGCAGGCATGAGGGGACCATATGGGACACCGGAATTCGAACCAACCACCTTAGGTCCTGGATCGGCTGCTTGCAAGGCAAACGCCGCTGTGCTATCTCTCTGGGCCCGGGCTCTCAATTTTATTCCATTGGTCCAGCACTACACACTTTGATTGCAATAGTTACATAATATAATTTTAAGTCAGGATTTTTCTCCAAGGTTAGCTTTGGCTACTCAGAGTGGTTTATGATTCCATACAAATTTTAGTAGCATTTATTCTAAGTTCTTAATAACGGTCATTGAACTTTTGATAGAGATTACATTGAAACTGTATGCTTTGGTTATGATGGTCCTTTTGACAATGTTCAATTTTTTTCAATTCAAGAACATGGTGTATTTTCCCGTTTCTGATGTTTCTTCTATTTTATCAATAGTGACTTGCACTTTTCAAAGTATAAGTCTTTTACATCATTACTAAGCTGATCCTTTAATATATCTGATGTTTTGAACACATTTAAAAATATTTTATTTAGTTAAAGATATGTGATTTACCAAGTTATTGGTATATCTAAACTCAACTAAGTTTTAGGTATATAATATTTCAACACCAATTCTACCACCAGTGTCAACTCCCTTTACCAGTGTTACCATATTCTGTCACCCGCCACAACCTAACCCCAGCCCATTTGCCACCTTATAGAGTTTTTGTATAGGTTTTTGCCTGGTGGTTGTAGCTTAAAGCCTGCATTGTTGAGACTATTGAGCATCTATTAATTTATTTACTTATTTATTTGTGGGTTACACCCAGCGGTGCTCAAGGGTTACTCCTGGTTCTGCACTCAGAAATCACTCCTTGCAGGCACGGAGGACCATATGGGATGCCGGGATTCAAACCACCATCCATTCTGAAGGCAAACACCCTATCACTGTGCTATCTCTCCAGCCCTGTTGAACATCTATTTAAGTAATCGATTTTAAAATGTTTTTCTTGTGAAGTGACTGAATTCTGTCAAATCTTATTTTGGATTTTTAAGAACTCAAATCAAAGTTCTTTCACAGATATATACATTTAAATATGTTTTTTAGAATGTAACTATCCATTTAAAATGTAACAAATAATTACAAAATTTTGTGGAAAGCACCATGATTTACAAAGTTATTCATAGTTGAGTTTTAGTCTTACAATGTTCCCACACCAATTCTACCACCAGTGCTAGCCTCTCTCCACCAATGGTCTCAGAGTCTAACTCATACCTCTCCTTCCAAACCTGTAATCTTAACAGGCACCTTTTTTTGGTTTTGTTTTGTTTTCTTTTCTTTTGAGACACACCCATTTGACGTTCAGGAGTTACTCCTGGCTATGTGCTCAGAAATTGCTCCTGGCTTGAGGGGACCATATGGGATGTGGAGGGATCGAAACATGCTCCCTCCTAGGCTAGCACTTGCAAGGTGTCTAGATGCTTTACCTCTAACACCACCACTCCAGCCCCAACAGGCACCTTTTAAAGTTTGGTCATTAAAGTTTAGGTCTCATGATTTTATCATTATTGACTTCATAACTTGGATAAAATTCTGTCTTTCCATAACACCATCAATGTATACAAATCCCCTTGACTTCTGTCACTATTATTCCAGATATAGCTTTTTCCTCTTCCACTCTCTTTCCTTCTCTCTATACTCTGGGGCCAAGAGTGTTCTAGGCAATTCCAATTTAAACATTTCCACTCCTTTATACAGTTATTCTAGATACTGCATATGAATATTATCCTGTGTTTATCCTTCCTCTTATGGCTTACTTCATTTAACAGGACATCTTCCAGTTCCATCCATGTTGCAGCAAATTGCATGACTGCATCATTTCTTATAGCTATGTAGTATTCCATTGTATATATGTACCACATTTTCATGATCCATTCATCTGTTGTTGAACATCACAACTAAGACTTTTAGACACAATTTTAAGTAAAAATTTTTCTCTTCTAGTTTCTGTTTGCATACAGAATGGTAATAGATTTTTTGTATCTTAAAAGCCTGCTACTTTGCAGCACTGTTTCTAAGAGTTTCTAAGAGTCTGTGGAGTTTTTAGGGTCTTCTATGAATATATCATGTTATGAAAATACTAGTAGTTTAAATTAGTTTTTCCAGTTGAATACCTTCAATTTTTTTCATGCCTGATTACTACAGTGAGAACTTCTAAAACAATATTGAATAATAGTGAAGAAAGTAGAAATCCTTGCTCTGTGCTTGATCTCAGATGGAAGACTTTCAGGTTTTTGCCATTGAATATGATTGATATTGGCTGTGTATTTCTTGTATATTTCAAATACTATTTTGAGGTACATAATTCTATACATATTCTATTGAGTTTTTAAAAAAATCAAAATTGGACCTTTTTAGTCTCGTCAAAAGTTTTATCTGCATCTATTGATATGACTATGATTATTTTTAATATTTACTTTAGTTGACATGGTGTATTACATTAGTCAGTTTATGTATATTGAACCATCCTTGCATCCCTGGAATCAATTCCACTTAATCATGGTGTCTAATCCTTTTAACATACAATTGGATTTAGTTTGTTAAGATTTTATTGAGGATCTTTGAATTGATGTTCATTGGGGATGTTGGTCTATAATTTTCTTTTTCAGTAAACTTTTGTGTGCTCTTGTCTATAAAAGCTGTTAGGAAGGATTCCTGTTTTTTTTTTTTTTTTTTTGGTATTTTGAAAGAGCTGAGTACATATTGTAAGTCTTCTTTAAATATTTGGTAGAACTCACTAGGCACCCCATCTGAATGTGTGTTTTTATTAGGGAAAGTTTTGATTACTCTTTCAATTTCCTTATGCATGATTGGTTTAGTTAGGTTTTCTATTTCCTGATTCACTCTCAGGTGGTTATATGATTCTAATAATGCAGCTATCTATTTCTTGTAGATCCCCTAGTGTGACATAAAATTGCTCATAGTAATATTCTTTAAGTAAAATATTTTCTCTTTTGTCTTATGAGTCTAGCTTGTAGTTTATCTGTCTTATTATTCTTATTTAAAAAAGCACTAGTCTTTATTTACTCTCTATATTGTTTTCTTTATTTTTATATTATTGGTTTCCTCTTTAACTATTTTTGTTTGTTTGTTTGTTTTTGGGTCACACCTGGCAGTACTCAGGTGTCACTCCTGGCTCTACACTCAGAAATTGCTCCTGGCAGGCTCAGGAGACCAAAATGGATGCCGGAATTTGAACCATGCATGCAAGGAAAACACCCTACCTCCATATCTCTCCCCACCTTTAGCTTTTGTTGTTTCTTTTTTTCTGTTTAGTTCAGGGTTCATTTACTGTTGTCTTTTTCTAGTGTTTCAAGCTGTAAAGTTAGGTTATTTATTTGAGCTTTTACTTGTTACCTGATATATATGTATATATACACATATATAATATGTATTGCTACTAACTTTCCTTTTAGTATTACCTTTCTAGTGTCCCATATGTTCTGAGAGTTTGTGTCTTTATTCTTGTTCATTTTAAGGAATCTTTTTATTTCTTCTTTGATTTTATCTTTTATGCAATGGTTATTTAACAAGATGTTATTTAGTTTCTAAATATTGGAGCTTTCCCCAACTTTGTTCTTCCTGCTTTTGGATTGGGCATTATACCCAACTGCGCCCAGGGTTAACTCTGAGCTCTGTGCTCAGGAATGACTTTGGTGTTGCTCAGGGGACCACATGCAGTGTCTAAGATTAAACTAGGGGTTGCCATGTGCAAGGCAAGTACTTTACCTTCATATTGTCTCTTTAGCCCCCAACTTTATTTTTACAGTTAATTTTTATTTTTAGGACATGGTGCTCTGGAAAGACACTTGGGGTGACTTTATTAATACTCCAAATATACCCCAGCATGTACTCTATTTTGAATAATGTTTCATATGGACTAGAAGAAAATATTTGAAAGTATTTGACTTTCTGGAGGTAGAGAGTCCTATACATGTCTATCAACCCCATTTTTTCCAATTCTGCACATTATTTCCTCACTGATGTTCTTTTTGTTTGATCTGTTTAATATTAGACATAGAATATTAAATTCTTCCACTACTATTGTTTTATTGCCAATGTTTCTCCTCAAATCTATTAATATCACTTTATAATTTTTTCTCTCTTACTTTGTGTAATAATTGTGTTGATAATTATTAAGTTCTCTTGATATATTGATTCCTTAACAGATATTCAATGTCCATGCATATTTCTTATTAATTTCTTCAGTCTGAATGTTATTTGATCTAAAACAAGTATGGCAATTCTTGTTTTTGTTTGTTTATTTAATCTACCATTAGCCTGTATGGTTGTTTTATAAACATTCACTTTGAGCCTGCGTTTATTATGAGAGTTTAAGTGTGTTTCATGTATATAGAAGGAGTAATTATTTTCCTGATCTATCTAGACACTTTTGTCTTTTGATAGGATAGTTCACTGACATTTAGAGAAATTCTTGATAGAAAGAAATTTTTTTTCTATGAGGATTTTGATGTTTTGCCATTTTTCAATTTGTTTTTTGTTTGTTTGTTTGTTTTTGGGCCATACCTGGTAATGGTCAGGGGTTACTCCTGGCTCTGCACTCAGAAATCGCTCCAGTTTGGGGGACCACACGGGATACCAGGTATCGAACCCAGGTCTGTCTTGGGTTGTCCGCATGCAAGGCAAACTGTTTGCCACTGTGCTATCACTCCGGCCCCCATCATTTTTCAACTTTTAAAATAGGAGGACATACAGTATTTTTTGCACACCTATGTTGGAGTAACTGGAGGGGATGAGACGTCCCTACAATTTGGATGCAGCAAATGATACAAGTTGTTTGAGAATGTTTTCATGGCTCCTTCAAAACTGAGTGATGACTCTGCAGGGTAGAAACTTCTTGGTTGGAGTTTCTTTTTATTCAGTAATTTGAATATATCATTTCATTCTCATCTTACTTGTAGAGTTTTATTTGATGTGAATTTTGTCTTGCTTTCCTTTGTTTCTTTCTTGCTATTGTAAAGTCTTTTATTCTTGCTATTTTGATTATAGTATATCTTGGTGGCTTTTTTGTTTGTTTGTTTATTTGTTTGTTTTTTGAGTGTTTGCATGATACTCTTTGTGCTTCCTGGATCTGCGTACAAAACTCTTTCCTCAGACTGGAACCTTTTCAGCTATTGAGTATTATAGTTGAGTATTACTTAGTTAATTAGACACTTTCCCTTTCTCTATTTACTTTTATAATTCCTATAATGTTGTGGTTGTTACTCTTAATATTAAATTACTTACATTTTTCTCATTAAAAACATTTGTTTTCAGGTCAAAGACATAGAACTATGGGTAAACACTTGCATGCAGCTGGCTCTGGTTCAATCCTTAGGGGACATACAGTCCCCAACCAGGACAATTCTTGGGGACATACAATCCCCAACCAGGACTAACTCTTGGACACAGATTCAGGATCAACTCCTAGCACTGTCAGGTAGCATCCCCAAACTAAAATAAATTAAATTTTTTTCTATTAGCGTCTTTATTGTGATGTTGTATGCCTTATCTTCGTGATCACTGATTTTTGGCTTTTTTAATTCTGCAGTTGAGTTCTGTTAACTGTATTCTTTAGCTCCTTCACTGATATTTGGATACGTTCTTTCAATATATCATTAAGATTATTTTTTCTCTTCCAATAATTTCTTAATTCTGCCAGAGTTCTAATGTACTTTCCTGGATTTCTGTCCCCATCCATTGATGTGGCTGACTTTCTTCTTTTTCCCATTATTCTTGATGATTTTTTTTTTTTTTTGGAGCTAAGGGTGTAGCTCTGTACTTCAGTCTGAGCAACCATCCAGTGCTCCCCTTTGCAATATCAGGCCAGTGACTGTGACTCTATTAATATGTGACAGTCACAGATGCCTTTTGAGATGTCTGAAATGGCTGTGAAATCACACTAGGACCTATGGTTCCAAGATGTAAGCACCAGGATATTAAAAGGGGGTTTGTGGCAACAGTGTCCTGTAGCACTGTAGGCTTGGTCTATGGCTGAGGACTGGCCGCTGATGTGGTATCACAGTCCAACTGAATTGAATGACTAGAGATTGTGGTCACATGTGTCCTTAAACAGCTGTTCAAGCACACTGATCTGCATAGCGGGAGGATGTTTACATTTTCCAGTGCCAGTTTGAAGATGGCTACACTAAACCATTCCTGAGTGGAGTGGTGATTGTGGAGCCCACTTCCGGGCATTTGCTTCCTGCTGTGGGAGCTCCTAGTTGTAGCCTTGAGGAAAGACTGTCCTACCTGTGGCCTGTCTGGGCTGGGCCTGCTAGTTCCCATTCTCTTTCTGACACTGTGGATGAAGCTCTCCAAAGTGAACCTCTAGAATTTTTCTGCCCTCATGCCTCTCTTTTCCAGGAGAAGACCCCTGGTCTTTTCTTTCTCATTCTCTTAACTTTCCAACCCTCAGCCCTGTACTCTGAGGGCTTTTGGTGCTAGTTCCCCAGTGGCTCCTGAGAGCTCTGACTAGATGCCACATACTCTTGTCCTAACCAGGCTGGTGCTCTCTTTCCCGGCATGAAACTTGTTTTCTCTAAGCTAATATCTTACTCAGCAATGAACTTCAACACCAAAGCATCTGGTACATAGCAGGTGCTCAAAAATTGCCAGTAGGGGCAGGAAAGATAGTATAGTGGTTAATGTATTTAAGGGAATTAATTAGTCAATGCCCTTTAATTAATGAGTCAATGTATCTTTATGGGATAACAGCTCCCCTGTAATGACAGTTGGATCTGGACACTCCCCCTGCAACAGATTATTGCCCCCAAGTATAAAAAGAGAAACTCTGGCAATTATGGTGAGAAGCCAGAGCAGCACTGACCGGTCCATGGTGGGGGGGGGGGGGCAGGAGATAAAGCATTGGCAAGAGGCAGCCTGCTCTGTATCTTATCCTTTCTTTTCTATTCTCTCTTGAACCCCAATCTATAGGCTTCCCCTGACCCCCTCTGGCCTGTGAATTTCTATCTTTCTCTCAGAAAATCCCCAGGCAGGGGCAGGCTTCAGACTTCAGGAGGGAATAAAAGGATACTCAGTTTCTATTTCTCTCTCCCATGTCACTCTCCTTCCCTCCTGGGCTATATAGGTGACAGCAAGGCCCTGGGTGGCTACAAATTGACCTCCCTGGTTCCAGCAGCTGGGTCCCTGTGAGTATTGCAGTACCTGTCCTTGGAGTTTTGGGCCTCTGCAGCCTGACAACCATGCAGATAACTGTAGTCATCCTCAGATAACTGAAGTAAATCTGCAGTCTGGTGTGATTCCCGAGCACCTCTGAGTGTGGCACCCCATTCCCACACCATACATACATTCATACACACAAATACCTTGCTCATACAGATGACTCAAGAATGGACGTGGCAGTGACCAAGTATGTGATGGCAGGTCATGGTCCAGCTCACTTGTTCTGTCTCTGAACCTCTTTGAGTCTGTTTTCCAGGAATAGATCTTGCTGGTTGTTCTTGTCCCCTCATTTGTTCCTAAGACCTCATTTCAGCCCCACTTGCCACTTTCCTTGATGTCCAGGGACAGCCCATGACTTGGTCTAGAAATAAATAAAGTGAGCAAAAGGGGCAATGCCCTTGGCCATCCTCTCCTCTACCTCCACCCCCCACCATGTGATTCTTCTTTGTCTTTCTCCATCTTCCCCTAGGATGGCAGGAGCTTATCCCTATCCCCACCAAAGCCCCCAGTTGAGGACACAGCAGTGGGCTTTTATGTGAGCAGAAAATACCCTTTTTTTTTTTTTTTTCATGTACAGCTAATGAAGTTTCAGGACAATAAAAGCTGTTTTTCCACCTGGTCAAGGCAGAGTTATTTAGAATGAGAAGATTAACCCTAATATGTTGCCAGTATCTACACTATAATCCTTTTAGAAAATGTGGATCAGTCCTGATGGGGTGGTCATATGCAGGGTCACAGGCTGGTGGTTGAAGCCAGAGAGATGTATCACCCGTAAGCAGGAGATCTGTGACAACACAGCTGGATTTTTTGGAGGCCTCTCTCCCAGGCATATAGATGGCTGATAGCCTTTCCTCTCTGTTTTCACTATGTTTGGGGAAAGTCTGTGCTCAAAGTTTCTTTTTTTAGAGGGATATCATATCTGGTTGGGACTTGCCCTTGACTCTATTTCATATTATTGACTTATTATTTATTTATTAATTGATTGATTGATTGGTTTCTGATCTACACCCAGTGGTACTCAGGGGTTACTCCTGGCTCTGCTCTCAGAAATCACCCCTGGAAGGCTGGGGGACTATAAGGGATGCTGGGAATCGAACCAGGTCCCTCCTGGGTCAGCCGTATTCAAGGCAAATGCCCATTGTGTTGTCTCTCTGGCCCCTATTGACTTATTTTTTGATGGGAGGCCTCTCCAGCTCAGAGAGCCTCTACTTGCCATACTAAGTGCCTTGGGACTAGGTATAATGGTTTGATACTTAGGCCTGGTGGTGCTGTGGAGCACAACACCACAACTGGCAGTGCTCAGGGGACCATGTAATGGCAGAAATTGAACATGGAAGTCTCACATAAGCAGGCCTCCAGACTTTTGTGTTATTCCTTGAGTTATACCCTTATTTTTACTTTATCTCTTTTGAGATTGTATCCCCAAGTCAAGTCACATTTTTGGGAATGGCAAAGAGCATGTGCCAAGTTAATATTTCTTCTCTTTCTCTGCAACAAATTCTAAGACATTCTGATAATGATGCCTAGACTGGGTCTTGTAACTTGGTGGTAAAGTACACACTTTGCTTGGCAGAGATTCTGGGTTCCGTCCCAGAATCAAACATCAATACAAACTGACAATAGGAATGTCTGTAGTATATCTATCTTGTTCTGAAATACAACATCCCGAAGTACTGCCTGGCACCTCACTCAAAATCAAGTCCTTTGATGGAAAACCACTTTGAAGACAGTATGGCTCTGTTGTGGACCAGAAACCTGTGGGTTACAAGTAAGAGTCTGGCTGGGTCAGGGAGGGCAGCCAGGTGGCACACACAGCAGACTTGGCCATAATCGTATCCACCTTGACAGCTGGGACCTACAGTCATTGGACCGTGTCTGTGACGTTCAGTTATTTTTTTCTTTCCTTCATTCTTCTTCCAGTCTATGCTTTACAGGGGCATCCAGAGACCAAGTTCTAATGATATCGGCTACAAATGTCTCCTGTATCAGTGTTTGATGCTCAGATGGATGCTTTGTTCCACAATGAGGGCGGCCACCAAATCTGCACAAAATGGTTTCTCTTGTTATCTCAACTTTCAAGAGTCTTGAGGAAACTGGACAATTGGCTCAAATTGACAACAAGGGGAGAGGCCAGGAGAATGGGTGGCTCAGAGAATTTGTTAGATTAAAAAAAATGCAGAGGCAGCTTCATCAACGAGGCAATTGGGTTCTGGCCACACCAATTGCAGATGGGCAGGATTCTGAATTTTTATCGTGACTTGTGCTGGAGTCTGCCCCCTTCTGCCTTCAGGACTAGAAAGCCCTTCCAGCCCCTCAGGGTCTGCCTGAAATCTGGCCTCTCTCCCTGTCCCTCTGCCTGAGGCTGGGTGCTTTCATTCAAGTGGCATTTAGCCGAGGACTTTTGTAGCACTTCATTTACATGTATGCCAACAAGCTGAGATGCGCAGCAACCTTGGAACATGTTCAAAGGCGGGAATAATTCCTCTGAAATCGGTCTTCCTAATGCTTTATCTCGTCCGTCCTTTCTTTCTTTTCTTCCTTTTTTTTTTTTGTTAATCTTGGAGTCCCTTAGCATGTCAAAGCAATTTTTCTAATGTCACATCTCTTAGACATTAGCATGAAAGGGCTTTAAGAGATGATTTGAGAAAGAATAAATGTTGAATGAGCATTTATTACAGAGTCGTTTATGCTACATTTGCATTTGGACTCTATTTCTGAGCACAGGCTGAAGAAGCTGGCTGATTTGAAAGTCAATGGTCTCTAAACAGGCGATGCTACAGCGCTGTTTACAGTCAGCTGTTTCCTCTCTGCATTAATTTATAGAAAGAGAAGGTTTCATTAGTCTGGTTTGCTCATGGAATGAGATAAAACAGGGCCCAATGCTGAGCTGGTACACCCCCCCCCCCCATGGACCCTGCAGACAGGACACTACAGGAGGTGGGGAGCAAAGGGAATGAAGGTGGGGATTCGAAACGCAGTTTCTTTTCCTGTGCCTCATAGGATTAAAGGAGCAGGGTCTTGCCACTTTCAGAAAGCTGATGGCTTCAGTGGGGAGGAACAAGGCTGCTGGATGAAACCCCATCCTGGGCCCCTTGCCAAGAGACCTGGAGAGTAACTATAATTTCTGTGTTGGGGCCCAATCCCACCTTTTTCTTTCTTTCTTTCTTTCTTTCTTTCTTTCTTTCTTTCTTTCTTTCTTTCTTTCTTTCTTTCTTTCTTTCTTTCTTTCTTTCTTTCTTTCTTTCTTTCTTTCTTTCTTTCTTTCCTTCCTTCCTTCCTTCCTTCCTTCCTTCCTTCCTTCCTTCCTTCCTTCCTTCCTTCCTTCCTTCCTTCCTTCCTTCCTTCCTTCCTTCCTTCCTTCCTTTCTTTCTTTCTTTCTTTCTTTCTTTCTTCTTTCCTTTCTTTCTCTCTCTCTCTCTTTCTTTCTTTCTTTCTTTCTTTCTCTCTCTCTTTCTTTCTTTCTCTTTCTTTCTTTCTTTCTTTCTTTCTTTCTTTCTTTCTTTCTTTCTTTCTTTCTTTCTTTCTTTCTTTCTTTCTTTCTTTCTTTCTTTCTTTCTTTCTTTCTTTCTTTCTTTCTTTCTCTCTCTTTCTCTCTTTCTCTCTCCCTCCCTCTCTCCCTCCCTCCCTCTCTTCCTCCCTTCCTTCCTTCCTTCCTTCCTTCCTTCCTTCCTTCCTTCCTTCCTTCCTTCCTTCCTTCCTTCCTTCCTTCCTTCCTTCCTTCCTTCCTTCCTTCCTTCCTTCCTTCCTTCCTTCCTCTCTCTTTCTTTTTCTTTCCCATACCTGGTGGTACTCAGAGATTACTCTTGGCTCTGCACTCAGAAATTGCACCTGGCAGGCTCAGGGGACCATATGGAATGTACTGAACCCGGATCCATCCCCAGTGGGCCTCTTGCAAGGCAACTGCCCTATCACTGTGTATTGCTTCGGCCGTCTTTCTTTTCTTTTTTATTTTCTGTCTCAATAGTGCTCAGGGTTTACTCCTGGCTCTGTGCTCAAATCATTCCTGCAGGACTCAGAAAACTAAATGTGTTACCAGGAATGGAACCTTGGGTTGGCCATGCACAAGACAAGCTCCTTAATCCATACACCATCTTTCTAGCCTGGTATTTCTAAATTTCTCAAGCTCAGCAGATTTCAGACCCCCAGGTGTCAGAAGCTCCCCCAGGTAAAAGTGCCACCCTAGCTTCAATCTCAGGGCTGCAACCTGAGGTGAAGCCTCTCCATTCTGTAAAAAAAAAAGTGAGAGGAAAAGGTCACCAACTGGGACACGGGTGCTTCAAAATATAATCACAAATTATGGTGGAGTAGGGGGTGTGGAGAGGGAGAGAAGAAAGCATACTTCAAGGCCGGCTCCCCTTCCGGGTGGAACCTGTGCATGTGAGGATGAAGGAAGCGGAGCTCGGCAAAGGCGGCTTCTGATGGAGCATGTGGTGCCCACTTTGAAGGGTGGCCTTTGTGCCTGCCTATTCAGGGCGGCCTTGGGACAATGGGGGGCAGACACGCAGGGGAGGACAATGACAGGGACATGCAACCCCTTTGCATTCTCTTTGAAGTGGCTCTGCACTGGCTCCCCCACCAGGCTCCTCAAAGAATGCCTTTGTTGCCTGCTCCAAAGATGCTGTAAGATGCTGCAGGGAAGTAACCAGAGGGGATCCACCGATTAAAAAAAAAATTAAAGATAAGAAACAAGTCAAGCTGGCCACGTGGGGCCCGCGGTAGCTTTGAACTCTGAGAGGAGAAGGGACATAGTGATCCAAGACCTTTCCCTGGGAGAGATACTGGCTTCTGAGGGTTTGGGGGGACTCTTCATGGGAGCAGAGGTTGGCCAGGTGAAAGTTGGGGCCCATAGAAGAGATGCCAGCCTTCGAGCATCTTTGGGGCTCTTCAGGCAGTGTCTGCAGAGCTGGGACTTAGACCCTGTCTGCCAAAGTGCACACACATGCTGGTGCTTGAGCAGAAAAACGCTGGAAGTGAACCCAAAATATCAGCAGTGTTGACTGAATTTGCTGTGTGCCTGGCATGGGGCTTAATTGGCTGTGTGTTGTCTTAAAAATGCCTTGCTCTTGTGATGCACGTCTGTACCCAGATACCTGTGCTTCTTAGAGGTGGAGGTTAGCATCAGAACCATCCATGCTCCCCTGCTCTGCTGGGCACAGAGCACCCTGGGGGTTGGGGGTAAGGGGGTTCTCATGCACTGGCTGTATTTGGAAACCCGCTGGAGTTTGGCAGGCCACAGTCTCTCCCTCACCACAGGGGGCTCCCACAGGGGTCCTGGTTGCAAACCCACACCTGCAAATATTAATAAATACCATCTTGAGAATTTGTTAGCCTGAGGATTGTTAGATGCAGTTGACTTGTATTTCACGAGGCTGGGGAGTTGGGTTTTTGGGCCACACCAAGAGGTGCACAAGATTTACTCTTGGCTCTGCTCTCAGGGTTTACTCCTGGTGGGAAGGCTCAGGTGGTCACATGGGAGCCGGGGATTGACTCTTAGTTGGCCACATGCAAGGCAAGAAATTTACTGTCTACACTATTGCTCCAGTCCCACAAAATATTTTCTTTTTTTCATTGGGCTTGGTTTGGTGTTTGGGCCATACTTGGTGGGACTACTTCCAGTTCATAGTTCAGGGTCACTCTCTACAGCAACAGTGCTGAGGGATCAACTCCAGTTTCTGCATGAAAAGCTTGTGCTCCAGTTATTGCTCTATCTATTTTTCTGATTCTTAGAAGCACCTTCTATTGTGGTAACAAGATAGGTGGTTAGTAAGGTGGTATTGCCTTAAAAAAATGAGGATCAAAACTTGGACAGCTTAGCCATCATCTACAAGTCGTGGCCCAAAGTTGGCCTCATGGTAAGTGCTCAGAAGTGTTATATTACAACATGGTGCTACTCAGTAGCCAAGGCTCAGAGAATGGAAGTGACTTGCCCAAGAACACACTGCTTTTGTAACTATCTTGGGTTGCCAAACCCTTTCTTGGTCTATAATTGAGAGGGAGTTCCTTTGAAATGGGAGAGAACGGGGTCCAATCCTGAATGGAGTACAGTTCTGACCCAGGCCTTATTGTCACACTTGCCAAGGTTTCATGCATGTGTCCCAACATGGAACCCAGGTTCAACAGACTTCCTAGCATTGACCTGAGCATGCCTGACACACTTACGCTGAGGTTTTCCCAGAGTTCTTTTCTGGACTTCAAAGGGGCAGAGGTGACCCAGTCTCAGTCCCATTGGCAGTCCCAGGATCATTTATGAGACCTCCCTATTTCCTTCTGCTGTTGCCAGAACTAGCCCGAAGGGTCCTCTTGAGGAGGACTCCAAGTTATGATTTTACATTCCCTCCTTGAGCCAGAGTAAGGAAGTCCAGATCCTCTGCCTCCCTCAGAGACACCTCAAGTCTGAGTCCCAACCCATGGTGGTCTGTGTGATCCCCACTGGCCCCTGCAGAGCTTTGCCTGAGATTACATCTTGCTTGGTTCTGCCCTTTCCTACTAACTTCCTCTATTCTCTCCCCAGTCTTTTTCAGGGGTGCCTATCCCACAGCTGGGGCCAACTTGAGGTCCTAGACCCTCAGAAAGGCCTTAGTCAGCAGATGCCCAGCATGGAAATCTGATCTATTTTTTTTTAGGAACAAGTCCCCCTCCCCAAGGAGTTTTGCTCTTGAGGATCTGCCAGGGGCTGGCAGAGAGGGGCTACCAGAAGGGTTTGCTGCTCAGGGGAGCTTTTTGGATCCCCAGGCAGCCAGAGGCTGAGTAAGGCCTTGTATCCACATCATGTCACCAGCCTATGGCTTTAAAGCCATCACCAGGGGCCTGAGCAAAGTGAGTATGGAATTTGCCTTATAAGCTGCCAACCTGGCTTCAATCCCTGGCATCCCATAAGGTCCCCTGAGCCTGCCAGAAGTGATTTCTGAGTGCAGAGCCAAGAGTAATCCCTAAGCACTACCAGGTATGACTCTCAAAAAATACATTTACCACTTCCTCTCTAAATAGTCACACAGCAATCATCTGCACTGCTCTGTGTTTGGGGTACAACCAGATACCCAATCTTCTAAATTTCTCCTTAGTTTCTACCAGCTGACAGATGGGCCAGGGAGACCCAGAGGCCACACCAGGGACAGTATACACTGAGCTGGCAGGGTCAGAGGCCAGAGAGGCAGGGAGAGGCCTCCTCACTTCCAACTGTCCAGCTGGAAGTTCAGCTCTTTTTCTGTCTGTCTCTTTCCCATCTCTGACGGTGCAGTCTGCTCTGCCCTGCTGCCCTATTAGACAGGTGTCCTATCCTTAATCTGGTTGTTTCAATCTCCCTAGGGTTCCAAGGACTTCTCAGGGGTTCTTACAACCAAAGACCTGCTTTTCCTTAGCTACTGGGCACTCTGTGACCATCCAATTGGCATGGACAAGCACCCACTGCTTCCCAAAAGCCAACTGCTTGCTCTCAGGCACTTCCTTACACCCTGAGAGCATGAGCCTACCCAGTCCACAGTCCCATACTGAGCAGAGCAAGGGCCTGAGAAGGATCCTCATCTCCTGGATCAACACCTCCAAAGTGTTGTAGGGGAGAGGAGAGAGAGAGCTGGGGCCCAGAGAAACATGCCTGGCAGGCCCAAAGCAGCCATGAGCCAGTGGACAGGATGAGTCAGTCTGGCAGAAATTTAGCAGAGGGAGAAATCCTAGTCCCAGGCAATCAGGAGGACTCCTTAGAGGAGGGAACATGAATTGAGCTTTGATTTCTGAGCCAGAGGACTGTAGAGAGAATCTGGCAGCTGGTGTTGCTCTTGCCCCAGTCTGGCCTTTCGTTTGCTTTATTTCCAACCATCTCGCAAGGGGCATCTTGTCCCGTGTTCTTGTAAGTGAGAAAACCCAGGTGTGGAGCTTTCAGACCCCCTAAATGGTGACTGCAGGGCCTGGCTGAAACAGGGGCACAGATCCTGCAAAGTAGGACTCCTTCAAAGTGACCATTTATTAAGGGTCATTTATTAAGACAGAATGGGCTGAGGAGAGGAAAAATTTGTTTGTCCTGGTTTCACCTAGCCGTGTTCAGGGATTACTCCCCGAGTATTGGGGCACCACGCAGTACTGGGATGAGGTGCTCTTGCATGCAATGCAATCTGCGCTGGCCTCAAAGCCTTGAGCTGGCTCTCTCTCCTGACCCAATAGTCAACTCTTAAATTTAGGGCTCTTGCAGATGATTAGGAGTTTGCCCAGGGCCGATGGAGCTTTGCAGGGAATAAAACAGGTGCAAAAACATGGAGAGGCAGCGGGAGAGCAAGGATGGACTTTTGGGCATAACCTGCTTGGGGTTGGGGAGTGGGAGCTGAAGAAGATGAGCTTGGAGCGGTCTCTGGTTGAATGCTCCCCAGTTAGTCTATAGAGGAGTTTAAGAAATATGGGGCCGGAGAGATAGCATAGAGGTAAGGCATTTTGCCTTTCATGCAGAAGGTCGTTGGTTCGAATCCCGGCATCCCATAGGGTCCCCCGAGCCTGCCAGGAGTAACCCCTGAGCACTGCCGGGTGTGACCCAAAAACAAACAAACAAACACAAATATTTGGGGAGTGATGGAAGGAACTGGGTGGCACAGTGCTTGGCACCGCCTGGGACTCCAGGCATAGCTGCTGCCTGAGTGATCCGTGATGCAATGAAGAAGCGGCGAGTGAGCGCGGTGTTGCGCCCAGCCCACCTCCGTGCGCCAGCCCAGCCCAGCCCAGCCACCGGGTCCTCGCGCCCCTGCCCCCATTGGTGCGCCCTAACGCCGAGCAGATGGCGGGGCGGCGGGCGCGGCAGCCGGGCCTGATTAGGGCCCCTCCCGCTGGCTGCCGCTGCCGCTTTGAAGTGAGCCGCTGCCGGGCCGCTCCGGCCGCCGGCCCGTCCCTGCCGCCAGGCCGTCGGTCCCGGCCGGCGGCGGGGCTGGCGGCGTGTGTTTATCCAGGTGCGGGCTGGGGGCTGGGCGCGGGGATCCTCTTTCCTCCAGACCCCTCTGGGACTTCAAAGCACCACGCGGGGCTCAAAGGCGACCTCGGGGTGGGGGTGGGGAGGAGGCGGGGCGGACTTGGGGTTCTCCAGCCAAGCTGGCCCCTGGGACCTCTTTCTTGCCCGACCCCACGGGCCAAAGTTTTATTGAGCGCCTACTTGTATGCCTGCCATATGCGCCGTGCTTGGGTCTCTCGGATCCAGCCACTGGCTTGCAAGGTGATGGCTTCATTTAGAAGGGACAAAACGGAGGCTCAGTAGGCTTGCGGGGCCACCTCTCTCCTGATTCCCTCCCTATTTCCTTTCCTTTTTTCCTCCGCGGGACAAGAGTGTCAGTCGATTATAAAGCAGCGGCTCTGCTCCTCTCTGCGGGTCCTGGGTCCCGTGTATATCGGTCATGTTAATGCTCCATCAACTCACCTGCTTAGAGAGGCTGGTGAGAAAGAACATGGTTGTCCTCACTTCAGAGAGATCAAGAAAGTTGCCCAGTAGCACAGCGGGAGGGCGCTTGCCTTGCACTCAGTCAACCCAGGACAGACCCCACTTCGATTCCCAGCATCCCATATGGACTCCCGAGTCTGCTAGGAACGATTTCTGAGCGCAGAACCAGGAGTAACCCCTTGTAGCATGAAATAATTAAGGATGGGGCTGGATGGCGATGGATGGAGGCCTTTGTGCTTAGGCCCCAGCCACGTGGCTTTATCCCCCATGCAGCGGGCGAGTCCCAGGCCCAGGTGAAACGCGAAATCACTCACTCACAGGCAGGCGTCAGGAAGCATTATCTTTATTCATGCCCTAACCACCACATGTGTGTGGCCTACTCATAACCTTTCAAGCATTCAGCCATTTTTGGCTAGCCCTGCGTCTTAACTCACTTCAGCCATCTTCAGGGCCAAAAGGGAACGGCCAAAAGGGGGCCGAATTCCCTCGGTCCCAGCCTTATCTACCTTTTCCAAGACCCCTCCCAGGAATGGGAGGTCTTGCAGGTAAGGTCACACCTATTATCCGGTTCCCAAGACCCCTCCCAGAAATGGGTGGGTCTCAGGTACACCACACCCCTGACCGCCCCAAAACAAACAAATAAAAACCAACCAACCAAACAAACAAACAAAAGGAAAGTTGTCCAAAGTCACACAACCCATAACTCTCAGCGCCTGGAGATGAGTCTAGGACTAGTTGTACCCATTAGAATATATCCCATTTCCACCAGGAGTCCTCCCAGGGTGCTCTGTCCAGGGTGATCTTGAAGAAGAGCCAAAGGACTTGATTCTCCACCTGGCCTCCTGGATGCCAGCAGCCCTGGCATCACCAGGCACCATATGTGCCTCTCTGCTCCACCAACAGGGGGACATCTGCGGCTTTGATGGATCCTGGGTAAATTCTATCATGTTCACCTTTGAGGAGAAGGGTTCCTCGAGAGGAGGGCTCCAAGGCTAGAGTACTTTGCATGCAAGAGCCCTGGGTTTTGTTTCCTGAGAGCCATTAGGAATCTCCCCTTATACCCCCACCACCACTACCACCACAACCAGGAATAACCCCTCTAAGCATAAAAGATGTGGTGACTAATCCAAACCCTGAAAGCTAATTTAAGGAGCATGGTTTGCAAGGACATTTTTGCTAAAGGTCTGAGGGATACTGTGTTGGAACCATCTGTGGGAGGCTGTACCTCCCTTCTTAGACTGGAGCTCCTCAAGGCAAGAACAGGTTTGAAAGATTAAGGCTTCTCTCAACAAAACTGCAATCACTCAAGTGTAGGAGTAGATTTCCACTCCCAAAAAGAATGTAGCAAGGCTGGAGACAGCACAGAAGGTAAGGCGCTTACATTGCACACAGCCTACCCGGGTTCCATCCCTGGCATCCCATATGGTCCCCCAAGGACCGCCAGAATTAATCCCTGAGTGCAGTGCCAGCCCTGATGATTGCTGGGTGTGGTCCCCAAACAAAACAAAAGAAAGCAGTAGGAAAAGCTTGGGTACCAGGAAAACTCTGAAGTCAAAAGTCTCCATTTGACTGGGAATTGTCATGGCCTACTCCCTCAGACCTGGGTTCTTTTAGTAAATTTTTTTGGGGTGAGGGGCTTTCTGCAAGAAGTGTGTCTTCCATCTCTCTAGAGCTGGAAATACTCAGACTGAAGGAAGCCTGATCTAGCCCAAGATCTGTCTGGTCTCTTCCTGGCTCCAAGTAGGAACATGTCTGTGTGAGGGACCTGGAGGGGCTGGGGAGAGGGTAAATGACACAGCAGGACCTTACAGCAGGCCTCTCTGGGCAAACAGTTGTCTGTGTGTGTGTGTGTGTGTGTGTGTGTGTGTGTCCCTGAGGCCCACTCAGAGGCAGGAGGGCTGCTGGCATTGAAGGGTATTTTTAGAGCACTGACGGATGGTCTCTTTTTAAGTTGCCACTGTCCGCCCTGGCTGGAGCCCCTGAATAAAAATGTTAGTGTGTGGTCATTATGTCTTATGAAGGGGGTCCTGCAGCCCTTCCTGGGTTCCTCACTCACCAGACAGTTATTTCTCCCTGGCCCTGGGGTCTCGGCACCCCTGCTGCCATTCCCAGCATGTCCCCCAGCCTGACCCTTCACATATCTGGCAGTGATAAATGGCTTTAGCCTCGCTGCCATCACCTTGCACCCTCTGATCCAGCTCACTTTGTTCTGCCTTTAAAGCCAGCGGACGGGTGGGGGATCTCTCCCTCTCCTTCCCTTCTCTACCAGCCGAATCCTGGATACTTGCAGGTCTGTGCTCTGATACCACTTGAAAGGGACCGCGACACTCAGTTATCTGGTCTGGGAAGTCTGGCTGTGACTTGTCTGTGCTGACTGGTACAGTGTGAGGGCAGGAGTCACGCCGGCATGTGGATATGTGTGCACATAGGTATAGTGTGCATGTCCTTGTGTACTGATGTGTGTGTTCTGGTGGCTTCGGTCTGTGTGCCTTTCCACAGCTTTATTCTTCATTTTGATCTCTGTTAGAGCAAGACTGGCTGACCCCTTCTCACTCCCCAAATATCCTCTATCCTTTGTTTGTTTTGTTTTCAGGCTGCATCCAGCTGGACTCAATGCTTATTCCTGGTTCTGTGCTCTGGGGTCACTCCTGGCTATGCTTGGGGGACGACCATATGTGGTGCCAGGGAGGGAACTTGGGTCAGCCTGTGCAAGGCAAGTGCCCTATTTGCTGTTTTCTCTTTCTCGCCTCTATCCCCTATTCTTTAAAATATTTATCCGTGATGTAGTTCCCCTCTTAGGACTATGCCAATGTATTTGTGCAGAGACATGGATCAAAAGACAAGTGCCAGAATGCTGCTATGATTTTTTCCAAGCTGGAAATGATCCAAATGCCTGAGTAGTATAATGAATAAATACATGGTGAGGCAAGGAAAAAAAAATTGCCAGCTCAGGCAACAATATAGATTAAGCATGGCAGTGAGAAAGGAACCAGATAGACGATAATAAGCACTTTTTAATTCTATGAGCAGAAAGTTCAAACATAGGCAGAGTTCACTGATTCAGGTAGAGGCTGTGAAATGGGCTTCCATAAAGAAGTTATTGTGGTGATGCCCAAGCCAGGGAATCTTGGTCATTGGATCTTAGGGTCTTGTTCATTATATACAATTTCTTGAGTCATATATCTTAATAATTTGTGCTTTCCTGAGTATATGCTTGTATCTTTGGTCTCCATAAGATTTTTAAAATCAACTTAATAAAAAAAATCCTGTTGAGGGTCTTAGTTAAAATTGAATTATATTATAGATTAATTTGGGTATATTTTATCTCTTTATGACATGGATTCTTTCCATCCATGAACATGGTATAGCTCTGTATATCTGCTCTTTAAACTAAATAGTGTTATGTTTTTCTTTTATTGGTTGGGGTGTGTGGGTAGGGATTGGGACACTCCCATCTGTACTTTGGGATTCCTCCTGATTCTGCTCAGAGATGGTGCCAGGAATTAAACCAAGATCAGCAAATAAGGCAAGAGAATTAACCTCTGTACTATCTCTTTGGCCCTCAGTTTTATGGTTTTCTTCTAAGATCTGTGGTATTCTAGTGGGTTGATATTATTGTGCAGGGAATTCTTTTTATATTGTCAAATAGGTTTTTAAAATTGTGATAAAATTTATACAACATAAGTTGTTCAACGTGGGACAGAGAGATAGTGCAGTGAGTAAGGCGTTTCTTTGCACACGGCTAATCTGGCTTTGATTCCTAGCATCCCATATGGTTCCAGAGCCTACTAGGAGTGATTCCTGAGTGCAGAGCCAGGAGTTAACCCTTTGCATAACCCGGTGTGGCCCCCAAACAAAACAAAAAAATTGGTCAAAAAAATGGATGCAAAACAAATATGCATCCATTGTTTCTGTCTCCCCACCCCCAGGGAGTTGTGAAGATGTTTTTCTTTCCTTTGGCTTGGGTTGGGATGCCTTTTAAAGAGCATCATATAGATATTTAGATGTAAATTATTAATGTAGGGGTAGGGGCAAGGGGCACACATCACAGAAGGCTCACACATGGGGCTGAGTGGACTGAGGGGGCTGGGGGTTGGGGCAGAAAAGATGCTACACAAAAGAGCCACATCTAACAAATGAAATAATTACATCAATGGAGGGAGGCGGAAGGTGGTGGCAATGGGGTGGTGGTGGTGGTAAGTGAGCATGAGGGTGGAAGAAAGCAAGGAGGACAAGGAAGGGGGGGTCTGGTCCAAGATTCTGATCCCCCTCCCGCCTCCTCCTCACCTCCACAGGCTGCAGGGCCTTCCAGCTATTCCTTCCTGCCTTCTGCTGCCCAGCATTAAGGCCCTGCAACTGGGCAGCAGCCCCTCCTTTTGGGAGAAGGATGCAGAGGGTATGCAGACTTTACAGGGACTTGTAACTTTCCTTCTGCAGGTGGCTGTAGTAGTCCTCCTGGGCAGGGAGCTGCATGCTGTGCAGCCACTGCTGCTGCTCCAGGGCCAGGTGCTGCAGCTCAGCCGACTGCACATTCATGGCTTGTAGCTGGTGGTGGGTGGCCAACATCGGGGTCAAGAGCATCTCTCCAAGACTTTTTTAAAAAATTTTATATTAATAATTTTTATTTTGACCAAAGTGGTTTACAAATCATTCACAGTAGCATTTCAGGTACATAGTGACAATCCAAAACTTTTAAAATTACTTCTGAACTGAAACTTCTATGCCAACCAAAGACTATCCTCAACCTCTCCTCTCCAGTTTTGGCAAAGTGAAATCCTGTAATATTTGCCCTGTTGTGTCTTATTTCTCTTAGCATAAAATCTTCAAAATTCATCTGTGTTATAGCATGTATCAGAAGTTGAGTAGTCCTTAAGATTTTAAAGATTGAATAGTTCGGGGCCGGGTAGGTGGCGCTGGAGGTAAGGTGTCTGCCTTGCAAGGGCTAGCCAAGGAAGGACCGCGGTTCGATCCCCCCGGCGTCCCATATGGTCCCCCCCAAGCCAGGGGCGATTTCTGAGCACATAGCCAGGAGTAACCCCTGAGCGTCAAACGGGTGTGGCCCAAAAACCAAAAAAAAAAAAAAAAAAAAAAAGATTGAATAGTTCTACTATATAAATACACCCTCTTTTATCTTTTCATTCATTCATTGATGGCCACATGGATTGTTTCCTGTGATTGGCTGTTGTGAATAATGTTGCTGTGAGTACTGGCCCATGGATGTTTGATCCCTTGTTTTCATTCTCTTAGGTAGGAATTTCTGGGTATGTGGAAATCCCACGTTTCACTCTTGGATGGATAACCTACACTCTCTACAATGCTGTGCCATATAACTGCTGATTGTCATGGCTAGTGTTTAGGAAAGTGGTTGGGTATTTATTTGGCCTATTCCTGAGTGTGCACACACATTCAGTGAGCAGGCACACTCACAGAAGCCTCCTCCAAATGACTGAAAATGCTTTTATGAACACATCCTAGGAAGTGACCTCGCCCAGGGACCAGAGGAGGGCTGAACATTTTACCACAGTCAAGATCAGTCTCTGTTTCAATCTTGCCACCCTCAGAAGCAGGTAGCTGCAAAATGGTGTTTGTCAAGTAGAGTCACAGGCCTTTCATTGGGTCATATCAGTGGAGAAAACACGTCCCATCACTCAGGAAAGGCCTCTGGAGGCAGCTATGGGCCAGTAAAAGGGGAGGAGGGCAGAACTGCACAGCAAGGAAGAACCTCTATTCACTCACTGTGAACTCTTTTGTCCCTGCGAGAGTGTGGCTTATCACTGAGTCACATTGTGTGAGACTTGGGCCCACTGTTTCTTGTGATAGAGGTCAGCTATAGCAGCAGGGTCCCCTCTGAATGTGTGGCAGTATTTGCTCTCAAGGGCCTGCTCCTATTATCTCCATGCATGAGCATGCATGAGGGCAGCCACAGAGGGCAGAATTGACACAGCTTAGATTCTTCTGGCTGCTCAGAGCTGACACCCATGGGCCACTCCACAGTGGGGAGGGTGGGCATGTGAATAGAGAGGCCAGAAGGATGCTGCCTCCTGCAAGGGGTAGAGCTCAGCTTTGAGGTTAGGAGAAAAAAGAACCTGCCAGGACTTGGTGAAGGGGTAAATGGGCATGGCAGGGGTGGGGTCAAAGGGTGAATCTGAGGCATGCAGAGGTTCCCCACATCTGGCAGAGAAAATGCAGGTGCCACTCATCTGTACATCCTGCAGTTAGAGGAGCAGGTTGCAATCCAGTGATTCATTTTCCTACGTTTTAGCACCCAGGCAGTGCCAGTCCCTATGCCAAAGTGAGAATGAAGAAAACCCTGAGGGAATAAGTGGAGCTCAGCCTGCATGGTGGACATGCCTGTTTGGGCTACACAGTGGTCCTTGAGGGTGGCACTTCAGTTAGGCGGTGGTGCACCCCAGAAATCAATGCCAAGTTTAGAAGGTTTTATGGAAGACTTGTCATCAGGGCCTCATGTTTTCATTGTACCTCCTTGTCAGGTGTAGGACACAGGAGGCAAGC
Source organism: Suncus etruscus (assembly GCF_024139225.1). Classification (NCBI taxonomy): domain Eukaryota; kingdom Metazoa; phylum Chordata; class Mammalia; order Eulipotyphla; family Soricidae; genus Suncus; species Suncus etruscus. The sequence goes on from NC_064861.1 coordinate 44,348,118, forward strand.
ATTTGTTGGTCCCAACACATTGTGCAGGAAGAGGTGCAAGAGGGAGGGTTACTCTCCAGAATGCCCACTGATGCTCCAGGCAGTCAATCTCAGGACATGGCTTAGGTTATGCTGTCTCTGGGGGTGACCATGTTCCATAGGTGTAGTACAAGGCATATACCAGTGCTTCTCAATGTGAGGATATTGTTCCAGAGGGGCTGGAACAATGGGGGTTGGGGTGTGGGCTGGTGCAGCAGTAGCCTATGGTACTTTCTCTTAAAGACAGATTGTCCAGGATGTAGAGAGTAATCTTTTGGTTTCTTTTCTTTTCTGGAAAGGATACAATAGGCCAAATAAGTTTGAAAACCTCTGACTGAGGCCCTGCCTTAATTTGAGTCACTATGAAGTGCTTGTGTATATCCCTGGGCCCCTTCAGGCTTGGTGGAGGCTGGGTAGCCCTAGCCAATGCCCAAATCACTTTGTCATCCCTTTCTTCATGGGGCCCAATCTAAGAGGGAACATCTGCACTCAGATGAATTGAATGTAGTTTGAACTTTTCACACACATATACACATATACATGGGGAGTAGCAACCTACTTTTCTCTCCAGTGCACCTACAGCTCCCACTTAGGGACACTCAGATTTCTAACAGTGGGCATGGTGGACAGACCTGTTTGGGCTACACAGTCTCTAGCACTTCTTACCCTTAGCTGACTCTCCCTCTCTCTGACCCTGGAGGTCATGAGTGTGAGCATGGCCATGCCTCACACTGCTCTCACACTGCTGCAGTTACCTGCTGTAAGACTGAAGGAGGTGATGGGGCCTGAGTGGGGAAGGCGTTTGCCTTGCAAGTATGTGGCTGACCCAGGTTCCACCCTTTGGAATACCATAGGGTACCCCTAAACACTTCCAGATGTGATCTTTGTGCAGGGAACCAAAGTTAAGCCCTGAGCACCACCAGGTATCATGCTGCTCTTCAGAATATGAAACATATGACTGTGATTTCACTTCTGTCTTCCAGATATTCAAGTGTCTGTATTGGCCACATTTTCTCAGGGCTATGTTGAATCCTGGTCGAACAAGCTCCATTCAGCTTTGCTGAGCTGACAGAGTCAAGAGGTTTCACAGATTCTCAGGGGTAGAGCCCTAGTTTAGACTTGTGTGTTTTGGCCAAAGCCCTAGATAGTAGGGGTCTGGTCAGGTGCAATAAGAAGACCAAGTAATCTGCAGCAATGACAGGGAGTGGTGGTGATGGCAGCAGAAGGGAGATGCCAGGACCATGAGTGCGGGGGACCAGCTAAGTCAAATTAATTTTCACCGCAAACTGGAGATATTAAATTTGGGGTAATAAATTTGGATTTGAATATGTTAGACAATACTTTGAATTTTTAGACATCATTTTGCTAGTCAAGAAAATATGATCGAAGATTGGATTTGACTTCTGGCTTCTTAGATTGTGACCTTTGATTGTGGCAACTTCTAAGAGTCCTTTTGATTTCCACGGCCCCTCTCCAGGGTTCAGGTTTAGCTTCTGGAATGCTGGTGCTGAGGCTTCTCCATTTTCTCTAGTGAATTGGAAGCAACTCCATGCTCTGACTGCAGGCCTCACTCCAGAATGGTCATGGGAGCCTGGCATGGATCTTGTTCTTCTTGTCCTCTCATTGGATGAGATGTTGTTATCAGACTTGAGCTGATAAAGGCTTGATGGTATCTGAGGCAAAAAGCTGGATCCTCTGTGCCCACTTCCAGTGCTCTAGGTATATCCTGTAGCTCCTGCATCTACAGCTATGTAGGGTCATCTTTTCTTACATGAAAGAAGAGAGGCATGAATGCTAATATACACCAATGTATTCACATAAACTATAGTCATCGCTTCCCACCTTCTTTTCTCTCTCCATCCCAATCCATGCTGGTCTGCTAGTAGGATCCTCCTATATTTCTCTCTTCTCACCTCCCATAGAGAGCCACAACCCACACATCAACTCATGGGCAACATGCCATACTAGTGTCTTCCCCATCTATTACCAACACAAGGTGTACTGTGCTTTGCTCCTCTGTGTTGTGAAAATTCCTGGGTCTCACTCTCATTCTTTCCTTGTACTGACTGAGTGGTAGACATGAGTACACAGTGCTGCATGAGCCTGTCATTTCACTTGGAAGGACGTTCTGCCTGCATGTTGATTAAAGAGAGCCAGGCAATATGGTTCTACTATGGCAAAGGGAAGCACTCAAATGCTTTAAGAGGTAACCCTTTAAAAGTTTGTTTATTCCTTCTGTCCAACACAGCATGATTGGATAGATCTGGGGAGACTCCTCCCAATGGAGCATTGTTCCTCTCCACCATGGAGTCTCTGTAGTTACCCCAGAGGGGAGGATACAAGGGGAATCATGCACTGGACTTTATGGTTACTTCTGTTCCTCCCCAAATGCATTAGCCAGAACCTCATCATATGGCACCAACTAGCCTGTCAGGGACAATAGGAAACAAATCCATGTGCCAACCTGTGCATCTGCTCTGTGCACCTGCTTTGTGTACTTCCTTTGTGTACCTTACTCTGTGTACCCTCTCTGTGTAACAGCTTTCTGTGCTCACTTTGTGTGCTCTCACTATTTGCCCTCTCTGTATCATTCTGTGTAACTGCTCTATTAACCTGTTCTATGTACCTATTCTGTGTACTGTTTCTATGTACCTATTTTCTGCATAACTCTGTATACACACCTGTGTGCCAGCCTCTATGACACTTTACATTAAGTCATTCTTTTTTATTTAATCTTCCCAGTATGGATAAGGACCTTGGCCATTTGTCCTTAATTTCTATCCTCTATCCTTATTTCCTATCCTAGAGGATCACCAAGTCAAAAGAAATTCATATTTTTCCAATGCAATTTTTAAAAATGTACCTTCTGAAGTTTACAACAGCGTTGCCAGATTTCTTCTCAAAAAGACTGCAATCGTTTGCATTTGCAGGAACTGTGTCTGACTGTAGCTGTGCCCCAAATCCCTGCCAGCAATCGCATTATTGTCCTTTAAAATTTTCCTCTGTGCTATCTCCATGTCAGTTTGATTAGCAAGTCCCCTCCACTAATGAGTGCATGCATCTTTTCATTTGTTTGCAGCCCTTTGTGAACTGCTGATTCATGTCCTTTGCCATAACTTCTTTTGGATCGCTTGCCCTTTTCCCTCTGCAAGAGTTCTTTGTATATCACAGATAGTAATGCTTTGTCCTCTGCTTCACAAGCATTTCCCCTGATTCATTGTCTATTAACTGTGCCGATAGTCATCTTTTGTCTTAGGAAAGATGGATCTTTTTATGTAGTGAGAAGCCTGTCTTCTGGTTTGCTCTTCTGCGAGTGCTCTCCTTGCACAGTCCTTTACTGTCTCTTAGAAGACTGTGAAGAAGAGTTTTCTCCTTTTCCCTTTCATGGGTGATGGAAGCTCCCACATCCAGCTACTTCTGGCTTTGTGGGGACAAAAGGTCCCGACTTAATTTTCACCAGACCTCTCTGGCCTCTGATGACTGAGGCATTGGGTGATGTGCGATGAGGGAGGTGTGCGAACTTCGATGTTCAACATGCTTGGGTACCATGGCTGGTTTCAAGCTGCCAATGAAACTTTAGTCACTTGTCCTTTTGGCCTTCAATTTCTCGCATGTCTCCTGAAAAATGACCTCTGCCTGATGATCCCCTAGGATGTTCTGAATCGCAGAGGGTCATGGATTTACGCACTCTGTTCTCTTTGAAACACTGGACAGAACTGAGATCAATACTATGTGGAAGCAATTCCCAAGTGTTGATGAGTAAGTATGTGTATTAACCCATTTAACATCAGCATTCGGGATAGTAACATTCATTAACTGACTCTTATAAAGAAAGTTCGGAGTGGGTAAGTGAAATGTTTAGAGTTGTACAGCAAATCAGTGACAAAGGCAAGGCTATGAAATGTGACTTCTTCCTACCCCATTGTGTGTGTACTGTATATTCTTCTCAGAGGCTGAGAAGAAAAATATCAGTCTTCAGACTGACTCTACAGAACTTAAAGTTAATATGACCAGTCTGAAAAATTTTGTAAAACTTCCCATCTTTCTGAGACTTAAAACTAACAAATTCCATTTTTGTGGACAAGCGTGGCTTGCAAACAGGAATAGAGTCAAGTAAGGGGTTCTTCAGGGCAGCTATGATTTAGCAGTGATCTAGCTACTGAACATTGGACTTAGATCAGAAATGGGGTCTCTGAAAAAAATTCTTAGGCATTTTAGGTGAGGGGTCAGGATGATTCCTGGTACCTCATACATACAAATCATGCACTCTGACACTCACCCCCTCACACACTCCCTTTTCTCTTTGGCTTCTTAGGTAAGTCCCAAGGGAAGCGCTTCCTTTGTTTAGCTTTGAAAATTGTTCTGATGTCAGGATCATGGACCTGCAGCCTTTCTGTAACCATGAGGAGAGGGCACCAGAGAAAGACAAGCAGGAGAACATGTCAGTGCAGAAGGACAATGCATTTGAACCAATAATTCATTGGTGAATTGGCTAAAATGCAGGAAGCCCAGACTCTGTATTAATTGTTTTGAGAGCTGATAAATTTCTTTTGTTGTTTAATCCCCTTTGGGCTTGGGGACCTGCCAAATGCAATCAAATGAGTCTCTCTTTGTTCAGAAGATAGAAATGAAAGAGATGGTATCAATTAGTAGCTCTCAGCATTTAAATCTTAGTTCTACTTGACATCCTTAAATTTATTAAACTCTCTGATAATTATTTGTTTAGGTGGATACAGTTATTCATAGTTACTATATCAGAAATTAAAACCAAAAATTTCAAATATTAATTGCTAAATTGATATAATATACTATATAATACTAAAATTAATATTTCAACTATTAAAAGTCCTACCATATGTTAATCTACATGATCTATTTTTTAATAGAAAAGAGCTAGAATTTCCAGAATAAAAATAATTTGGCAAGAAGAGGGGCGTTGTTTGTTCATCTTTTCAAATCTCCCAATGTCTGGATTAATAGAAGATGACTAAAATTCTATATCTGCTTCTGCACTCAAGTTGTTCAATGATGCACATCACATAGCATCTGGAAAATTTCTTTCACCCACAAGAATCTCACCCATGAGGATTGCAGCAAAAACTCCAATGGCCTCTTCATATCTGTGTTGGTTTTGTGGCACTTTAATGAGTGACTGAGAACTGGGTGGTCATAGCAACCTCTTAACTTATGAAGGCCAGAAGTCAATTCTTGATTCTACATACATCCTTCAGACACTTTGGGGGGCATTCTATTTCTCATCCATCGCAACTGTGGGGCACTGTCTGTGTCCCCAGATGCAGAGCCATGTCTCTAGAGCTCTGCCTTCACTGTGTCTTTCTCACCAGGATATATATATATATATATATATATATATATATATATATATATATATATATAACCTGGAAAAGTCTACCAAAGCTTCATCATCTCGACATCCTCCATCTAATCCCATCTGTATAGGCTTGCTTTTCTCTCAAATAAGTTTCTGTTCATAGTTTCTGGGAACTAGGCTATCTCTCTATCTTTTAGGAAATGTTTGACCCACTTCTTTATTATTAGAAAAATGATTTGAACTCATAGAAACCCTGGCAGGTTGTTGGGGTCCTCTGGGTTCGCAAAGCACATCTGAAAACCAGATTTCTGGTCCATCATAGAGGAAGTCCAGGCAGCAATAAAAAGAGAACCAAATCTCTTTTTCTGAGTCAACCAGTGAAAACAAAGTGTTGAGAGTGTCCTGAGAGTCAAGGATTACCAAAGGGAGAGAGATGAGGAGTCCCAGGAGATGAGATCAAGATCAGGTGAAGACTGGAGATTGAAGAGAAAGATGGCAGATGGTTGTGAGTACAGCATTGCCTAACGGGTGATTTTTTGCACAGTACTGTGAGAGAATCTCTTCCATCACCCTAAAATGGAGCCAGGCTGATGCTCATAGAAGCTGTGTCTATGAATAATACTGCAGAGGGATTGTCCAAAGAAGCTGCTGGGGCTCTGGCCTGGAGAGGGTGTGATTAATGTGGGGTGTGGCCATTAGGAGAAGGCCTTAGGGGGTAGGGGTGATTGAGAAAACCTGAGTGGTTTTCTCAGAGACTGTGAGAGAAGAAGGGTTCCCAGGCCAGCTCAGTGTGTGTGTGTGTGTGTGTGTGTGTGTGTGTGTGTGTGTGTGTGTGTGTGTGTGTGTGTGTGTGTGTGTAAAGGGACAGGTGGAAGGCAAAGCAGATGAGCTTCCTCTCAGAGGCCAGCTACCCCAACCAGAACCCAAGTAAAATAGTTGAATCACAAGTAGGGTCAGGAACTCAGGAAAGAGACAACTAAGACCTCTTGGCTTGTCTCAGCTTCCTTGAGTGATGAGTGATGGAGGCCATATGTGAAAAACATCATCCACTCATCCTGAAATGGGGGGCTCAGAAAGAAAATAATCAATCCCATCATGCCATTAAAAAATAAACTACAGAAAACATTCAAACTCCCAAATCACCCTTATTTTTGTTTTGGGGTCACACCCAGCGGTGCTCAGGGCTTACTCCGGCTCTGTTCAGATATCACTCCTGGTGGACTTTGAGGGAACCATATGGGGTGGCAGGAATCGAAGACAGGTCAGTCACATGCTATGCAAGTGCCCCACCTCTTATAATATTTCTCCAGCCCACTCACCAAATCATCCTCAAACTTGAAAAGAAACCTCTGGAAAATATCTGCTATATACATGAAAGGCAAATGCCTCATTGAAGGGTTTGTTTTTGATATGAAGTATTGAGGCCAGTGGCTCACACATTTGAGGTATGTGTTTTACTGCTAAGCCATGTCCCCAAGGTGAAATAGCTGTAGCTCTATGATGCAGAAAGAACTCCAGCTCTCTCACTAGAAAACAAGGCAAAAGACATGAACAAGCGTTTTACTTAAGCACCATAATTACAAAATTGTTTATTGTTGAGTTTCATTCATAGAATGTACACCACCCATCACTAACCAGTGTAGTCCACCTGCCAACAATGTCTCTCATTTCCCTCCCACCCCTCACTTCCACCCCAAACCCCTCCTGTCTCTAGGGCAGGCAATCTCTCTCTCTCTCTCTCTCTCTCTCTCTCTCTCTCTCTCTCTCTCTCTCTCTCTCTCTCTCTCTCTCTCCTTGTCACTGTGGCTTAAGCTATTGTTAATGGAGAGTGCCTTGCACATCACTCTCTCTCCTTTCAGCACTGAGTTCTTGTCCAGAGTGATCAGTTCCAACTACCATTGTCCTAACAGATCCTTCTCTACTTTAACTGCACTCATTTCTCTTTGTTGCAAACGTACTACCATGGACTGATCCTCCTGGCCCTTATCTCTATTGTCTATGAATATTATCACCATACTATCTCTTTTTTTCTTATATGTTAAAAATTAGTGAGATTATTCTCTATTTATCTCTTTCCTTTTGAATCATTTCTTTTTTGTTTTGTTTTGGGTCTCACTCAGTGGTGCTCAGGGATTACACCTGGCTCTACGCTCAGAAGTCACTCGTGGCAGGCTCAGGAGGCCATATGGGATGCTGGGATTCAAACCACTGTCCTTCTGCATGCAAGGCAAATGCCCTACCTCAATGGTATCTCTTTGGCTCTCACCATAATAATCTTCATATCTAACCACGTATAAGCAAGCTTCTTGAGTTCATGTTTATGAAAAGCTGCATAGTATTCCATTGTGTAGACATAATTCAGTTTCTTTTTTTTTTTTTTTTTTTGGTTTTTGGTTTTTGGGCCACACCCGGTGACGCTCAGGGGTTACTCCTGGCTATGCACTCAGAAGTTGCTCCTGGCTTGGGGGACCATATGGGATGCCGGGGGATCGAACCGCGGTCCGTCTGAGGCTAGCGCAGGCAAGGCAGGCACCTTACCTTTAGTGCCACCGCCCGGCCCCCATAATTCAGTTTCTTTAGCCACTCATCTGGTGTTAGGCTTCTGGGTTGTTTCCAGATTCTGGTTATTGTAAATAGTGCTGCAATGAACATAGGAGTGCAAAGGGTATTTTTGTATTGTGTTTTTGTGTTCCTAGGGTATATTCCTAGGAATGTTATTGCTGGATCATATGGGAGCTTAATTTCTAGGTTTTTGAGGAATGTCCATATTGCTTTCCAAAGAGGCTGGATCAGTCTGCATTTCCACAAGCAGAGATTGAGAGACCCTTTTCCATGCATCTTTATTATCACTGATTGTTTTTGTTCTTGTTTTGTTTTGTTTTGATGTGTGCCAATCTCTGGTGTGAGATGGTACCTTATTGTTATTTTGATTTTCATCTCCCTGATGATTAGTGATGTGGAGAATTTTTTCATGTGACTTTTGGCCATCTATATTTCTTCTTTGAGGAAGTGTCTTTTTATTTCTTCTCCTCATTTTTTTTAGATGGGGTTAGATGGTTTTTGTTTCTTGTTATGTTCTGTCAGTGTCTTGTATATTTTAGATATTAACCCCTAATCAGATGGGTATCAGGTAAATAGTTCTCCCATTCCATGGGTGGCTTTAATATCCTAGTCACTGTTTCTTTTGAGATGCAAAAGCTTCTCAATTTAATGTAGTCCTATTTGTTTATCTTTGCTTCCACATGGTTGGCCAGAGGTGTTTCCTCCTTGAAGATGCCTTTAGATTCAGTGTTATAGAGTGTTCTGTCTACATTTTCCTCTGTGTACTTTATAATTTTAGGTCTGATATCAAGGTCTTTAGTCCATTTTGATTTGACCTTTGTACCTGGTGTTAAGGAGAGGTCTGTGTTATTTTTTTTTTTTTTGCATATAGTAAACTGGTTTTCCAAGCATTCTTTGTTGAAGAAGCTTTTCTTGTTCTTCTTTATATTTCTTGATCCTTTATCTAAAATTAATTGTTCATAAACTTGTGAGTCCATCTCTGAATATTCAAGTCTATTCCACTGATCTGCAGGTCTGTCTTTATTTCAATACCATATGGTTTTAATGACTATTGCTTTGTAATACAGTTTGAAGTTAGGAAAAATGATCACCCCCCCTTTTTGTGAAGGTTCGCTTTAGATATTCATGGACATTTATTTCTCCATATAATTTTAGCTTAGAAATCCACTTCTTTCAAAATTGTCATGAGAGTTTTTATAGTGATTATATTAAATCGGTACGTGCTTTGGGAAGCATTGGCATTTTAATTATATTAATCCTCCCAATCCATGAGCAGGGTATATATTCCCACTTGTGTGATCTTTTATTTATTGAAGAAGTGTTCTGCAGTTTTCTTTATATAGCTCTTTCTCCTCTTTAGTTAAGTTGATAAGTTGATTCCAAGATATTTGATTTTCTGAGGCAGAATTGTGAATGGAATTGTTTTCTTAATTTTTTTTTGTCACATTCGTTTGATGCTTAGGGGTTACTCCTGGCTATGCACTCAGAAATCGCCCCTGGCTTGGGGGGACCATATGGGACACTGGGGAATTGGACTGCTGTCCGTCCTAGACTAGTGCTTACAAGGCAGACACCTTACCTCTAGAGCCACCTCTCCAGGCCTGGAATTTTTTTTAACTCTCCTTTTCTTGTCTTTCATTATTTGTGTATAGAAAAGCCATTGATTTTTGTGTGTTTTTGCTGTCTGCCACATTACAGAACAAATCTAAAGTTTCTATAAGCTTTTTTGTGAAGTCCTTAGGATTTTCTAGATATAATATCATGTCATTTACAAATAGAGAGAATTTCTCATTCCTTTCTTATGTGTATGCCCTTGATGTCCTTCCCCCCCCCCCATTACTATGGCAAATACTTCTAGTACTATATTGAATAGAAGTGGTGAGAGGGGGTAATCTTGCCTTATGCCAAACCTTAGTGAAAAGGCTTTTAGGTTTTCCCCATTGAGTATAATACTTGCAACAGGTTTGTGAAAAATGACTTTGACAATATTGAGGAAAGTTTCTTCAATTACCATCTTGTTGAAAGTTTTTTTTTTATCATGAATGGATGCTGGACTTTGTCAAATGCTTTCTTAGCATCCATTGATATGATCATCTGGTTTTTATTTTTTCTTTTATTGATATTGATTGACTTGTTTATGTTAAGTCAATTATTGCTGCCTGGAATGAATCTTACTTGGTCATTGTGTATAAGCTTCTTGATGAGTTGTTAGATTCTATTTGCTAGTATTTTGTTGAGGATCTTTGCATCTGTATGAAAAGGCAATATAGAAAAGAAATATAGATGGTCAACTCATACATTTTCCTGAAAATAAAATGTATGAAATAGTATCTACAATGAGCTATATTTTTTTCACATATCCAGGCAGCTATGCCTGGCAATTAAGATCGTTGTTTGTATCCAGCTTCGTCAAGTGTGGAAGAAACACTGACCCTTTGCCCAGTTGGAGGAGAATTAATTGATATATCCATAAGGAGGGTAGCTGGAGAATATGAATCATGATATAAAATGTGCCTGCCCTTTAACTCTGTAGCCCCTGTAAACTTCTGTAAGATGGAGACAACAGTGCTATCTGTTCCTATTGTTGAGGTTTAAGGGCACTAATCCATAAAAACTCTTAACTTAGTGCCCAAAGAGAAGATTTAAGATGTGTTAGCTGGGCTGGAGTAATAATACAATGGATAAGGCATTTGACTCACACACTGCCCACCTGGGTTTGATCCTTGACATCCCATGTAGTCCCCTGAGCACAGACAGGAGAAATTCTTGAGTGTAGAATCAGGAAATGCCCCTGAGCATTGCTGGGTGTGGTCCCAAACAACAACAACAAAAACAACAACAAGACAAGTTCTTAAAAAATAAAGACATGTTAACTATTATTAGGACTTTTTCCTATGATATAATCTCCCATTTCCAATGGGAGATTTGTAAATCTGTAAGCAAATGCTTACATAGGGATGTTCCCTGCTGGCTTGTTTTCAATAGCAACAAATTGGAAACCAATGAACTGTTCATCAAGAGCAAAGAAGACTAATTCTAGGAGTGTAGTGCTCATATAATGTCAGGCTGAATAAGAAAAGTTCTAAAGGTTTTGGACGGCACTGTTTTTTTGATGTGGATGCTGGTAACCCAGATGGATTCTTTTTGTGAATTTTATCAAGCTCTCACCTTGTGATTTTTACTCCGTTCTGCATCTATATTCTACTCCAAAAAAAAAAAAAAAGAGTAAATGGTGTGCACAATTATTAGAGGATTGTCATCCCACCCCCAAGCTCATCTAGATAAATGCTTGCATGTATATGTATGGAAACAAATATAAAAGTACAGGCATTTTTTTATAGAAAGTTGTTTCTATTAGGAATTCTATTATTAATTAATTAATTCTATTATTAGGAATTAGTTTTGGTTTTCTTTTGCATGCTTATTAATATATTCTGCTTTTCTTCATGGAATATGTGTTACTTTTGTAATTAGAGAAAAATCTCTCCACCATCAGGACTTTTGGGTTCTAAGAGTCAGGAAACCCAACCTAATGTTATATAAAGAAAGTGTGTAATTAATTGGGGCACACGACTGAAAAATTTGGCACTAGATTTGGTTTCAGGCCTAGATTCAAGCTCAACTGATTTCTTGGGAAGCTGTCCCCCATTTCTCTTGGAAAGCATGGGTAAAGAGGGAAGGAGAGAACTGGGGGCTGTTCCTTGCTGGCAAGCTCAGGTCAAATTCCTCTTTAACAACACTGGGAGAGTATCTTACCCTAGTAATTACGGCAAAGATTTCAGGAGGGGGTATTTCACATTGACTTTAGGCCCCATGCTTTTTCCCACACCAGTCACTGTGGCCAGCGATGTGTGTTGAAAATTCAGGTCAGGTCGCGTGGCCACTTTTGGAACCAGTGTTGGTTTACAAGAATGACTTCACACAAGTCCCTCAGGAACATGGTAAGGACTTCTCTCTGGGTGAGCAAAAGGGAAGCTGGGCAGACGCAGGAAAACAATCTTCTCTGGAAGTACTGCCCTGAGGAATTATCCTCCATGCATGCACAAGAACAAGAAGTCCAGTGGACCTTCACATCTCCTCCCTGAGGCCAGGAGCTCATTAAGGCTGGTTAAGTTATAAATGACAAATAACTTTCCAAATTAATATGAGTACATGTGGAAATTTATTGTTTCTCGCATGATTCAAAGACTGTGGGAATATATCAATTGCTCAAAAGATATTTGATTTATTTTCTCTCTCTTAATGGATTTGTAGAGAAGAGGGTCTGAAGATGTCTTCAGGAGGCCCTGAGAGCACGTATGGTGATATTCTAGCCATGGAGCTGGCAGATCAACAGCAACATATCTTTAGTGGCCCACATAGGTCACGTGACTAGCTCTGACCCAGTCACTATGACCATACATGGCCCTTCCCTAAAAACTCTGAGGATGTCCCCAAAGAAAATCAGAGTCTTGAAATACTGGAGGTTGTCCAAGTTTTTTTATTGTGCCATCCTGACACTTAACTGGGTTTCCTTGGTTAGGAGGACTAAGCAGAACTAGTATCTGAGCCCACAATTAATTATCCTTTTTAGGAAAAACCCATGGCTCCCACTTCCGGAGACACCCTGAGTGGGGCTAGAAGAGGAAGGGAAAGGGGCCATCCCTCCCCTTTGGGGCTGCTGTGCTGAGTTGCTGGATGATCTTCTCTTAGAAGACTGGATCACAAAGCTCTGGAAATGGGTGTCTGGGATGGAAATACAGACACACAGTTAATTATGGCATCCTGCTCGGCGCCACCCTAATTAAGGCAGTTCTCTGGTGGAGACCAAAATTTAATGCTCTCTCTTTTATAGTCCTTGGTGGCAAGTGGGTGGCCCTGTCCTATCCCCTCCCTCTGATGCTCCTGGTCTGGTTCATAGGGAGCTGGGTGGAGTGAGCAGCTTGCTGGCAGGCAGGAAACTTGCTTTGTGGGCCCCATTTAGCTGCCCTCCTCAACAACAGGCAGGACAGAGACATGTCAATCCGGTTGTGTGGTGGTGGGTGGGGTGGGGGTAACTGCAACCCATAGTGTTAAAAATGTCTTGGCTCTTGGACCTCCCAGGAAGTGGACTCTGGCACCCAGAGACCTGAATGCTCAGAACTGGGATCTCCAATCTCCCTCCCCTGCTGCTGCCTTGCTTCCTGATTAGCCTGATATAAATAAAATAAGAACAGTAGTTCTATTGGTGTATATATATGTATATGTTATGTATATACATATATACACAAAAGTATATATACATATATATTTAATTTTTTTAATTTTTCGGCCACACCCGGTGATGCTCAGGGCTTACTCCTGGCTATGCGCTCAGAAATCGCTCCTGGCTTTGGGGACCATATGGGACGCTGGGTGATCAAATTGCAGTCTGTCCTGGGTCAGCTGTGTGCACGGCAAATGCCCTACTGCTGCGCCTTTGCTCTGGCCCCTATATATATATGTATATGTATATATGCATACACACATAATGTATATACATATGTATATGTATATACACATATGTATATATACATACTTAGATGTATATACATATGTATATATATTTAAAAGGTCATTGCATTTCTTTGATATTACTAGAACCTCCCTCTGCTTTTTACAATAGAAAATTGGCCAGCTCACTTTTATACTTTACTGGATTGTCTAGAGTTGGCAGGGATATAAAAATGATTTTATATTATAGGTGTAAATACTGAGGCCAAGAAAAAAGTGATTTTTCCAACACTGTAGCATATGACTTTGGCCCATTTAACAATGACCCAGGCTGTGGACAGCTGTGACTGAAGGCAGAGGTGATGGACTTCTGAGGCCTTTATCCCACCCATTAGGAAACAAACTCTCTGTAGGTGTCTGTCATAGACACTGGGTGAGATGTGACAGCACATGGGCCAAGTTCTGTTCATCCCATCTAGATGGCAGAAGGCTCTCTGAGAAAATAGGCAATCCTGGGGACTTTGAGTGATCAGAAAAGCTGATACTGGAATAGGCTTGTTGAGGACATGCCAATGACGGCTATCAAGTTGCTGGGAGCTGTAGGATGAAAAATGGGAGGTTGGATTATACCCTGTTTTACCCAAAACAAACTTTTCCCATTATCCTCTTTTCTTTTTACACACACATATTTTTACATGTAAAAGGCCCACCTAGACTGGATTAGCTTGAGATAGGTACTTTTGTCTCTCACTCGACCCTCCTTCTCCTGCCTCTAGATTGAGCTGGTCAATAAAGAGAGATTGGTTTGGTGGGCTCAGGGCCTATGAGGCTGGAGGCTGGAAGTCACCAACACCATGTTTTTTCCCTCCCACATGAGTGTCTTGGTTTATTAATTTGTGTGGTGACCCTGCTTCAGACCTGTTTACCTGAAGAGGGATTACAATGGATGGAACTTTACAGTTTCCAAAGGTTTTTATTTTCTGGACCACTCTTATGAAGTCTAAGCTGTTTTTGCAGCTGGCCTACCCTTCAGAGGTTTGAGTCTTCTAGACCTGACCCTTCCCTTCCCTTGCAGGGAAAAGATCCTGAGACCCTTGTAGTAGCCAGGCCTTGTGTGTGGGAGATACAGCTGTGCTACCAGCCATGGAGGATAGTGATTGAGTCAGGAGGCCAGGCTCCATAGGACTAGATGTAAAGGCGAAGGACTGTCCTTTCAGTGGTGTATGACCACACTGAGCCCTCATCCCCAACCCTCAGCTATAGAAAATGATCTTCCAGTGGTCCCAGGTGTTCCAGTGAGTTCTCCCTCTTGACCAGATAGTTTGAGTTTTGGTTTTCTTTATTATGGCAAAACACACAACCATTTAAAAAATAGCCATTTTCACTCCTGTCAAGGGCACAATTTTGTGGCATTTAGTATATCCCCACCATGTTCCCAATGCTATACCCCCAATTGAATAATAACCTGGTTTCCAGGTCTTTGAGTTCAACTTTTAACAGTTGTTATTCTTTCAGATTCAACATATAAGTGATACCTGGCAGTAGCTATCTTGGTCTGTTTATTCAACTTAGAGAAATGATGCCTCCAAATTCCTCCCTGGAAGGATTTCTTTATTTTTAAAGTGTGATCATATTTCATTATATATGTAATATTTAAATGAATATGCAATTATTTTTTGTTGTTTTTGGGTCACACCCGGCAATGCTCAGGGGGTACTCCTGGCTCTACACTCAGAAATCATTCCTGGCATGCTCAGGGGACCTTATGGGATGCCAGGATTCAAACCATCGTCCTTCTGAATGTGAGGCAAACACCTTACCTCCATGCTATCTCTCTGGCCCCATGAATATGCAATTCTACATACAGCATTTTATTTTGGTTTGGGATCACACCCAGTGGTGCTGGGGGGTTAACTCAGGCTTGATGGTCAGTATTTTTATGCTTGGGAAGGACATGAGGAGCTGAGGTTTAAACTTATTATTCTTGTAGGTAAAGCACACACCCCAACTCTGAGTCATTTTCACCCACTCAGAGTTTTCTTGATTCATCTGTTGATGGACACTTGGCCTGGCCTCCTGTCTTATTTATTGTGACTAATGCAATGAACATGGGAGCACAGATTTCTGTTCAGGACAGTGATTTTGCTTCACTGGTACCCAGGAGTGAAATTACTGGATGATATGGTAGTCCTAGTTTTCATATTACTAAGCTATTTTCCATAATTTCTGCACCCATAGGCCTTTCCTCTGAAAGACATAAGACCTAGGAAGGGTTATGTTAGATGGAAGAAGGAATTCAGATGGAAAGTCTCAAGCAGGAAACTAGGCCAGTTTTTCTCCATCTGAGAGATCTCATAGTAATGGCTTCCCGTGGTTTCTATTTATCCTCAAGCCACATTCCTTGCTCCAGGGCCTATTCTGATGTCTCCAAAACACAGGGAGCAGCACTTGGATGAGTAGTGTCAAACTCTCCACAGCCAAAATTCTTTTCTCAGAGTGAAACCCAAATCTGTGGTCTGGTTCTCACTGGACTGTCAGAAGCAGGTGTAGAGCCTCCATAGTCTACTTCTAGAATAAGAGCTGGAAAGAAACAGTCCTGGTCTCAAGTACTTGAGCCCCTTAAGTTCTTTCCCTCAGGCTTCAGAGATGTGAGAACAGTGTTTATGTTTTACCTGGTACCTGGGAACAAGAAGGACAAGAGGACCCAACTCCCAGAAGTGGCTGGTTCTTGCTCTGTGTGGAGTGTGGGGTCTTCACTCAGAGAAAATACCCAAAGGCAGCTCCTCTGCTGTCAACTATGCTCTGTTGGATTTCTCTCCACTTTACTATAGATTTCTCCTATCCTGGAATTTGCCCAGCCTGCCACTCTCTCACAGACTTCCTTTATTAAAAAATGTTTTATTATAACATGGTGATTTAACAAGTTGTTCATCGTACAGTTGTCACAGACATTATATGTTCCAATATCAATCCCACAACCGCTTTGACCTTC
This sequence comes from Suncus etruscus, assembly GCF_024139225.1. NCBI lineage: Eukaryota > Metazoa > Chordata > Mammalia > Eulipotyphla > Soricidae > Suncus > Suncus etruscus. The sequence continues at coordinate 44,364,473 of NC_064861.1, forward strand.
CATCTACTAATCTCCCTAGTTTCCCACCCACCACCCCAGCCTTCCCCCTTCTAGGCCAAAATTTACTGCATATTGTTTGCTACAACATAAAGGTAAATGAAATTACAAAAACTTAGATCAATAAAAGCCAATTTATAATCATTGCTATAGCTCTCAATTATGTTACTAAAGTCATTGTTTGAGGATTTACTGGGATGAAATTGGTGCTAGTTGAGCCTTCTGGATTTAGGCTCACACAATTTCTCAGAAAATCTCTCAGATTTTTTGTGATCCTACTGGGCTGATAGTACCTTAAATTTTTGAGGAGTTGTGTGGCTTATATATATGGAACAGTTTGGTGGTTTGGCAGTTTTATAGGATTAAACTGGGGAGCTGTGCCTCTTCTGTCAGAGGGTGTCAGGAATGGTTTCAGGATGCTGTGCCTTCAGGCAGAAAAGGGAATCTTTCTATCCCCATTCCAAGAAAGCCCCTGAAGTTGTCAGCCTGGATCAGACTGGTCTACCTGGGAAGATTCAATGGCTGTTCTTAGATTCTTTTGGAGATTAGTTGTATAGTCACACTGATTTTCTGCTAGCAAGATGGCAGATGTGTTTGGAGATTTCTGGATTTTCTGGTGGCCTGGGGAGGGGAACTCAGTGCACTCCCTTTCTGAGCATACCCTGGATTTCAGCCTGTAGAGTGGTCTCACATGGGAAGATTCAGTCTCATGGACCCTTGATTCCTCTCAAAGTCTCTTAGCATCTTGCCCTCAGGTTTCCTCAGTCCCAAGGAGCAATGGTGGTTCAGTGTACTTGATCTTGACCTTCTCAGCCATTGGCATTGACTGGAGCTGTTTCTGTAAAGTAGACTAAATAGGCAAGAGGTAGAAGATGGAAGCTTTGCCCCTACTCTCCTTTTACAAGACTCTTCTGAGACACTTGAAGTGTCCTGCACCCTTACACTATGGAGGTGGCCTATCCACAGTATTATTTGGGAAGCTGAGGTCAGCCTGCCAGCACTTGCATTTCAACTGTTCTCCCTTGTACCCACTGGGTTCCTTGGGAAATGGTGCCTGAGTTTAGTGTGCAGGAGAGTTATGAGAATCAGGGTGGCTTGTGATGAGGCAGTCTGTTCAGAGGGGTCCTGAGTTGGGTTTTTCATGTTCTTCAACCAACACATGAAGCTTCACCAGGAAAGGGACTCAACTTGGGGTCTGGGATGTTAGTGAATGCAAATCTAGCTTGAGTTGAGCATGGGTGTTTGTATGTTTATTGGTTAGTTGATCGTGTTCTCTCCTAGCTGCAAGAGCTGGTGGGGGGGAGGTAAGTTCCTCACTTCCAGAGGGTTTGATTTGCTTTGCTCTTCTTTGTGACCTCACCTCCCTATCTCTTTATTCTTGCTTCCCTGGGATCATTTCTACTTCAAAGCATTAGTAGGTATGCAGTGAATGCAGGCCCTGCTTTCAGTGTTGGAAAATCTGGGTTAAACTCTGCCCAAACCATCATCCTCTCTGGGAAGATATCTGTACTAAGATGTCCACTGGGCTATTGGTGAATGACCTAAGGGCCCCAACACTGGTGACTTAACCTTGATCACCCAGGGGCTCCACTTCCCTCTGCCAGAGGTTGTCAGTGCAGGCAGCCCCAGAATGCATTTATCCAGCACCATATGGAGCTTACCTTTTATTTCTGTCATTTTGGTTTTTTGGAACCATTCTGTATGGTACTCAGGGGCTATTTAAGCTCTGTATTCATGATTGACTCTTATGGTATTTAAGGAGACCATATGCAGTGCCAGGGATTGAACAAAATATAACGCAAGGTTTATTTTTCCAAGAACCTAGAGGTCTGAGAAGTGCCAATTCAGGGAGGTCACAGTTTAGTGAAGTTGCTCTTCTTTTCTTCTTACAGACCTTCTTACAGAAGGGGAACCCCAGAGAGTGACAGAAGCGGGACTCTCCACTGTTGTCCCATCAGGTACTCCCTCCCAGCCTTGCAGCCCCTGGAGTGGAAGGGATAGGGGGGCTGTGGGAGGCCCACTACGATGATTGTTTTGATTCTGTGAGTGACAACCACTCCTTAGATCAATGAGGGAGAGAGGAAATGCCCCTAAAATTTTAAAATTTTGTTATATATACATATATATATACATATATATGTATATATATGCAAAACTCTATGTAGTTTGCCATCTTCACCTGAAAATGCAACAAATATCTTGTGACACAGGGAATAGGACAGGGAGACATGGTGGCCCTGGGCAGAATAGCACCTTTGCAGCTGACCCTGGCTCTGAGCTGGTACTGTCCTCCACTTTATGTTCAATTTTTCAGTGGTGCAAGAACAAAGCATCCATAGCAGAAACCTACTTCAGAGGATGACGTTTTATCCTTTCTGAGAAAACAGGCAAATGTTGTCTGAAGTTGTGTGGCTGCAGCAGAGAGCCACCTTCCTCCTCAATCATGTGATCATGAGGCAAACCAAGCACCCTTCCACTTGGCTTTTCAAACTCTAATGGTAAGTGTTTAATTTATACCAGAATATGTGCTTCAGAGAAAATAGGCTTCTGCTGATAGTTTATCCACTTGTGGATTATAAATTAGTGTTTCAAGAACCTTTAGCAGGGAGGCTGTGCTAGAATGTTCACTTGATTGCATTTATTAAGCCCATTCTTGACTTGTAATTTTTAGGCTTTATATAGGTTGTTGAGACTTAATTTCATTGTAAGTCTAGAAGTCTCTGTAAGTATCCGCATCTTAGAAAATTAGGATCCAGGCCAAATACCTAGAACCTGACTATCTACATCATACAGACAGTTGACCAGGGGCAAGATGCTGAACCTTTTTCCTCAGTTTCCTCATCTATAAAATAGACATCTATAAAAATAAGATCTACCTCAAGAGATTGCTGTGAGGTGCTAATTAATGTTAAGAAAGGTAAAGGCTCATTAAGGTGAATGAAAGTCAGAATTCAGTTAAAATAAAGGGTTGTTAGCTGTTCCTTAGGGCTAGATAAAGATAGACCAAAGACAGACCAGAGTTATTGGGCAAGTAGAAATGACATAATCCTAAACCTTGATTCATAAGTTGCCCTTGATAAAAGTCATATACACCTATGATTCCATCACTCTACCCAATTTCAAGAACTGAAAATTTGCCTTTTCGCAAAAGTTCTTCTCTTGAGTATGTGTGCCCTCAGCTAAGCCTTGCCCTGAATTATCATGACTGTGTGGAGAGAAATGGTGACATACATGGAGCATGGGTATTTGTTTGTGGGCTGCACGACACACAGTTATGGTTCTGTCACAAATAAATGACGGTCTACACCACTTGTCGCTTTCTTTACTATTGAAAGGGTTTCAGTAATGATCTAATGGGAATTTTTCTCTCTAATCCCCACTTATTTGCCCTTCTCCTTTTTCCCTAACCTCAGCCTCACCCCCTCTCAGATGAGAGCTCCCCTTTTATCTGGGTTTGCTGCTCCTCACAGTTGAAGGCAATCTGATCACTATCACTCAGCAACCTCTAGAAGGGAGAAGATCTCACAAAAGTGAGATCTTGGGGTCAGAGTGATAGAATAGTAGGCAAGGACGCTTGTCTTGCATGTGGCCAACCTGGGTTCAATTCCCTGCACTACATATGATCCTTTAATCCCACCAGGAATAATCCTTGAATGAAGAGCCAAGGAGTAAGCCCTGAACAACACCATGTGTGGCTCCACCCACCCCACCGAAAGGTGAGATGTGGATCTCCAAAAAGTAAAGATGTGTTGGCTTCATGAAGCTTCTTCCACGAGCACCTGCCTTCTGCATTGGTGCTTAAGTACTTAAGGGATACAGCTTTTACAGGTCTGTCTGTCCTGTTGGGCCCAGGATGCTGGTGTCAGGACCAAGAGCTATGACTGCCTAGAGCCCTAGTCCATGTGGAGAGTGGAGCCCCTGCGGAATTCAGCCTCAGTGAATTCTTCTGAGGTTGTTGAATCCCCACTGGGAATCCTTTTCCCTTTTCCTTCCCAAATATGGGCTAGGGCTCTGAAAGGCGTGGGAGAAATAATTGAAGCGAGTATAAACACTTTCATGCCAGTGAAACCCTGGCCAGCAGGGATTCCAAGCCTTCTGAGAAGTTTGCCAGCCTAAGTTGGACTTTGGCTGTGACCCTCCAGTGTAGCTACTTTTAGCTGGGAACATTTTTCCTCTGACTCTGGTAGCCACCGAAAGAACCATGGTTTAACACTACAAAGACCCCAAACTGAGCAGGAGTCCTTGTGCAAGGCAAATGCCCTATCCTATCACTGTGCTATCATTTGGCCCCATTTTTATATAAATTTTTAATTGAATCACCATGAGTTACAGTTACAAAGTTGGTCATGATTGAGATTCAGTTATATTCAGTTATGTTCAACACACCCATCTCTTCACCAGTGCACATTTTCTGCCACTAATCCCACCCTCTCCCACCCTTTCCTACTCTTCCTCTACTCACCTCTATGGCAAATACCTCTCTCTCTCTTTCTCTCTCTCTCTCTCTCTCTCTCTCTCTCTTCTTCTTCTTCTTCTTCCCTTTCCCCCTTCTAAACAGTATGGTTTGCAATATTGTTATTGAAGGGGTATTACACATATCACTTTACCTCCTTTAAGCACTCTGTTCTTGCCCAGAATGGTAATTTTCAACTATTGTTGTCGTGGTGGTCCCTTCTCTGCTCTAACTGTACCCTCCACTCTTTGTGGCAAGTTTTCTACCATGGACAAGTCCTTCTAGCCCACAGCTTTATTGTCATCAGATATTATCACCATACTTTTTTTTTTAATATCTTGCAAATGAGTGCAACCATTCTATGTCTATCCCTATTCTTCTGACTCATTTCACTCAGCACAATACTCTCTATATCCATCCATGTATAAGCAAATTATCTGACTTAATTTTTCCTAACAGATATACATACAATATTCCATTGTATAAATGTACCGCAGTTTCTGTATCCATTCATCTGTTCTCAGACACTTGGATTGTTTCTAGGTTCTGGCGATTATGGACAGTATTGCAATGAACATAGGAGTGCAGAGGACTTTTCTGCATTGTGTTTTGAATCTGAGGGTATAGTCCCAGGAGTGGTACATACTGGGTCATATGGGAGCTCAATTTCTAAGTTTTTCTTTTTTAAGGAATGCCCATATTGTTTTCCAAAACATCTGGACCAGTCAACATCTTCACCAGCAGTGAATGAGAGTCCTTTTCTTCCTGCATTCATGCCAACACTGGTTGTTCTTGTTTGTGATGTGTGCCAGTCTCTGTGGTGTGGTGTTATCTCATTATAGTTTCGATTTGCATCTCCTTGATGATTAATAATGTGGAGCATTTTTTTTTTTAGGTTTTGGGCCACACCAGTGTTGTTCAGGGGTTACTCCTGACTATGCAGTCAGAAATTGCTCCTGGCTTGGGGGACCATATGGGACGCTGGGGATTGAACCAAGGTCTGTCCTGGGTCAGCTGCATGAAAGGCAAACACCCTACAACTGCACTATCATTCTGGCCCTTGATTAATGATGTGGAGCATTTTTATGTGCCTTTTGGCCATCTGTATTTCTTTTTGGAGGAAATGTCTACTTTCTCCCGATTTTTGATGGGCTTTGATGTTTTTTTTTTCTTGTTAAACTCTACCATCACTTTATATATCTTAGATATTAATCCCTTATCAGATGGGTATTGGATGAATAGGTTTTCTTATTCCACACACAGACTTGTATCCTAATCATCATTTCTTTTGAGGTGTAGAAGCTTCTTAATTTAGTGTAATCCCATTTGTTTATCTTTTCTTCCACTTGTTGGGTCATTGATGTTTCATCCTTGAAGATATCTTTAGCTTCAATGTCATGAAGAGTTCTACTTATGTCTTCCTTGATATACCTTATGGTTTCAGGTCCAATATCAATGACTTTAATGCATTTGGTTTGACCTTTGTGCATGGTGTCAGGAAGGCTGAGTTTAATTTCTTGTATGTAGCTTTCCTTGTTCCACTTCACTTTTTGCTTCTTTATCAAAAATTAATGTGTAGAATACCTAGGGATCTGTCACAAAATATTAAAAAAAATTTTTTTTTGGTTTTTGATTTTTGAGTCGCACCCAGCAGCGCTCAGGGCTTACTCCTGGCTCAACATTCAGAAATCGCTCCTGACAGGCTCGGGGGACCATATGGGATGCCAAGATTCGAACCACCATCCTTCTGCATGCAAGGCAAATGCCTTACCTCCATGCTATCTCTCTGGCCCCACGATATTCAATTCTATTCCTCTGATCTGAGAATTTGTCTTTATTTCAATACCATGGCATTTTAATTACTATAGCTTTGTAGTACAGTTTGTAATTGGGAAATGTAATAAGTAATCTTTTCCCCAATTGATTGTTTAAGCTAGCCATGAAGGTTTTTTGTTTCATATGATTTCAGGAGTATTTTATCTATATTTTTTAAAAAAATATCATGGATATCCTCATAGGAACTACATTGAATCAGGACAATGCCTTGGAAGTGTTGCCATTTTAATTATGTTAATCCTTCTAACCCATGAATAGGGTATGCGTTTCAATTTCCTAATGTCCTTCTCCCTCTTTTTGAGGTTAACTTAAACTAATATGCATGTGCATGAAATTGTAGAAAACTACTATGCCTTCAAGTTTAAGGAGTTACATAAATTTTTATGGCTTTAGATTGCTTGGTGTACCACTAAGAAATGTACTACAATCTGGGAACTTGAGGGACAAAGTAATTGTACATGGGTTCAATTTTATTTTTTTAATGTTCTTTGTACATTCAAAATTAAGGTGTCAGCAGGGGGATTTCTTCTGAGAACTCTATTTTTGGGTGATTGTCCTTTCACTGTAACTTTACCATGTCCTCTTTCTTTGCATCATTGTTCACATAATTAAAAAAAAAAAAAGAAAAATAACTATTTTTGAACAAGTGGTTCTTCTGGTAGACCCTGGGAGAATAATATTCTTTCCCTTAGTAATTAAAATATAATAAAGAGATATAATGTATTTCCCCACAAACAAATAATTGTTCATCTCTTCTCCCCATTTTTTGATGGGGTTAGATTTTTTCTTGTTAAGTTCTGTCAGTACCTTGTATATCTTAGATATTAGCCCCTTATCTGATGGGTATTGGGTGAATAGTTTCTTCCATTCTGTGGGTGGCTTTCGGTACTTGATTTTCTACAGCACAATTGTGAATGGGATTGTTTTAAGTGTTTCTTTATCTCTTTATTCTATTTTATTATTTATATATAAGAAAGTAATGGACTTTGTGAATTAATTTTGTAGCCTGTCACTTAACTGTAGAGATCTACTGTTTCTAGAAGCTTCTTCTTCTTCTTCTTCTTCTTCTTCTTCTTCTTCTTCTTCTTCTTCTTCTTCTTCTTCTTCTTCTTCTTCTTTCTTCTTCTTTTTTTTTGTGTGGACTCCTTAGGGTTTTCTAAGTAGAGTATCAACCATCCACAAATAGAGAGAGCTTGAATACTTCCCTTCCTACCTGGATGCATTTGATATTTTTTTCTTGCCTAATTACTATGACAAGCAATTCCCTTACTATACTGAATAGAAGGGAAGAAAGTGGGCAAACTTGTCTTGTGCCAGAACTTAGAGGAAGGCTTTCGGCTTTTTTTCATTGAGTATTTAACATTTGCTGTAGGCTTGTAGTATATGGCTTTGATTGTACTGAGGAAAGTTCCTTCAATTCCCATATTGTTGAGAGGTTTTTTTTTTTATCATGAATGTGTTGCTGCATATTGTCAAATGTTTTCTCTTCATCTAGATGATCATATTATTATTATTATTATTATTTTCATTATACAGTGTAGTATGTTGATTGACTTGTCTATGTTAAACCATCTTTTCATCCCTAAGATGAATCCTACTTGTATGATCATTTTGATCAATTGTTGGATTCCATTTTCTAGTATTTTGTTGAAAATTGTTGCATCTGTATTCATCAAGGATATTGTCCTGTGATTCTTTTTTTGTGTGTATGTGTATGATGTCTGTCTTTTGGTTGCAGGATGATGTTAGTTTCATAGAAACTGTTTGGGAGTGTTTCTGTTTCTTCAGTTTTCTGGATGAGCTCAAAAAAGATTGGCAGTGGCAGTAAATATTTTTAGAGGGTCTGAAAGAATTCATTCCTGACTCCATCTAGGCCTGGGTTTTGTTTTGAGAAGACTTTTGATCACCATTTCAATTTATTTTATTTTTTTTAGTTTAGTTTTTTGGGGTCAATTTATTTGATAGTGATAGGTATTCCAAATCATCTTGGTTCAAACTTGGAAGGTTATAAAAAATTACAAAAATTTATCAATTTCTTCTAATTTCTTTCATTTGGTGGCATAAAGATTCTAGAAGTAATTTCTGATTATACTTTTAATTTATGTAGTGTCTGTTATGACATCTCTCTTTCATTTCTGATTTGATTTACTAGGGTTCCCCCTCTTTGTGAGTCTTGCTAATGGTTTATTTATATTGTTTATTTTTCAAAGATCAACCTTGCTCTCATGAATTATGTTATAGGTTTCTATTTTATTTATTTCTGCTTTAAGCTTTATTATTTCTTCTTCCTGCCTGCTTTAGGCTAATTTTACTGGTCATTTTTCAATTTCTTATGCTGTTCCATTAAGATATCTGGATAGGCCCTTTATTTCTTCCTTTTGAATGCTTAAAAAACTATATATTTTCCTCTTCATACCGTTTTTGCTGTATCTCACAAATTCTGGCAGTTCATGTCCTCATTCTCTTTTAGATTTACACTATGCTCAGTAGTAAGGTTCAAGTTTTTTCTGTTTCTTTGTAATTCTATTTTTAGACCATCATGAAAAAATAGTCTGAAAAGATAGTTGATACAATTTCTATCCTCTTGGTTTTACAGAGGTATGTTTTGTGGTCTAGCATGTTGTCTATCTTGGAGAATGTTCCATGTACACTAGAGAAAAGTGTGTGTTTGATTTTTTGAGAAAAAAAAGCCCCAACTAAGCCACTCTCTTTTATTTTTTCTTTCAAATCCAGGATTATCCTGGTTGATTTTTAGGTTGGTTTATTTATCTAGAGGTAACAGAGCAGTGTTGAAGTCTCCAACTACTATTATGTTGCTATTGAGGTCTTTCTTCAAGTCTCTTAGCAGTTGTTTTAAATATTTTATTGGTCCTTTATTGGGTGCATATATATTTAGGAGTGTAATTTCTTACTGATATACATATCCCTTGATTATTAAGAAGTGACCCTCTCTGTTTCTTATAACCTTCTTGAGCCTAAGTCTATGCCGTCTGATATTAGAATGGCCATTTTAGCTTTTTTAAGGGAATTGTTTGCTTGAGGGATTGTCTTCCAACCTTTGACTTTGAACCTGCATTTGCTTTGACTATTCGAATGAATTTCTTTCAGGCAGGAGAATGTTAGATTCAATTTCCTGATCCATTTGGCCACTTGTATCTTATAGTGAATTTAGTCTATTGGCATTGAGAGAGGCTATTATCATAAAATTTTGTTCCATCTTTTTCGTAGACGTTTTCTGTTTGTGGGGTTTGTCTTAAAGTACCCCCTTTCTTGTTCTTCTTTTAACATCAGTTTTGAGCCTATAAATTTCCTGAGTTGTTCTTTGTATGTGAAGCTATGTACTCTTTCTTCAAACTTGAATGAGAGTCTAGCTGAGTAAAAAATTCTTGGTGAGGCACTCATTTCATTTTGTTTATTCATCTATCTCATCATTGTATTCTGGTCAATGGTTGCTTGTAATAAATCTGCTGTAAATCTTAAGGATGCTCTTTGTATGCAATTTCTTTTTCTGATTTTTCTTTTTGTAGAATTCTATCTCTATCTGTGGTTTTCATCATTGTGACTAGGATGTGTCTTGGGGTGTTTTTATTTAGATTTATTTTAGTTGGTATACTTTGGGCATCCAGGATGTGGGTGCATATACTTTTCAGTTCTGGGAACTTCTCTGCAATGTTTCTTTGTTGGTTCTTCATAGAGGTTTTCTTCCTGGCTCTCTGGGACCCCATGATTCTTTTTTTTTTTTTTTTTTTTTTTTGTGGTTTTTTTGGGTCACACCCGGCAGTGCTCAAGGGTTATTCCTGGCTCCAGGCTCAGAAATTGCTCCTGGCAGGCACGGGGGACCATATGGGGTGCCGGGATTCGAACCGATGACCTCCTACATGAAAGGCAAATAAATGCCTTACCTCCATGCTATCTCTCCGGCCCCACCCCATGATTCTTAATGTTGCTTCTTTTGAATTTACCCCAAAGTTCTATTGCCATATGTTCATTTATTTTGAGAATTTTTCAATTTTCTGTTCATTTATTTTGAGACTTCATTTCCATCTTCTGCTGTCCTGAGGTTTTCTACACTTTATTTCGACCTAACTGATCAGTCCTGAGCAGCTATTGCTCTGCAGGTGAGGCCTTCAAATAAATTTCTCATTTGTTTATCAAGTTTTTATAGCTCTGACATTTCTGCTTGTATTTTTCTTTTTTCTGCTCTCATATTTCCCTGTGTTTTATTGGCAGTCCATTCCATTATTTCTTTAAACTTGTACTTCCTAAACATTTCTCTATTTCAGAGAATGGGATTAATACTGATTGGGCCTGCAGAATTGCAGTCTTCACCCATAAGGAGTGGTGGGGTTGTGTGCATGATTCTTTTGTAGTCTCAAGCTGCTTCTTTCCTATGTCACTGTTTTCCCCACTGCTAAGGAGGTCTCAAGTTTATGTGGGTAACAGTTTATCTTGTGGAGATGTAAGCTTTGGCCTGCTTGAGGGACTATGCACTGGGCATAACTTCTGACCTGTGTGGATGGGAAGGTTGCAAATCTCTTTGTTGTTGGAGCCATTCTCACAGGTGTGCCCTGCAGCAGTGTCCGAGCTTCTCTCAAATCTGTCTGTCCCTAGTTCCTATGGTTGCTATGGCTGTTTTTACTGCTGCCAGTGCCTGTGTTCTCATTGGATCTGCTTGAGTTCCTTTGTTGATGAAGACACACACTCTCATGGTGGCCAGGTTGGTGGCCACACTCTTCTCAGATCTGTGTTCAACTCAGATGTTTTCTCCCTCAAGTCTGCTTAGGCCTGGAATCCCTTTGTTGATGGAGTCACTATCACCAGATCACTCAGATCTGCAGGTGAACTATACTTAAATTTTATTTTTTTGTTTTGTTTTTTGGGCCACCTGATGACACTTAGGGGTTACTCCTGGCTATGCACTCAGAAACTGCTGCTGGCTTAGGGGACCATATGGGACACTGGGGGATCGAACTTTGATCTGTCCTGGGTCAGCCTTGTGCAAGGCAAATGCCCTATCGCTGAGCCACTGCTTTTTTTTTTTTTTTTTTTTGGTTTTTGGGCCACACGCGGTGGTGCTCAGGGGTTACTCCTGGCTGTCTGCTCAGAAATAGCTCCTGGCAGGCATGGGGCACCATATGGGACACCGGGATTCGAACCAACCACCTCTGGTCCTGGATTGGCTGCTTGCAAGGCAAATGCCACTGTGCTGTCTCTCCAGGCCCGAGCCACTGCTTTGCTGTGAATAAAAGTTAGAAAGTCATTAATGATTGAGGTTCAGGCATAGCATGTTCTATCCTTTCTTAAGTTTTCACTTCCCTCCACCAATGTCTCCAGTTTTCCTCCTGCCTCCCCCCAGCCTAATTCTATAATAAATTTTTCCTCTTTCTTCATTTTAGGCACTCTGATTTATAATACTGTAACTGATAGGGTATCATGCATTTCATTTTACTTTCAGTACCTAGTTCTGTTCCAGAGTGACTACTATCCTCTATTATTGTCATAGTGGCCTTTTCTTTGTCCTATACCACCACTCCCCCAAGACACACACCATTGGCAAGCTTCCTATTAAGGACCAGTTCTCCTGCTCTTTGTTTCATCATTGTTTATTCCCCTACTATATTTCTGTATATCCCACATATAAGTGAGATAATTCTGTGTCTGATCTTCCCCCTCTTACTTATTTCACTCAGCACGATACATTCCAGGTTCCTCTATGTCACAGAAAATTACATGACTTATATTTTCTTATGTCTAATAGTATTGCATCATCTATATGTACATCATTTCTCAGGCTCTTTTGACTATTATGAATAGCACTACAATGAACTTCAGAGTGCAGATGCCTTTTCTGCATTGTGTCTTTGGGCCTTTGAGTTGTATTTCCAGGATTAGATTTCTGGGTTGTATAGAAGCTCAATTCCTAGTTTTTTAAGGAATGTCCATTTTGTCTTCCAAAAACACTGGACCAGTCAACATTGCCACCAGCAATAAATATGGATAGGTACCTTTCCCCCTTTTGCATTCAAACTCATTGTGGATGGCTGATAATGTTCTTTTTGATGAGTGCCAGTCTCTGTGGTAAGAGATGATATCTCATTATTGTTTTGATTTCCTTTCTCCATCTTTCCTTCCCTTTCTCTTTTTCTATTTTTTCCTCCCTCACTCCATCCTCTCTCCACCTCCTCCTCTCCCTCCACTTTCCTTCCTTCCTTCCTTCCTTCCTTCCTTCCTTCCTTCCTTCCTTCCTTCCTTCCTTCCTTCCTTCCTTCCTTCCTTCCTTCCTTCCTTCCTTCCTTCCTTCCTTCCTTCCTCTTCCTTCTTTTTCTTCTTCTTTTTCCTCCTTCCTTCCAAACAATATTTAGTGGTTTGGGGCCACTCCCAGTGAGACTGCTAATCAAAGGCTGGCCTGGCAATATAATATCCACTGAAGTCTGGAGGTGCCCATGGCCCTTCAGGGTCAAATCTAGTGGTTTTAAGGATGTCTTGTGGATAATGGGTTTCTAACTTGGGTCCCAGCACTTACCAGACATGCAGCCATGATATTGAGCAATTATCTATCCCCTTCCTGCCTTTTTCTTCCTGTCTCCAAGAGTTTAGGACCTGTTCAAAGGCTCAAGACTCGGTGAGAGGAAAAGATAAGCCCTTTTCAAATTCCTTAGGAAAGTAATGTTGCCTGCATTTTCCAGCCTGTTGCCATAGGGGGATCTTCCTCCTGGTAGCTGAGACAGGAGTCAGGGAAGAGCATGCTGGGGACCACCTCTGAGTGTCCTAAGAAAGTCTGAACCTGCATCATAGGTAGAATTCAAAGCTGGTGCCAGAGCTTCTCCGCATGGCCAGGACATGCTATCCAGGGCTCCATGTACCACAATTCATAAAATTTGATGGGAGCCTAATTTTACTGATGGGAAAATTGAGGTGCAGAGAAATAGCATCCTCTGCAGAGGAAGGTGTGGGGCCATCTGCATCCCTCTGCTCAGGTTGTGGCTGAACTGGCAACAGGGAGGGAATCATCTGCAAAATACCCATGCTACAGTATCCAAAGGCTCTTTGCAAGAATCTGGGGTGCCTGGGAGTTCGCTCATTCATGCAGAAACAGTGGTTTGTTTTTTTTTTTGGGGGGGGGTCACACCTGGCTACACTCAGGAGTTACTCCTGGCCCCATGCTCAGAAATCTCTCCTGGCAAGCTCAGGGGACCATACAGGATGCTGGGATTTGAACAACCATCCTTCTGCATGTAAGGCAAATGTCCTACCTCCACGCTATCTCTCCGGCCCTCAGAAACAGGTTTAATTTTGATGGATGTAGAGAACCAGGGGCAGGGCCTTCCTAGCTGCACTTCTTTGTACTGGAGGGTTAAGGTTCAGGGAGAGAAAATTTCTCTGATCCTCCAGCAGCAAGTGACTGAACAGGTAAGAACAATTTCCTGAGATCCTTCCCTTAACTGCCTGGGCAGAGAGAAAAGGGGTCCTCAGGCATGAAGTCACCCATAACCTGGCACAAGTGGCCATGGCTCAGACCCTCCTGTCCCTCTGGGAGGGAGCAGAGACATGACTCCTTCACCTGACACCAGCCGCCAGAGTTTCCTGCCCTTTGAGGTGACTTTGCATGTGTGGTCATGGATGTAGAATCTGATGAATGGCAAATCAAGACAGGTTGGGGAAACCCATCAAAATAAGAAGTGCCTTTTTTCTTTCTTTAGGGACTTTCTGTGTTTAGGGAATACTCCTGGTGGTGCTTCGAGGATTACAGAGTGTCAGGAGTTGAACCAAAGTTTCTGCATGCAAAGCACGAGTCCTTGGGCTTTCTCCCAACTCATGAGGCACCCTATTTCTTGGTTTACCAGTCAAGTTCCCAGAAAGCAGGCCCCCTTCTGCCAGTTGCACCCTGGCCCTCTTAGCATCTAGCCTTGAGCCCGTTACCAAGTATGCTGTGTCCTGCTTACCTCACCAATCCTATGATCTGGATTTGCCAGGAGTTGGTTTCTGACACAAATAGGGTATTTGCAGTGGAGATGGATCCAGGGTCCATCACTGGTCATGGAGGGTGTGGCAATACTGCAGGGACATCCCTAAGGAGGAGGTGCCCAGCTGACCTGAGTTCTGGGGGGGGGGCTTCACCTCTCCCTTCACCTCACTTGGAGAGGAACAGGACCACTTGTCCCCCTTGTCTCCTGCCAGACCTCTGCTCACACCTCTCCAAATCCTCCCCATCCTCCCTGTCCTTTCAGGTTTCATTATGATCACTTCTCAAGGGCTCATTTTGGGGGTCCTTGGCACCCCTTTCTGGTTCTACTTCCCCTGTGAATAAGAAGGGATTGAATTGTCAGCAAGTCTCAGGCAGACAAGGAAGGTGCCATCCGCTTCTTGCAGGATGGGCTCACAAAAACAGAAAGTACAGAGTGTGTGCCCCCGCCAGCCCTACCCACAGCCGCCTCCTGTCCTGATGCCCTGTGTTCCCAGAAGCTGTGCCACCCGGGCCCCTCCGTATGCTGGCCGCCGAGCTCCCGCCTGCCGTATTTATTTATTGAACAACATGCAAGCACAGTTTCCTTTTGTGCTTAATGTGTCAGCGTTTCAGTGCCTTCGGACTTCAAGGCTTGGATTTTGTTGACAATAATGAGATCACCCAGACAATTATCGTTTGATTTTTTTCAGTTTGCCAGAGAGGGAAGATTAAAGAAAAGTTAAGAAGCTTTGGCTGTTTCCTGTTATCCATTTGCTGGGAGGGGTGGGGGCGGGTAGGAGGGACTGGGAAGAAGAGAAAAATCTAACAGCTTAAAAATGTCCGCTTGTGGGACACTCGGCAGGGGCTAAGGGGGCTGCTGTCTGAGTCCCCACTCTGGGGCACCTAACTGCCACTGCCACTGCCCTGAGGCTGCAAATCCCTCCTGCCTAGGACCAGAATGGGGAACAGTGCCTGCTTGTTTTTAAGAGTCTGTTGTGGTTGGTCCCTGAGCTCTCTCTGACCCAGACCTGGTACGATTGCCTGCCCCAACTTTACTCCTCTGAACATAGAGCCAGACTCCCAGCCCTGCTCTGCCTGCCTACTCACTCCATCCTTTATGGACTGGATTCTGCACTGGGTGCCTGGCAAGTTTACTGAAGTGGGTGCTGGAGCACACCTTCCCAGCTCCCACTGTGCTCCCAAATGTCCCCAGGGGCCTGAGAGAGGACAGGCTGGCAAGGAAGGGTGTTCTCCCTAGAAGCTGCTCAGGGAAAAACTGACTGGTTAAGGCTTTTATGCTCCAAAGGCCATGCAAAACTTCTGACCTTTGGAAATGTACTCCCCTCCTTTTTTAGAAGGCCACCTTTCCCTCTGCTTCTCACCTTCTCTCGGCTCTGCCACCTCACTTTCAAGCCGGGCAGCCTTGTCCAGCCTCCAGCCCTTACACTGATCCCAAGGAGGTCACTGTCCGGGGGCTGTTGGTAGTTGGCACATGTTAGACTTGGGATGAAGATGTGACTTTCAGGATGAAGATGTGTGTGTGTGTGTGTGTGTGTGTGTGTGTGTGTGTGTTTGTGAGGGTTTAGAATATTTAAGAAGATCACTAGACATTGGGGAAATTGAAGCCCATCATGAAGTTAGTACCTGTGTTTCTTGGCTCTGGATGGCCACTCCTCATCAGAGCTTTAATTCCCTAAGCAAAGCATTTAGGTTTCTTCATAAAACTCTCCTTGGATTCGCATCGTCACCTTCTGTGAACTATAGAGGTTACGGTGGTGACTATGCTTTTCCATGTCTCTGCTTGGCTTGAGACCACAGCAGAGAAATGGGGACAGTATTGATAAGACAATCTGGCCTGGGGAATTTGCTGCTCATCTCCTAGCAGGGTGTGGTGTTTCATGGGCCATTGACTCAGGCAGTTCTGGTGGTCTGAGGCCCCTCTCAGGACTATGTTCTCTCCACCGCCCAGAGATTCAGCACAGAGATTTATCTGTGAGTTTCCACTGGGCTCTCATAGTTGGGATGTATGGAAGTGAGGAAGAGAGGGGGGAACCCCTAGAAAAGACGGGCTTAGCCAAGGTTCATGAGCCCCCTGACCTGTAGTCTTCGGATGAACCCAGCACCCATGTGGAAGGGGGCTCATGCCAATGTAGCCACTCTGGCTCCCTCCCGACTTCTTCCACAGTGGGTCAGAAAAAGATTTTTCCTGCCCAGTTGGTGAATGTGGGGGATTTTCCACTTTCTTTGTTGTGTTTTGCTATTGTCTGAATTTTGTAATGCGGAGAAAAACTTTAGTAACTGCCTCCTACATTCATCTCTGAACTAGAAAATATGAGCCGTTTCCCTTTTGTTCTGCGGCCAAGGTAATAACGACTCTTAGCACTGGATGAGAACAGCTGGGAAAGGGCCCCAAGATCAATTCCCTTCTGGAGAAATGGGGTCAGCCTCCCTCTCCCATCCCAGGACCACATAAACCCCAGTCACCCTCAGCTTCCCCTTCAGACCCACCTGGGTGTGGGTGCCTTTGCTTTTGAGAGGCCCATTGGGGCACCATCTTTTTGCAACCCCCTCCTCTCTCTTCGCCCCATACTCTCCACAGAGCAAGCCCAGCGGGAGCTCCCCATAAAAACCCTTGTGCTTGATGACAGGACAGTGGAGTGGAACCAGCTTCCCCATTTGCCCAGTTCTGCTCCTGGCCGCTGATATATAGACATATCTGTTTCCTCAGAGGCCTGATGAACTCAAATGATCTGAACTGGTTTCCAAAACAACCTGGACATATGCTGAGGGGCCCAGGGGCCCTTGGGGAACCCTGACTGCCTGTTTTGCCAGACATAGATTTCAGGACAGAGATCCCTGCAGCAGAAGGCTGGAGAATGAGCCTGTGGGGGGTGTTCGAGAAACAGGTCCTGGCTCATCCTGGGGCTTGTCTGCAGGGCAAGGAGGAGGAATGGCTTAGGGGAGCTAAGGACAGCCACACCCAGAAGAATGGGGGCATTCCCCAGAAAGCTGAGCACCCAGGGCGAGGTAACTTCCAGAGACAGGGGATCCTGTCTCTCTGCCCAAGGGGTTGTATTTGGCTCAGGCCAAAACACAGCGTAAAATCATGCTGGAGTGACCAGAACCATACAGCTTGGGAGACCTTCTGATCCTTAGCAGCATGGGGAAACTGAGGCACAGTGGACCTCCTGAGCTCTCTTCATGAGGCAACAGCAGAGCTGGGTACTTTATCCAGGGGATTCTGGGCATCTAATTTGAATCACAGATCTGCTGTTATTTAAGGTGCATGTGAATGCCTTTATCCTTTATGTGTTTGTGTGTCTGTGTGCATGAATGTCTGTGTATGCATATAATTGCATATGTGTCTGTGTTTAGATGATCGTGAAGGCACATGTATTTGTGCAGATGTGAACGTGTGTCCTTGTATGAGTATGTGTACACACGTGGGCCTGTGTTTGTTTTTGAGTACATGTGTGCTTGTAGGCATGTGTGTGTCGTTTATCGTGTATCTGCAACAGACCGCAGGCTGAGAAAGGAGTCAATATAGCCTTCCCCAGCTAGTGTAGGACTTGAGGCTGAAGTGTGCATGAGACACTTAGTGGGGGACCCTGAATCCACACTTCCTCCCTTCTCTGTGCTCCTAACTTTCCTCCAGTTCCTTCCCACTTTCTCTCAGATCTTGTAAGTTTCTTGGAGTCACTTGTTCTGTTGCAGTTTTCAGTATTTGTCACTCATTTCCTGAGGGAAACCAGACAGCTCCTCATTCTCACTCCCTCTGTGTCAGACATACATGCCCTGTCACACCTAGGGGGAAAGGGTGGCTTTCTTCTAGCTCAGGCCACAGCTGATTGGTCAAGAGGAGTAGGTACCAACTTAA
Organism: Suncus etruscus; assembly: GCF_024139225.1. NCBI lineage: Eukaryota > Metazoa > Chordata > Mammalia > Eulipotyphla > Soricidae > Suncus > Suncus etruscus. Next base: position 44,382,581 of record NC_064861.1, read on the forward strand.
AGGCTCCTTAGAGTTGGAGGGGGGATTTCCTGATTAACCTCCCCTCCCCCAGTAACCTGTAGCAACCTGAGCCTGATGGGCTACTCTCCAAGGCCTGAGACACTGGTGCTGCTCATACCCACTTAATAGTCAAGGATTCGACAGAAAGTTTTCTTTTGCCTGTCCCACCTCCATCCAGCTGGAGTCCTCTAGGTCTGGGATAGGACTCTGTCCTGTTTCTCACTTGATGGATACTTGGTAGAAGGTGTGACTCCCCATGACGTGGGCTAAGTGGGCACAGGTAGAAGGGGCAGGTGCCATACTCATCCTTGTTCTGTGCAGTGTCCTTGTACTCAGGGCTGGGCCCAGACACCAGCTAGTGTTTCCTCAGAGGCTCTGTTCTCCATGGAGGCATCCCCTGGTTCCTTTCAACAGCTGGACCAGGTGCTCCTTGCCAGTTCCCCTGCTTTCTCCCTCACTTCTGCTGTCTGTGAGATAAAAAAGATGAGGCTTCTGAGAAGTCCGGACTCTTTTTAGGGCAATGCTCAGAGACCCTGACTAAACATCGTTTCCCCCACAGGGGCCAGGTTCTTAGGGAGCCAGGCCAATGGGGCTTGCTGAGAACATCCAGCTCTCAGGTAGGGTGATTCCCTCCAGGTGGGAGCCATGCTCAGCCAGTCCTAGCCAATCCCTTCTGGACCAGTCTTGAGAGGCCACAGCTCTGCTCAGCCTGTGGAGCTTTCTCTTGATCTCATTTGTTCCATTCTCAAATCAACCACTTAAACATTGTAAAAACTTTTGAGACTGGATTCCGCCTCCCCCTTCTTCCCCCGCAGGATTCCATGTCATTGGCCTGTCTGACCTGAGCTTCAGGCTGAAGGTGCACAGGAACCTTCCTGCCAGAATTCATGACGTTTTTTATTTCTTGCAGTGTGGTGGCTGCCAGTCCTTTGCAGTGAATGACTCTTCTATTGCTCCTGAGTGCGCCCATCTTCAGGCTCCTGAGTAACTAGGAGGCCTATAGCTCCCAATCTCAACATCCAAAGCCCTTTGTGTTCTGTTTCATTGAGATTCCAGGGGCTCTGGGGGTGAAGTGCAAATAGGAAGGGAGATATTTATTCCCAATTTAGAGAAATGAGCATTCTGACCCAGGAAGGACCCAGGACCACAGAGAGGCAAGCATTAAGGGTCCGTACACTTAGGTCTGCCTCTGTTTCCAGGACACTCCAGTTCCATACAAGTAAGGAAGTTTTCTTTATAGCATCTTACACACAGTCCCTAGTAGGAAACAAGAGTATTGTGGGACACAGGCTTGAAGAGCTCATCTCACTGTAGCTGTTCTGTGAATGTAGGGAGGTCTCTGCACTCCCAACATTCCCACAGCAGGCCTCTGGCTGTGTGAGGCAGGAGGTGCTACTATTTAGGTGGGAATATAGAATGCTTTCTATTTTACTTTCCATGTCTTCTTTTTTAACTGAAAATTTTTAATAGAATCATTGTGAGATACACAGTTACAAAGTTGTTGGTGGTTGAGTTTCAGCAATACAATGCCCCACAGTCGTCCATTCCTTCACCAGTGCACATTTCCTGTCACCTTTGTCCAGTATTTCTGGACAAACATTTTCTTTTCTCTCTCTTTCTTTCTCTCTCTCTCTCTCACCCTCTCTCTCCCTCTTTGTCTCACTTTTATTTTCTTTTAGGCACAGTTTGCACTACTGTTACTAAATGGGTATCATGCATATTATTAACATCCCCCATGTCTTTTTATTTATTTATTTATTTATTTCTTATTTTTTATAATATCTTTAAGTCCATGTCTTCTTCTTTTTTTTTTTTTTTGGTTTTTGGGCCACACCCGGCGGTGCTCAGGGGTAACTCCTGGCTGTCTGCTCAGAAATAGCTCCTGGCAAGCTTGGGGGACCATATGGGACACCGGGATTCGAACCAACCACCTTTGGTCCTGGATTGGCTGCTTGCAAGGCAAACGCCACTGTGCTATTTCTCCGGGCCCAAGTCCATGTCTTCTTAAGGTGAATTTCTTTGTAAGGAATAGTTTTGTTGTGTTATTTGCATATAGGAAAATTCGTCTCCTTCATTGGAATATAATTCTGTAAATTTTGACAAGAAAGCATTATAAACAACATATTAATTATCTTCATTATTCCTGAAGGTCCTTTTTAGTTTATCTTTGCTTCATTCCTGCCCACAACCTCAACATTAGGCAGCCCATCTGCCCCTACGTTTTTCTTTTCACAATTGTTATAGGAAAAGAATACACCACAAGAAGGCTTTTGAGTTAGCTTTTGAATTTAGCAGGATGCATGAGTCAGTAGTTTTTGCTGCATGGTAAGGCTCTCTAGCCTATTACTTGGATACATCCCTTTAATGGATATACCACCATTTGTTTATCCATCTCCCAGCTGAGAAATTTTCAGGTAGTTTGCAGGATTGGGTAATTACAAATAAAACAGTTTTAAGTATATATTTACAAATATTTGTGAGAATATAACTTTTAATTTCCTAGGTAAAACCTAGGAGACTATTAGATTGACTAGCAAGTACATGATTAACTCTTTAACCACAAATGCTTGTTACTGTAGTTTGAGTAACATGGTTATGATGATTACACACTAAGAATCAGCATTTATCCTGATTTTGGTGTCAAAGTTACTAAGTCTTCATCACCACTTCAGTACCAAAGATCTCTACCATTATTACTTCTTGCTCCCACCGTGGGAATCTGTTTTATAGTCAAGGGTTTGTTATCATTCAACCCTCTAGTTCCCCCCAAATCCCAAACTTCCATGGGTCAGAGAGATAGTACAATGGGTAAGGCACTTACTTTGTATGTGGATGATCCAGGTGGAATTGGCATGCCATATGGTCCCCTGAGCCTGCCATAGATGATTTTTGAGTACAGAGCCAGTAGTAATTCCTGCACTCAGCTGGTTATGGTCCCCAAACAAAATAAAACAAAACAAACCCTCCAAACTACTTCCAAATAGAAAATGCTGCCATTTTGTATTCTCACCAACAATGTAACAGAGCTTTAACTGTTCTGCATGAGTGCCAGCACAAGGTATAGTTAGGTTTTTTAAAGAAATTAAACCATTGAATTAGGTGCATGGTATAAATCCAGCCATTTCTCAGTACTGTCTTCTGCTTTTCTCTTTCTCCTCCTTCTCATTATGACTATTATTGTTTTTCTGATTACTATTAGAAATGGTGCTTATTACCATTAGACAGTGAGTGGGAGAGCTGTCAGTCATTTCCGTCATCTCTTAATGATTTCACTTAGCAAATAGTCCACAAACTCATTTTTATCAACTACCTTTTACCCACCTGCTCAAAGACCATATTTGAAAATGGGTTCAACCTCTGTGAAGATGAATTTTGAAATCATATATGGCAGGTTTTGATTTACTCCAGGACCTTAGACATACAGAAAATGAAAGTCAGTATTCTATTTTTCTTTTCTTATTTTTTTCCACAATAATATCTTTATTTAAGCAACATGATTACAAACATGTTTATAGCTTGGGTTTAAGTTATAGAAAAGAACACCCCCTTCACCAGTGCAACCTTCCCACCACCAATGCCCCCCATCTCCCTCTTCCCTTACTCTCTGCCTGTATTCAAGACACACATTCTATTTCTCCCACTCTACCGTTTTCATGATAGTTGTTAGTGTAGTTATTTCTCTAACTGCACTCACCACTCTTTGTGTAAGCAGTATTCTATTTTTATAAAGTCAAATATGACTTTGGAGCTGCATTCCAGCAGCTTGAACTGTAGTCTCTTCTTGGTCCCCATCACAGGCTGTAGGAACAGCTTGGCTTTGCTGAGACAGAGCAGCTCTGGGGGTTGCAGCCACTTTCCACAGGTATGTCCCTCATCCTCTTGATATCCCAAAATTCAAAATTCACACATTCCTTTACTCTCTCAGGGAATTTAATTTTCCTCTTACTACCTCCTTCTCCTAAGCCACTCTTCCCCTGCTCTCATTCTCTCTGTTCCCCTCTGGGATGAACTATTTCCTTAGAAAGGCAGATGCTCATCCTATACATTCATGTATCACTGGTACATATGCCACCACTGAGGCACCATCATATGTAAGTGGAGCACCAAAGCTAGTTGGACCCCTAGCCAGCTAGGGGTAAGGCTAAGGATGGACAAGGAACAAGGGGAGACCCCAACAAGCACCAGAAGCAGTATATGTCCAACTATAGAAATCAAAAGTACATGTTCTGGGACTCAGCAACCAGATTTGTGATCTGAAGAATACCATAACCAAGAGTGGTGGGTTCGACCTCTGTGGAGATTTAGTCATGACCAATGCAACAACTAAGTAAAAGGATGGAAGAAAATGAACAGTCCAGGAATGGAGAGACAGCATCTTAAATAGGGCATTTGCCTTTCATATAGCTAATCTGAATTCTATCCCCAGCATACCACATAGTCCTATGAGCACTGCCAGAGGGGATTCTTGAGCACAGAGCCAGAAGTAAGCCCTGATCACTGCGGGGTATGTCCCCTCTCCCAATAAAAGAGAAGTGTATATATAGCCACATCCAGTGGTGCTCAGGACTTGCTCCTGACTCTGTGATCAGTGTTTCATGGTAGTACTCGAGGGACCATATGTGGTGCCAGGGGTGTCACCAGAGTTATAGAAATGCAAGACAAGTGCCTTAACCCCATTCTGATCTCTCCAATCTAGTATATACTATATTTTAAAAGTATCAAATATTTCTTTATCTTTGGAGCTTTGGGTCTTACTCCCACAGGTGCCCCTGCCTATGGCCAGGCCTTGCTACCCTCCCCAGACCCTCCACCCCCACTGTCGTCTCTGTCCAGTGCCAGTGATGACTTCAACTGGAAAACAAAGGGGCCTCATGTTCAAAGGCCACAGGACGCTGCATCCTCCATCCTCCACAAACAAACAGGGCAGCTTTGATGTGGGCCGGGTTGGACACAGCAGCTCAATGAGGGCAACAGTAGTGAAGAATGTTTGCAATACAATAAAAGATCTAAGCAGCCGAAATGAAGGGGAATTGGAAAATGAGGTCTCTCGGGATTCTCCTGAGCTCTTCTGTTTGAAGTGGATTAACCGAATGGTACAGAAGAGGGCTTGGGGCTCAGAGCCCCTCTTAGACTTCCCCATCACCGCTGCTCAAGGGAGGGGGCCTTTGTGGATACACAGAAAGACTGCTGAACCCAGGGGAAGCAGGACCCTCCTTAACTTCATTGGAACAAGGAAGTTCTCCTGACGGCCCACCTCTTTCTGCAATGCCTGGGGGCCAGGCTCTGTTGAAGCTACCTAATCTCTCTGGTCCTGACCCAGCGGTGGGCCCAGCAGCTTGTTAGGGTTGGGACTTTTGCCTACCAAAATGCTTGTTCCAGTGAGCATTGCCTTGCCGATCATGAATGGCAAATCTTCCTTAGCCTTGGTGTTTGCTGCAAAATTAGAGCCAGTGGGTTGAAGTGGAAGCTCTCACAGGAGTGTGTCTGGGGTTGGTATTTCTGTTCTCCACATCAGCAGGGTTGCTGTGTCCAGTTGTTCAGGCCATTCACAGCACAAAACCCTACAAAAATATGCATCTTACAGTAGAGGGAATGATTGTTGTCAGGATCCTAATTTTCTTCAAGATAGTATCATGAGGGTGTCATTCGGGTTCTGAGATGAGGAAACTGGCAGGAACTGAAGCACGAAGAGCTGGCTGGGAACATGGCGCTGTGGACATATGAACTTGGGTGTTGCCACATTGAGATAAAACAATAGAGGCTGCGTTCTGAAAGTGGCATTCAGTGGACTCTAGTCCAGGGCTTGATGGCATCTGAGCACATCCTGGAGAGGGGAGGGCCAGTAATTACCAGGTTACAGGTGAGTACTCTGAGATGGGGTGGGGATATGATGGAGATTGCAGTTCCTATTTGGGGCTGGAGAGATAGTATGGTGGGTGAGACACTCACTTGAACTGAAGTCATCCCTGGGTTTCCATAATATTCCCTGAGCCCTTCCAGGAGGGATTCCTGAGCACAGAGCCAGGAGTAAGCCCTGGGACTGCTGGGTGTGGCCACAACCCAAAACCAAATAAAAGAAGGTTACTCTTAGTCAGCAAGCTGAGCTGGGGGTGAGGTTTGAAGTCTTGAGTAGTAGGTGGTGCTATCCTTCACACAATCTTGGTTTTTAGGTCACACCTAGAGATGCTTAGGGGGAAATCCTGACTCTGCACTCAGAAATTACTCCTGTCAGTATTCTGGGGACCACCTGGGATGCCAGGAATCAAACCAGGTCAGTTGTGTCCAAGGCAAATGCCCTACCTGCTATATTATCTTTCAGATTCCCAATTCTCCACACAATTTTTAATTGATAGTTTTTAATTGAATCACCCTAAGATACAGTTACAAAGTTGATCATAATTGACTTTCAGCCTTTCAATGTTCCAATACCAATCCCTTCACCAGTGTACAGTGCCCCCAGTTTACCATCCCTACTCCCCTCCATCTGCCTCTATGGCAGACATTTCCCCATCCCCCCTTTTTCCATTTTAGGCACTCAGTTTTATCTTCAGAACTTCATTTCTGGTACTTGGTCTCATATGGTTTCTCATTCATTCATTCATTCATTCATTGATAGGGATCATATCCAGCAGTGCTGGTTGCTCCCAGAGGCTGTTTCTGGTTATTCTGTATGGGCAGGGCTTGGGGAAAAAGGCCTGGCCATCAGTGTCACAGTGCTGATGGAGGGGAGAATGTGACAGTGGGTCTTGCTAATTATATACTCCAACCATCCCCATTCCAATTTGCCTCCCTTCTAAACTGGTGATCCCATACACCAGTTTTTGTCCATATTTGTCCCTGTCTGTGTGGAGAAAGCACTTGAAGTAATGAGTTCTTTATTCTGGGTTATAAATTTCCCAGCCCACTTTCTCTGGAGGTGGTAGGAATATGCCCACTTTTGCTTGAGACTGGTCCAGCCATAGGAACCCTGTCCATGTGGGAGCAATCTGGATTTCTTTCCAGCACAGAAAATGAGGCAGTCCTTGCCTGGTCATAGCTTTTATTTTACTTTTTGTGTTTCAAATTATTAGCTCCAACAGCTTTGTTATGACCTGTTTTATATTATCAACACATACATGTATTGGCCAGGCCAGCCCCATTCCCTCTCAAGGATGAATGAAATTTTTTTTGGTCACACCACTGCTGCTTAAGACTTACTCCTGGAAGGAATGGGACCATGTGTAGTGCTAGAGATCAAATTGTAGTTGGCAGCATACAAAGCAAGTGCCTTACCTGCTGTACAATCTCTCCAGTCCTGAAAAAGGGGCTTTTAAAGAAGTTTTATAAGCTTCCCAATGAGGTCATCACCATTCTCCAAAGGAAAGGAGCCAAGGAAGAGGTGTGAGGGGCTCAGATTTAGTACCTGAGCAAATGAAAGCACCAGGTTGGGGGTGCTGAGCCAGTCTCTCTGGGCAAGATCAAGCAAATTCAGGAGGCCATGCTGGAGGCAACTTTGGAGACTTTAGTATTTTTCCTCTCATTGCTCACATTCAAAAATACCCCCAGTGAGTGTTCTGGGTGCATATAGCTCCTCTGTGAACCAATGCCAGCTGCTCCCATACCAGGAAGAGCAGGTCTATATCCTTACAGACACATCAGGAGAAAATTTGGCCAAGTGTCCAGTGGGTTGACACAGAAAACCAACATTCAATACTGGGGTCCCCGTCCACTTCTACCTCCCTCCAATAGCCACTCTCCTCCCTCTCCTGCCCACCAGACAGGATGGCCTCATCCTCCTTCTCCACAGACCCACAGAACATTTCAACAGGCTCTGTGTGACAGAGCAATCAGAGACTGAGGCCCAGAGAAGGGAGGGAACTTGTCTGTGATGTTCTCAACTCTCAGGCCTTGACCTTTCTTTTTTTTTTTTTATTTTTAAAATTGTAATGATTTTTATTGTGACCGAAGTGAATTACAAATCCTTCACAGTAATATTTTAGGTACATAGTGACATTGAATCAGGGGGATTCCCACCACCAGTGGTATCCTCCCTTCACCCCCGTTCCCAGCATGCATCCCATATCTCCCTCCTCTGCACTCCCCAGGCTACTAGTATAAGTGGTTTCCTCTGTGTATAGCTAGTTGTAGAATGGGTATCGATTCTGTTGTCATTGACTTTGGATTTGGTGTTTAAGTCTAATCATTTTTTAATTTCTACACAATGTTCATACGACTGTTTGGTCTTGGTACCGTCAATTCTTTTTTCCCTCAATTTATGAGGCAGAACAAGATGATTTAAGTTATGTGCTTCTGTTTAAAAAAAAAACCCAGGAGAAGTCCATCTAGAGGTTATAGATATCAATTTAAAAGAAGAAAGGGAAAAAAACATAACAAAAAGACAAAAAATGCAAAGAACAGAAACAAAAAACAATAAAACCAAAAATCAAACAAAAAAAACCCAAACCAGTGACTACAAAAAGTACCACAGCAATAAAGACAACAACCAAACAATAACCATGAGCATGAAATAAAAAGAAAAAAGTAAGAAAAATTGTGCTTTTTTTCTTACTTCTTTTTCCTTCCTTCCTTCCTTCCTTCCTTCCTTCCTTCCTTCCTTCCTTCCTTCCTTCCTTCCTTCCTTCCTTCCTTCCTTCCTTCCTTCCTATCTTCCTTCCTTCCTTTCTTCCTTCCTTCCTATCTTCCTTCCTTCCTTCCTCCTTCCTTCCTTCCTTCCTTCCTTCCTTCCTTCCTT